>NC_084461.1:181632500-182275312 GCF_027409185.1 Cynocephalus volans
AGCCGGGAGAGTCTCTGTAAACAGCAAGGAAAGTGTCATGGAGGCAGACCCCTTTAGAGGAGCCTCTGCCAAGAGGCACAGCCAGCCTGGGAGGACCTCGCTGGTAGGGATCCAGGGGAATGTCCCTGACCTTGCCCTCTTCCCTTTTTCCAGTCTCCTGCTGGAGTTTCCTGACTATACCCAGCCAAAGTCCATAGCCTGGGATCCCGGGAGCCCACTGGTGTTCTGCACACAGGTCAACCCCTACTGGCAGCTCTGGAACTGTGGAGACTGGAACTATGGGACAATAACAGATTCTCAGCTCAGAAGACAATTGAGAAAGTCAATGTTTTAGAAACAGAGCAGTATTATTCAACGTTATCTGGAAACTGCTGCCTGGTGAAGGCGCGAAGGTTAAAGCCGCTTTCTGTTTGTGAAAAGGGAGATCCCCAAGTGTTAAAGAGGTGTCAAGACACATAAGTTTCTAACTGAGACTCTCAGAGTATGATCCAAAAATTCAGAAGACTTGAAGGGCAATAGCATCCTCCCATGTGATTTAAATCATATCTGAGTGTTACATCTTCTCATCATTCCCTGCATTGGGGAAAAGCTGGACTGAGATCAAGTCCCCTTTGGAATCTGGGACACTCACTCTGCCCTTGGCTACAACTGATCACAGCTCTGCACGGGTGAAGGAAGAACTTTCTATACTAAATTTCTTGCTTTTTCACAAACTAGAATATTTCCTTTCAGAAGAATGGGATATTTTACCTAAAAGCTCATTCTGGGCTTGCATTATAAAAAATAGAATATATGTATTAATGCTTTTTCAAAGAAATTTATTTGAGAAGAATAAGCTTTTATTCTACAAATATTTATTGATCTTTGCGTACATAGCCCTTCAGGTTAAAATTATTATAATCCATAAGCAGTTTAAGACATTTTGCATTGCCTTACATACAGCAAATATGAGTACATAGCAATTACTTGTTGATTGACTGCATGATAAATTGGCTTTTATTTTACTTATAAATTCGTTCCACAAATATTTATTGGGCAAATGTGTTTATCTAGTTGCTATCACTCTGCCAAGGTGTTTTAGTTATTTATTTTCAAGGAAACTATGCATGTGTTAGAATTAATTAATTAATTCTAATTAATATATTTAATAAAAATGGGCTCTCTGAAGGTTATTATCAATTATTCTGATGTAAAAGCCATATGGCATATAATTTACAAATAATAATAAAATACATAACATCCTTTATAAAAATCCATATAGCCAATTCATTAATGATTTTACGCCTATTACTTTGGTGTGATTTGCTAATTCTTGGAAATTCCACTGTCAGGTTTTATAATTTTCTCATCAACAATTCTGCCATATAATCAGACAGTGATAAATGCTTGATTATTCTTAGATTTAGCAAAAATGTTGCTACAATATTTAAGAAGAGTTGTAGTTCTGACACACACATATTAGTTTCCACTTTCGTCCATGTTAACAAGAAAAATGAAAATAAAACAGCCAAAAGATTTTTCTTGGAATTTTAACTCATTCACCAATGCTGTAAGGGAACTCTTTCCTGAATTAGATACTAGTTTTTGAACAATGGAAAATTATATCCTCAATATTCTGTGCTATTGATAGTGAAACAGGTATGGACACAATATACTTTTAAGTTTAATATGCATTTTAACCTTTTTCTTCACACTTTTTTAAGTCTAAACAATCAACAGAACAGTTCATCGAGTCCTGATTTGTGGTGTTTGTCAATTTCTCTGGGGTAAACATTTCCACCACAGCTGACTTCAAGCTTCCAACATCACATCACTGAATGTGGAGTAGCACGACATTAAATATTTCCTCATCCAGATAGTATAGACACAAGTGACTTTAAGAACATGCATAATAGCAAAATGTAGAAAAATAATTAGGAAGTAGTATTTTTTGAGTATTTATTATCTTTGCTTTTATTAGACTTTATTAAATTATAAGTTTTTATAATTTAAATTTTAATAGTGGCTGTGTTTAATAAGCAGTTAACCAAATTCCTGAAAATTTAACAATTGCCTCTTTTGAGCCTATAAAGGTAGCTTCAGCATGCCAGTTCACCTTTACCTTAACCCTTACTACTAAATCTACGGAGGAGATAAACAAAATACTATCTATACTGTACTCTCTCCCACTTCATCTCATTCATTCATTTCATTCCTGCAACACTGGACTTCTTTCTGTTCTACAAACCCACTAGGTAAGTTCCTGCCTCAGGGCTTTTGTATTTGCTATTCCCTTGCCTGGAACATTCCAATCCCCATCTTCCAACAATTTACTACACTTTATCAAGTAGATCTTATCTCAGAGGTTATCCCGTATACTCACCTAACACAACCACATTATGTCCAGTCAATTTTTGCCATCTGAAAATGTAAGCCTAATATTCTCATATTTTCTGAAATTATAAGAGAAGTCAGATGGCTGGGCATCTCACAATAAAGGAAGACAGTGCTGCCCAAATGCAGCTTCCTTGGGCCATAGTTAGCCTATGAGACTACAATGTCCATCCCCTGTTTGTAGAAACCACAGCAGACACCACTGACCTCAGAAGCATCCATGATCTTTGTGGTTCTGTTACTGGAAAGAAGCCAGAGGAGGAACGACATTGCTGAGAAGAGCCACAATGATTATAATGAGTCGGTGTTGAAGAAAATGGAACACGTACACCAGATCCAAAAGGAGGGTATCGTGATAGTGTTGAAAAGGATGCTAAGTATAGAGTATTATCTGCATTTTAAACTTTTTCTCCAACAGTTTCTTAAATCTGAACAGTTAACATAACAATTAATCAAATCCTGATCCCTGCCATGCCGGGTTCACAGCAGACATCACTAATTGGTCATATTACTTTGTCCCAGAGCACTATTCCAACCCTACATGCTCCCCACCATAGCACTGCAGGCAACCAGCCTGCACAATGAAGTTTGCTTGCCAAGCCTGTTGTGAGCCCAGATCCACGTCACCTTGTCCATGAGGCTTTCCCTTACCTTTTGGACATAGTCACTCACTTATCCATGTTGGATCCTGTGCAGAAAAGAATAAACAATGCAGACCCGAGACTGTCATCCTTAGAAAGGCTTCTTGCAAGGTTGGCCCTTCCTTGGCTGGCATATGGTAACTTAGATATTGGGAGGGTACCCATCATTTCTTGATAAGAATGGCTTATTTTGTGTGGAATGTTTATACAAATGATGTGGTTTATGCTGAACACCTGCTCCCTTCTGGGAATCTGGAATTTTGGCACATACGAGGTAGAGGGTACCTGTGTGAGCAGCCACTAACATACACCCTGATCCTTGAGCCTCTTGTGAGTATGCCTTGTCAACATTTCATGTGCGTTGTCACAGTGGAAAATGTCCATGAAAGGGGAGGGGGTCGGGCACCTGGGAGCTCCAAGCACAGCGAGGCTGATGGTCATTGTAGGAGTTTCAAAACAGAAGCAAAGCACTCCCTTTATAGGCTACAGTGATGGAATCAGAAGGAAGCTGCTTTCCTCCCTGCTTTGAAACTGCCTGTCACTTTCATGTTCAGCACACTTTCCTGTCACCTGCTGGCTGCAAGAGATTTGGCTCTGATCTATTTTAAGTTGTGTTTTCAATTGTGCTCAGATTGGGGCTCTGTGGAGGTCTCTTGGAGACCAGTTTCAGCATCTGCACAATTTCTTTAAGTGCCACCTGCCCTCCACTGTGTAATGGGCTCTGGTAATTACAGCTGACATCGCAATCGGCTTTCAGTTTTAAACACGTGGAAAATAAGCCTCCAAAAGATCTAGATGAAGTTTATCACCTAGATATCTTGTCAATGGATTTCTATCCTCCACCACCACCACTTGTAAGTGAGCTTAGCATTAATTAAGAAGCACGTTGGGTGGGCATTAACAGATATACACACAGGGAGAAGAAGGCCACATGAACACAGAGGCAGAGGTTGGGGAGACGTCGGCACACACCTAGGAATGCCGAGCATTGCCAGCAATTCCAAAAGCTGGGAGAGATGCCTGGACCAGACTCTCCTCAGAAATCTCAGAAGGAGCCAGTGCTGCCAACAACTTGATTTTTGACTGTGGCCTCCAGAATTGTGGGAGGACAAACTTCTGTTGTTTTAAGCCATCAATGTATGATACTTTGTTACAGCAGCCTTAGTTAACTCATACAGTGCACCCCCACCCCACAAACAAACAAACAAACATGAACAATTAAATACTCTCCTGTGGCCAATAGGCTATAAAAATCTTTATAAAACTATCTTTATATAAGGTTGTCTAATTGTGGGTTAGTGTTATTGCCAGTGTCAAGGACCAGCTAGAGTCTGGATAAGAAATGGATCAATTAATGCTGAAACCATACTGAAAGAAAATAATTCAGGTAAAGGATTTTCTCTACAATGCAAAACCGCTGATAAAGGTTGTTTGGATCCCCTTACACTACAGACTATCCACCAAAAAAGAAAAAAAGCCATGGTAGTTAAAAGATTTAGAAAAAGAATGGTTATGATATGAAAATAGTAACATTAAATAAAATTGGTATTTCCTGAGTGCTCCATGAAAAGCGATTCTCTAAGAATTTACGTGGCGCACTTGGTAGAGTGCTGCGCTGGCAGCGCGGCGACGCTCCCGCCGCAGGTTTGGATCCTATATAGGACTGACCGGTGTACTCACTGGCTGAGTGCCGGTCACGAAAAAACGACAAAAAAAAAAAAAAAAAAAAGAATTTACATGGACTCTCATTTAATTCCCTCAGCCCTATGAGATAGATGCAATTATGATCTACATTTTACTAGTGAGGGCATCAAAGCACAGAAACTTCAAAATAACAAGATATTCTAAGAGTCAAAGGCTGTATCTGAACAGAGATCCACAGCTCATCAATTCTTATGCAACAAAACCTTCCCTGCACTTCTGTAAACCCACGTCAGCTTGTTTGCGACTGTCTTCACAGATCAAACAGATCCATCCAACAGGATGGACAAGGCCAAAGCATGACATTCAGACCCAAACACCAACTGCGTGTGTTCCAGTGCACAGTTCCAAAGCTGCCCGAGGCTCAAGTAGCTTCTAAAAACGATCATGACCACAGTTGACTTTCAGGGAGACGTTGTCATATTTACATCTCCAGGTAACTCGGGCCTGGTTAAGACACCAAGGAAATGATATTGCAATTCGGCCATAAAGAAAAGAAGTTTTTTTTGTTTTTTTTTTTTTCCATGAATACTTTTAAAAATCCAAACTTGAAAGTTGATTAGCTTCTTGATGAAACAAATTCAGCATTCTTCTCTACAAATACATGATCACAATGACCAGGATCAGATGACAAGTAAAATCCAAGCTAATTACTTTGACAAGACTAAAATCATGGGTAAACAAGAAAGCTACAGGCTCTGGGCTGTGCTGAAGGTAATTTAGAAACAACATAATGTGCACTTTGCAAAAATCAGAGCTAAAATATAATAACTGACTTGTGTACTATGTGGTTTACACACTCAATTTTCCCCTGACCCTCCTAGTACACTGTCTGGGCTTTTTCACTGCACTTGCCGTCATTTCTGCAACTGTAGGACTGAGGACCCCATTCCCTGTTGGCTGTCTTCCAGGGGCCATTCTTAGTACATAAGACCACCCTTGTTCCCTGGCTGGTGGTCTCCACTGTCATCAAAGTCAGCAACACGTTAAAAATTTGTTATGCTTTGATTTTGATGCTCTCTGGCTTTCCTTTTCTAAGCTGGAGAAAACTCTTCACTTTTCAAGGGCTCATGAGACTGGTTAAGCTCACTCAGATAGTCTCCCTATGTTAATATCAACTGATTAGCATCATCAATTACACTGGCAAAATCCCTTTAGCATAATCATGGGAGGAACATCCAGATGTGAGGGGGTCATGAGGCAGTTTTAGAATTCTGCCTGCCACTGGAGAAATGATGTGATGTGAAGGTCCATGAACATGCAGGGCCATGAGCTGTTCTGGAAGGTATGGCTTATCTTCAGTACAAAATTTAAAGTCTAAGACTGTCCTGTTGTTTCTGAGAATAGGAGCAGGCCATCGATGGAGTCTAGGTAGACGATACGGTGGTGAGTACAGAAAACAGAGGCTCCTTCTCCTCTGGAGCTAGGATTCTTGTGAGGAGCACAGATGATCAATGAATGAATGAACAAATGAGTAGTTTGGTGAATGGTGGTGCGTATGGAGAAGAACAATAAAGCTAGGTAAGGGGATGTCGAGTGATGAGGGTGGCCTTGAGAATGGAAGGCCAGGGGATGCTCTGTGACAGGTGGCAGGTAAGCAGAGGCAGCAGGCGAGGAAGTGACTACAACTGGAACAGTGTTCCAAGCATGCCGGAAGGCCCAGAGGAAAGAGTGTGTGGTGGACTCCATGGGCAGCAGTGGGGGCTACAGAGGGAGGTGAAACCAAAGCAGTCACCAGGAGTCAGGTCTCATGAAGCCATGTAGACCACACTCAGGGATGTGCCTTTTATTTTGAGTGTCAGAACAGACCAGTAGCTTTGAGTTAAGGAGTGACATGATCTAACATGCATATTAGAAGGCACACCGTCCTCTAGCCATTATGTGAAGCACAGGTGAAGGGGTGGATGGAAGCAGTTAGGTAAGCAGGAGAGAGGTTAGGAATCCAGGTCGTCAGTGCTTGTGAGCTGAAACAGGATCATGAAGATGGTGAGGTGTGGCTGTGGTTGGATTCTGGCTAGTGCTGAATGTGGACCCTAGTAGGAGTGCTGATAGATGTGCAGAATGCTAGGAAGAGAGGAATTGGGGAGGGGCCTGTGCTTTTGACCTAAACCCCTACAAGAGTGCATGAGCATTTACCGGGGAGAAAATAGGTTGTGGGGTGGAGAGTCAAGCCTTCAGCTCTGACTTTGCATGAGAGAGGCCTGTTAGGAATGCTGGAAGAGAAGGTCAGTGAATGGTTAGGAAGATGAGTTAGGAACTCAGGGGAGATGCCTGGACTGAAATATTCAGATCTTTTTTCAGTCCCTGATTATTATCTACCCAAAGCCAGCTCATTCTGCAAGGCTCAGTCTAGTCCTCCTGTAGAAGCCACAATGGTGACATCAAGGGATGAAGGAGAGTCGTGATGATCACAGTTCTCAGTCATGGAGTGCTGACCCTGGGCTGGTGCTGAGCCTGGAGATCTGCATTCGCTCTTTCATGTAAATCATTACAGACTCTTTTATCCAAAACCACAGAACCTTATTAGTTCCCTTCTAGGACGAAACTCAATTTCAATCTAATTACAAATTTAATTCTTTACTTCCCATCTGCACTGAGAGACTGCAATGTTCTTGAAGATGGGGATTGTGCCCACCACAGTAGCTCTGGTGTCTGGCATATTGTCTTGCATAGGAAAAAATTAGGAGAATTTTGTTTGCCAGTGACTGGAACACAGCTCAAACTTACATAATGAACTCTCTTGTGAGCTGAGAAATCAGGGACAGGGTGGGTTTTAGGTATTACTGGATTCAGGGTCCAGACACTAGTATTGGGATTTGGTTTACTTCTACCTCTTGCCTCTGCCTTCTCCCTTTATTGGCCTCAGTTTCATTTTTCACTTGACCGCAGGAGGGCAAGAAAAACTTCAGCTCTTATTCATTGTCCTGGGCAGTTCTAGAAAAAGTTTCTCCCTGGGTCTTATCGGCCTAATTGGGTCACATGCTGGGGCATGTGTCTCTTTGCTGGGATCAGGAGAGACTGGTAGTTCCATAGTGCAAACTGAGGTGCATTTTCCAGAATTACAGTGGAGGACGATGTCAGGCAGTAAAAATAATGTTTTTATAGGAGTTTGCTAATAACTGTTGGTTAAATGAATAAGTATCCTAAAAGTATAATATGTTTTTATTCCAGTACCCCATTAGGGCTTAGAAAGTACTTGACTAAGATCACATAAGTAATGGGTGTTGGATTTGGGTTTGAACACCAGCCTCTCATTTACCTTCATACTGCACAGATTGCCTCCCGCCCCCAATTTCTACAGCACGAAGGGGCTGCAGCACCGTAATGTATTCCTGCTAACATAAATTACAGTGGAAACCGGGCCTGAAGAACTCCTGAGCAGACAAAGCCAGTTAGGCCCCATAAGTGACCTTGACCTTGCTTGATTTGCCAACATAAGTGCAACCTAACTTGAGCTATTTCTTGTAAACCTCCATATTAAAGGAAAACAATCAGAAGCAGACAACAAACTTGTAATTATATAATTAGGGACTTACCAAGAGAATAAATCAAATAAGGTGAATGTAAAAATGCAACCAATCAAATACTTTCTTTGCTTTATCTCTGTGTCTGTCCTATAAAAACCTTGCATTCTCTTGGTGGAGCTTCCAAACCATTTCAGAATCTCTGTTCAAATAGTCTTTAAAATTTTATTGTGGCTCAGTTTGCTTTTTAACATTACCCAGCAATCATTTTATTGTGTTTTATCTTGTCTTTATAGCTAAAACCTAAGGTCGAGGGAGAGATAGAAAGAGAGAATTGGAATTTTCTAAACATTGAGAGGCTGCTCAGTAAGTGTGAGTGGTTTTGTCTGCTCCTTTAAAATTTCACTTGAATTTAGATGAATTGTTTGGCCTCTAAATTCTAATGTAGCTCAGAATTCATAACACAGAATCTCTACATAGTGTATGACCCCAAGTTCCAGTCTTTCCATACTTCTTCTCACTCTACAAATACCCAGGGTCACAGGGAAGAGCAGCAAGACCATGGCCATGGCCAGGGTGTCATCAATAGGCATGAGACGGGGCCCTTAATTACCATGATCCTTTTCAAATCGCAGGGGTTAGGCAGGTGCTGTAAACAGGCGGTTTTGTCTTTTTACCAAAGCAGTCAGCATTGGTGGTCATAGGACTTAAATGTGGATATAATAATTCACAGTAAACTAAGGTCAACTATACTAAAGCATAGTTTCACTTTTTTAGTCAAGAAATTCGGACACATTCAGAACATTGTTCAGGATTCATGCTCCTCATCAGGAAAGTTAAATTACTGCATGTTTTCAATAAAGTTATAAAATCAAGGCACAATCTGATGAGAACAGGTCATTATAGTTTTGGATTTCCTAAAAGCCACTGAGCAGAAATAATTAGTTATCAACATTCTACTGCAGGACGGTCTTTTTACAGTGGTTTGTATAATTCATTAAGTTCTGGCTTAAGCAAACTTATACCTCACACAACTACCAGCAAATTTTCGCATCCTAAGGTTTACTGATTGAATATATGGTGACATTTTATCTAATTGCTTATTTGTTTGTTTTCTCTTTTTTTCCTGTTTTAATTTTATGTGTATGTGTATTTCTTACTGTGGGTTTTAGGGAAAAACAAGTTAGAGAATAACTGGCATAGTAGTACAGGCAATAAGTAAATGAACCGAATGCATGACTGTGGAGTATCTACCTATAATCATGGGAAACCTACCTCGATGAGGGAAATTTCAGGATGCATTTGTATTTCATCTGTTAATAATAATTCATGGGTCATCTATTGATTTCCTCCAGTTATAGAAATATTATTTTGTCCTTTGCTCTTTGCTCCATGGATCCTTTTGCTGATTGTTATGCTGATATTGATTCATGTTTTACATGAGACAATAAATAGTAGGAAAAAATAGACAGAGTGGTTGTCCCCAGTGAGATAAGGAGCAGTCAAGGGAGGAAAGGACTTTACAGCTGCCCTGTCACAGGCTTATCATGAGACACCACTGTTTTAGTCTGTTTTGTGTTGCTATAACAGAATTACCTGAGACTGGGTAATTTATAAAGGAAAGAGGTTTATTTGGCTTATGATTCTGGGACAGCTGCATCTGGCACAGGCCTCAGGCTACTTCTACTCAAGGCAGAAAAGTGGCAGGCAGCTGGCAGGTATAAGCAGATCACATGGCAACAGGAAGAAAGAGAGAAGAAGCAAGAAAGAGAGAGAAGGTGCCAGAGTCTTTTTAAGCAATGAGCTCTCGTGGGAAATAATAGAGTGAGAACTCACTCATTAATCCCCCCTCCCCCAGGGAGAGCATTAATCCATTCATGAGGGATCCGCCCCCATGACTCAATCAGTTTCCAACACTGCCACATTGGAGATCAAATTTCCACATGAGTTTTGGAGGGGACAACACATCCAAACTCCATCATTCTGCCACTGGACCCCCAAAACTCATGCCACTCTCACATACAAAATACAATCATTCTATCCCAACAGTCCCAAAAGTCTTATCTTGCTCCAGCACCAACTTAAAAGTCCAAAGTCCAAAGTTTCATCTGAGACCAAAGGCTAAACTCCTTCAGGCTGTGAACCTGTAAAAACAAAACTAAATTTATCTACTTCCAAGATATAATGGTGGAAGAGACATTGGATATACATTCCATTCCAAAAGGGAGGAATAGGTCAAAAGAAAGGAAAAACAGGTCCCAAACAAGTCCGAAACCCAACAGGGCAGGCATTAAATCTTAAAGCTCCAAAATAATGTTCTTTGACTCCAAGTCCTACATCCTGGGCACAATGGTTCATCTGGGCCCCCAAAGCATCAGGCAGCCTCACTCCCACAGCTCTGCCAGGCATAGTACAGTGGGCCGTGCTGGTGCCTGTGGCTCTTTCAGGCCTGTGTTGCATGTTACCAGTGGCTCTGAAGTTCTGGGGTCCTGGTGGCAGCCCTGCTGCATTGGCTCTACTAGACATTTCCCTGGTGGGGGCTCTCTGTGGGGGCTCTGACCCCACTTTTCTGCTCAGCATTGCTCTAGTAGATGTCCTCTGCAATGGCTCCACCCCTGAAGCAGGTCTCTGCCTGGGCCCCCAAGCTTTTCCATACATCCTCTGGAATCTGGGTGAAGGCTGCCATGCCTCCACTGCTCTCACATCCTGCTGGCCTGCAGACTTAACACAATGTGGATGCTACTGAGGTTTTGGGCCTCTACTCTCCAGGGCTGCTGCACGAACCACACTCAGGGCTGCTCCAGTTGGAGCAGCTGGGATGCAGGGAGCAGGATCTGGAGGGCAGCTGCACCCCAGGTCTGTCCTCCAGGATAACTCAGTCCTTCTAGGCCTCAGGGCCTGTGATGGGTGGGGCACCCTTCCAGACTTCTCAAATGCCTTTAGGGCATTTTTTCCATTGTCCTGGTTCTTAGCATCTGGCTGCTTCACCACTAAGATAATGTCTTTAGCAACCAGTTTATCTGCTTCACCCTTGCATTTTTCTCCTGCTCTCTGCCTCTCTACCACATGGCCAGGCTGCAAAGTTTCCAAATCTTTATGCTCTGCTTCCATTTTAAATTCTGGCTTTACCTCATGCCTTTGCCACTATAACTCAGAGTAAGCTGTTAGAAGTAGCCATGCCGTATCCTGAATGCTTTGCTGCTTGGAAATTTCTTCCGCCAAATGCTCTGGTTCACAATTCTTAAGTCCCACCTTCCATAAAGTCCAAGGGCACAGACACAATGCGGTCCAGTTCCTTGCTATGGTGTAGCAAGAGTGATCTTCTGTCCAATTCCCAATAAGTTCCTCATTCCTATCTGAGACCTCATCATCCACATGGTCTTTACTGTCCACATTTCTATCTGCATTCTGCTCGCCACCACATAAGACTCTAAGACATTACAAACTTTACCTCGTCTTTTTCTCTTCTTCTAAGTCCTCCAAGCTCCTCCAACCTTTGCCCATTACCAGTTCCAAAGCTGCATCCACATTTTCAGGAATCTGTTTAGCAACAGCCCACTCCTTGGTACCAAATTTTTGTTTTAGTCTGTTTTGTGTTGCTATAACAGAATTACCTGAGATTGGGTAATTTATAAAGGAAAGAGGTCCATTTGGCTCACAATTCTGGGACAGCTGCATCTGGCACAGGCCTCAGACTACTTCTACTCATGGCAGAAAAGTGGCAGGCAGCTGGCAGGTACAAGCAGATCACATGGTGACAGGAAGCAAGAGAGAGAGAGAGAAGGTGCCAGGGTCTTTTTAAGCAACGAGCTCTTGTGGAAACTAATAGAGCAAGAACTCACTCATTTATCCGGCCTCCCCCAGGGAGAGCATTAATCCATTCGTGAGGGATCCGCCCCCCTGACTCAATCAGTTTCCAATACTACCATATTGGAGATCAAATTTCCACATGAGTTTTGGAGGGGACAACACATCCAAACTCCACCAACCACTTTGAAACCTCATGAAAAAGCAGAACCCCTAGCCTGAGCTGGAGCCCTGTCCAGTTGCCTCTGCAGAGTTAAGGGACTTTGATTCCACCCATACTCTCAAAATCCCTGTTAACATCAGAACAGCTACCTAAGTTCTTGCACCTTAGAAGACAGACCTGGTCCTTCTCACAGTGACAAGGGGAGAGGCAAGCTTGTGTATGCTCTGCTTCCAAATGAGCACTGCCTGTGTGTTAACAGCTGCCACGTCCTGCTGAAATTTACCTGCTGAAGTAAAGACACTACTAAGGAAAGGCTCTTACATTTAGAAATACATTATTTTAATGTTTTCTGAAATATACCATAGGGATATTCACTATAGGCCTTAGTTTTGCACAGACTTTTGATAAAAAACCAAAACAAAACAAAACAAACAAAAAAGCAAGAGCTAAAGCCCTTGGCGAAATACTGCATGTTTAAGGTTTCTCATTTGGCTGAGATTCTGTTCCAGGGACTAGAGTACTTCACGTTCCACCCTCATTATTTTGCCCTCTGCGGGTACCAACTGTTCTATCATTTCATATATTTTATTTAATCAACCTGCTTTCTTTACTTAAATATTTACTCCTAATTTTCCCTAAGCCAAAATATCCATGAAATGATGCATTTGATTTGCTAATTATACTTTTCTCCTAACATACAATTTGAATATAGTTAACTATTAAAATAAAAAGCAAATATAATGAGATAGTAACAGTCATAGAAACTTGTGGTGGGACATATGTATGTTCATTTTACAATTATTTCAAATATTCTCTTTTTTAATGTTCATAATAAAGTGATAGAAAACATAAAACAAAGCAAATACTTATCCATGTTTCCTAAAATCACCTCTCTCACCTTCAGTGGGATGCACACCACCTTTTGATAATTAATCCTCGACCCTCACACCTTTTTACATTCCCATGTACCACTTGTGCTATGAGTCACTTAACATAGTCTTTAACTTGAGGTCCATTCTAAACTTGCATACATTCTGGGTATGTATTTTCAGGCACACTGCTGTCTCTTCTGGGCCTCAGGGTTTCCATCTGTCTAGTGAAAATAAGAACACTACCTGGACTCCATCCCAAAAGAGGGGTGGGAGTCCCCTGCATATAGGGCAGAGGTAAGGTGCAGCCCCTTTTGAGCCTGAGCAGGCCTGAGGCCCAGCTGTGTAGGGTATCGAGATCATTCCTTCTCTTGTCTGAGGTCCTTCCAGCTTATTTCCCAGGGCAGCTGGTTCCCCACGCATAATCATTTAAAACAGGTACTTCTGCAGGTGTGCCACAGCACAGGCCCTCAGGGAACTGTGATGGGATGTTCCAGAACATTGGGACAGAGGGGTACAACCTATGGAGGGTAGGGGAGGTTACTCATAGAGAAATAGGACAAGAGGGGTCCTAGTTCTGATGTTCCTGGATTTGTTCCCATTCCTGCCTCCTTGTTTGCACCTCATTGTTCATTTCACTCAATGCAACATTCTCTTCTGGGGCCCATGGAGGGTTCCCAAGAGACTGACCCGATCCAAACCGTTTACTGTCCCGGAAGCCAACCTACCCAGGTCTATGGGATATGGAAGATGGAAAAGAAACATCTGATCAGCCTGAGAATCACAAGAGCTAATGCTGATCTTACTCTCTTCCCTGTCACTTCCCGGTTTTGGGAACTTGCATGTTCTCGATGAGACGTATCAGGCTTATATATTCACGTCTGTTGAACCAGGGGATGTCTAGTTGTGAAGCCTTATATATTTGTGTCTTAGCATTTTGGATTCACATTTTATTTTAGTTGCGTCTCATCTTTTTAATAAGTAGAATTGTAAGAAACAGAATTCTGCCTCAAGAACTGCAAAATTACTTCTCGATACTGAACATCTCAGATTCCTTTTTATTTTGCAAACTCTAAATGTTAATTTCCCTGTAAACCTGACATAATCTATAAATAAATACTTCTTAGCTGTTTAAATTTTGGTGACTGTATTGTTCTGCTGGAGTTTGGAAACTGTAATTAAAAACAACAAAAACTGCATTCTGCCTCTCAAATCATGATGAAAAAAATCCACCAACAAATACTGTAATAATTCTCCTTTATGTGAATTAGATAAAGATACATTTCTATTACTTCATGTCTTATTTCAGAAAGTGAATAATGGAGCCACTGACCAACAGTTACTGTTCTCAGACCACTTTAATGTAGGTAAAAACATGTGGAATTTAAACCAGAACTTTCTGAAAGGACTCTATGATATTTGGTTAATCAAGAAAAGAAAAGAGTCTCTGGCAAAATGCTGGAGTGTAAATCATTTCTGTATTTTTTCAAGCCCACATGTCTCTTGAATTTTTTTTTCAACAATGATTTTTGTAAGAAAAATAATGCAATGAGGACGGAAAGTTTGCACAACTTTCTTTCAAAGTGAAGATGCCCTGATAAACTACTGACAACTCCATAGCAGAATTTTAAAAAAGAGGGGTTTAACTAAAGGTTGGTCTGGTAACATGCAGAAAGGGAAAAATTTACAGTGAGATGATCTGGTAACATACTTGGTACCTTTTATTCCCAGCTGTGTGACTTTGCACATGTTGTCTATTCCTGAGAGCCTCAGTTTCCCCCTTTGTCAATGGGAGGTGACACCAGCACCTGTCCATGGGCTCCTTTTAGAATAAAATATTGTAATATAATGGAAACAGACTCATCTAACCTTATAGCATGGTAAAAATGTGGGGCATAATAAAAATGTGGTCATTGTGCCAGGGTCACCCCCTTCTGTCATGCCAGAAGCAGTCTGCAGGGAAGGGTCAGATGCCACGGTACCCTTCACCATGGGGCAGAAAAATGTTCTGTCTCATTGCCATGGCTGCCCTGGAATCTGACAGACTTCACACCACCTCTAGTAATTTATCATTTTAGTATTAAATTACTTGCTAAACTCTACAATTAAAAATATTCACATTCATGAACTGTAGGTTCACAGTCTAGACTATCCACAAGGTGATGACCACTATATACTGTTTAGAAATTTAAAATGATTTTCCCTGTATCACACAAATACTGCTCTTCTTAATAGGGTGGTTTAAGTGTGTTTTTTCAAATGGCTTTTTATATGGGTACAGCACCATCATTATGATGTTGCCTGAAACCCCAGAAAAGAAAAATTAACCAACTGAAACAAAACTCCAAGATTCAAGTCCAAAGTATGTGCATACTTCAAAAAGGTCAGGGAAAGATCTGCATTATCCTCCAATTGTATTTTTCCATGAATTTTTTGAAGTACCCTTGTATGTTCATGGTTGTTTCAGGGATTCTAGTTTGCTCACTATGGTCAATATTGGCCAATGATGAAGGGACGTTTTGATTAAGATAAATGCACAGAATCAGCCCATTTGTCATTTATGCATAAGATAACTTTTTAGGCATAATCACCATATGCCTCCCTTGATTGCCTAGGAGTCTAGTCCCAATTGGAGGAGTCCAAGTCTTTGTCCACTGATGAAATTTTTCTTCCATGCGGCTACTGGAATTTAGGTCAGAAAGGAGTAAGGATGCTGTCTTTACTTTCCAGGAGGGTTATTCCTGAAAAGGATGGATTACACTTAGAGATTAGTCCACTTACATATGCAGGACCCTAATTACCCTAAAAAGACAAGGATGATTTTGTGAGAATGGACAGTAGATCACTAATATGTGGCATGTATTCATTTGGCAGGCATTAGCCTAGTTCATATTCCTACCATTTTACCACACTAAATGTTGGATTTTAGAGCAGCTCTCAGTTTAAGAGGACACAGAGACCCATAAACCAACAATAAAAATGCTAAACTTGTCAAGATTTTCTTTGTTGCAAGTGATGGTAATGGAGATTTGTTGATTCATATTATCAAAAACTTCCATGGCTTCTAAAATTTGCTCCAGGGATGCCATCAGGCTGTGTTCTCCTTATCTCTGGCTCTTATCTCTGCTTTAATCTGTACTGGTCTCACCTGCATGCAAATCCTCTCCATATAGGGACCCATGGGACCCAGACTGCCTGTGTCCCATAGATAGCAATATCAGGGTAAAGAGACCCCATTGTCCCAATGATTCTAATGGTGACAATAACAAAACTAGCTTGACTTGGTCTATCTTTGTGAACTAAGTCAATCACGATGTCCAGAAATGCAGAGTACCATGACTGGTTGGGCCTGGATCTGGTTCTGCCCCTAGATCTACTCTGGGGATGCTCCAGCCAAACCTCATGGACCAAGCGCTGCATGATGTGCTTGCTCTAGGATGAATTAAGGTGATGTTTCCAGAAAGGGAATGGCTTCTGGGTGGGAGGGCCATGACAGCTTTGGTTTGACCAGTGTTATGATAAAGATGGAAATGAGGAGGCGAGGAGGCAGGCGCTAAGCTCAGCTGAGGGTCATTAGTTAGAGCTCGAGGCTATCTCTGTTGCCCTAACCTTAAGGAATGGGCACAAGTGAGCCAGGTGCAGGGGAAGGAACAGGGGGAATGTAAATGGTTCAAAGGGGATGAGCAAAGAGGCAGACTTCAGAGAGGCAAAGGCGTGGGAAGAAAACTTGCAGTGACTTGGCTTGGCCGGAGAACAGGAGCTAGGGCAGAACCAGACCAAGAGGTCTGTTAGGAGATGTTCTAGGGAGTCAGAGCTTCACCTGAGGGCTACCAAACAAATGAGCTATTTCAGAAATCTCCCTTCAGCAGTTAAGAGGCATTGAGACAATTAAGGTGAAAAATCAGCAGAGATAATCTAACAATGCAGGAATGTAGCTAGAAAGGAGGCAATGGAATTTACTAGCGTAGTAAGGAAATAGTAACTGACTGCAAGAGAGGGAAGTTCGGGGTTTGGGGTGACTCCTGTGTCCTGCTTTAGGAAGCTAGGCAAAGGGTGATGTATATGGTCAAGAAAGGGGGTTCTGGAAGCAGACCTTTGGTACTCAAATCCCAACTCTGTCCTGATTAGCTGTGCAACAGCTGGCAATTTCCTTAACCTCTCTGTGCCCCAGTTTTCCCATCTGTCAACATGGGAAGCATAGTATTACCCATTTTGTGAGGTTCTTGAGAAAATAAATCACTTAGAACAATCAGTAAGTGGCAGGTGGTGTTCTTATATTCATCTTCATTATTCTTTTTGTTAGAGGACAAATGAGGAGCAGAATCCAGCGGGAAGAGGGTTAGGATGAGTCTGTTGTGGCCATACCGCGTGGGACCTGCAGGCAGAATTGAGTTGTGTGATTCGAGGTATACAGTCAGGCTCCACTGTCCCAAATTCACCCCCTTTCCTCCTCTGTGTAGCCTGAAACTCCTTCATTGGAAATACTCTTTCCTTTTGAAGAATGTGCAGTCTTCAGAAGCCCCTTGTCCAAATGCAAACACCCCTGGAGGGACTTCCCGCACACCTTCTTCTCGTCTGTTGACTCTCCAGGTGGAAGCATTGGCCGGAAGCTCCCTGAGGATGAAGAGTTTGGGGAATGGAGAGCGGACATGAGAGGGGAGGTGGACGGCCCCCTGCACACTGTGGCCCGTGTGGGCAGGGAGCCATGCCACGCTGAACCATAGTGGAGTCCAAGGCCAGAGGAAAAGTGTCTGCCCCCAATATGTAGATTTAATGTAAGTTTTTATTGAGGTCAATCAAATTCACATAACATAAAATGATCCATTTGAAAGTGAACACTTGAACGGCATCTATATCCCCAATGTTGGGCAACTATCACCTCTATGTCACTGTTAAATATTTTTATCACCCCAGAAGGAAACCAGTATCCATTAAAAAGTTACTCTGCATTCCCCTCTCCCCTAGAACCTGACAGCCACCAGCCTGCTTTCTTTCTGCATGGATTTACCTATTCTGGATATTTCATATAAACGGAGTCATAAATAGGTGCTCAAACAAATGTGTGTGTGTGTGTGTGTGTGTGTGTGTGTGTGTGTGTGTATGTTCATAGCAGCAACAGCCATGGTAGACAAAATAATTGTCCAGTCATATCCTTTCTGAAAATGCAGCAATTCAGTCCTAGAGAGGAGAAACAACTTAAGTTACCAGATAGGTGGTGGGGGAATTGGGCTGTGAATCCATTGCTCGGACTCTAGATGCCACTCTGTGGTCCTGCCCTGGATGTGACAACATGCTCGTATCCAACAGTTTCATACATACCTAGGGTGACCAAATCAGCCCAATTTGCCTGGAACTTTCCTGGCCGTAGCACTAAAACTTCTGCATCCCAGGAAAGCCCTGAGTCCTGGGCAAACTGGGATGACTGGTCTGTGGACCCAGTTCAAGTCCTTGGCTCTGTCACTAAATCACTGAGTGACCACGGTTCTATCAATGAACTTCCCTGTGCCTCAGTTTCTTCTTTCTTTCAAGCTAGTCATTCTTTTCTTCTCTGTTTGGTCCTGATGCAGATTCAAAAAGAGTGAAACAGGAAGGTTAATGTAATTGGAATATTTTTACCTTAGAAAGGAGTAGAGCAGAGGGTATCGAGATTGGAACTTTCAACAGGCGGCATGTATTTACCTATGTCCGAGAGGGACAAAAAGCTCATCTTCTAGACAGGAGAGAATGAGGAGGAACAGTTGTTAGAGAAGAGACTCAGGAAGTAGGGTGCGTGGGGGGTGTTCTTTCTCCTGTAGAGAGAGAAGCAACGTAGAAGGAAGCATGGAACAGCAGGACAGCTTGGATGCGGCCAATCAGGAGGAAACGTGGTGGTTCTGGAGGCTGGACATGTCTGAGGCTTCACTAACAGAAACAGAATGTGTTAGGTCAGGGATTTCACCCGAGACCTGGGAAAAGTGACAAATTATAGAGGAAAAGGCTGCAGAGTGCTTCTTCTGGTACTTGCAAGAGTGAGATGTGCCAACCCCACCGCTGGCATTCTGCTAAATCCAGCGGAGGGCCCGTGGAGATGGAGCCGCCCTGATGCCATTTCTGACTAACTTCCCTGCAATGATTCTCCACCAAGAAAGGTCACCTGGAAATGGAGCGACAACTAATTAAGCATAGATCAACGTGGTGGGCAAAGGTCAGGGGAGAAGTTTGTGCTGCAATAATCGTTGGTCTCAAGGGGATGGATCAGATGATCAGCAAAAGACTTTGCTTCAACCTGAATGCATAAGAATAACTTGGAAAGGCAGACCTGTCGTATTCTCACACTGCCGTGTTCCCAGTCTTGGGTAAATCAGCTGAAAAGTGTCGCTAATTGCTTTAACAGGCAGCACTGGGATTCGGTAGTGTTTTCAACTGAATTGTTTTTTTAAATGTAATAAGCCGGAAAATGTGGTACATCTACACAATGGAATACTACTCAGCTATAAAAACGAATGAAATACTGCCATTTGCAACAACATGGATGGACCTTGAGAGAATTATATTAAGTGAAACAAGTCAGGCACAGAAAGAGAAATACCACATGTTCTCACTTATTGGTGGGAGCTAAAAATTAATATATAAATTCACACACACACACACACACACACACACACACACACACACACAAACCGGGGGGGGGGGAGAAGATATAACAACCACAATTATTTGAAGTTGATATGACAAGCAAACAGAAAGGACATTGTTGGGGGGGAGGGGGGGAGGGAGAAGGGAGGGAGGTTTTGGTGACGGGGAGCAATAATCAGCCACAATGTATATCGACAAAATAAAATTAAAAAATAAAATAAAATAAACAAATAAACAAATAAAATAAATAAATAAATAAATAAATAAATAAATAAATAAATAAATGTAATAAGCCGGTTGTGGTCACTCTCAAGTGGGCAGTGATCTTGACCGTTTCTCCATCCCTTCTACCCACCAAAGAGGGATGAACCCACCTAAAGCCGATCAGTCCGGTGGAAGGGAGGCTGCAGACTTATCTGATTGTACATATTCCTGAGCACAGTGAAATACTAGCATATTTTTACACTTTAAAAATGTTTTTTTATGCTGCTCTGGGAGCTGAAATGAACACAGTGCAGTTCTTCGTAATGACATTCAAATGTGGCCATTTCCTCTTTTTTCACCAGCTCTCTCACCCTCTCCAGACACCACCACCCTCACCCAGGCACCTGCCACAGGCCCCAACTGACCTTCCTCTTATTCATGCACCACACACTGCCCAGAGTGATGTTCTGAAGTGTAATTCTAACCACAATTTATATAACCCTCCCCCCACATCCCACCCCTGCTCCTCATTGCCCCTGGATAGAATGGAAATGTCTTCAGGCAATTAGCGAGGCCCTGGGGATCTGCGCCTTTTCCCTATGCTGCCTCAGGATTTGTGGCTTTGTCCTCTTGACCCCACTCTCCAGCCCAGTGTAACTCTTTACAGGCCCTGAACTGACCTCTGTCTTCTGGGGTTTTGCAATTTCTTCTGACACACACACACTCCTGTCTTTTACCAAGAGCTGCCTTCGAGTCTACTGGAAAGCTCATAAGTACAGTAATTAATTATTACCCGAATAATAGATTCAGTGCCCATCATCTCTTGGAAGGCAATTAATCACAGGCTTTGCAGTGTGGTGCAGGTTTGATAAGGCTGGCCTCACAACCACGCATGGCTGGAATGAAATTGTAGATGTTCCATAGCTACCTTCAAAACTATTTCAGACATATAATGAAGACATTTTTTTCTCCATGTTTTTCTTGGGGAAGGTTTTTGCCAATGGCATTTTCCTCCCAATTGCAAATGCTTGTCTAAATCCTCTATCTTCTTAATGGAAGACAGGTCTCTATCTCAGCTTCTGTTTACTTGGGAGATGCATATAGCCAGGTGCTCGAAGTATATGTACCAAGCGGAATGAAATCATTTATTGAAAGTACAAAAAGTTCCACGTATAACAAAAGCTAAGCCCATCCTATCTTCCTCTCTAGTTAACTTTGGAATCTTGTTTAAAAGGCAAAGGATTTGAACAAAGAGGTCTTTAGGAAAAAAAAAAAAAAAAAAAAAAAGGTTTTAAAAATTGTTCACACAATTCCAAACTCTATTCAAATGTGCCTCAGAGTCACAAATAAAAAGCCAGGCCTGCCCAAGGCCATTCCTAATAACATTTTTGAAGTTGAGCTTAAAACAATTTGTTTCCATTATCTTTCTGTTAGGGTGGGTTCTGGAAGGGTCTGTAAAATCAATTGCAAAACTCAGCATACATTTCTCCTTGCAAGAACCCTGATAACATATCATTTACCTGAATTTCACTTGTTAGATACTAATGAGAAATCTGAGCATGGGTTTGATATACTAAGGGCTTCCTTTTTGCAGTTAATGAAAGCCAATTCCCGAGAGGGTATGGATTTGAAATGCTGTGTCATATTCATCATTAGATATCCTTTTATTTAATCTACTATATATCCCTAAATAAAACTGCAAAGTAATAAGATTCAACCTGGCATCATTTATCACTTGAACATGGGGACAGTGAGAAAGGGTGGCATCTCCTTGGGGCCTCAGGACAAGGAGAAGTTTCTAAGTAAATAATTAAGTAGAGAAACCTGAATCTGGCTTTGCAGAGGTGAGCCTGCTCCAGGTCCAGAGATGTCCAAAGGGTACAGCAGCAGCAGTTTCTGAAAAATACCTTGATTCTATGAACTCATTCGTGCAATGTAAAGCTCAAACCATGCCTTCACATGTGTGAAAAACTCCTGGATATAGTGTGCATTTTAATTATAAAAACCAATCAAAGAAGTACTTTTCAAATTTATGAGCATTTTGACTTTTTTTTTAATAAAAGTAATATATACTGTATACATATATAAAGTGAAAATTACCTCTTACAAAGTCCTCTCCCAAGGAAGAACCACTGTTAATAATTTACTCAGTATTCTACTAAATCTCTCTTGCTCTGTCCAACAAAACCTCTTTGTCCTAAAAATATATTTATTTTAAATTATATGAAATTTTTGATAATATTTATTATCAAATATGTACCATTTGATTTCTCATTTTCAGCCCCTTTACTATCCCAAATGGCACACTGAAACATGAATTAGAAAAATCCACAAATTCCATAAGATGCTTTGCTTTAATCTTCAAGAAAATTGCTATGGTAAATGTAGAATTCTATGATGACTATGGATATTAATGGTATACCCAGAATTGTAGAGTACACAACCTACCCAAGTGTAATAGAGATGCTCTACCAATTTTAGGGCCTGTGCACAATGTCTCCAAATTCATGAGATCTTACTTCCTCACAATTACCTCTGTACAGGTCTTATATGTGAGCTGCCCCTTTGTCATCTCAGATGCTAAAAGGAGCCCCTTCTTCTGATTCTACATAATGTTTACTGACAGCAAAAACATCGGAGATCTCTGAAAAGGGTCAATACTCTCAGGGCACAGACTCCTGCTACTTTGCTGACTATTATCTCCTTCTCTCCTTCCCGGCCTTCCCCATCCTCACCTCTCTCTTTCATCAACATTCTACCTTGATCAGGAAAGATCAGATCTTTGTCATATCTACTACTGAGCCGTCTTTCTCCCTTCCTGAGGCTTTGGGGTCAGTTAGTATCCATGTCCTATAGAGATTTCCCCACCACAGAGATTGTTCAGAATTTACCCAAGTAAAGGTCATTCTTTCCAAGATTAGAGGCCAAATGCAAGCTGTTAAGGGAAGCAAAAAATGTATATTCAAAATAAACTGGAGGAATTGGATTTCCATGTGCAAAAGGAAGAAATTGACCTTTATCCTACAACATACACCAAAATCAACTCAAAATGACTAAAAGACCTAAACATATGACCTGAAACCATGAAATTCTTAGAAGAAAACATATGGGAAAACCTCCTTGACATTGACCTTGGCAATGATATTTTTGGATATCACATCAAAAGCTCAATCTACAAAAGCAAAAATGAATAAGTGGGACTACATCAAACTAAAAAGCTTTTGCACCACAAAGTAAACAATCAACAAAATGAAAAGGCAATCTATAGACTGGGAAAAATATTTGCAAGCCATACATTGGATAAGGGGTTAATATGTGAGATTTATAAACTAAATAGGCAGAAAATATATAACCCAGTTAAAAAATGCACAAAGGGCTTGAATAGACATTTTGGCAAAGATTACACAAAAAGTAGCTAACATGTACATAAAAAGGTGCTCAACATTACTAATTATCAGGGAAATGCAAATCAAAATCACTATGAAATAGCACTTTACACCTTCTAGAATGGCTATTATCAAAAAGAAAAGAAATAACAACTGCTAACAAGAGTGCGGAGAAAAGGGAACCCTTGTACACTGTTGGTGGAATGTACATTGGTACAGCCATTATGGAAAACAGTATAAAGCTTCCAAAAGAAATAAAAATACAGCTACCATATGACTCAGCAATCTCTCTTCTAGGCATATTCCCAAAGGAAATATAATCATTGCCTCATAAATATATCTTCTCTCTCATCTTTATTGCAGCATAATTCACAATAGCCAAGATGTGAAAACAACCTAGTGTCCATCAATGAATGAAGGAATAAAGATAATGTGGTATATACTAGAGAATACTTCAAAAAGTTCATGGAAAGTTTAGTATTATCTTTTAATTCTATTTTTCCAAACTTTTTGAAGTACTCTTGTATGGACAATGGAATAATAACCTTTAAAAAGTGGGAGATTCTGCCACTTGCCACAACATGAATGGACCTGGAGGAAATTATGCTGAGTGAAATAAGACAGACACAGAAAGAAAAATACTGCATGATCTCACTTACCTGTGGAGTCTTAAAAACGTGAGGTCAAATATATAGAGATAGAGAATAAAATGGTGGTTACCAGGACTGGTGTGGGGGAGAGGAAATGTGGAGATATAGGTCAAAGGATACAAAGTAGCAAATATGTAGGATGAACAAGTGGAAAGATCTGTTGTGCAACATGAGGGTTGTAATTAGTAACATTGTATTGTACTCAGGATTTTTGCTAAATGAGTAGAGTAGAGCTGCTCTTGCCATGGGAAGCGGAAGGGAATAGGTAACTATGTGAGATGATGGATATTTTCATTTGTTTCGCTATAGTAACCACATATATATAGATGTATATCTTATAACATCATGTTGTATACCTTAAATATACACAATAAAATTTGTTTTAAAAAATGGGCTGAAGGACCATTTTATACAAATTTGATACATGAAATTTTAAATCAGTGCAATATAAAATATTAATAAAATAACACTTTTGAGAAAAGAGTTAACACATCATGCCAGGCTATTCAGTCCTTGCATAGCTCTGGAGAAACCTGGAACTGTGACTGACTTCTGGCCAAATCTTGTGAGTGTGGCCTTCGGAATATTCCTTCTGTTAGCGATGGATGATATTATATATGTCCAGGACAATGAGGCATGATTGGGGGCATCAGCTTGTCAGGACTTGTTAAGATAATTTTGTGCAGATTTTGTTTTCCTATTATATAAGAAAGTTTTTGCTTGATGAGCAGATTCTGAGAGAGCTGAGAAGTTTTCCTGTTGCCAAGGACTTGGAGTTTCTGAGTTAGGCTATAGAATGAGAACAAAGAATCATTCCACTTTTTCCCCAATAAGTCACTGTGTCATAAGACAAAGTGCAAACATCAAGACTGATGGTGTACGGGAGTCCTGAGTTGTAATACTGGGGTCCTGTGTAGTTCCTATGACTGGTTGCATAGCAGGATGAGCCTACGGAATAACACTCCTTAAAAACCTCACATGGAGAGACTGAATGAGCTCCTCTTGGCAAAAAATATTTCACACATATACTGTAGGTCACTGCTAGATAGAAAAAGGCCCCCGGGGGAAGGACTTGGAAGATTGTGCCTGAGTCCTTCGGACTTTGCCTGATACATCTTCTTGCTATATCCTTTTATCCATTTTCTGGAATAAACCTTGGCCCTGAGAATAACCTGCTATTCATCTTGTGAGTCCTTCTAGTGAATCACAAGACTTGAGGGTGGTCCTGAAACAATTTAATTGAAAAATTGGAGGCAATAAATATCCCTCCAAATTTAAAAAAAAAAAAAATCCACCAGAATTATTGTACAACCAGCCACCTGAATAAATTGCAAACATATTAAATGTGCTGCACTGTAGTGATGTCAATATAGCCATCAGAAAAAAAAAAAAAAAGAGAAAAAAATGCAGTTATTATTAGCACAATCCATCCTGTCTATACACAATCTGTAAAGTCCAGTGTCTAAACCAAAGGCAAGGGAACAATTGTCTATCAGGATTGTAGGACTGTATGACCTCAGTTTATTTTCATTATATCCCCATGAAGTAGGTATTATCATCACCCTTATTTTACAGATGAGGTAATACAGCCTTGGAGTAGTTAAATATTAGTATATATAGCTTGATCTCAAACTCACGTTGAGTGTCTATTATATACGAGGTCCTGATTATAGAGATAGGAAAAGTAATATTAATAATCAGGAAGTTTCTGTCTTGTATTTATTTAACAGAAAGACTTAATGTTCTTTCCTTTGAATAAATATTACTATCTCTTACAGATTACTTATGCCATTCCACCTTGTTATCTTCCACAAAACTATAAACACAGTCCATATCTTACTAGAGCTTTCTGCTTCCTTTCCACTCCCTGACAATCTCAGCCATGTCCTCTTATCTGCAACACAACTTTCTTGCCTTGATATTCTTCTGACCTTTCCAAGCCCCTCCCTGCTACATATTTACTTACCATTTTAAGTAACTTACCTTAGGGCATTCAGGAGTCTGGATCTAATACCAGTGGTGCATGACTACCAATACAGGATTTTTCTTGCCTCAAACTATTGTCTTGCTATGGGTCAAGCTCTGTCATAATAATTATTTTCAAATATTGATATCTAAGTGCATTACAAATATTAACCCACTAGAGTCTCATCATAATCTGGTTGGATAAGTACTATCATTAACCATATTTTGCTAATAAGAAAATTGAAGTTAAGAGGGGTTAATTAAGTCACCTATGGTCATACATAATAAAGCTAGATTAAATCCAGGCAGCCCAAAGGAGGCTCTGTGCTGGTACCCACCGCTCTGACCTGCTCCCATCAGTTCTCATGGTATCAGACCGTGTTTGACAAGCAGCCCCGAGGCAGAATTTTCCTACATCCTACTAAAATAGTCATGAAGACAAGTACATAAAGACCTGAATTAACTTCAAGTTAAAAGTAGGAAAGATGGGCAATAGTTTTCAAGTTTGCAAAGAACCTCCCCTTATCTACAAGGTTTTTTGAAATTAAATGAGAAAAGAACATAACCTGTATTTATGAATACTCTTTGTATTGTGATAGTGACTCCCTGGGAAAAAAAAGGAGAAAAATCCAATGCACTCATTCTATTGTCTCTCAAACTGAAAAACCCTGAGTTCTTTGCAACAGAAAAAACTGCTCAGCTGTCTCAATACCTGATTACCACGAATCTTGAGTTGCAATGATCTTTGTTAGAGAAAAGGAAATCACAATAAAATTTAAAAAATAGTGCACTGACAGGAAAGGCAAGTGAAGAATGCTGGTTGTATCAGAGAACACCTCTTGTCCACAAAGGGCAGAGAGCCCAGAAGTAGATTGTTAGAAATTGGAGGAAAAGCATACCACTTGCATATCTAGAGAATCCAGACAGGTAATATAGGTGAGGGAAGCCAGAGGAGTTTATGAAAAGAAAGATTCCCTATTTGACAATGTGGCAGGATAAAGCAACTCATATGCCCTTCTGTTTGCAAAAATCTAGAATATTGGGCTGACAGCAACACATTTTCTCTTAAATGCGTAGAGAATTATGTAAGAAAGATTTGGAAGTCCACAGGTGCTAGAAATAGGGAAGCCCAGAGTCAGAGCAGTGACCCATTCAGAAGAAAATGAAAGGGAATGTGGGTAGGTGTTTCCAGCTGACTTTACCTCTGGCAACACCAACCATAAAAATGGAAAATTAATATGCCCTCCCCCAGCAGTTGTGCTGGTGTGGTACGGTGTGCAACTGTTTACTTGGAGATATCTGTAGTGTTGGAGCATCCTTTTGTCTTTAAGGTGTTGTGGGGAAGTTACATCCTCTGGCTGTCAATACTGAATTTCCTGACCATCATAAACTCAGCATACCCCTTCCCTGCCAGGTAGAAAACCACATCTGGCTTTACTGGAAAGGTCAGAGGTTGCTCCTACCTGTTATTTCTCCTTTTAAGTGGACTGACATTATGTTTTGATAATGTCTGGCTCACTGCTGGCTCTGCATGGAGATCACCCATACCCCAGCCTGCCCCCAGCAATAACTGAGCTCAGCAAGGTGCTAGTGCTGGCCCCTTCCCATGGGATGATTAGAACAGAATATTTTATCTTGAGGACTTGCCGTTGACTTGGAAGAAAGTTTCTCAGAATTGCGTTGCAGTCTTAGACTCTTCCTACTACTTTCTCCTTCTACGTCACCCTTCACGGGTATCACACCTGAACCATGGCATGAAGGGGCTCACCTCCTACTCCTGCTCTGACCTCTTTGTCCTTTCCAGACATTTCCCCCAATTCACTTCTTGCACTGTCTTATTTCATTTCAATGCCTGCTTCTTGGAGGACTCAAAATAACACAATTTTGTTCTGGCCTCCTTTTTTCTGCTCAGCATAATGTTTCTGAGATTCATCCATGATGTTCTTTGTTGGAAACATGTTCCTTTTTTGTTGCTGAGTAGTATTTCATTGCATTAACATGCCACAATTCGTTTTTCTATTCAGTTATTGGTGGACATTTGGTTTGAGTCCAGTTTTTGGCTCTTATAAGGAAAGTTTCTTATGAACATTCACATATGTCTTTGTGTGTAAGTGTGGAAACAAGCTTTCATTTCTCTTGAGTAAATAAAAGTGGTAAGGTTACTATTTAAAAACAGGCACAAGGTTGGACTATATCATTTTATATTGCCATCAGCGATATATGAGAGTTCAAATTGCTTCCTATCCTCACTATTGTTTTTTTCAGTCTTTTTAATTTTAGCCATTCTAATGGTTATAGGGTTGTACCTCCTTGTGTTTTTAATTTTAAATTTCTTGATGACTAATGATTTGAGAAAGTGTGCTTATTGGCTATTGTGTATCTTCTTTTTTGAGACGTCCGTTCAGAGGATTTTCCTGTTTCTACTGGATTGTTTATCTTATTACTGAGATTTACTATTAGTTTGTATATTCTGGATGTAAGTAATTTTTCAGATATATGAATTGTCAATATTTTCTTCCAATTTGTGGATTGACATTAATATACATAATGGTATCTTTCAAGGAGCATACCTTTTTAATTTCGATAAAGTAAAATTTGTCAAATTTATTTTATGCTTCATGTCTTTTGTGCCCTGTTTATGAAGCTCTTTGCCTGCCCAATGGTCATATATTTTTCTTTATATTTTATTTTAATTATATAATAATTTTAACTTTTACATTTAGATCTACCACAATTTCGAGTTAATCTTTAAATATGTTGATTTTTATTTTTGTGCATATGGATATCCAGTTATGCCAGCACCATTTGTTGAAATGATTTTATTTCCTGTAGCTTATCAAAACCATACCTGTGTGGGTATATTTTAGATTCTCTGTTCCATTCCATCGATTATACACACACACATGTTACACTTTATCGGTTACTATAGCTTCATATAAAGTGTTTAGTTCAGTTAGTATTCTCCAAGTTGAAATTTATGGAATTAAGAAAAACATACAATTAACAATAATATCCCTAAATATGAAATACTTAAGAATAAATGTGACAACATTTGTGAAAGACCTGTGCACCAAAAATTATAAAATACTACTGAAAGGACTAAGGAACAGAATTAGCAATGACATATGCCGTGGTTGGGGATCTGATGACTCCACGTTGTCAAGATAGGAAATCTCCCCACATTGATCTATAGACTCAGTGAAATCCCAATCGAAATTTCAGCAAATGTTCTTTGTGGAAGTTGTCATGTTAATTCTAAAATTTATGTGGAAATGGAAAGCACCAAAACAATTTTGAAAAAGTACTCTAAAATTTGCAATGATCATTTTAATTTATCTTAATCCAGATTTAAAGAACATTATGTCACTTTGTGTGTCTGAAATAAGATCATATTTCTGTTTCTCTCATCTTGTTCTTTGTACTATTTTTTGTCACACATTTTACTTCCATATATATTATAAACCCCACAAATTGCTGATTTTGTATATACTTTATTTATTTATTTTTAATTTTTGGTTTTTTATTGATGGCTGGCGGGTATATAAGTATACTTTAAAAAGCCAATTACCTTTTTGCAGTTATTTAAAAATGAGAAAATATTTAATTTATATTAACCTACATATATGCTGATTCCAGTACTTTCTATTCTTGTATGTGATCCTTCTCCCTAAAGAAGTCCCTTTAACATATTGCAGGTTTGCTGCTGATGACTAATCTCAGCCTTCATCTGAAAAGTCATGATTAGGCCTTTATTTTCATTGGATATTACACTGTATATACAATTCTAGGTTGATAGTTTTCTTTTCTTTTTTTTCTAATAGCTCAGCACTTTAAATACATTATTTTATTGTCTTTTGGACTGAGTAGTTTTCTTTGAAAAGTCTTTCTTAGGGCCGACCGCGTGGCGCACTCGGGAGAGTGCAGGGCTGGGAGCGCAGCGGCGCTCCTGCTGCGCAGGTTCGGATCCTACATAAGGATGACTGGTGTGCTCACTGGCTGAGCACGGTGCGGGTGACACCAAGCCAAGGGTTGTGATCCCCTTACCGGTCACAAAAAGGACAAAAAAGAAAGAAAAGTCTTTCTTAAGTATGTTTCATATTATTTTATATACATATTTATACCATTGTGCTGCTTTTAAGATTCTTTTTTATCACTTGTGCTCAGAAATTTTATTATAATGGTTCCCAACAGAGTTTTCTTTATGTTTCTTTTGCTATAGTTTTATTCATCTTTTTGAATCTGTGCTTTATAATTTTTATAAAATTTGGAAAAATTTCAGCCATTATTTCCTTAATGTTTTTGAATTCTTGTTTTTCTTCTTTTTGGAGTTTAATCACATTTAGAAATTAAATATATGATATCTACACAAATATTTCAATGGAAGATGTTAACAGCTGTATAGATAACAGCAAAAGAAGACATTATTTTTCTTCAGCAATCAAAAATTACACCCTTACAAAGAAAAAGATGCAAAATAAAGTACAGAAAGAAACATTCCTTTAAAAAAAATAAAGTAAAATAAAACCAAAACAGAATACAGAGGTTCAGTGCCCGTTGAGGCAGTACAATGCAGTTTAACTTATATCCCATTTATCTTCTCATTACATTCAGATTTTTCTTTAAATCCTTGAGTGTGCTCAGGATGTTTATAACTCTTTTAATCATCTTATCTGAAAATTCCATCATTGCTATCCTGTATGGGTCTGTTTCTACCGATTTATTTTCTTCTTGTTTTTAAGTCATGTTTCCCTGCTGTCTAGCAATCTTTTAATGGTAAGTTATACAGTTTGAATTTTGTATGCACGTGTGCTAGACTTTCTGTATTTCTTATAGAATGTTGGACTTCATTCTTTACACATCAGTTTGATTTTTTTGAGGCTTGTTTCTGATATACTTTAGGACCTGTCTTACATATACTCCCTCCCTACCCCACCCCTTTTCTGTTTGGCAGCTGCCTGGTATGGGGATCTGGTTAAGTATCCTTTAATCTGCAAGTAATTTATCTCTGCTTCTATGGTGATGGCTGCCTGGTTAGCTCAGTTGGTTAGAGCACAGCTTTGTAACACCAAGGTCAAGGGTTCGGGTCCCTGTACTGGCTAGCCACATAAAGAAATGCTCTAAGGTGTGGCTCTTCTTTCCTCACCAAGGAATGCCCCATGGGTTCACCATGGCTGGTGTCTAGAACCTGTGAGGCAGAATACCTGAAATGGCACCTCAGCCTTTCCAAATACCAATTCTTGTCTCTTCCATTCTCCGTTTGGGTTTGCCTGCCCTGCCCTGCAGCCCAGAACATGGGGATGGGAGGGACGGGACAAGTCTCGCTTGTTTTTGTTTCCTCAGGTGTCCTGCTCTGCACATTGTCCAATTCTAGAATATGTGTTTTGTATATTTTGCCCATTTATTATTTTTTTTTAATTTGTTTACTGTGGAGATGTAATAGGTAATTCTGAGCTGGGTTTTCCTCCTATGTCCAAAACATAAACTTCCCTTTTATTTCTTTTGAAATATAAAAACAACCTCGTTTTTCATTCTCTTTCTCCTCTTTGTTTTTCCTTCTCCCCTCCTTCCTCTTACCATTATCAGTATCAATATTATTACAAGCAACAGCTAATATTTCTTCCAGGTGCTCAGCCCAAAACATCACTTGCATTTTAAAATTTAATTATCTTGCAGTGATAAAATGAATGAGTTCTGTACAGCATGGTGATTATTACCACTGATAATATAATGCATACTTGAAATTGACAAAGAGTAGATCTTAAGTGTTTTCATCACACACGAAATGTAGCTATGTGAGATGATGCAATGTTAATAAGGGTGATATTAGCAATCATTTTTCAATGTATATGCATATTAAATCATCACATTGTGCACTTTAAAAATATAAAATTTTTATTTGTCAATCAAACCTCAATAAAGCTAAAAGAAACATAAAATGTAATTCTCACAACTGTAAAACTAGTTCTATAAGGATCTCATGTATCTCAGACCTCATTATGTACATAGTCATATCTCTCACCATTCATATCTTTACAGCAACGCTTCAAAGACACTGAGCTAACTTTTAATTCCCTGTTCACATAGGAGATTTACATCTTTGAGACTTTTCACTGGGTGATATCTCCACTTACAAATCATTTTACAGCTTCATCATTGGGCTAAACCTGGCACAAGATTCTGCTTGGTCCTCGTATCTTCTGAGAAATTTTCCATGGTGATCTTCACGTTCTCCCCTTCCATCCCCACTTTGCTAGGTTGAATTAGGCATTTGCTGCACTCCTATTTTTACCTCAACCCATGCACACCTCTCTCATAATCATTACTACTTTATCGGAAACTACTCTTTATTTTCTCTGCCACCATTAGGATGTCAATATTCAAGATCCTTCAAGACAGCAGACTTATGATTATGTCTCCAGTGCCCTGCACAATGTCAGACAAAGTGGGAGTTGATTAAGATATTGGGTATGAATGAATGAAAGAAAGGATGTGTCTTTCTCACTCCTAATCTTAGTGTTATGAAACTAGGATCATTCATAGTCATTAATATAGCTTGAGCAATGACAATCTGCTACCATCTTGTCCTTGAGTCCTGGAAGAGTTTCCACTGTCCTATTTCACACCATTGGTGCTCCATTAATGCTTCCTGAATTAATTTTCTGAAAAGTGAAACTACAAAATCTAATTGAGTGGTCTCACCCCACTCCTCTCCTCTTTTATTAAAAAACTCTTGGTCAAACAAGAGAAATGGAGCTACAAAAAGTTTCCTGAGTCACAGCATCAGCTCAAAACCTTAAATCAGTACCCACAAGCCCATCACTTCCCTGGGGCATCATAACATGAAGATCTTGTGCCTCATAGGTCACACAGGCTTACTGTATGGAGCTTTTAACTGACACTCAGACTGTGATGTTTCCAACATTAAGTTATGAGCTAGCTGCAGGACCAGGATTGGAACTTGTCTCCATGGCTTACCCAGTATTAACTGCCCTCCCATTAATGTTCTAATTTTCCTTTAATTTTATCTGATTTATGCATATATTTTGTTATCTATCATTCATTCAAAAAACAATAAGTTTGATATGTGTGATATGTGCTAGAAATCTTCCCAGATACTGTCTTTTTCATCTACTAAGTTTCCATTTAACATTACTACAAGCATTTATGTTTTTCAACATCTTCACCATTTTCAAAGTTGATACCTACCAAGTAGAGCATGGCAGACTCTATACAAAAGCTAGCTCAAAATCAATCTAAATTTTTATCTATATTTCTTGGTTCTGATTTCTTTTCCTTTGAGCTGAATGACTGGCTTACCCTCCAAAACTTATTTTATTTAAAGTGAATGCTTGATTTATAGCATTTAGAAAAATGTAAAATATCTAAAATGCTTGCTTGTGTGCCTGAATCGAATTTTCTTCATCTTACGAAGGTTGAATTCTTTTCAAAGTACAGTTTAAATGTGTGTATACAATAGTTCACAATGATATATTCTAGATTGGTCTCGTGAATGAATTGTTAGAAAATCTCCTGCTCCCAGCACTTTCACATTGTATAGGAAAGCAATTTTTTAACTTTGTATTCGATAAATTGACCTTTGTGTTTTGAAATCGGGTTAAGTATTACATACGGCCATAAATGAATAGAAAATGTCTATGACTTTTCTCCCTGGAGCAGAGAGTGAAAATAAAGTCATCTTAGATTGCAGGACATGTTCATATGACATTTCTAAGATCAATGCCAAGAGAGCAGCTGCCAGTCACATCTCATGTGTTTGAATCAATAAGAACCTGAAAATCACTTCAGACTTCCCCTTCCTGTTTCTAAGTGGGAAACTGCTTGTACTCACAAAACAATAAGATTAACAAAAATCTGATTCTAAGTATAGCCAACAGCAAAGAACAAATAAATTAAATCTATTCTCTTAAGAACACACTTTGATCTGAGGGCAGCTTAACCCTACGAAATACCTTTATGACTAATGCAACTTTTGGCCTTGACCCACGGATTAATGTAGGTGAATCTCAATGTTACCTCTAAAGATAGTTCACTTTATGACAGGTTTTCATTGTTCCCATTAGTTAATAATAATATGATGGTGCTTCTATTAGAGCACAAGGAGATTCTTTATCATTATCCTTTGTCCCTGGGACCATGTTCCTTGGTGTCCAAGCAGCATTTCTCCACGTAAAGCTTCCTTACAGCATTAACACAAGAGAATCATCTGGCTGGTTAGGATCTGAGAAGGATTCTGCTGGGGAACCGGAGTCAAGTGCTCCACAAACTAGAGAAATAAACCCAGAAGCTGTGGTATCTTGAAATTACTTGGAATTTCCTTTAAAGTGACTGGTCATCTGAGAGTGTAGGGAGAGGAGAATAAATACTTAGTGGCCTTTGCTTCGTTTCAACCAAAACTTTTTAAGCACAGAACTCTCACATCAACATTTATCTAACTTGAATTTTTACATTTTCCATTTTGGTCTGCTTAAACAAGTGAGGCATATACTGTTAGGACCCCAGAACTGAAAACCTGAGTTTTGAAAAGCCCCTGCCCTTTGGTTTTGTTTCTCTAAGTTTCATTCCTCTTAAGTTTCTATCTCCCTAAGTCCCTGTTCCCACAAGCAGGCCCAGTGAGCTTACCTAGAGTGTAACATTGTACCTGCTTCCCCTGGCTAGTCCAAGGTTTCTCTCTCTCCATGTCACTGTTCCCATGAATGGGCTGTATCCTGAGTGGGACACTGTGACCATCTTTCTAGGCTAGGGAGATGCCAATGTTATCTCTATAAAAGAAGACACCCAACTGCCTCCCAGCGCTGACACTGTCCTTCGGCTCGGCTCGGCAGGTCCTCTTGCTGCTTGCTAATAAAATCTTTTCTTCCTTTACCTGGCTAGCATCTCCTTCCTCAGTGACCTTACAATATCCTTAAAATTTCAGGTGGTAGCAAGGAGGTAAGTGTTAGGGGACAGGAATAGAAAGACATTAATGGACAGACTGAAATGAAGCATCTTCTTCACGCTTGTGAAAGTTGGAGAGCTAGACACATCCTAGGGGATCTGAGCATATCAGAGAAAAGGTAAACATGTAGGTGAGTTTTAGAAATTCCCAGGGATCTCAGATTCAAGCTGGAGCCAATGTAGCTTCACAATACTCACGACAGTCACCTGGTCTATGCTTATATAAATGTCACTGTTTCCTTTGCGAGACCATGCAGAACTAGGAAGTGAATGGCCTTTTACTGAAACAAGAAAAGAATATAGTGATTTTCAGGACCTTCACAGCACAGGTTTTCTATTTCCAAACCTTGTTGGAGTGATGCCCAGGAATTTCAGGATATCATTTTAGCAGAATAGCATCAGAAAGGAAATTAGAGTTTGCAAAGATCCATGGTTCTCCATAGGAAACACTCCTGTGGGTTATTACCCATGGTGGGGTGATGGTATTGAACAAATATAAGATGTGGTTCTCACAAAATTACCCCTGGGAAAGTCTCTTATATGATGGTAAAGGAAAGAAGCATTAGTCCACGACTCAGCTGACCTTCTCAGTAACAAAGTAAGGCAGAGATATTCAGTATAGATTTTTTGATTATTTGGGGGATGACCTCTTAAGAGCAACTGTTTAAGGTGAGATAAAATGGGGGGGAAAAATGCCCTAATGTAATGAAGATGGGTATCTGTGGCTGGGAACAGTATTTTCAGAAGCGAATTATATAAAGGCTTTTCCTCGAATCACCAAGAAGTCAGACTAATACACCTTAAAAATGACTTTGATAAGTCTAAGACTGATGAAAAGTACACTGACCTCAAATATACATGGAAAGGATGTGAAAAAAAATTGTTTTATAAAGTGTGAGTAAAAATGCATAATTCTTTGTATATATGTGACTCTAAAAGAATGAAGTAATTAAAAATATACCAGTATATGCTTTTCTCCTGTTGATGTGTCTTACATCAATTTAATTTTCAGGCCCATCCAAAGCACGAAAAACCCTAACAGGAGCATAGCTCCCCTACACACACATGAAACTAAGTAAGTTACATGTGTAGATTGTTTGACTTTTTTATCTATATCTCTAACATTTTACATGTTTAAGTTGGCCCCCAAAAATCTTTTATTTTTTTATAGGTTATGAATACTCATGGATACAAAGCTGGCCATCACCACTTGTGCCCAAGATGTGATGGTCAGATCAATACTATCAGCATGCCCATCACCACAAATTACTATTATTCCCCGTGTCCTCCAGTAAGTTAATCCCCGACCTCCCTCCTCCTCCCTTGTTCCCTACCCCATTCTGAAGCCCTAGGTATGCTCTTTCCCTCTACAAATCCAATACACCACGATGGTCTTTCTTTCCTTCCTCCATTCTCTCTTACCTCCTACTTATAAGTGAGGACATATGGGATTTTTCCCTCTGTGCTTAGCTTATATCACTCAACCTAAGTTTTTCCAAGCTCGTCCATGTTGTTGCAAATGGCAGAATTTCATTCTTTTTTATGGCAAAGTAGTATTTCATGGTGTATATATACCACATTTGCCTTTTCCAGTCTTCTGTCAGTGGACATTTAAGTTGGTTCTATATCGTGGCTGTTGTAAATAGAGCTGCAGTGAACACGGAAGTGCAGGTATCCCTTCAACAACTTTTAAAACATTATTCTTAGAATTCAAAAGTGGACTGGTCACCTTATATATGGGCATAACACATAGTGGATACTGTAATACCCACCCAGATTTCCTAAGCTGTAGTTACCAGAAGCATTAGCTACAGACAGCTCAGAGCTGAGTCCCTGTCTGGGAATTTCTCTGGCCAAAGAAAACTATTTCTCAAGGTTACATGCCATCAGTGGAGCAGCCAGCATCCCGTGAGCGTAGATGGCAGACAGAGTTCTATAAAGGCCTGGACTGCTGCCTTGATCAGGGCAACTCTGAAGAGCCTGCCCAGCTCCAGAGGCCTTCCTATGAGATGGGAGGTTCTCAGTCCCCCTGGGATTGTGTTTCAGTCCACTCCCCTGGGTCGGAAACCACTCCTCCAAGACTCAAGCCTCGCCTCTGAGTCCTGAGCTTCAGTGAAGTGTAGCACCTATTTTTGGTACCAGTACATGGAGACTGAGACCACAGCGTGCAGTTCACTGACTGGGCACGCTCAGTAAAAATAAGTTTATCCCTTTGATTGACCTCCCACTGGAGGCCTATTCAAATATATGTATGTGATAGAATTTGACCAATGAGCATGCTCTAAAAGAGACTAACTGAGCATATGCAAGACCAGGTTACATAACTGGTAACCACCCCTTTAGTTGAATATTCATTAGGTAGCATGAATATGTATTAGATAGTGGAACTACAAAAGTGGAATCCGGGCAGAGGGTGGGGCTGTTGCTCACTGTCTCTGGGTCCTCCTGAATGTCACTTGAGGTGTGTATTTCTCTCTTTTTGATCAAATTTGCCTTTAGCAGGCTGCTGTTCCCTCTAGAAACAGCGTGCACTTTGTCTTTGAAGGTGTATTTATTACTTTTATATTAAACGTGGTGTGGGACCTGCTCAGTCTCTGGAACTATACTGAACTTTCTCTGTGAAATCTGAATCTCTTATTCATTACATTAAACCTGTTCTCACTTTCTGCTGTGACTCTGCTCTTGAATTCTTTCTTGTGGCAGAGTCAAGAACCTGGTAAGAGGACAGGGTGGGTTGAGGCCAGCTGTTGGGCCTCCCCAGACCCTCTCTTCTGCTATTAATTGCAGGGGGTAGTGCTGTAGCTCAAAAACAGATTGTCCCTTCCTCTGCTCAATCCTTCCCCTCTGACTCCCTCCCAGATGCTGCTCTGGAGAACTCTGCCCAGGGACTCTCCATCTTACGTGTTTCTAGTACACCTAACCTAAAACACTTTATAAACAGAATTTTGTTAACAAATCAATGCATACCCACAGGCATGGTGTACAAGCATTTGGGAGCATGTCAGCTAGGAGAAGCAGAGAAAGACTCAAAGCAGTCCCCTAAGTCAGAGGTTGCAAACATAGAACAATGAATGGGCTGCACTGAGATTCCAGATATGTTTCCTTCAATTTGCATGATGGTTTAAATAAAGTTTGCATTCATGACCAATATTTACTATCAGGAGATTTCCTTTTAAATATGGAATATCTGACTTCTCTTTAAAAATAAAAATCTGAAGATAATGGCAATACCAGGCATGCATTCCACAGACTGAAATCAGCTAGATGAGGTGGCAGCTGCTGCCCTCTGTAGATGGCATAAGAGCTCTTCAATGAGCCAGCGTCTCCACCACTCCCTACTGTCTTAAACCGGTTAGTTTTATCCATCTGTGTAACTTACCTGATCCTTGTAGGCATTTGAGTTTGTGACTTCTGGTCTGGTCATGTCTTCTGTTTATACTAGAAGCAAGTAAATTTCTCAAGACCAAAGTCTACTGTTCCCATTCCAGCATTTTTCTCCTCCTAGAATCTTGACCTTTAAACTGTCACAATTTATTTAATTGGTGACCAAGATATGTGAGCTCAGGGTGAGATACATCAGGTGGTCTGGGGAATTTAAGCCATTAATTTATTTTCCTTTTATCATTAAAAAATTGGACTGCAGGTACAGAATTGAGTTAAAATTGTTTGTTCATAGCACATATTATCATTGGTCTAAGCAAGGCCCCACTCTTGTTTTATTTATTTTATTAACTTTATTTCGTTCTCTATCCTCATACCTATTCCAATTCAGCACAACTCTAGCATGTATATGTCCTTAATATAGTGTTTATTGTGTGTGTGTGTGCGCGTGTCTGTGTATGCATGTGTGTGTGTGTGTGCGTGTACATGTGTGTGTGCATGTGTGCGTGTGTGCGTGCGCATGTGTGTACATGTGTGTGTGTGTGTGCGCGCGTGTGTGCGTGTGTGCATGTGTGTGGGTGTGGGCGTGTGCGCGCGTGCGTGTGCGTGCGTGCGAGTGTGTGTACGTGTGTGCGCGCACGCGCGCGTGTGTGTTCATGTGTGTGCATGCACGCGCGCGTGTGTGCATTTGTGTGTGCATGCGTGCGTGCGTGTGTGTGCGTGTGTGCGTGCATGTGTGTGCGTGCTTGTGTGCGTGTGTGTGAATGTGTGTGTGCGTGCGTGTGCGCGCGTGTGTGTGCGCATGTGTGCGCGTGTGTACGTTTTTGTGCGTGTGTGTCCACGTGCGTATGCGTGTGTGCGTGTGAGCGTGTGTGCGTGTGTGTGCGCGCGCGTGCAGGAATATGCTGTAGTCTTCATCTATATAATTGATATTTGTTCTCATCCTTTTCTCTGACATTTTTCAATCAACTTTGTTCTTTAGAGATACCTATGGTATTATATGTCCACCTAGGGCTTATTTATTTATTTATTTATTTTTGGCTGTGTGAATGTACTTGAACTTAAAATTCTAATTATTTAATCCTCAACCCTTCATAAATGACACTTAGAGAAAAGCATACATTCATGAGCTCTGGTCCTCCATCGTGACTCGGCCATTCCTTTTCATGCATCCAGTGTTCAGGCTTCTCTGGTCACTGAAGTTAGCTCAGAAAAATAGAAAACCTCTCCCTTTCTCCCATCAGTGTACAACCGAACATTGTTTTGGAAAATGTTTTATTTTTTTCCTTGCTGTTTTTCGTCACCCAAAGATGAAAATTTGATTCTCGTCTTGACAAGAGCATCCTTTAGGCCCAACTCAAAACCCATGTTCTCCAAATGCCCAGATCCTCTTGTCATGGGAAGGATGAGGCTCCCCACCCCATGGGCTAACGTCCCATCCACTCTTCTCTTCAACAGTTCCTTATCCTGTGTCTACTTCGGACAATGGCTATTTCTTCCCATGCCAAATCCTCATTTTCAGACCATGAGAACCTCAACGGTAGGGACCGTGTTTTAGTTATGTTCTAATTTCCATAGCCATAGGCTGGCACAAAGGTTAGTGGAAGATGATCAGAGAATTTAAAAAAAAAATTTTTACTTTTATTGTAGCATAGTTCAGGGTACCTATCTGTGTGGTACAGAATTGAATATTAATACCTGTGTGCAATATGTGATGCTCAAATCAGGATATTTAGTATGTTCAACAATATACAATGGAATTGTTTTTCGTGGCCCTTTACCATTTTCTCCCTTCCCTCCCCTCCTCCTCCCCCTTTCTCACCTCTGGTAAACTCTGTTCTCCTTTTGAAAGTTCAACATATTGTTTTGATGGTTGATGGTTGTGTCTTTCTTTTTTTCTTTTTATTTATATGTTTATTTTTTTAGCTCCCACTTATGAGTGAGGACATGTGGTATTTCTCTTTCTGTGCCTGGCTTATTTCACTTAACGTGATTTTCTCTATGTTCTTCCATATTTCTGCAAATAGCAGTATTTCATTCTTTTTTATGGCAGAGTAGTATTCCATTATGTATATACACCACATTTTCCTTATCTGTTTGGGATCAGAGAAAATTTACTGGAAAAGCAAATGTCATTTTTTCCTGAGAGGAGCTTTGGTTCAACTGGCTTCCCCACCTCAATTTTGCCCAGTCCTCTTTACAATTGTGAATTTTGTTGTATGTTGCAGTTAACCATAGATAGACACACAGGAAGGCATATCTGCTCAGCATACATGTTTGATTACTGGAAAAATCAAGGCCTATAGCACATAAATAAATCTGAAATAAATGTTGTTGTGCCTTTTACCCCCTCTGCAGTGGGATTATGAAGGAAAGATGAAATAAACCCATGAGTACACGGAAAATAGTAACATAACTCAATCCTGTGTCCTCAACACAGTTTGACTTAAAATTAAACAAACAAACAAAGAATTTTGTCTATTGTTAAGAGTATAAAAGTAGGACAAGCTATAGGAGATCAAATCTAAATCATCTGAGGCTGCAGGAAAGATTTTTCCTGAGGCTTTTTTCAAATGGGGTAATATATGTTTCCATCATGGCCTTTTAATAAAGAAATCATGCATTATGCAAACATTAACATTTAAACTAATTATGAGCAAGTGAAGTTAATTCTTTTAAGGATATAGAATAGTTATTACTTTCTTTTTATGGGTATAATTTCTTTACTAAAATCAAACAATGAGAGTTCTGTCTTATGCATTAGCTCACACTGTTGAAGAAAACTAATTTCCTGTTTTTCTTTTTTTGAACGACAGCACGTTATCAAAACTTATGTGTATAAAATATGAATTCTCTTTTAGTGAATGTGGGGGTTTTCACAACAACCTGCCATGTATTCACCTCCCACCTCAACGCCAGGTTCAATTACACCATCCCCATTTTACAGATGACAAAACTTGAGCATCAAAGATTTACTCATAGCTCATAGGTAAAGAGAATCCATAGTACATCTGTTATTAAAAATGAGTAAATGTTAAACAAGATGGAAAGAAATGTAGTATATTTTATTTTTTATTGAAACATATTTCTTATACATATTTGTGGGACACAGAGTTGAATATTACATACATGTATGCAATGTGTGATGATCTAATCAGGCTAATTACCATATTCATCATACAAAACTTAATCATTTTTTTGTGATGAAGGTATTCAGTCTCCTCTCTTCTAGCCATTTGATAACATGCAGTAAATTATTGTTAGTTATAGATGCCTAGCTTGACTGGACACCCACAGAACTTATTTTTTCTATCTAGCTGTTTTATGTCTGTATTAGTCCATTTCTGTTGCTTATAAGAAAATACCTGGAACTGGGTACTTTGTAAGAAAATGAAACTTTTTGCTTACAGTTTTGAGTCTTTGAAGTCCACAGTCCAGGGAACACAGTTAGTGAGGGTCTTGGTGGTGGTGACAGTGACCCAGGGGTGTCACATGGCAGAAAATGGCAGCACAGAGGGAGAGCTAGCTCCTCACACACCTTCCTTTTTAGGCCCTCAGAACCACGCCCCCGACCACCATTTTTAAGCTATTCACTAGGCATTGTCCTACAATCTAATCATCTCTTCAAGGCCGCACCTTTCAATTACAGTGATAGGATTTCCCACCCTCGTAGCAGTCACAGTGGGGATCAAGCTACTAATATACAAAACTTGGAGGACAGAAACCATATCATTCCTATTAACCAACTTCTCACTACCCTCCCTCTCCTCCCACTTTCCTGCCTGTAGTAACCACAGTTCTGCTCTCTCTTTTTGAGAGTTTTGCTTATTTACAGACGAGCAAACTAAGGCTCAGATAGATGGCCAAGGTCATCTAATGCCATGTGGCAGGAGTAGGATTCAAATCCCAGTTTAAATTATTCCCCAGCTCTTACCTATTAGGCCAGGGCTTTTCAAACCAAAACCTGCGGTGAGGTCCACAGCATTTTCCAGAGGCTCTGCCATGTTCTACAGGGTGTTTACATTTCATTTTTATTTCAGTTTGACAATCTTTTCCTCCTTTCTTTTATTTGGGGAGGAATTGGGCTCAGTGCAAATACTTAATCACACTCCTCATCTCCTGCTGCAATGTATCACTGGTCTGTAGGAATCGGAATCCCTGCTACTAACTTAATGCTTTTTCCTCCTCCATCCTAGATTCTTCCTATCATAGCCTTCTCAGGCACAAGCATTTTCTGCAACTTTAACAGGGCAAATATCCCTATAAAATCTGCAGTGATTGTGTGTGTGCGCATGTGTGCGTGTGTGTGTGAGTGTGTTTCAATTCATATAAATAGTATTGGGCTCCGTCTTTAGCATTCTTATTTTTATTGTTCTGCTTCTCCTTCGTTGCATCAAAGCTATCCTTTTGCACCTTTTAGAGAATCAATAGACCAATAGATCTGTGAAGCATATCAGGAAAATGGACAAATTCTGCCCACCCACTCTCCTCCCATTATTATCTCCCCCCAAACATTTTCAACACATGTAGCTGATTATTCTGGTATATATCTTTAAATATCTAAACAGCATGCTTATCTCACTACTTATTTCTTTTTTTATTTTTAGGCATATTCTATTCTAGTCCCCAAAGTGCTGATATTCATTAAGATTTCTTTTACTACCCTCCCCACCACTTGCACATCCTTCCCAGTCCCCACCCTCACAATATTTATAACATACATCTGTGATATCCCTATTCTGCTCATATTCAAGAATATGCAGACCCGAAGCTGGACCATCTAGTGTGGAGGAATCTTTTGCTTTCTTGATTGTTACTGTTTTCCCTTGAATTAGTAATGGTAATGCTTCTTACTTTGCTTCGGTTTTAATATGCTTATTCTCAATATGGTCAGAAGGATCAGTTATTCTGTCCATTTTAGCTTCCTGAAGGAATCTCCATCTGCTGACCCGCCCCAGTCTGAACTGGGTGCCTCTGTGCCTGGGCACAGTTGTCACTAGGCCCTCTTTTCACCATCTCCCTGGAATTCCCCTTTGTCCCTCCTGTAATGGGTCTCTGTTTCCTGTGCCCTGAGTCTTTACCTTTCTTGATTTACTCTATTTGGTAAAACACTTTTTCCTTTATATTCTGGCAATTAGGTGCATAATCAATAGACTTGTTTTTGTTTTGAGTTTTACATGTTTGAAAATGTCTGTATTCTTACCCCAGAAGTGACTAGCACCACCTGTATTAAACACTGAAGTGGACGTCAATCTTCATTTCAATTTTAATGCATTGCTCTATTATTTTCTAACTTTTAGTATGTTATTAAGAAAGTATAAATTACTCTGATTCCGAATTATTTTTAATATGGTAGAAATATAAACCCCTGATTTTAAATGATCAAAGAAGACTATGGTGCTTGCTGCTAAAGAACATAGCGGTGACTCAAATTCCTGTTATTCACAGTACTTTGACATTAAACTGGGAAGTTAAAGCATTTTTTTCTTTTTATCTTTTTATTGATTTATTTATTTATTTTGGCAGCTGGACAGTTCAGGGATCCAAACCTTGATCTTGCTATTATAACACCCTGCTCTACCCAGCCAAGCTAACCAGCCAGCCCCTGCATTTTATTTTTAAAATGAGTCTATCTGGTTGCATGTGCATCATATTTGTCACCTCTAATTGCTGCACTGCATTCCGTAGTAGGTAAGCACCTATGCCAATGTCCATACTCACTCCCTCTTGATGGAAAATTAGTTTGCTTCCATCTCCCCACTAACAATAACAGTTCTGAGGTGATTCTTTTTATTCATGTTTACCCAGGGCCCAGTGAGAGTGTGACTCTGGGTTATATTGCACAAGTGGAACTGCAGATAAAGAAATACATATATTTAATTTCACTAGTTGATACAACTCTACTAATCTGCTCTCCAGAATGGCCGAAACAGATTTACTCTGCCTCCCGCAGTGCACAAGGATCCCCACTTCGTTACAACCTTACCAGCTCTAGGAATTAATCCGTCCTGTTCACATTGCCCATCTAATGGGTGTCAAATGTTATCATTATTCTTTGTTTTTACATTCTCAATTTACTAGTTAGTTTGAGTATGTCTTCAATTTAGGCTTTTCCTTTTGTAAGCATTTGCTCAGTTTTAGGTATTTTCAGAATAGTCTACATGGCTGCTGGTAACATCTAACCATTACAGCATATTCATTAGTGCTGATGTTCATAATTGTTACAGAATCAGGTGGAAACTCAAACTAGGGCAGCATTTAACTTATAAGGCAGCTTTGCTCAAATTGTAAATTGCAAACTCCAAGGGTTACAAACGTATGCTCCCTAATGTGGTTGTCTTGGGAAGGAGGCTGCCATTTCTCAGTCGGAGGATTTTGTGCTATTCCACATTGTGTGAATAAAGCCAAGTGGAACAATCTGAATTAATGACAGTTATAAGGAGTGTTCACTGTGAGATGCAACAGTGGGCAGCAGTTCCCTGGAGAAGGGGAGCTTTGGGTGGATGTTGACAGATTGGGAGAAGTTCTTGTTTCAGACCGAAGATCCATCATTGCTGAACACATTGGTGAATGAAACCAAGAAGAACAGAACTTCATTAGAAATTATTAAGTCGATGTGAGCACAACAGAATGTTTTACAGCCTGGGGAAATAAATTGGAATATGAAATCTTGCATGCAAAGTAACTTAGGTGATAAACAGGTATCTAATTTAGTGAAGACGCATGTACATGACCTCCCTTGGTTTCTCAAATACTAATGTTTTCTGCCAGTTTGACATTTTAACTGTGATTTTCATAGTTTATGGGAAATAATAACCATGTATATTTGCTATGTAAAATTATTTGCATGTATCAGATTTAGTACTCTCTGTCACATGTGCCCTTTGTAGAAATTTGCTCTTAACAGCTCGGAATTAAATCCTTTATAATGTCTGATATATGTGCCCCTCTTATGGATAATGAAAAAAGTCTCTCTTCCTAGGAGATACGAAAGACTGTTAGAAAAACATTTCATTTTTATGCTGAGCAGTCTTTTCTATAAATGTCATCTTACTTTTTCTTTTTTTCCAATAACCAAACTAACTTTTGTAATAGAAAAGAATGGAGAGGGCATGCCTACTTTTGTTCCAGGGTAATGGAAAATTTATATCAATCAGGATAAATAACTGAGTCATGTGGCTCTGCTGTGGAGACCCCATCACTCCTGCTAGTTGTGTCATATTGCATCAGGGTGGGTGAGGAGCCAGAGACACAATATACTGTTCTTAACAGTATATTTGATGCTTAGTTTCAACAGGAGCATGTCTGCATTTTGCAGAGTCAATAACCAAGTGTGTTTTTTGACAATCTAATAGCCCTTTAACAGACACATTTTTGTGAATTTGATTATTTTAAGGGGGAAACACTCCAGAAAACTAATGCATATTAAATAATCATAATTATAGATACTTTCTGCTTATAGTAGAATATATAACACATTCCAATTTCTCTCTCATCTATTAAAACACAGGCCAGGGAGTGATGCAATGCAAATTTCATAGATAAGGATACAGTTGCCACTAGTGGTCCAGAAGAATGGAGTCATGACTTATAATATTTCATTGGAATCTCCTTTTCCTCCACATTTATTCTGGAAGGATGATACTCCATCATTTGTAGTAAATAATGCAAAACTTTGGGTATTTTGGAGTGGTCCCAGGAAACAGAGCACTTGCTTTGGAAAAATTATCCGTCCAAATTTTTTACACTTTTTTTTTTTTAACCTTACAGACCAAATAATATGCTTATAATTTTTGAGCTTTTGCTCTAACAAAGTATAATTCACTAATTATCACTGTATGTTTGCTAAAACTTAACAAAATAAACACACACCCACACAGAGATCATTAGAGCAGTGTGCCTTGAATCACCACAATGTAAATAGAGGCACAAGTATGTAACCATCACCAAGGTCAAGAGCTAAGAAGCTAGGGGCATCCTAATTTTGGACTTCTAATTGTTATGTACAGTGAGATGGAAGAGAGAGAGAGAGAGAGAGAGTGAGAGAGAGACCCTAGCCAGACACTTTTTTTAGCTGAAAGCTTTTATTCCAGTAACAAGGAGGAGAGACTGAGCCAGATCAGATCCCCCGAACTAAAGAAAGTAGGGGGTTTATAAGACTTTTAGGGAGGGTTCAGAGTAATAGGGAATTTTGAAATCAGTCATATGCAAGGTGACACAGCCCTTGTGGTCCGATAACATCTGGTAGGTTAAGTCATAGGCTCCGGATTAGCCACTGTCTCAGTACAAAGCATTGCAGCCCAAAGCCTGCTAGACACAACCCACAAGACGTTCCCTTGATGATAACAGTAATGTTTATCCCTTCCCAGGACAGGAACCTCAGTTCCCAGAGAAGAAAGGAAAATGCGGGATGTGGGGAGGCTCCACGTGGCTGCGCTGAAGCTAAGCCAGCCATGAGACCCAGTACTAATCACTTCCAATTACTGCTCTCATCCTTCCCAAAGACAGCAACCATCCCAACACACAAGAAAGTTGCTTTGTTTCCCCTCCCCTTTTCCCTCCTTGCCTCTGGTAACCACCACTATTCTACTCTCTACTTTGGGGAGAGGTTGGTCAGTGCATAGAAAGTTACAGTTAGGTGAGAGGAATAAGTTCCACACACTAGGGTGACTATAGTTAACGGTAATATATTGTCTATTTCAAAATAGCAAGAAGAGAGAATTTTTACTGTTCTCACTGCAAAGAAATAACAAATGTCTGAGGTGATGAACATGTCAATTACCCTGATTTGATTATTACACATTGTATACATGTATTGAAACATCACACCAAATCTCATAAATATGTGCAATTATTATACATCAAGTAAAAATAAAGGAATATTTTTTTTAAAAGTTTTGCTTGCTTCACAGTTAGAAAAATGTGGAATTATTAAAGAATAAACTACTGCGCATATATATTCCTACATTCAAAATTTTACATGGGAGAGACATTCATGTGGTTGGGAGTGACCTTCATTCATTCAGTTTTATTGCATATAGCTTACCATTTTATGAATATACTGACCTGTATTTATCCATTCTACTGTTGATAGACAATTGAGTCCTTTCCAGTTTGGGGATGTTTTGAATAATGCTGCTATTAATATTCTGGCTTATATCTTTGGAGTCGTGTGTATGCTGTTTTGTTGGGTATATACTTAAGAATGAAATTGCTTGGTCGTGAGGTGCGTGTACATTCAGCTTGAGTAGACAATGCTAAAATAGTTGATCAAAGTGGTTAAAGCAGTTTTGATGGCCACCATCGGTTCCTGAGTGTTCCAGTTGCTCAGCGTCTTTGGTAGCACCACGTTGTCAAGCTTTTGAATTTTAGCCATTGAGGTAGAGGTGCACTGACAACTCACTGAGATTTTAATTTTCACTGCTCTGGTAATTAATTAGGATAGCATATTTTGATATATTTAAAGAACATTTTGGATATTTCTTGTGAAGTGACAATTCACATTTATTGATTTTTTTTTTTCCTTTTGGGTTGTATGTCATTTTCTTATTGATTTCAGAGTTTTTCATATATTCTGGATATGAGCCATTCGATGAATATATGTACTGAAAACAATTTCTCCCACTTGGTGGCTTCCTTTGCACTCTAAATTTAACACAGTTGAATTTGTAAATCTTTAACTTTATAGTTACCACTATTTGTATTCTGTTTAAGACATCTTTGCTAATCTCAGGGCAAGGAAATGTTCCCCTATGTTTACTTCTAGAAATTATATTGATTTTTGTTATTCTTAATCTTTTAAATTTTCATATCATTCTATAACCAATATGCATACATTTTGATCAAAAAAATCTATTGACATTTTGATTAAATATGTATTGACTCTATAGATCAATTTAATGAAGTTGACTTCTTTGCACTATAATTCATTCTAATCTATGAACATGGCATACCAATTTATGCATTTATTTTAAAATTTCTCCATGTAATTACTTTATCATTTTCATTGTAAATATCTTGAATACCTTTCTTTAGATTTATTCCTAAACATTTATTTTTATGCTGTTATAAATAGCATTTAAAATTACTGTAACACTTTGTTGCTGGTATATAAAAAAATTGGTTTTTATGTGTTGATTTGTTAACCAACAACCTTATCAAATTTACTTCTTAATCCTAATATATTTCTATAGATTATTATAGATTTTTTATATATATTCTGTATGGGTGTGTGATGTACATGTGCATATACATGTATTCATGCTATATGAAAATCATGAATTTTATTTTTCTTCTTCTACACTCCTTATATCTTTTTTCATTGTGGGATGTCTAGTCCTTTAGTTTAATATCGAACAGAGGTGGTGATAGCAGAAAGCTTAAGTAATTTTTAAATTCTGGAAGATAGACATTAACATGTGATGGGTATAAAGTGCAATGTAGATTTTTGTAAATATCCTTTATCATGGGTCAGAAAACTTTTTGCATAAAGGGCCAGATAGTAAGATATTTAGTCTTTGTGGACCACAAGCAGTTTCTACAACACCTTATTTTTCTTCTTCTCCTTCTTCTTTCTTTGTTCTCCTTCTCTCCTTCCTCTTCCTCCTTCTATTATAACCATTTAAAAATTTTAAAAACATTCTTAGTTTGTTGGTCACACAGAAACTGGCCATGGGCCATTTAATCCACAAAGCTGGTTTGCAAACTCCTGCTTTCAGATTAAGAGACTTCTCTAATATTTGCATTGTTAAGATATTTTTCAAATCATCCACAATGTAGACTCTTCGTTTCCTAAGAATTGTAATAGTAATGAAGAATTTTATATATTTCTTTCAAAATCTATTGAAATGAATATAGGATCCTACTCCTTTATGTCCAAAAATTTTGCATCCTGTTCTTTTCCACTTAATATTATAGCAAAACTTTTTTTGTTTCTCTGTGTGTGTGTATTTTTAAGCTAGCTATGGTACTTCATACTTAAGGACTCCATAATAAAATAAAATTTTGAAAAGATGTGAAATTATCTTGCTCTTATAATTCATCCTTAGAAACATCTACAATTAATATTTTGTTGTTTAGCCTTACCAATTTTTTCTATAGTCACTCAATTAAAACATACATAATTTAATTATATAACACAGCAAGTCCTTGATATATTTTTTGGCTTAAAACTACATTTGATTGACTAAAAAGGAAGTCATTATTCTTATGGTATGAATGTCCATGATAAGTGAAAAAATAGTGATGCAAAATTATGTGGCAAAATCAACTGAGTACTTGAGTACGTTCTTCAAATTCAACAAAATAAATTTAGCGGGCTTTAGAAAATGCACTAATATATTTTAGGGTCAAAATTGGAAACAATATAATAAAAATGTAAGATCCATATATAGTAGTTCAACTGGCCAGAAGGGAAATATGGCATCTAGAGGAAAGAACATTGATGTGGGGTCACTAATTTAGCAGTCACTCCACTGATACTCTACAGGGATAAATAGCGTGTGAGTTATCACCCTTGGTGCTGGCTTACATTGGTGAACAGGGCAGATGTGGTTGTCTCTGCATTCACAGAGCTCACGCTCTGCAGAGAAAGGCCAACCATTAAATAGATCATAGAGTAAAATGTGATAAGTATCATGTTAGCATGGCCTGTAAGCACATAACAAGGGAGCTTCCACACCCTGGAGTTGGGTGGCCCAGAGGTGGTGACTTTTCAGCAGAGACCAGAGTGTGTGGGACAAGAGAAAAGTAGTGTAGTCAGAGGAAACAGCTTGTGCAGAAGCTCAGGATTAAAATGAAGCAGGAAAGTCAACATGTAGTATCGAGGGAGACAGTGACTTGCCATGGAGGTTCTGAGAGCCAGGTGAGGTCTTGAGGAGACTTACAGCCATACTGAGGAGCTTGGGTTTTATCCTAAGGGTGTTAAACTATTTAAGGGTGTAACACTTCAGACGTATAGGATGTATAGTATGTCCTGTGTTATGGAAGAAAGTCTAGTATGCTCAAGTATTGGGAAACTGTTGCCACAGTTTATGTGAGAGAGCATTGCAGCTTGAATTAGTGTTAGGGGAGGTGGCACAGAGATCAGGGAGTAGACTCAACAGATTGCTAGGGAGATGGAATTAATGAGACTTGGTGATTGTGAATGCAGATAGAGGACTGGGATTCCAGTCTCATGAAGGGATCACATGGGCTCATGAAGGTAACCCACCTTGGAGATCCTGTGGATATGGATAATGAATCTCTTGTTCACACCCAACTAGGGCCATGTTGGAACAGGAACTGTGCGTTGAGAGCTGTCTGTGTAACACTTCCTGTCCCCTGTCCTGCTAAGTGCAGCCACTCTGATGGAGAGCTTCCAATTCTTCCTTTCTGCAGGAGTCAGCTTCTTCCAGAGCCCAGGAGGAATCTGCTTCCCTGTCATGTCAGAGCCTCTCTTCCAGGAGGCTGTGTGTGCATCTGTGAGTTCCAACTATGGCTTATTTTATATTCATTGTCACATTTGAAAGCTGGTTAATAATGGCCTTTGCAAGGCTAAGAACCATTTGTTTTATCCCCAGGAGCACTTGAAGAAGTCTAAAGCTCTGAAACTCAAATGCCTTGGCAACCAAACAGGTGATACAAACGTGTGAAGTAGTTGCTTGAAGCCGATAATTGCTAAGGTGGCTTTGTGTTCCCCAAAACATTTGCTGATTATATGGTTTGAAAAAAATTCTATGAGGAGGTTGGCTAGTAATTGATAATATTAAGTGTGACTGATGGGTATTTTAGAAGTCATTACACTATTGTCTCTACTTTTGAATATGTGTGAAATTTTCCATAATAAAAAGTTTTAAAGTGCCCCTTGCACCAAATGAAATACATCCACTCTTTGCATCCAAGCCATGGTCACTATCTGTGGTTCATACAAACAGCATCTATGTAAAAGTTAAATGATAGAGGGATGGAAGAAGATGGCCCAGGCTCACCCTAAGGTTTAAGGAAATTTATTTCATTCACAGGCTGCTTCCAGTTAGACTCTTTCTATCTATTTATGTGAGCACTTTGGGCTGGGCAGTCTGGGTCTCAATCTATCCATGAAGCAGCCAGTGCTGTGGGGGCTTGTGTGGGCTTTATGACAAAGAGTTGGTGTGAGTGCTGCTTAGTCCCTGTGGTCTGCACAGCATTCACCTGGACTCCAGGTTCACCGTCTGTATATCTGGGAGATTTGCAGATGGCTATAGTGACCAAATAACATGAGATTTTCAAATATGCCTCAGACACTGTATATTTGAAGCAGATGCAGATTGTGTTTTTGCAAACCAAAACAGTGATAGATGCCATTTATTCAGCATTTCCTTAGTGATAAGCCTGAGGCACAGGACTGCAGACAGGATCACAGTTAACCTTCACAATGGTGGCAGAAAGGGGAAATTGCTACTAAAATATAAGTAAGAAAACCGGGGACCAGTGGTGAACAGAGACGCCAGGCAAGGTTACCAAGGCCCCTTGCTGAAGTGCGTACTCTTAACTTGCCCCTGTCTGGGTGTTCAGGAACTGTGGGTACATGATCATTTCTTTTTAAACCCAGTTTTGATTCCAGGCATGCTGAGGGCACAGGATTCACATTCCATTTCAGAAAAATTCAGGGTAAAGAAACTTAGGGTATCTTCCAACCCAGCAAACACAGGCCTTCCGGGTTCCCACCCTGTTGAAATGACCAGGAGTCCGGTGGGTCAGCAGCAAAGCTGTCCCTAACCATTCTCCCTGGAAACAGAACCCGCCTCCCCCCGGCCCCCCCCAAAAGGTGATAATGTACAGGATCAGTAATGGAGTTATCGTGACTTTCAAATCTTAGGTGAACTCAACTTTACCAACGTTCCTATATTCTTGTGGGAGATATTCAATACTTGGTTTCTTTTACAGACCCTGCCTTTGTAGACCTTCACAAATGTGTTTCTCTCCACACACAAACATCACTTGATCTGATCACAAAGGCTAATAGCCCAGGAAAAAATGATTTATGGAGATTTGAAAACAAACAGTGGAATGTCTAATGGAGTCTGTACTGTATTCTCATAATGCATGCCTGAAAATATGCCATTTAGACACACTACTTGCTAAAAGAAAGGTTATATTTCTTTGATCTGAAATACCTTTTATCACTGGAGTTTAGTTGAAAGAATAAACAGAACAAAAAGCATCAAATATGAAGCTGGTAGATCCCATTTAAAAGGAAATTAGCAGAGATAAATTCATGGGATATTATTGACTACATCAAATAATCTTTTTCAAGAGAAAAGAGAAAAGAAGTAAGAAAAAGCTTTACACCATTTTACATTTGAAATCCACACACTTAATTATATTTTTCACATAATTATTTATACTTAGACACTTTTCTGTCTTTCTTTTCTGATTGACTTCGACACACTTGTGTTTCAAATAAATTGTTCTTGGATAAATTGCTTACCTGAAGTAAAGGATGCATAACTGTGCTGGCTTCTTTTTGGGGGCACTGGGTCTCTTGACTGATCTCTGAGTTGCTCCTTTATATGGGGGGCATTTGGATCCTCCAGCAGGCAGACTCTGTGTATGCAGCAGAGGTAGAGGGGGCTGACTTCTTGGGCTCCTACCCTGAGGAGCTGGAACGATGCCTTCTAATCACTGTACCTGAGAAGCCTGGGCAGTTTCTGCTCTGTGCTCAAGAGCACCGACTTGCACAGAAATGACAAAAGTGTTCAAAGGTGTTTCAGAATGCAGCATTATTTATTGTTCTGTTACCAGCATCTGCTAACAAACTTCAACATCGTCTTCTTATATTTCAAAGTGTGTGGAAATGGGACAAAGGTTATGTCTTGTTGTTGATATAGGACATGCAAGTGTTATTTTTCATTTATTTAAATTATTTATTTAACTATGAGAGCACTGAAGTTTCTGTAAAAAATGGAAGAGTACAGAACATCAAAAATAAATGGTAGCCTTGGGCTGTCAGGAGCGTCACCTTTGTGGCAAAAAAAAAAAAAAAAAAAAAAAAAATTAAAGATTTTTATGCTACATCAATACTCATGGTTCCAGTTCTAAAAGTTACCAACAAATTCTGAGATTAGCTTTTATCTTTTAAGATTTATGGTACTAAAAATAGGATAGAGAGACTTTGTAGATATTAACGTAGGAAATACAAACAGTTTTCATTCACTACTTTTTTTTCTTTACAATAAGCAAGCATTATAGACTCATAAAGAAAAAAGTACAGAAATATATGAAGTTAACAAGAATTAAAAGTATTTTTCACCATCATATCTGTTTTCCTGTCCCCAAATCCCATTCTCCAAATGATTTTCTCATCATTGTACGTATAATTTTCCATGTTTTTGGTAAGATACACACAAATTCACAACACATGCACACAGAGAGATGTAAACACACGCACACACAGACCACAGACATTCAAACACATACACACACTCAGCATAGATTCAAAGGAGACTGTAGCAGTTTTGTTCTTTTGCTACAATTGCAATAAATTATATGGCTTGTTTCAAGTGAATGTAAGGCCATCCTGGTTTATAATATATATTCTGGGAATTTGTCTGGCTTACGTGTAATCTCTGAGTCCAGCTTATTCTGGGCACTCATATACTAAACGTTTTTAACTAATACAGTGGGCCAGGGTTGAAATGAATTCTCAAGATTAGTGACAATGTGGATTTTGTAGCCCACAGTCAGAAGTTACTAAACCCATTAAATAATAAGTAAAATTATAGCCACTGATAAATTATTTAAAATTCAAATTAAAAATAATCTAAATATTTACTAAGATTCATCCACTGTACTTGCTACTAATGACATAAAACATAAATATGGCAAACTCTTACTATTTAAAAACTCACGATCTCACATGCAAGATCGATATGTAATTGAGGAGCAGGAAATTTAATTGTGCACAGGTATTGGGAAGGTACAGACAATATGTGAATAAAACACGTATAAAGCAGTAGGACACGGTGAGGCTTCATGGTTGACCAATAAGTATGTGCCCTTTTAAAGGCCACCTAATATTTAAAAATGTTCTGGGAAAATAAAACATATCCTGGGCTGGATTGAGTTAATGAGCTGGCAGCTTATGTTTTCTGAGGTGGGTAACTAAACATAATATTTGAAAGATGTTGGGCATAAATAACAGGTAAATTCATTTTCCCTGTGGGGAGTTGGGGTGGTCAGGAAGTTACAGACAGGTGGGATATTTGAGCCATTCTTGAAGGATGACTGGCCATTTGCCAAGTGCAATGAGACAGGAAATGGGGAAAGAATTTCAGCATCTTCCCTTCAACGTGAAACCCTCACTGTCTGAGATATCTGCACAGGGTGTGTGCATGTACATATCTATACATCTATGTGTGTCCAGAAGTGTGTATATAGGCATGTGTACATCAGGGACTGTATTTAAAGATTTGTTTTTCTACTGAAGCACAAGTGGAAAAGTCACTATATTTATCAGCATTTTTGTGTGCTGTCAACAGGCTCACGGCATTAGGCTCACATAGTGAGCACTGTGCCTTGGTCCCTGACATGAAGGTGTTCATCAGCTAATGGCCTCTAGGGAATTTTACTTTACATTGTCCTCTTAGCCTAAGGGTAATTTTTCTTTCCTATGTTAAGTAGCTTCTGCAGACAGAATCACATCTGGTGCTGTGCTCAGATCTTCTAGGATCCCTTTGGTTTCTGCAGCCTGTCCATGCCATTTCCTATGAAAACTAAGGACTTTTAGGCTTCTGAACCAGCTGGGAGTTTACACCTATCCCTTTGTTGGTGATGAATGGTGCTGGCATGAGAAATCCCACTCCTTCATCTCAGTGAGGAAGTTTCCGAGGTGTAACCTTCGCTCAAACGTTCCGCTCAGAATCAGGATGGAGCCGCCTCCTGCACGGCTGCCTGGAATTCCACCCTGGCTTGACTTTTTCCCATCCCAGCCTGATCTCCCATTTCTCTTGCCTCAGAGGCATGACCTTAATTCATCACTAGCTTGGTCTTCCTAATCCTGGGGTCTCTTTTTAGGGCAGCTCATCTGAGACAATGGTATAATTGTTAAAAGTACATACTCTGGAGTTAGCCTGCTTGAGTTGAAATTCTGACTCCCACTGACCACTACCTTGACTGAGAAAGTTTGCTAAGCATGCTGTCTAGGAAACAAGGTTGCAGTGAATATTAAATGAAAGAGTCCTGTGAAAGCCCTCAAAACTGTGCCTGGGTCATAGCCAAGGCTCAGTGAACAGCAGTTATCCTATCATTAAACTAAAGTAGGCAATGGGTTCTCTGGACTGCTGCCACTTCTGGCATCCAACAGAATAAAAGTTCTTATAAGGTGCCAACAATCACCTGGATATGCAGGGCTTGTCTGTTTTGTGGGGTTGGGGGTTAAGCCCAGGTGAGCAAACATGAGTTAATATTTATTAATGCACATGCCTGGTGTATTAGTCCTGTTGCTTATAACAAAAAACTGGGTAATGTGTAAAGAAATAAAATTTATTTCTTACAGTTTTCGAGGCTGAGAAGTCCAGGGTCTAGGCACATATCTGGTAAAGGTCTTCTTCTACAGTGACACAGCATATCACATGGCAAGAATGGGCTGAGCAAGAGATTTAACTCATTTACTCTCCTTATAAAGCATCGGAACCATGCCCATAACCATCCATTAGTCCAAAAATCCATTATTCCTTGAATGAATCAATCCATTCCATAGGGCATGGTCCTCACAAAATAATCACCTTTTAAAGACCCCACCTTTCAAGTACCATAATTGGATTTCTCACCCTCTTAAACACTGTTACAATGGGGATCAGGTTATCCATAGCACCTGTCATGTGAAAATCAAATGTGCTGCAGAAAGGAAATAGACAGAGGGCCAGTGTGGCAGAGAATAGCTGCAGGGGGAGAGCAGTGAGTGGCCTGGGTACTAAGTTTATTTGTGTGTGTGTGTTGTAAGATCCGTGCACCATGCACAAACCCCACACGCTGGGATAGCTCACCTCACAAAGACCACGAGACAGAGTCCGATGCAATCAAGCAAGAGGAGTTTATTTCCAGCATGCTGGGGTCACTCAGCATTCAAGACATAAGCGACCCCGAATTTACAATACAAGCAGCTTTTATACAGTTTTTCTGAACAGATCTTGTGACAGGATGAGTTGTTGGTTATCTGTGGCGCCTTTAGGTTTACAGGTGGGCTTTAGCAGGCTGGCACCCTGATAGTGCATTTCTCAATCGTTTATCTTCCCCGGGGCCTGGCCAGGTGGCCTTTAGATAAGGAACCAGTCATTTCCTGGAACCAGGTGGGGGCTATTAATGTTTAGTGTGCTTGGGCCTGACCCTTGTATGGCCCCTTAGAAGCTGCTTTGCTTAAGCATTTGTTACAAGACTGCATACATTAAGGTTAAATTTTTCTATAATTCTACTACAATTTTCTGTGCCCCCCTACAGTGTGTGTGTGTGTGTGTGTGTGTGTGTGTGTATGTGTGAGTGTGTGTGTGTGTTTGTCATCATGAGAGATGCAAGCATCCTCCCAGCCCAGAAGTGCAATGAGACAGAAGGGAGGGAGAAGAGTGCCCATGGAGTAATCTCTCTTGTCTCCGGTGTTTGCTAATTTGCAAATGGCATTTTTCAAGGCCTCCATGTGAAAGTGCTAGTTTTGGAAACAAAGGGGTTGAAAGCAATTTGCAAGTATGTTGTGGGGAGGGTAGGGGAAGACCAAACTGTACCCAGTCATGTGGTCCCTTACATGACTGCAGCTTTACAAATTGAGGGTAAGAGACTTAGTATGAGTGAGACAAAGGCCTGACCTGAAGAGGTACAAGCATGAATGACTTCAATGGGATTGCCTTGTACTGAAGGAGGCTGTCTGGTGTGTTGAGGAGATGCTGAAGTGAGGTTAGTGGAGGCAAAGCATAAAAATGAGCCTTCATATTTTAGGACATTTTGGTGCTCAGGCTGAAATGGATCAGAAATGACACATTTTTTCTTTGTGACATCTGAGCTTTTGGATCATTTCCTTCCCACTTACACCCTCTCCTCACCTAGGAGTCAGACATTGCCTTCTACATGCAGCCCTGTGAGCTACATAACACCCTGCAGCTGCTTTTATGTGTAAAACTTATTAAGTTTTAAAAAGCCCAACTTATTAAGCCCTGAGTATGCTTGTTGGAACTAGGCTATGCTTTAAGTGCTGTATTCCATGATTTTTTTTTTTTTTTTTTTTTGGAATCTGCATAAATACCGTAGAATTAGCAAGCTCAAATAGTATTCTCATTTGATCCATGCCTAAACAGGCTCAGAGATGACAAGTGATTGGCTTAAAGCCACACAGCTTGAGAATGTTAAGATTTGAACACTCAGTGAGGATTTGAATTCAAATTTTAACCTGTTATCCTTTGGTGATATATTGAAACTGTTAAGTGATGCATTAAAAAATAAATCTTGGGTTACATTAGGCAACCAGTTTGGAAACTTTCCAACTTTGGTCCACGATTCTGTAGAGTTTTTTGACTCTGTGTCCCTGTTCATCCCCCAGTCCCTGGGCAATAGCTGTTTAAGGGTAAGGCTCTGGTTTTTCTTAGCTCTACTGCTCTGTCACTCTGACTCTAGACAAGTAAGTTTATTCTGTGAGCTTCAGTTTTGTTCTCTTGACTAGGAGAATCATAGCATCTCTCTTGCATCTGTAAAGCACTTTGCATAATGCCTCACTCATAGCAAGAGCTCACCCAGTGTTAATCATAAGGAACATCCTAAGTCTCCCTCCTACTTCAAGGAAGACCACTCCTAGCGGTTTTATTTTACAATACTATCAGCTACTGTATGACTCTAATATAACACTAGTTCATCTTTTTGAAGACTTATGGCAAAAAGAAGGTACAGGCAATTTACAGAGAGAGAATGTGGGAAAGTTTTCAAAATCAAAAATGGGGTCTTTTTTTGTTAAAAGACCTGGACAAACAGAGCTGGGGAAGGCCATGAAGAGAAGGAGTCTCATGAATAAATGCCCCCAAATAAAAACTATCACAAAGGACTCTGCAAAACCACAGCTTCACACAGAGGCCATCACAACCTTACATAAAAATTACTTCTGCAAGGACATCTGCCCAGCAACTGTCTGTCCAACCTTAAGCTGGGGTCACCCTTGTTATTGATCCTGCCCTTGTTATTGATCCTTGTAGCTGAGGATAATTGTCCCCAAACAATTATATAACCCTAAGACTAGTTTTTACCTAGCAGCTGCTGAAACGACCTGGCAGGACTCTAAGACTAGTTTTTGCCTGTTTTTGTTGCTCATCAGTAAAAGACTGCTTGCTCAAATTGCTAGCACCAATGAGATTTCTTTCCAAACAATATGTAACAGTTTTCCCTCTAATAAAACTCCCAGACGTTCCTTCTTTGTTCTTCGGACATACTGATACCACTCTCATCTTCTTATGTGTCCCAGATCACAATCCTATATTCCCAAACAAAACTTCTTTCTTAGAGATTCATCTCTACAGTTCTACTTTAACAAATGTAAATGACTGGTAAACATGAAAATATGATGAAACTTGCTAGCATTTCACAGAAAGCAAATGAAAACCAGGAATCAATCTGATAATATTTGTCCAGGTATGAGAAATTAGGGAGTGGTATTGATGATTGGTGGGAGTTGAACTGGAATAATTACAGTGGAGTAGCTATTTGGTACTGTCTATTAAATGTTAAAATAGGTAAGCTCTTTGGCCCTGCAATTCAACCTCTTCTACTATCTCAAGAGAGACTCATATACATGTATAACCAAGATACCCAGGTCCTCACTGCAGCATTGTTGTAGTGAAAAGCTGGAAATAGCCTAAGTGTCTATCAATTTCCAGTGGCTGATATGCCCTTGTATCTCCATGGAATACTTTGAGGCAATTAAAAAAAAAAAAAAAAAGGAGCTACAATACAGATGTTGAAAGAACTCCTACGGCATATTCTTAAGTGCAGAAGCACATTACTGAGTAACCCATGCAGTATGATATTTTGTAAACAAGCACAGACAAAAACACTGTGTGCTCTAATTCCTATCCTTGGGTAAATACATGAGTAAAATCTGAGAAACACGTCTGGGAGGCTATCCATCAAATTGATAACCAGAGTTACAAGTGGGCACAGAGGAAGATAATGGTATGATATCCAAGGGAAATGAGCTTTCTCTGCAGTGTTTTAATTTTTTATAAGAAACATTTATTACAAATGACTCATGTAATTAAATTGTTCTAACGATAGGATTTGAATTTCCATGTAACCTTTTTTTCTCAATGATATTTCAGCAAAAATGACTTCATCTCTGTCCCCATCTCTGTGTGACTATTTCCATGTGTTTATCCCTGCCTAAGCATCGTCCTTGGTGTCTGCAGTTCTCAGAGCTCCCCGCGGTCCCTGCGTCACGGCCCGAGGCCCTTCCAGCACAGCACACTCAGGATGTCCACACGCCTCCCACCGGCTCCCCTCTCCGCCTCTGCTCTTTCTCTTCCCTCTTCCTGGAACGGCCAGCCCTCTAATCTTCGGGCATGTTTAAGTCCCCCTCATCCTTCAAAGGCTCTCAGAAACTCAGCTCTTTTGAGATAGCTTCCCCTATTCCTTAGAACTTCAGATAAACTTCTCCCTCTGAATTCCGCTGTCCTTCCTTTCTTCTGCCACATGTAATCATGGAAGCAATAGAAGGCAAGGTTGAAAATCCTGGCATCTGAGGTATGAGTAGTTGGGTTCAGAAATTGTTTCTGTAAATTACTTGTCTGCCCTCACAGGTGCTATTTAACACTTCTGGTCCTTAGTTTTATGCATCTATAAAATGAGTTTCAAAATAATATTTTCCTCATGTAATTTCTATAGTGCTTAAATGTGTTAACATTAGAAGGGACTTAGAAAAGACAGCGTGCAGGAAGCATGCATTAAGTATTCACGGATATTACCATTATAGAGTAATTTCTTCTACTAGACTGTAAAACTTCTGACAGTAGAATTCCTGTCATTCACTTTTACATTCCCTGTAGTACTGAGCCCCGTGTCTAGGTAGGTGGCAGAAGTTTCCTGAACAGATGGATTCTCCTCATTGCTAATTCTGTGGAATAGAAGAATGCTCTATGAACCAAGAGTATCAAAGGGTCTTAATTCAGTTTCTCTTGCCTGGAGTATTATCAGTGAGATACATTATCAAGAAAAGAAAAAAAAGAGAAAAAAATTTCTAATATTCTGCATTTTCCAAGCCAGGCATCTCTCTGATGCATTGATATTGGGTGTTTCATTTTGTTTCAAGTTGTAATAAAGTAATAACTTTCTATTCACTCAAAATTTCTCCTGCAGGACCCTCTTGCTAGCTCATTGCTTTCTCTTTCCCAGCTGGCTGCCCACAAGGGTCGGAGCACTTCCTCTCCTTTAATCCAGGGCTGAAGGGGACAGCAGGGGTCACTGTGGTCCTACACTGGGAGACTGATGTTGCCTGAGCAGGGAGGGAGAGCAGAGATGGGCGGGATGTGCTGGATCTCAGGGTTGTGTCACTGACAGAACCTTAGGCTCAGGGCCCCTGCATCTGTGCAACTGGCTTGGCCAGGACAGGGCTTCAAAAAACATAGCCATTATGCTGCATTCACTCAGACAGTGAGAGGGCACCACGCCTGGCTCAGCTACTCCTCAGGGCACTGCAATTTCAGGATCTCTGTCTTCTTGTCTGCAAGAGAGAGCACAGCATCTCCATTCATCTGTGCCCTGGGCAGATATGTGTTGATAGCCTGCTGGGACCAAGGCAGTGTGCTGGGCTCTCGGGATACAGTCGTGAACTAGACAGCCATGGGGCCTGACCACAGGGAGTCTACAGGAGGGGAAAAGAGAGTGCGAAATAGTAAAAGGAGATGATCAGTATTTTATTTTTTTCCCGAACATACTTTTTTATTATTCAAACATAGTTGATTGTACGTATCTGTGGGGTACAGCATTGAATATCATTACCTGTGTGCAATATGTGATGCTCAAATCAGGGTAATTAGTATATTCGACATTACACAATGTAATCATTTTTTGTAGCCCTTTACCAATTTCTCACTAACCCCTCACTCCCTCACCCTTTCTAACCTCTGGTGGCCTTAGTTTTGTTCTCTCCTTTTGAAAGTTTAATGCATTGTTATTATTGTGGTATCTTTCTTTCTTTCTTAGTTTATGTGTTTTTTTCAGCTCCCACTTATGAGTGAGGACATGTGGTACTTCTTTATCTGTGCCAGGCTTATTTCGCTTAACATAATTATCTTTAAATTCATCCCATGTTGCTGTGAATGACAGATTTTCATTCTTTCTTATGGCAGAATAATATTCCATTGAGTATATATACCACATTTGCCTTATCCAGTCATTTGTTGATGGACATTTAGGTTGGTTCTAACTCTTGGCTATTGTAAACAGAGCTGCAATAAACACGGGAGTGCAGGTATCCCTTTGACATGACGATTTCCATTTCTTTGGGTATATACCCTGCAGTGGAATTGCTGGCTCACATGGTAGTTCTCTCTGTAGTTGTCTGAGGAATTTCCATACTGTTTTCCATACACAGATCACAGCCTCCCCCAGATTTTCCTAGCAGGAAGGGGAGGTTCTATCTCATCCGGCCGACTGTAGAGTACATGCTGTTCTTCTCCCATGCTTACCTTCTGGCCCTCGTCCCCCTCCCTGTGTCTCTCCCTCCTTTATCTTCTTTTGCTTCTCAGTGTCCTCCTCTGAGAGAGAGAACAGGCTACACTTACCCTACACTCAAGGGGAGCCATGGACAGCAGGGTGAGTGGCCACAGTAACAAATGTAGGTATTGGGAAGGAAGCAGGTTTTGGGATTCAGGTGCAGGGAAAGACAAAGAAAGGAGTGCAGAGGAGTTGTAGGTATTGCAGCAAGTGTGGTCACCAATGCCAGTGAGATAGTTCAGAGCCATCCAGGCTGGAATTAGAGGTGGAGGGGCTTCAAGGAGCTGCATGTGAGACAGGGCAAGAGAGGCGAGGACAAGAGAAACATGTTTATGTTGCAGCAACAGGCAATGAGCTGTGAAGGGGAAAGCAACAATATTTCATGGGGAGAAGCTGAGTGATGTACGAGAGTTTGCACGGTGGAGAAAGCCATTAACTTTAGCGGGGACCCTAACATCAACTCAACTGAAGTTTTCATGTGTAGCAGTGAAATTGCTCTGTATACTAGAATGATACTTTGTTCAAACCCATAGAACTTGCAACACCAAGAGTGAGCCCTGCTGTAAACTGTGACTTTGGGTGATAATGAGGTGTCAACGTAGATTCATGAATTGTAACAAATGCACCACTCTGGGGGGTGGGGACATTGACAGTGGGGGAGACTGTGCCTGAGTAGGGGCAGGAGGTGTATGAGAAATCTCTGCACCTCCCACTCAATTTTGCTGTGAATTTAAAGCTGCTCTAAAAAAAAGAAAATCTATTTAAAAAGAGAGAGAAAAAAAAAAAAAAAAAAGAAACAGAAATCTCTGATAAAATAATTACTTCTGTATGTAATCCAGAGTCTGCTAACTGCTAGTTTTCAGATCGAATCTGTCCCACAGGGTATTTCCTTAAGGTTCTCAGTGTTTATATTTAATTAGTTACCAAAGTTTTTAAAAATAGGGAGATTTCATATAAACATCTCCATTTCAGACCTCCCTTGGCTCACATTCCTATGGCAGAAGGGTCAGCTGGAGCTGAGTCTCAGGCCCCCTTCCCCACATGGGCTCCCATTCCACCATGTTCCTAAATAGTTTTCCCTGCTTTTCTCCTCTCTCACTTCATTCTAACATCGGTGCTTGCCACTTAGAAGGATTTTAAGTGACTTGGGATAATCTAGGATTTGCCCATTCAGGGCCAAAGTCAATGCAGAATTTGCCTGCAAATGAAATGAAAGCCTAACATATGTACAATGTGAGGGAGTAAATTATTATTCCTTTACAAACTATTGAAATAGAGTGGTCATAAAATCACAAGAGAAGCGTGCTGTCCAGTTACAATAAGTTGAATAATGGCCACAGGATTCTTCCCTGCAGAGAAGGGCAATCCTCTCACAGCAGAGCTGGCTTTGCTCTTCAAGGATACAAAGGACTAAGCTGTCAGAAAGGATGTGTTTTCTAGAAGAACCATGGCATTTCACCATCAGGAGTCTTGTGAGAAATGGTCTGAGCCCTCTGGGAATTAGTATCTGCACAAAGTGTTATTTTCAAATAAATATAAGTATAAAATCATCAGACTGATTGGTCCAGATCATCCAGCTAAGTTTACCCTATGTGGTGCATAATTGTCAGACTGTGGTCACCCCATTTTTTTTTTTTTTTGCACTTTTTTATCATAGTGAAGCTTATATAAGATAAAATTAACCATTTTAAGTTGTGCAATTCAGTGATGTTAAGGACATTCACAGTGTTGTGCAACCACCACCTCTATCTAGTTGCAGAATATTTTATCACTCCAAAGGGAAGCCTCGTGCCCTTTGAGTAGTAACTTCCTATTTCCTCTCCCCGCATGTCCTGACAATCACTAATTTGCCTGCTGTCTCTATGAATTTGCCTAATCTGGGCATTTCAAATAAATGGAATCATACAATATGCAGCCTTTTGTGACTGGCTTCTTTTACTTAGCATAATGTTTCCAAGGTTCATTCACATTGTAGGATGTATCAGTACTTCATTCATTTTTACGGCTGAGTAACATTTCATTGCATGAATATGCCACATTTTTAAAAAATCCATTTATCAGTTAATGGATATTCAGGTTGTTGCATCTTTTAGATATTATGTATGTGTGCTTAGTATTGTTTGAACACCTGCATTCACTGTTTGGGTATATACCTAGGGGTGGAATTTCTGCATCATATATGGTAATTCTGTGTTTAATACCCAATATGTTTTTAATGCAGTTGTTAAGTTTTGGGAATTGCCTACTTTGTGGACACTTTTGTTCTTCAGGGTAGAGTCAGAAAAAGACTTTTTAGGTTTATCTCATTGGCTCATGCAGGGAAGCTGTTGATAGAGAATATGGTGCTGAGTGAAATCCATATGGCAGGGTGGGGCAGAGACCACCATCTTCCAATGTTAACAGTGACAGGTGTCTCCAGAGGGTCCTGTGGTCTCTGGTGGCAGCAGGAATGACTCTATTGCAACAGCTGGAATGTAATTTGGAATATTTTCCAGCTGTGGATCTTCACACCTGATTCTTCAGCCTTCTGTAAATTCTGGAATAAGTTAATTTGTTTTCAATATATCGTTATTCAGTGCCAAACACTATTTTAGAGAAAATAACCAATGGCTGTGAATACAAAGATCTATCCCTGCTCCCTCATAATTTACATTCTAGTGTGGGGGGGCAGACAATAAATTCATGTACAATTGAACTATTTAGTATGTCATTTTTATTCCTGACTAATAGTCATCGTGTATATGTACCACCATTTGTCTTATCATTCACCAGTTGAAGGACGTTTGGGTTGTTTCCAGTTTGGGGTGATTACAAATAATTCCCCACAAACATTCACATACAGGTTTTTGTGTGAATGTAAGTTTTCATTTGATTTGGGTAAATGCTGAGAAGCGTTATTGCTTGGTAAATGTAACAAGGTAAGTGTAACATTATAAGAGACATCATAAGGTAGTGTTATAAGAAACTTTTCGACTATCACAAAGTGGCTCTTTCAATTTATGTTCCCATCAGCATTGTAGAAAAGTTCTGCCTGCTCTGTGTCTTCTTCCATTCTTGGTAATGTGAGTTGTTTTCATGGTAGTCCTTCTGAGAGTAAAGGAGTGGTATCTTGTTGTGGTTTTAATCAGCTTTTCCATAATCGCTAATAATGTTGAATACTTTTTCCTGTGTTTATCTGCCATCAAAGGAATGAACGACCGATAACATACAAAAACATAGATAACTCTCAAATGCATTATAGTAAGTAAAAGAAGCCAGACTCAAAAAACTACAAACCATATGCTTTTATTTATGTGGCATTCTGGTGGAGGCACAGGAAAGGGGAACAGACCAGTAGTTTTCAGGGGCTGGGGCTTTGGGGTGCGATTGACTCCCCAGGCATGATATGCAAAGAAGTGTGCAGATTTTTAAGGGTAATGGGATAATTCTGTATTTTGAATGAGGTGGTGTTTATACAACTGTGCATTTGTCAGAACTCAGAAATGCATACTAAAAAGAATGAATTTTATAATTAACACCTTTTCTTGTTTTTTTTTTTTTTTTGAGTGGCTAAGGATAGAAATTGATAAAACAACACAAAAATATAGTCTATCAGAAGGTTAACATCATCACTAATAAAGTGGCATTTAAGTAAGGGTGAGGATGTTGTAGAAAAGAGTTTCAGGCATGTTACCCCATTTTAAAATACATTTCTTCTTTTAAAATTGGCTAGGGTATACATATTTCTTCCACGTCCAACTGAGAATGTTTACTAGCAACTGACTCAATGTGAGAAAGGGGGAACAGTTCCTGCCTTTGAAGGGTCAGGAGTAAAGAAAGTACTAGGATGTGTTACTAACACAATGGAATTGATTTATTATTGAAATAGACATATAATGGCAGATAGGCTCTCTTTTAATAAATCAACTTTTAATATATCTTATTAATGTGTTTTGAAATATTTACATCTCTTACTTGAAGTAATTAATATTTTTAATTCATATTTTACACGTAAAGAAGCTGAGACACAGAGAGTTAAAACAAATCACCCAAGATGACACAGCTAGTGTCAGATCTGCAATTTGAAACAAGCCAATCTGCCAGTACATGCCTTGTTTCTTAGACCTGTGTATCCTCCACATTTACCTTGGGATTAAATATTCAAAAAGCCATCTTGAATCATAAATTAAGTAATGTTCATAGATATGACTAAGACCAAATAACTTAGATGTGGATATAAAGTCAGAGTTCACTGTTGAGCTCTGCTGCAGTTAAATCCTCTATGCCCTTAATGGCGGTTTCTGAGATACCATCAGATGGCTGGTTACATCAATTTCTTTAATTTCTTACCCCTAAGAAAGCCACAACCTTTGCAGAGATTCTACAACCAGAATTACTCAGCGGTGAATTTTCTTATCAACATGAAAATTTTCTCACCAACATGAAAATTTTCTCAATTGAGTGGTTGCTTATTGCAAAATTTGGTGCTAAAAAATGGAACAAGTTTTATAAATGAGAGCGAATTTAAAAATAATAAAAGGTAGTTTATCCAAAATGAACCTGTACAAACCCAGATCACTGTATCGTTTTTATTTGAAACAAAATCATTTTTATTTTAATTCCACTCAGCAGGAGGTAAATGATCATCTACAGTGTTTCCTACTGTGTTGGGGAAAGATGAAATATGCTCACGTACTTGCAGTTTGCACTTCATGGATTTGCTGTGTTGTAGTTTTCATTGAGTTTGGACAGTTTTTGGCCATTAATTCTTCATTTTTTTTCTCTTTTTACTTCTTTCTCCTCATACTAAACTGCTTAAAGACCCACAGCTCACTAATGATTTTTTCTTCGGGGGACATTCTTTTTCTTTCTGTGTTCTACTTTGGATATTTTATATTGATATGCATTAAAGTTCAATGATTATTTTCTTTTGAAAAATGTAATCGACTTCCAGGATTTTTTTTTTTTTAAATTTCAGGCATTTATAGTTTACATCTTTAGAAGTTCAATTTGTGTCTTTTAAAATACCTTCCATGTTTCTACTTAACTTGTGACCATATATAGTTATAAAAGCTGCTTTAAGGTTCTTTGCTGCTAACTCTTACTCTGTGTCAGTTCAGGTCTGCTTTGATTGATTGATAATTCTCCTCATTATGGATTGTGTTTTCTCTGCCTCTTTTCATATCTGGTAATCTTTGAGTGCTAGCCATTGTAACTGTTCCCTTGTTTGGTGCTAGATTTATATTTATATATATTTATATTTATTTATATTTATATTATATTTATATTTATTTATTTATTTATTTTAATCTTTTTTATTTCTTTTATTTATATATGTATTTTTTTTTTAAATAGACTTTATTGTTTAGAGTAGTTTTAGGTTCTCAACAAAATCGAGCAGGAAGTACAAAGAGTTCCTATATACCCCTATATCTCTCTCCAGTTTCCCTATTATTAATATTTTGCACCAGTGTGGTACATTAGTTGCAATTAATGAACTTATATTGACACATCTTTATTACACAAAGTCCATGGTTTACGTCAGGTGTTCTACATTCTTTGGGTTTTGACAAATGTATATGACATATATCCGTCATTATAGTATCATTTAAAGTGGTTTCACTGCTAAAAATCTTCAGTGCTTCCCTTCACCTATTCACCCTTCTTTCTTCCCTAGCTCCTAGAAACCACTGATTTTTTTACTGTCTCTATGGCTTTGCCTTTTCAGGCTGTCACATAGTTGAAATCATACGGCCTTTTTGTGTAGCCTTTTCAGATTGTCTTTTTCCACTTAATAATATGCATTTAAACTCCCTTTATTTCTTTTTATGGCTCGGTAACTCATTTTCTTTTCGTGTTGAATCATTGTCTGGATGTACATCGGTGTATTGATCCATTCACTACTGAAGGACATCTTGGTTACTTCCAATTTCTGGCGATTATAAATAAAGCTGCTATAAACATTTTGTGTGGACATTTCTCCACCCAAAAACCTGCACACATATAAATTTTCAGCTTCTCTGGGAAAGTACCAAGGAACACGATTGCTGGATCACATGGAAGCAATATGTTTAACTTTACTATTTTTGTATTCCTGTACATCTTGAGTATTGTTCTGGGATGCAGCTAAGCTGCTTGGAAATAACTTGATCCTTCTGGGTTTCGCTTTTATAATTTTTTAGGTTGGGCCAGAGCAGTGCTCAGTCTACAGCTAATTCTTCCCCACCACTGAAGCAAGACCTTCCTGAGTGTTCTGCTCAATACCCTGGGGATCATGAAGTTTTCCAGTCTGGATGGTGCGAGCAGGCATTGTTCTCACTTGAGTGCACACCGACTCCCTCTAATTCTTTTGAATATGTCTCTCCCCAGCCTCAGAAAGTTCGTTCACACACTTGCGCTGATGAGCGCTCCACTCAGTACTCCAGCAGGCCCTTTTCAGATCTTCAGGGTCCTCTCTTGTTCCTCTTCCCCATGACCTCTGCTTCTTCATTCTTCTTGAGCTATCAGCTCTATCTCCTCAGCTCAAGTAATCCTCCAGGCTCTACCTCAGTTTCCCTTTACATGCTGCAGATTGGAGACACTCCAAGGCAGTAAGCTGGGTGATCATAGGGCTCATCCTGTTTGTTTCTAATTGCTCAGGGATCACTGTTGTTCATTGCCTAATATCCAGAATCTTCAAACTTGTTATTTCATAAATTGTCTTGAAGAGAGAATCAAGACGGTGGAATAGACGGTCCCCAGTGTCACTCTCTCCCACAGTCGACCAATTTACAACTATTAAAAAATCAACGATAGCCAAGCTGGGGTTGCTAGAGCTCAGGGGAAGAGGAGGAGAGACATAAAGAGTTCATAAAGGCAGGAGAAGCTGCAATGAGAGAAAGAAGGTGCTGCTCCGACCATTTCAAGTCCCGGCCATTTCAAGGCTGGCTCAGGTGAGCACATGGAGCAAGAGCTAGCAAAAGCCACAGCTGTGCCCTTAGTATGAAACTGCTTAGATGCTGCAAGGGAGAAGAGGGTCTTGGTGGCCCCAGGCCAGCAAGACCACTAACAGGGTTCCTGTGGACCCACATAGAAGCAAGGGGTCACAGACAAGTGAAAAAAGGATCCACTCAGAGGCCAGGGAGTCACTGCAAGGAACTGGTGTATGGCCCATCCCCTGGGAAATGTTTGGTGGGGGGTGGGGGAGATGGGCCCACTGGAGGAACACTGGGGCACAGCACGGACAGCTGGTCTGCCCTCCAATCAGCACAGGCTCACTCAGTGGAAACTGGTCAGGGATATAGAACTGCAGGGGTGCAGTTTACTGAAAAGACTCAGGCCTAGACCAGAGTTTCCACACAACCCAGGTGTACCAGACCTCACAAGACCCAGAAAAGCTTACAAGGTCAACAATTAAAACCTGAGCTGCACAAAAAGCCTTCCCCAGAGAATCAGCAGCAAAGCAGCAGTTTAGCTCAACCACAGGGCTCCAGTGTTAGTCCATACAGGAAATTCCCGCATTTTAGAACTAACTAAAGGACAACAAATTAGTTCCAGTGCAGTTTAAGAGGTGGGAGAAGCTAATAATCCAGCATAAACTGAAAGAAAACACAAAACACCCACAGATCGCAGATAAAGTTCTGATATTAACCAGTAAAGGTCTAACACCACCAAAGAACACCTATAAAACCTAGAATGGCTATAAGTCCCCCGGCTCCTGAGCGGGGATGAGGGGCCTCAGCCATGCCCCCCACCAACATCCACATCCAGCCCAGCAATGACTGACCGTCGCCGGAAGACCCCTGGGCTCCCAAGCTTGGGGGGTGCTGAGGGCCTAAGCCTTGACCCCCAACATTGGCATCAAGCCCTACAATGACCATGCTGCCACTGGAAGCCCCCTGGAGTCCCAAGCCAGGGTGGGAGCGGGCCTCAGCCACATCCCCCGCTGTCCACATCCAGCCTGGTGACGACTGAGCCACTGTCAGAAATCTCCCAGGCTCCTGAGCCAAAGTGGGGTGAGTCTGCAGGCCTCAGCCATGCCTCCCCACCCTCTGCAGCCAGCACAGCAAGAAGAGCCGGCCATGGCCAGCCCCGCCCCCCACCTCCACTTCCATTTTCCTGTCTTTCTCCACCCTCCCACTCCCTGTGCTCTGCAACTTCTCAGAATGTAAAATAATAATAATAAATAAGTAATTGTTTTACAATAAATAAATTGTCTTGCTTTGCTTTTCTTCTTTCTCCTCCTCTTCCTCTACTCTTCTTCTTCCTCTTTTGTTGCTGAAGGTGGGACAATAAAGTGGTCCCTCTTAGTCTATCTCAAAGAAGCAGAACTCCCTCATTTATTTTTAAATGGAGCTGAAATGCCAAATACTTGTTCATAGTAACAGTTGTTTTTTTAATTGGTCTTTTTTACCTTACTTCATTACCTTTAGATAGCTGATTCATATTTATTCAACTCTGTCTTCTTTTTATCAGACATGGATTTCACAGATATGTGCCTTCAGGAGTAATTCTATGTGCTGTTTTTTTTTGTTGTTGTTGTTTGTTTTTTGTTTGTTTCCCAGTCAGACATTCAAACATTTATTAAACACCTACTTCAAGACAGCCACTGCGCTAATGATAGTGGATGGAAATTGTGTAATACAGCATGCTTTCTTTCACAGATCATGCAATATATTCATAGAAATAAACAAATATAAAATGCCAGCAGAGAGTAGAGGAGATCATGGATTTCAAAAAATCATCTGTTAAAATAAATATTTGAGATAGTTTCTAAACTTCCTAGAAATAAAATTCAATCCATGCAAGAATTAAGAATTTTAATTCACTCTATTGGGATCCTAGAAGCATCCCTCATTTCATCATTTAAGACCTATGGTAGGCAATTTGCATTGGCCACCCCAAAACTTTTTTTTCAACATCTTCTCTTCTCTTTTGTCTTCTTCTGTTATAGAGGCTGAAAAGCAAAAACAAAAACAAGAAGCTTTTCAGGTTCTTCTGCAACTCTGAATAACCACATGATTCAGTTTGAGCAATGACCCCAGTGACAGGAAAGTGGAAATCCTTAAACCATGTCTGTCCCCCTGGCCCCTGAAAAAATAAAAACAAAAGCAAAAGCAAACACTCATGGACACAACTTTTGAGCAGAACATTTTTGATATTCCTCCCTTTTTCTTTCCTGAAATATAGCTGTGAGGCCTGGAGATAGAGCAGCCACCTTGTGGTCATGAGGACAAAAGTCACCGGCTGATATCAGTTGAGGATAAGGTAGGACAACATTGAGCCATATCAACAGCCATAAACTGCCTAGTATGATGTGAATACAGAACTCCACATATTTATGCCACTGTAGTAGAGATTTTTTTTTTTTTTTTTTTTTGTCTTTTTCATGACTGGCACTCAGCCAGTGAGTGAGTGCACTGGCCATTCTTATATAGGATCCAAACCCGCGGCGGGAGCGTCGCTGCGCTCCCAGCGCCACACTCTCCCGAGTGCGCCACAGGCTCGGCCCCACTGTAGTAGAGATTGGTGTTATTTCCAGTTAAGCACAATACCTCATACTATTACATCTTTACTTATGGACAAATTATTTTCTGTGGCTTAATTCTCAGTAAAGCAACTCCTAAAAATCACACTTATTTTCTACATAACTTTTCCATTTTTAATGAAATATTTCTACTTCCTATCTGTGAAAATAGAGTAGTGAGTATAATGGGAAAACAATGGTTTATGGAGTCTGATAAATATAGGTGAGTCCCAGATCACCTAGTTTTAGTTGAAGCAGGCCTTCTTTTCTGTGGTTTTTTAGATACATCTGTCGACCTTGTGTGGTTTACTTCATTTCCCTTTTGATTTGTGTCCGAATCACGTTCGTTATGGAAATCAATAATAACTAAGCCTCGTTCACAAAACATGTAATTGTGGTCTTCTAGTCTTCAGAAATCCATGTAAGAGAAGCTTTATACCACATGATTCTGCTCAGGTGATATGAGCTTAGAGGTGGAGGGAATACGTTCCCAGGTAGAATCTGTAGCTATTGTCCATTACTACGTTGTTCTTCCCAACCTGGGAGCATCTCAGTGGAAATTGGATTGAGTGGGATTATTAGGTGGGAGCTAGTAACGCTCTACACCTGCATGTGAAACCCTGGCTTGTGGAAACTGGCCTCAAATATGGTCTATGATTAAGAAGTTAAGAAAACAGCCATGCAAATTTGGCTCATCTGAGCCCGGGCGAAATCACAGTTTGCAAAACAGCATTAAATTGTCATAGTCCAATCATTCCCAGATTATGTAAAATACTTGAGTTATGTTTGCCCAAGCTAGTAAAATAAACTTCTTATGCAAAATGTATTGATTAATAAAAGATGAGCATTTTTAATTCAACTGTCCTTGCCCATCTAAATCCTAGCAATTTTTATCTTTTATTCACACAAAGCTTTTTTCTAAAAAAAATAGTTTTTAAAATGTAGTTATGGTTTGCTGCATCCACAGACAGTTATCAAAGAGCAGTGCTGATCACATTTTTTCTAGTTATGAGTTTCAAAAAGCAGTTCATTAAAATGAGTTTTGCACCAGGGTTCACCCAGTGAATTGAATCTTTGACAACAGAATAATGTACCACCTGCTCATCACATAGTTTTAAAAACTCTCTTCACATATTATCAATCACTGTTTCTGAAAAGCATTGTTTCCTCAGGGATGGGAACTCAGGGTTAGGGTGCTATGAATATAGAAGCAACTTCAGGACAGAAAGTGCACGCAGTTCTTTTTTAACGGCTCTTTAAACTTTCTGATTTGTATTGAAAAAAGTAATGGGACTCTCAGCATCACAGAAATAGCCTGGGTTAAAGAAAAGGGCTTCAGAAAAACTCTCTTTTGTGAGATTCTTGTTAACACTGCAGTCACTCGCAATGTACTTAAACACCCACTTGCACCTGTGAATGTGGTGGCGGGGAGCTCCTGGGGAACCCCCTGGGTAGAGGGCAATGTGAGTTATAAAAAAAGAAAGATCATATATGATGAATGAAAGTCCTTGTGGAGGCAGATGTTTTATCTGTGGCATGATACAATGTACACTGCCTACAATTAAATGAAGTGAGAGAACTATAATATGATATTCAATTTTCCTCCAGTTAGAAAAAATCATTTGCAATAAATTGGATCTATAGACTCTCTTGGACTTTATATTCCCACTACAACATTTTCTGCAAAAGGCCCACCAAAGAGGTTTCGCTCCTGAGCTCTCTTCTCCACAGTTCACGTTTGAAAGTTTTCTCCTATTACTGCATCCCTGCAATTACGAGCCCCTGGAGAGTAGACAATGACTCTGAAAAGTGGAAGATGCAGGACTGTGTTGTCTTCTCTGCTTAAAGACAATACGGGGAACACACACACTTGTAATGCTTTCTGGAAGTGAGTATGTTAGATTTGAAGGAGCTTAAAAGTGGGCTATCAGTGAAAATTCAAGACAAGTGTCTTATTTCTGTGTGACTAGCATGTAATGTCATATCACTTCTATAGTACTGAAGTCACACAATGAACTCAACGAGGTCACAGGCTGCCAGTTAATGACCACAATGTTGGAGGTTAAATCAGTTTCCTGTGAAGTATGGATGACCCCATAAATTATCAAACATATTTTTGCACAATAGTCCTCTTAGCAAACACGGTTTTCCATACAAAGCCTTCATTGTCTCAATGTTTTAAGTCCAGCAGCTAAGAAAATAAACCTTTTAATATTTAGAAAACTTCTTTGCCCTTCTTTATAAATGATTTAGATTAATCTCAACTTTATAATGATAACATATACACCAGGTCAAGATTCAACTTAAATTTCTTGGTGGCTGGTAGGCAAATATTCACTAACATATTCTTCATCTCTATAACATGATGTGAAGTACAACATGGGACTTTTCCCCTACAAGGACATGAGTCCATATGTCCCTTAGTAAGCTGTTAACTGGGTCATCCAGCTGTTGGCTTCAGCTATACTTTCCAGCCAACACTACATTAAAGGAAACAGAGCAGAGCTTATAATCTTCAGTTTTCTGAAAACTCTTAAAGTATCCCTGAGCAAAATTACCAGAAGTATCTCTTTGAAAATGTCACTACCACCTTTGCATAATGCCTGGTAGTTATTCCCCCATTGAACAGATGCCTCTGTCTTCACATTAGAGAGTTGAAAACACAGATTTGAGTGTCACGACAAACCCCTGTTCCCATCCATTCTCCACCATCAACCATGGGGCCCTAGCGAGTCACTAAACATCTTTAATACTCAATATCCTCATCTGTAAAATAATAATAGTAACTACCTGTTAGGGTGGGTAAGAAGATTAAATGAGGTGATACATGAATACACTTAGCAGAGTGCCTGATAATCGGCCCTGTTTAACACATGAGAGTTGTGTATGTTGGTTTTCGTTGTATCTTCACAGCCCACAGAAGCCACTTGACCAAATTCAACCATCTGAGTGACATGAAAAACTGGAGCCCATGAGCTTCACAGACACACGCATCTGAGATAACAGAAAAAAAAAAAAAAGAAAGAAAGAAACAGACTGTTTTTTGATGAGCTAAAATAGATTAAATATGAATATTTAGATACAGATTTTTTTAAAAAACACTATTTTCTCTGTTTTTTTTTTTTTAGTTGTGGTAAGAACAATTAGCTTGAGAGCTTGAGATCTGCCCTCTTAAATTTTTTATGTATAAAAGACAGATTGTTATCTTTAGGTGCAATATTTTACAACATATCTCTGGAACTTATTTATCTTGCATAACTGAATTGGTATCTCACATAGATATTAGCTTCTCCACGTTTATTGCAGCCTCGTTCACAACAGCCAAGATTTGGAGACAACCTAAATGTCCATCAACAGATGAATAAAAATTGTGTATATTTAAAAATATGACTATTATTCAGCCTTAAAAAAGAAGGAAATCCTGCCATATGCAGCAATGTGGATGAACCTTGAGGACATTATGCTAAGAACTTAGCCAGTCGGAGAAAGACACACACTGCAGGATTCCACTTACACGAGGCCTCTAAACCAGGCAAACTCATAGAAGCAGATAACAGAGTGGTGGTTCCCCAGGGGCTGGGGGAGGTGGAAATGGGGAGTTGCTAATCAACATACATAAAACACTACTTTTTATTTGTCAATTCAGTAAATTCCTCATGGTTTCTAACAGGAAGTGACAGACATGCTCAGGAGAATAAGCTTTCAGGGATGTTACTAAACCCGAGAGTGGTGATGAGTTGGAGAATGAGAGGTGAATAGCATGATCACTCTCCACTGCTTGGACAGCTTGAGGACTGTCACCCCAAGGACTGGCTCCAAGACCAGAGGGAGGCAGGTGGTATACTCAGTGAAACATGGCCCCTTATCACCCAATATGGCAGAGAGAACATGAGCTCTGACATTAAAATGACCTTGGTTTACAATGTGTCTTCCAGACTTATTCTATGTGTGACAAACAAACCCTATTGGTTCCCTTAGCCTCTGATTCCTCATCTGCAAAAATGGTCTGACATCACCTAACCCTGAAAGGTGGTTGTGCAGAATGGATGAATGGTTCTTGAATTTAACTGCTCCACATGGGAGCAAAAGTTTTATTGCTTCCTCCTGCCTCTTCTTCCTTCATCTGTCATCTCCCCAACTCATGACTGATCCTTCCTCTGCCCCTCTTGGTCTTAAACATAAGATGCTGGCGTCTCTTCCTGGACTTGAGTCCTTAAAATCCAGTGACCTCCTTCCTGTCCTCACCCCAATTGCATGCTCCTCTCCTGCCCCAGCCTAAAGCTGTTCTGGCACATGAGTTATATAACTTCTGCTCCAGCCAGCCTCTCAGAAGCAGGGCCAAGGACACCACCAACAAGTGCCAAGAGCACTGGGCTCCTAGATGTTAGCAGACTTTATTTTTTGTTTTTCTTACAAATTCTTCAGAGGAAATTGCTGCCCATAAAACCATGATAAAACAGATATGAGCATAGATATTATCACTCGTGTCGATAGTTAACTAATAAAGTAGTTTTGGGGATCTATATTTGACAAAAAAATTAAAAAGAAAATGTCTCTTCATTACTTATTTGAATCTTGTGTCACTGTGTTATTACTCTTTACTTGACTTTTTCTTTGGGGGATGCCTCAGGAAAGTTCTAACTACTGCGATCCATCTTGCCAAATGAAAATTACTGGCCAATGAAGATGGGTTTCTTAGAATTATATTTTCCTTCTTGCATCAGATAAAATTAGCTTGGCTTTATATTAATAGACAAATAGAAAGTAAAGTGCTTAAGTAGGATAAAAGTTTATTTGGCTGTAAAGCAATAAAAGCATAAATTTAGTATCTCACAGTTCTGGAGGCCAAAAAGTCTGAAATCAAGGTGACAGCAATGCTATGCTCTCTCTGAAGGGTCTAGGGGAGAATTCATGCCATGCCTTTCTCTTAGCGTCTGGTGCTGTTGGCAATCCTCGGCAATCCTTGGCTTGTAGATGCATCACCCAGATCTCTGCCTTTGTGGTCACATTGTCTTCTGTCTGTGTGTCTCTGTTCTCATAATCTTCTTCCCGTGCATGTCTCTCTCTGGGTCCTTGCTCTTCTTATAAGGACCGCAGAGATACCTTATTATAGTATGATCTCATCTTAAGTTAGTGCATCTATAATGGTCTAATGACTCTATTTCCAAATAAGGTCATATTCTGAGCTTCCAGGAAGACCATGAACTTGGGGGGGGGCACTATTCAACCCCATACAGGGTGGGTGAGATGCCTTTAAGCACACCATCATTATACAGCTGTGCCACGAGAAGTTCTTACTGTGTGTGCAATTAAAAAAAAAATACTGTCAAAGAACAGCAGGTAGAAAGGGTTTCTTTCAACTACACAATACTCTAAGAAAATCCTGGCAGGCCGACAATTGTGGAGTGTGGCTCTGTCCAGGCAGTGTTTTCTCCAAGAGACAGGAATACATGAGGCTTCTAGACCTCCTAATTTCAGCAGATATATTCTTGCCCACGATTACACTATTTAGTAGGAATTGTTATTTAACCACTCAACTTTTAGGAATTTAATTAGGGAAAACAAATGTGACATTAATCAGCTATACGGCAACTCTCAGAAATAAGTGTGCTGGGGTAGGCCAACAATTTTTGTAAAAGACCTGATGATATGTATTCTAGGTCTTTTGGACCATACGATCTCTTTAGCAACTGTTCAACTCTGCTATGTAGTGAAGAGGCAGCTGTAGACAGTAAGTAAACCAACAACTCCATCTGTGTTCCAAGAAAAGCTGTCTCAAAAATAGGTAGCGAGCAAGATATATCCTGTGCCCTGTAATTTGCTGAGCTCTGAAACAGGCTAATGATTAAGCTCTGAAGTTTCCTAGACCATTTCTTATGGAGCAGATTTTAATTCACACTCTTCCTGTCAGAGCATGGTTTTAATCCGCATGTCTCTCATGCAGAAACAGCTAAAAATATCTATGAAACAAATGTTACATTAAAAGTGCAATGTTGGGAGGGTGGAGCAAGATGGCTAACAAGAGCTGACTGGTGCTCATCTCATCCACAAAAGAGACCAAAACAACAAACAAACAACTATGCTTTGACTGGCATGACTAAGGAAGTATGGTGCAGAGCACCAGGGTAGTAACTGAATTCTGTAGAGCACAGAAGACCAGGGTAGCACCATAGGGTGCAGGGAAAACCATCCTACCTCTGTCTTGCTGTCTCAGCACAGGGACTGGCTTGGAAACAGGTGGAGAGATGATAAGCTGGACAACCCAGCTGTTCTCACTGCTGTTACAGATCCCAGAAATCCCTGCTAAAGGATAGTTTCCCAGGACTCACAGGCCCCCAAACCAACTTTGGAGAGTAGCTGGGAGTCTGTGCAGCTGCACGGCCTCAGAGTAGAAGACCAAGGAGAGCAATTCCCATCCTCCCAACTGTGGCACAGTGCCATCTTGAAGTCAAACTCACACTATGGTGTGTCCTGCCCTGGGATTGGTGGAAACTGACTTCTTTTATCCTGAGGCCCCACCTTCACCCTACCATGTTCACACAGGCATGGGTGGGACCACAACCATAGTACATGTCCCAGAGGGAGAATAGATGGAGAAAGGCACAAAAACCCTATTTAATGAAATAGTAGCCAAAATCTTCCCAAACATTGAGAGATACAAAGACATTTAAATTCAGGAAGCTCAAAGATCCCCAATTAGACTCAACCCAAAAAGGGCTTTTCCAAGGCACATCACAATAAAAATGTCAAAAGTCAAAGAAAAAGAGAAAATTCTAAAAGTTTCAAGAGGTAAGTGTCAAGACTCATATGAGGGAATCTCCGTTAGACTATCAGCAGATTTCTCAACATAAACCTTGCAGGCCAGAAGAATATGGGTGATATATTCAAAGTGCTAATAGACAAAAACTGTCAGCCAAGAATACTTTATCCAGAAAAGTTATACTTCAGAAATGAGGTAGAAATAAAGACCTTTCTAGACAAGCAGAAGCCAACAAAAGTCACCACTACTAGACCAGACTTACAAGAAATGCTATGGGAGTGCTACACATAGAAATGAAAAGACAATAACCACTATGATGAAAACATTAAAAAGTTCAAAACTCAAATTTAAGGGACATTCATAATTTAAACTCAGAAAACCCCAGGGAGGTAATGCTGCTAAGTAAATCTTTCAATCCTCTAGTATGAAGGTTTATAATTAAAATGGTCAAACAACAACAACAGCTACAATTAGTGACTAAGGAACTTATCATAGATACAAATGTAAACTAAGGCAATAAAAATATAAATTGTGTGTGTGGGAAATCAAGTGTATTTTCATGAGACCAAAAGTAAGTGACTTTCAGCTTAAAATAGTTGATATAGTTGATTATAACTACATGACTACGTTAGCCCCAAGGTAACCATGAGAGAGAGAGGGAGGGAGGGAGGAAGAGAGAGAGAGAGAAAAAGAGAGAGAGAGAGAAATTACAGCAAATACATAAATAAGAAAGAGAAATAGAAAAAGCCTAGTGCCACATAAAACCATGAATCCACAGAGATAAATAACAGAAGAAAAAGGAACAAACTAAGGATCTACCAAAATAAAATAAAATGCCAAACCAAAACAGCAAACAATTAACAAAATGTAAGGAATAAGTTCTTACATATCGTAATAACCTTGAATGTAAGTGGATTAAACTCTTTAATTAAAAGATACAGATTGTCTGAATGTTAAAAAGAAAAAAAATGCTGCCTACAAAAGACTTAGCTTACTATTAAAGAGAAACATAGACTGAACATGAATGGCTAGGAAAAGATGTTCCATCTAAACAACAACCAAAAAAAAAAAAAAAAGAAAAGAAAAGAAAAGAAAAGTGAGCAGGAGTAGCCATACCTGAATCAGATAAAATATTATTTAAATCAAAAACTGTAAAGGAGACAAAAAAAGTCATTATATAATGATAAAGGTATCAACTCAACAAGAAGATATAACAATTGCTAATGTATATATCCACCCAACAGTGGAGCATCGATATACATAAAACAAACATTGTTAGACCTGAAGAGATAGATGGCAATTTAATAATAGTAGGGGACCTTAACACCCCACTTTCAATAGTGCACCGATCATGAAGACAAAATAAACAAAGAAACATCTGACTTAAACTGCACCATATGCAAAATGAACCTTAGAGATATCTACAGAATATTTCACCCAAGAGATGCAGAATATACATTCTTCTCCACTGCACATGGAACTTCTCCAGGATAGGTCATATGTCAGGGAAAAAACAAGTCTACACATATTTAAAAAGATAGAGAACATAGCTAGTATATTTTCTGACCACATGGTATAAAACTAGCCATCAACAAAAAGAAAAACCTTGGAAACATTACAATATTATGTAAATTAAGCAACATGCTCTTAAACAACCAATGGGTTAACGAAGAAATTAAAAGAGAAGTTAAAAAATTTCTTCAGACAAATGAGAAAGGAAACACATCATATCAAAAACCTATGGGACAAGACAAAAGCAGTTCTAACAGGAACTACAGCAATAAGTGATTACATCAAAAAGAAGAAAGATTTCTAATAAACAATGTAATGGCACCCAAAGGAACTAGAAAAACAACATCAGACTAAATCCAAAATTGGCAGAATAAAAGAAATAATGAAGCTCAGAGCAGAAATAAAATATAAACTAAAAAAAAAAAATTGACAAAATCAGTAAAACAGAAAGTTGTTTTTTGAAAAGATAAACAAAATTGACAAAACTTTAACTAGACTAACCATGAAGAAAAAGAGAAGACTCAAATAAAATCAGAAATGAAAAAGAAACATTACAACTGATGCCACATAAATGCAAAGGATCAGGAGACAATATTATGAACAACTAAATGCCAACAAATTTGACAACACAGAAGAAATGGATAAATTCCTGGACAAATACAATCTACCAAGATTAAATTATGAAGAAATAGAAAATCTGAAAAGACCAATAACAAATGAGGAAATTGAATCAGTGATACAAAGTCTTCCATTAAAGGAAAGATTAGAACCTGATGGCTTCATTGCTGAATTCTACCAAACATTTAAAGAAAAACTAAGACCAATTCTTTTCAGTTTATTTCAAAAAATTGAGGAGGAGGGAATACATCCCAACTCACTTTATGAGGCCAGCAATCCTCTGATTTCAAAACCAGATGAGGACACAACCAAGAAAGAAAATTCCAGGCCAATATTCTTGAAGAACATAGATGCAAAAATTCTCAACAAGATACCAGGAAACCAAATTCAACAGCACATTAAAAAGATTATTCACTATGATCAAGTGGTATTTATCCCAAGGATTCAAGGAAAGTTTAACATATGCATATCAGTAAATATGACATGCCATATTAACAGAAAGAAATACAAGAACCACATAATTATTTCAATCTATGCAGAAAAAGAATTTGATAAAATTTAGCATTGCTTTATGATAAAAATGCTTAACAAACTAGGTATGGAAAGTATGTATCTCAATATAATACAAGCCATATATGGCAGACCCACAGCAAACATCATACTGAATGGGGAAAAGCTAATAGCTTTTTCTATTACATCAGGAACAAGACATAGATGCCCACATTCACCACTTCTATTCAACATAGTACTGTAAGTCCTAGCCAGAGCAACTAGACAAGAGAAAGAAATAAAAGGCATCTAAACTAGAAAGATTAAAGTCAAACTGTCCCTGTTTGCAGAGGGCATGATCTTTTATACAGAAAACTCTACAGACTCTGCCAAATACCTGTTAGGACTAATAAATGAATTCAGTAAAGTTGCAGGACACGAAATCAATACACAAAAGTCAGTAGCATTTTTATATACTAATAGCTAGTTATCTGAAAAAGAAATTTAAAAAATTCCTTTTATAATAACTACAAAAAAGATACCTAGACATAAACTTAACCAAGGAAGTGAGAGATCTCTACAATGAAAACTATAAAACTTTGAGGAAAGAAACTGAAGAGGACACAAATAAATGGAAAGATATTCTATGCTCATGGGTTAGAAAAATTAGCAAAATGGCTATTCTACCCAAAGTGATCTATAGATTTAATGCAATCCCTGCAAAAATAGAAATAACATTCTTGACTGAAATAGAAAAAACAAACAAACAAAAACCTATAATTCATATGAAACCAGAAAAGACCCCAAATAGCCAAAGCAATCCTGAGCAAAAAGAACAAAGCTGGAGATATTGCACTACCTAACTTAAAAATATACTACAAAGCTAAAGTAATCAAAACATTATAGTACTGGCATACAAACAGACACATAGTCCAGTGGAATAGAATAGAGATCCCAGAAATAAATCCATGTGTCTATAGCCAACTGATTTTGACAAAGGTGCAAAGAACATACATTGGGAAAAGGACAATCAATAAATTGTGCTGGGAAAACTGGTTATCCACATGGAGAAGAATAAAACTAGATCCCCCTCTCTTACCATATACAAAAATAAACTCAAAAGGGATTAAGGATTTAAATGTAAAACCAGAAACTATGAAACTACTAGAAGAAAACTTAGGCGAAACTATCCATGACATGAGACTGGGCAAGAATTTTTTAAATAAGACTTCAAAATCACAAGCAATAAATGGAAAAATAGACAAGAGGTATTAAATCAAATGAAAAACCTTTTCACATCAAAGGAAACTGTTAACAAAAAAAGAGACAACCTACAAAATGGAAGAAAATATTTGCAAACTATATACACAACAAGGGGTTAATATCAAGAACATATAATGAACTTAAACAACTCAAAAGAACAAAAAAAATTCAGAAGTGGGCAAAGGATCTTAATAGATATTTCTCTAAAAAAGATATACAAATGTCCAGCAAACATAAGAAAAAATGCTCAACACCACTAACTATCTGGGAAATGCAAATCAAAACAATGAGGTACTATCTCACTCCAGTTACAATGGCTATTATCAAAAAAACAAAAGAAAGCAAGCACTGGCAAGGATGCGGAACAAAGGCAACACTTGCATATTGTTGGTGGGAGTGTGAACTAGTACAGCCATTAGGGAAAGCAGTATGGAGGTTCCTTAATTAAAAATAGAACTACCATATGACTCAGCAATGATATGCCAGCAAGTCCTTGGCATATATCCAAAGGAAATTAAGTCGGTATGTTGAAGAGATGCCTGCATTCCTATGTTCATTGCCACACACTTTACAATACCCAAGGTATGGAACATGGAATCAAATTAAGTGTGTGACAGTGGATGAATGAATTTTAAAAAGTATGTATAATATATGTATAATATACACAATGCAATACTATTTGGCCATAAAAAGAATGAAATCCTGTCATTTGAGACAACATGGAGGATATTGTGTTAAGTGAAGTAAGTCAGGCACAGAAAGACAAATATCACATGGTCTCACTCATATGTGGCATCTTAAAAAAATTAAAAAATAATTGATATTATGGAGACAGAGTGGAGCAGTGGTTAGCAGAGATTAGGAAAGGGAGGGAAGAAGGGAAAACAGGCAGAGGTTGGCCAATGGGTACAAAATTACAATTAGATAGGGAGAATAAATTCTGGTGTTTTACTGCACAGTGCAGTGACTATGGTTCACAGTTAAGTTCTGTATTTTACATAATAGCTGGAAGAGACGCTTTTGAATGTTTTCATCACAGAGCAATGACAAATGCATGAGGTGACCGATATATTAATCACCCTGACCTGATCATTATACAACATATATATGCACCAAAACATCAGATTGTACCCTGTAAGTATGTATAATTATAATGTGTCAGTTAAAATAAATAAATTTTTTTTTTAAAGTAAGATGTTAAGATATAAAACCCAAGGCTTATTTATTCCCTTTTATTATGAAAAGAGGTGATCTTATTCTTTTTACCTCCCTATTCCACCTATTTGGCTGGATGATTTGTTTCAGTTCTACCTATATAGGTAAACACACAACACAGGTATTTCTTGTACCTGTCTAGATACCTACTGCCTGATAATTCTGTTTAGAAGGAAAAGGTCATCTTAATTGCAAACTCAGCACCTGCGGTGGGAAGGGTCAGAACTATCACCATGAACATGAAGGAGCCCAAACTTCAAAGTCACACCTGAAAAGGGACATAGCACTGATCCTCCCTCCTGGCAGTGTTTTGCAGCCTTCATTTGGAGCTTGAAGTCCTCTCTGTGCCGATGAAATTCTTCAGCATTTCCAAGGACAAGTTTTGTTTCTTAATATTCAGAAGTTTTGAGGCTCCGTTTTTTTCAGAGACTATTTTGTCCATTAAAAAAAATAAATTCAGTCCAGGAATTAATTAATAGCAACATAATATCTAAGGTTTTGGTTATACCGTAGTTTCTCCTTATCATAAAACAAAAGTTAATTATGAGAAATTATACTAAGTTACTATGGAGTTGCAAAACTAAATAAAAATTCAAGGTCAGAACACACTACAAGTGACTCACTTGCAATCATAAAAGTGTACATTTACCAAAAAGAAACTAGGTATTGAACCCACGCTGTCATTTCAGAAGTAGGAAAACTGAGGCTCAGAGAGAATAGTAATCATTTCAGGGTCCCACATCCAGATATTGGCAAAATGTCCTTTCTCGTTTATTGTGCCATTGCTTTTTTTCACTGTAGGCTTGCAGTACGTGAAGAGCAGCTGCCTGCAGTCACACAGGGAGAATAAATGTAATCAAACCAAAGAAAACAGTGAAAAAGGCTGTATACTGTATCATCTATTTCATCTCTATGATGACCAATTTGCAGGTATCTGATAATGTCCAGAGCTTTGTGGACTTCAACATTTATAAGAGGATTTGTTTTTCCTTTTGCAGAGAGATAAGATTCAACTTAAACTTCTTTGATTCTGTGTAGGTACAAATCTTAATCTACAAACTCAAGTATGCAGGAAAGACACCTTTCTATCTTTTTCAGTAACTTGTATTAATTTCTATACCAAGACCCTTGCTATTAGATACCTGAATGTTACTCTGCACCGCTTCAGGAATCTTTCCCCCAATGACTTCCAAAGTCAAGATAGAGACAAAGGTACGATGGGACTAGCCCCTTCTGGGTGCCTAACCTAGCCATACACCCCTCAGTTCTCCTTAGGTTCCCTTCCCTTTCCCAATCCCCTCTAACTTATCTGGTCTTAAGGACAGAAAACCTTCCCCTAATTCACTGATGTTTAAATTATGTGTCCTGAGTTCCTTTAGGAGACAGAATGTTAGAACCCGGGAGTCAATTCTTTGATATATCATCTCTTCCCTGAAGCCACAGATGGCTAGATGGGTTGGCCCTTCAAATGTGGGAAGGGCTAAAGGTTAAGATGAAATACCAAGAAAAATCTTCAGTATCTTCAGTTAATGTTTCAAAACATGAATCCTCCACAAATCCACTTTAATGTCATTCTTTTATCTGGATTGGAAGTACATGTAGCAGGCGTCGATGGAAGGGGAATTCCTGTAATATCTCCAGGTGATACACAGGGGGAGACTGCCCGGTGAGTCTCTTACATCTTTGTGTAGACTCCCATGCTCTCAGAGCACCTAGCACATGATTGGAGTTTTGTTGACCTGCTCACTGCGTTCAACTCGGATTCAATTTTTGCCTTTATAAGATGCAACAGCTGAAGAACATGGTTTCTAAAGAATTTTTTTTGAGACTATTTTTTAGAGCAACCTTAGACTCACAGCAAAACTTAGCAGAAAATACAGAGAGTTCCCATATAACCCCTGCCCTCCCTCCACAGCCTTCCCCATTATTACAATTGATGAAACTACATGCACACATCATTATCACCCAAATTCCATTACATTACGATTCATTCCATTCTTGGTGTTGTACATTCTATGGGTTTTGACAAATATATAATGATACATATCCACCATTATAATGTCATACCGAATAGCTTCACTGCTCTAAAAATCCTCTATTCTTCATGTACTTTTCCTTCTCTCCCCTTTAAACTCTACCAACCACTTATCTCTTTACTTTACCTTTCCTAGAAGGTTATGTAGTTGGAATCATGCAGTCTATAGCCTTTTGTGATTGGTTTCTCTCAGTAATATACAGCTAAGTTTCTTCTCTGTCTTTTATGGCTTAATAGCTCATTTCTTTTTAGAGCTGAATAACATTCCATTGTCTGGATGTACCACAGTTCATTTACTCATTCACCTACTGAAGGATGTCTTGGTTGCTTCCCAGTTTTGGCAATTATGAATAAAGCTGCCATAAACATCCATTTTTAGGTTTTTGTGTGGGCATAAATGTTCAACTTTTGGGGGTAAATACCAAGGAGCACAATTGCTGGATCGTATGTAAGAGTATGTTCAGTTTTGCAAGAAACCACCAAACTGTCTTCCAGTGTGGCTATAACATTTTGCATCCTCACCAGTAATGAATCAGAGTTCCTGTTGTTTTGCATCCTCACCAGCATTTGATGTTGCTAATTAGTCTTTCAGCACTTTTTCTTTAAGTCCCTATTGTTGGCTTCAGTTAGAATCTCTAGGTTTTCTTGCTTTGAGTAAAATCAAGAAACTAGAATCAACTGACCCAGTTGAGCTGGTTGGCTTATAATAACTGAACAATGTGCTGCTAAAATATAGGACCCCTAACTGTGATAACAATTCTATGCACATTTTAGTTTCCTACTCAATACAGTTATCTGTTATATGGTCTTAAATTATGATTTGGCTAAAATATCTACTCTTCCCACGTATATCATGTGACCCAGGGGAATCTGAATCCACTCTAGCTCCAGAGGTGGGACAATTTTATTCTCCTTGCAAATGAGGGTGGAAAAGGTCATGTGAACCAATTTTGACCAATGAAGAGGAAGTTTTGTGGGTGGTTACCCAGCAAAGAAGTTTCCAGATTCCTAAGAAAGGGTTTTAGGGAAATTTTTTTTTCTTTATTTCTTGTGCTTGTTATTATGTCTGAATGACATAATAACCGCTGTTTGCAGCTAGCTTGAGGATAACGTCATCCCCAGAATGCAGGATCAAAGAGATGAAAATAATTTTGCTCCTTAAATATAGTATTGAGGCCCTGAATCAATTGTCCCGAAGCCATTCCTGCCCTGGAATTCATGTTAGATTAGAAAAGAATTGTCTTTATGGATAAGCCACTTTGAATTAGAATTTCTGTCCTTTTTAGTTGGAATTACCCACACATAAAAAGACTAGTGATATTTTCTTTATCTATCAAGTAAAATGTAATTTAGAAGACATGTATATAATATGGGTTATGAGTAGCAGACTCAGGTAGCAGGAATTGACCTTCGTTCTTTTGTATTTATGTTTATTGATGGGAACGTGGGAAGAAAATGATAATTATTTTACAGAAAGGCTGGTGATAACTGAGGATTGGATTGTGTGCTGGTAACATTTAAAAAATGGAATTACTAGTATTCTGTCTGTTATTAACTTTAACCCATCCCTCATTCCAGCTATTAAACTGATTTCTAAGAAGGGAGCAAATTGAAAGATGGAATCTCGTCTCTTTTTCTTGATTCTTATAAGACCCAGTATCAATCTCACTCATACTCAACCCTTCCTTCCTGACATTTCTGATTATTCATCGGTCCTTAGACACTGAGGTCACTAAATCCCATGGAGACATATGGGTAGAAGAAGGGTCACAGAAATGAGTTTGTTGTTGTTGTTTAGACACTGTTTGAAAAATTTTTAAAAAAATCTTTCACTCTCCCCTACAAAAAGAGATTTTTATGAAAGTTCTGGAATTCTGCCCCAGTTGCCCTCTTTTAAGCAGGGCATGAGCTCCCTTGTTTACCATAGTCCACACCGTTCCTTGTTGCCTTATAACCAGCCTGCCAAACTCATGCACATTGCTTTACTGAGCATGTATTTGTGTTTGGGTGTACTACCCCTGTAATCATTCAAAGCCAGTGTCTTTATTTGTTCCCTCATTGGAAGGGTTTCCAACACCAAATATTCTACATGATAATGCTCTCATTCCAGGCATATAGACATTTATAAGACAGGACAAAACACTGGTGACTGGTAAATTAAACCTTTGATAAAAAAGTGAGTCAGAACTGTCACTTTATTTTTACCATTCTTAGGAAAAATGAAAAGGTAGGAATAATTGGATTTATTTATGTATTTCAGATGGGGAAATTTGATCTACATTTGTCTAATTAAAAATTTTTTTTTTGTTTATTTTATGTTATTTTACTTATTGGAGGAAGTGGACCTTATAGAATTGTATTTATAACTTACAGCAAGCTTTTCCATTTTATTTTTTATTTTTTATTTTATCAACATACAATGTAGTTGATTTTCATGTTCCTTTACTGATTCGTCCCTCCCTCCTCCCACTTCCCCCTTCTACTGATCAAGATCATATCTGTTCACTTGTCGTAACAAGTTCAAGGAATTGTGATTGTTGTGTCTTCTTCCCTGTGCCCCCAATTGTTGTGTATGTATTTATTTATTTATTTTTAGCTCCCACAAATAAGTGAGAACATGTGTTATTTCTCTTTCTGTGCCTGACTTATTTCACTTAATATAATTTTTTCTAAGTAATTTTTTTTTTTTAAATTGTCATTTATCTCTGAGAATTGTCTCACAGTTGAAGAAGTAATGTCTGAACAGGATCAAAATGATTACCTTATAATTTTTAATCATTTTAATTTTCTGAAAAGAATTGCTATTAATGTTATAAATGTTTGTTTTATCATAGCTGAACTTGATTACATTAAAAGCTTTTAAAGGGTAGGTTGAAATTCTTTTCCTTTTTAGTATATTTATTTATAAAAGTTGCAAAAAAAGGAGAATTGATGTGCCATTTCAAAAGCCATTAGATAAAGCTGAGACTTATGTAACATTATTTGTAACTAGATCCATACTCTGTCATCCAACATTAGCACTGTTACACCATAATATGGAGCTTTCCACCACGAGTCATTGTAACTCCCATCCACTGTCACTAACCTCAACCACCTCAAAAATGCTGGAAATTTAGTATGTGATTGAATAAATGTATCTTTAAATCTCTCTCTTGTAATGAATGGAAATTCAATCTGTGATTTCTGGGGCTCCCTCCAGGACCTGACTAAAACCAAAGTATACCCTTCTTGAAACATGTTTTACAAATTACTTTCATTTTAGCTAAGGATTGTTGTGGTTCAATGTTAGCAGGGTCACATTTCCTTCAAGGAAAAAAAAAATCCATTGTCATTATATGCTCAGAGATGCATGACGCCCAGACATGCACTCTTCTGTGATCTGCAGCAGGCAGAGATGTCTCTGTTTGAGAGGAGCCAGTTTTGATTTTATCATTAGTCCAGGTGGGGGAGCAGAACAGGACCCACAGAGAAACTGGCCCTTTATAACCACAAACTCCATTGGGTAGGGAATTGAATTCACAAGGGAAATATAACAGGGTTTTCCTGATTATAAAGAATATTGCCCACTGGGTTTTAGAACAAAGGTAGAAAAACAACATTGATTTTTTTATTATTTAGTAGAGAAAAGAGGTTGGGAGGCTGATTGAGTAAGTGGACGTGGAAAGATAAATGGGGCAAGGAATAAGTATACATTACATGTAGGAACTAAGAAAGATTTGGGGCTCAAATAAAATGTCAATTAGGAGTTCTGTTTAGTTTTAGGTAACATAGTCCCCAAAATAGAGATTTATTTTTCTCTCACATATCATGAAGTCCATAGGTGGTGGTAGAACTTGTGTCATGGAAACTTAATGCCATCAATATCCACATACTTTCTGTCTTTCTCTCTCTTCTCTGTCATCTTTAGCTCCTGGCTTTTATTCTCAAAGTTATCTAAGCATCACAAGATGTCATCTGAACACCAGCCATCACTTCAGCATCCCAGACAGGAAAAGGGGAAATTGAGAAAGGCAAAAGAACAACTACTACTCCAGTCAGATCATTGTCTTAGTTTTTTCCTGTACATGACATCTTACAACTTCACAGCCCTTATTTCCATCTTTCTGGCCAAAGCTGAGTCACACAGTGATGTCTACCTACAAGAGGAATTGATACATATAGTTCTAACTTGTCTTTGTTTAGATACGCTTTTTTCCTAGTCCCAAGAAAATCAGGAAACTTTTAATAAGGAAAAATGGTGAATAGATAATAGAGAGAAGGATCCAATTTTAAGACCATAAGGGTCCTGAGAAACGAATGTGTGGTGTTTAAGGAGTTATCACTGATATTAACTGCTGACATTGCTGCATCAGAGGTCTGCCTATTTTGTTTCTATAAATTGACACATTGTTGTACTTGAATTAATCTGTTTAAAAGGAACCTTTCATTGAACTCTAAGTAAAAAAGAAAATCACCTTGTCTTGCCATAAAAATAAATACAACAAAGGTTGCTGTCTGGTTAGCTCAGTTGGTTAGAGCATGGTGATGATATGACTGAGATCCAGGGTTCAATCCCTGTACCGGCCAGCTACATAAATAAATAAGTAAATAAATAAATAATAAAGACAATTTTATAGAACTCTAGCTATATACTGCCAAAATTCTAAGCAAAAGTCAGGTCTCTCTCTCTCTTTTTTTTAAATAGGAAGTTAGAAAGTGTAAAAACAATTCCAACACGCACACGCAAAAACAACCAACCAACCAAACAAAAAATTCCTTTACATCACTAGCAGGATAAAGGAGGATGTAAACATGCCATAATTCCTCATAATGTTGTTTAATGTTTTGAGTGGAGCTACCTAAAATCTCCGCAGCCTGTATCCTCAGTCTAAAGCAACACTGGCTTTGTCTGACAGTTTTATTTACAGATTAGATAAGGAAGACCAGGAAGGACATAAAATTTGGTTTGCCTGAGATTTACTGCAGAGCAAGGGCTAAGACACATGCCACTAACCTCTAAGTTCTCAGTCATTCTACCATATCTCATCACTTTTTTATTAACACCAATATGTTCAGGAACCCTGAAGTCCCTAGAACATGAACTACACTGCCTCAACACCATGTGGATTTGAGCACCTGTGCCTACTGCTCTGCAAGGGAATGGCTAGACATTAGTTTATAAGCAGATAATGTACCTGCCCTTGAGCAGTGCAAGGTCTAATGATTGATTTCTTAGGAAGCAAAACAAAACAAAAACTGAATTTTAATGCAAAGCAAATGACTGAGATCCTCTTCAAATAGAGTAAGTTGCCACTGAATTTGACTCAATCCCTCCATCATAAAAACACATTATTTCTCTTCTCTGTACATGTTAGCATTTAATTGATCTGGCAGAAAATAGTAGTACATAGAGTTTAAAAAATGGTTAATAGCTTTGTTTTTGCATATAGAAGAAAAACAACATATCTTTAAGTTAAACATGGTTTTCATTGTTATACTGCTAAACATTTCCAAAGGTCTATTTAGAGATATGTAACAGCACATGAAATATTAACATGTAGTCAGACTATGAACATCTAGCTTGGCTTTCAGGGCTCCATTTGCAAGCCTAACTCTCATTAGCTTAATGGGAACAACGCCCCCACAACAGCCAGGGAGTGTGCCTCCAGTTAGCAAAAAGTTCATAGGAACAACTACAGTTGCATTTCTCTATTATTATTATTTTTTTCTTTTTGAATTAATAGGTCAAAGCCGAGGTTTTTTAAAACCTCAGACAGGTGAGATGTTAGTGGAGGGTGAAAAGATACCCATTGTCTTAGGCTGATCATTCCTGATGAAACAAAGATGTTTTGCACACTCTGCCTTGTGGTCAAATATTCATTCTTCCCTTCCCCTAGGCTCAGATGTGGGTCAATGTTTTTTTTTTTTTTTTTTGTCTTTTTCGTGACCGGCACTCAGCCAGTGAGTGCACCGGCCATGCCTATGGAGGATCCGAACCCGCGGCGGGAGCGTCGCGGTGCTCCCAGCGCCGCACTCTCCCGAGTGCGCCACGGGCTCGGCCCGGGTCAATGTTTTAAGTAGCAAAAGATTGTCTCTCTGGCCTTGAGTTAGGAGGAACATACAAAATATTGAGAACTGCAGGCGAAACTCACAATTCAAGGACAACTCATCTGGAACAATTCAAATCCAAAACCAAACTCCAAATCTAGAGGTCTTAATCTGCTGTTTGGAATCTATATTTGCTTAATCTGCTGTCTGGAAGCTATTCCTAATACAGTTGCTCTGGACATGTTAGCCTGCAAAAAGCTGGAAAAATAAAGTTGTTATTCAACATTAAAAATAAAGAGATTGGACATCAAATTACAGGTTTCTGATACCTTTGGTAAAACTGGGGGATCTAAGACCACATTTCCTCAGAGTAACAACCATGGGGATTTTACACGGGTATAATCATTTCCTGAGGCTGATAAAACAAATTACTGCATGCATAACGATTTAAAACAACAGAGATTTATTCCCTCACAGCTCAGGAGGCCAGAAGTCTGAAATTAAGGTGTTGACCGGGCCACACTCTCTCTGAAGGCTGTAGGGGAGGATCTTTCTTTGCTTCTTTTAGCGTCTGGTGGTTCCAGGTGTTCTTTGGCTTATGGCAGCAACACCTCAGTCTCTGCCTTTGTCTTCACATGCCTGTGTCTCTGTGTCTCAAGTATTCCTCTTCTTTCTTTTATGCCAATACCAATCTTTGGATTTAGGGTCGACCCTAAATAGAGGATGATGTCATCCTACCATCCTTAACTTAATTTTACCTATAAACACCCCATGTCCAAGTAAGGTTTACAGATACCAAAGGTCAGGAGTTAAACATATCTTTTGGGGGACACTATTCACCCCACTGCAATGGGACATGGGGTCCCAACTCCCCAGGGTCTTCCTTATTCTATTTTGTCTTACATGTGGCCAAATTTACCTTGCTTACCTTGTCCACCCATGCATCTGAGTTTCCAGTACCTGATTCCAACATATCTGACAGTCTGTGGATTCTATCTGTCAAAACCAAATTGCACTGGGCAAAGTTAAAAAGTTAAGAAAGACTTTATCCAAAGCTGTTGCAATATGGTAAAGAGACTGGAACTCGGTCTGAGTTCAACTCTGCTGGAAAAGGGTTTGGGGAGGTGTTAAAGGCTGGGGTCAAGATATTGTAGGCTATCTGTGTTTGCTACTTGGCTTTACCCAAAGGAAAAGTGCGCTTTCTTTTACCTTTATAAGAGGAGGGAGTTTTAAAAAGTGGATCAAGATTCCTGCTGAAGTTATGCTCCCGGTCTCCCAGAGACTGGGAGAGAAGGATACCATCTTCCTTGATGATTACATTTCAATGACAAGTTTGCCAAACTGAATGCCGACCGTAAGAAAAGGGAGATCAGGGGCCTAGAGACACAAAGTGTAGCTAAAGTTTAGTTAAACTGAAGGGAAGAATAAGCCCATCTTGCTTTGTGTCCATCCATCTTACCTGGGCCCTTATATTTATTCAAATAGATTATGTCTGTTTCCTAAAAGCAAGTTTCAGGACAATTCTGAGCCTCAGTGTCCTCATATGTATAACAGAAGAATAAAGTTACCTGTCTCATAGGATTCTTAAGAGGAGTACGTAAGATCCAATAGCTGAAACACTGTGGCAACACGGGGATGTGGTCATGAGGCAACCAAATTTCCTGTGTGTAAGCTTTAGGTCAGGGGTGTTCAAAAGATGACTTTCAATTCTCAGCCAGTGTCCATTGCACAAAGCCTTCTCAATCAAGGCTGTGCTCTTCTGGGGGCTGCCCACAGTAATTAACCAGTTGAGACAGGGGAGTAAATGCCTGGTCCAATGCTCTGACAGGCCATGTTTCCTGAGCACCTGTGGGATTGACTGAGGCTGCTGGGACCTTCTCCCAGCTCAACATCTCCCTCTGACACTTCAGCTTTCTTCCTTTCCTTCTTCAGATGTTCATCTCAAGGACACTCCCAAATAAATGTATTGCATCCCAAACCCAGTTTCAGAGTCTCCTTCCCAAAAAACCCAACCTGAAACTCACACTCAGCACAGAACTTGGATAGAGACACCTCTCAACCAGCCATACAGCTTCTGTTGCTGCCAAGGCTGGTGCAGCTGCTAACTATTGAGTTCAGAAGCTATTTATGTGTCAGGCACTGGGGAGGCACTGCTCCTGCTACAATCTGCTTGTCTCTGCAGCCAAATGGGTGCTTTCCACTCAAGGCTGGTCACATCCATCTTCCGAATGGACTTCTTCATTTCAGAAGTCACGTGTTCCCACCACATGCTGTTATGGTGCCATGTTCTTCCTGTTGCTCTTGGATATAGACAAAGCCACCAAGCACAGCCAGTACCACATGGTCTTGCCCACCTCACTTTCCAAATCCTCTCATTCCAGGCTCCAGCTCAGGGTCCATCTCTAGCTATGTTGATTTGCCTTTACTTCATTGTATTTGCCACTGTGTATTCCACCAATGTCTTATCTGTGTGAGGCCAGATTTTCCTCATTTGCTTCATTTCGTCTTATACTCATGTAATTCAATTAAAACAACATGCAGTCTGAAATGCAGAAGCAGAGATGAAAATCCTGCTATCTTCTATTAAAGAAAACATTGTACATAATTGCAAAAATATAGAACAATACTGCTCTTCTCACTGAGTAATTTTATGTTGGAAAATATATTTATTTTTCATAAATATATATATATTATCCCTTACTAGCTTTGTTATTGTTATTTTTAAGTAAAATAATAAATACATTAAATATCTCAATTTTCATTACTAATGCAGTAAGTACAGATACATTTAAGGCATAGAAACAATGTCTTGGGGTCCTTAATGATTTTTAAAGAGTAAATCACCAGTAAGAATATCTGAAGTGGACAAAACAATGTAACAATACTTACTGCACTTGGTGTGATCCGGCTCCCCCTGGCTCCAGCCTCATCTATCCTGTCTTTCACCCCAGTGAGTTTCATTCTTTACCAAAAGATTTGAATAGACATTTCTCAAAAAAAGGTTAGACATATAGACAAGTAGCACATGAAAGATGTTCAACATCATTGTCGTTAGGGAAATGCAAATCAAAGCCATAGTAAGAGAATGCTTTATACCCACCAGGGTGGTTAGAATTTTTAAAAAGACAGGTATCTTTTTTTATTGAATAATTTTTAAAAATGAAAACAAAAACAAAAAAAACAAAACATAAAAACTAGTGTTGGCAAGGATGTAGAGAAATGAATTCATCATGATTTCTGGTAGGAATATAAAATGGTACAACCACTTTGGAAAACAGTTGGATGTTTCCATGTTGAACATGAAGTTAGATAACCCAGCAATTTCACACCTAGGTTTATACACAAGAAAAAACAAAAACAAAAAACCAAAACCTGTGTCCATGCAAGAGCTTGTACATGAATGTTCACAGCACCATATTCAGAATAATCCTAGAGTGGAAACAATCCACATGTCTATCAACTTGAATGGACAAGCCAGCCGTAGTATATCCCTACAATTGCATATTATTCGGCCATTAAAAGGACAGAATAACTAAAACATGCTACAACACAGGTGAACCTCGATAACATTCTAGTAAATGGAAGAATCCTGTCTCAGACAACCATATATGATTTCATCTGTATACAGTGTCTAGAATAGGTAAAACTATAGGGACAAAAAGTAAATTAGTAGTTGATTGCTTAGATACTGAAGTGTGGGATGCAGATAGCAGGGAGTGACTGCTAATGGATGGGTTTCCTTTCAGGGAGGAATTAGAATTAGTCTAATTCTAAAATTAGACTGTGGTGGTGGTTGTGAATTAACTAAAACCAGTTGACTGTACACTGTGAATGAGTGGTTGTACGATCTATGAATGGCATCCCAATAAAGTTGTTAAATTTTATTTTCAAACATTAGTAACAATGAGTTATTTTTAATGGTGGTTTTCCAGGAAATTCAGAGTGTCCTGGTTAAAGTTGGAGTTCTTCGCCTCAATATAGCTGCTTAATAATGTGCTACTGATGAAAAATTAAATCCCAGGGCTGGCCCGTGGCTCACTCGGAAGAGTGTGGTGCTGATAACACCAAGGCCCTGGGTTCAGATCCCATATAGGGATGGCCGGTGTAGCTCACTGGGTGAGCGTGTTGCTGACAACACCAAGTCAAGGGTTAAGATCCCCTTACCGGTCACCTTTAAAAAAAAAAAAAGAAAAAAGAAAAATTAAATGCCATTAATATGTGTATATATTTTTTTTCTATAGAGAAAAGCCTCTTAAATAGTTTTTTTTTTTTTTTTTTTCTGGAAAAATAAAGGCATTTAGCAATTCTCTTTTTTCTTCCCTACTCCCTTGTAATCAATGCCTAAAGGTCTAAGACCAGTTTTGAGACAAACTATATAAAACCTACTTTAGATATCATAGTGTGGCCATCTTGTCAAGTGACCATGTTAAAAGAAAATTAATTCCTCTCTCTTTTTCAAACTCCTTTGATTTCATTATACATCAGGCATGCAGCATGCTCTATTAGCTTCCTCTGTAATATCCAGTTCTCTTTACTTCTTGAACTTAAAATAAGTCTTTCTTTGTTCAGAACAGCAGTATGCCTCTCTCAAAGTCACAGATCTATTTTATTTTTGCCAGGCCTTCTTTGAAGATGGGGATGATTGTTCAATCCAACTTGAGTCAAAAAAACCTAAACGAAAACCTCTCTAAAGCATTTCTTGGCAAACTTTTGTTTTTGGATAATAGAGGCAATATGGCTCGGATAATCTCTTAAATATTTTTGCCTTGATCAGGATGTGATGACTGAAGATGCAGCAGCCACATTGCAGCCCCTGAGAAAAAAGCCAAAGGGTTCCAAAGACATTTGTCTTAATTTCTTTGAACTGCTGTACTAATTCCAACAACCTCTAGAAATGTTACTATGCGAGAAGAACAAGTCCCTATTTTTTTAAGCCATTGTGATTAGTTTTACTGTTGATAAACTCAATTCTGCTTGATAGACAGTGTCATAATTGTCTTCGTATTTTTTCTAGATTGTGCCTTGTTGTGCACACATTGTCTCTTCTACTAGATTTTAAGGTTTCTGGGGACAAATCCAAGTCTTATTTTTCAGCATCCAAGGCAGATAAAGTTGCAGTAGTGCAAGAGTACATCAAAAAGTTTGTGGAAAATAAATTTCAATGATAATATGAATCTTTACATAAATGTTTTGAAGTACACTCATATACTTGAAGAGGTAACATTAAGAATACTGGAATTTATCCCAAAATTTAATTTTAAAGATTCCAAAACTTCACAAGTACTCACTGTGCTTGGTTCTGAGCATCAAAGTACCGTAAAACATGATCCCTGTCCTGAAACAGTTCACAGTCTTCCTGGGGAGGAAATGAATTTCTCAATAAATTTTCTGTAATAGAGACACATGAGAGAATAGCAAAAACATAGCCATTTACAAAGACGATGTATCTGTTGAATGTTGTCAGTGGCAACTTTAGAAAACCCTGACTTACCAGGCTTCTACAAGGAGGGGTCTCTCAAAAATCCCAAATCTCCAGTGGCAGGGACTGAGGGTGCTGAGTTGGGAAATTCAACAGCTCAGCAATGTTTTTTTTTTTTTTTTTTTTTTTTTTTAATTTTATTTTGTCGATATACATTGTAGCTGATTAATGCTCCCCATCACCAAAACCTCCCTCCCTTCTCCCTCCCCCCTCCCCCCCAACCATGTCCTTTCTGTTTGTTTGTTGTATCAACTTCAAATAATTGTGGTTGTTATATCTTCTTCCCCCCCCCCCCCCGGTTTGTGTGTGTATGTGTGTATGTGTGTGTGTGAATTTATATATTAATTTTTAGCTCCCACCAATAAGTGAGAACATGTGGTATTTCTCTTTCTGTGCCTGACTTGTTTCACTTAATATAATTCTCTCGAGGTCCATCCATGTTGTTGCAAATGGCAGTATTTCATTCGTTTTTATAGCTGAGTAGTATTCCATTGTGTAGATGTACCACATTTTCCGTATCCACTCATCTGATGATGGGCATTTGGGCTGGTTCCAACTCTTGGCTATTGTAAAGAGTGCTGCGATGAACATTGGGGAACAGGTATACCTTTGACTTGATGATTTCCATTCCTCTGGGTATATTCCCAACAGTGGGATGGCTGGGTCGTATGGTAGATCTATTTGCAATTGTTTAAGGAACCTCCATACCATTTTCCATAGAGGCTGCACCATTTTGCAGTCCCACCAACAATGTATGAGAGTTCCTTTTTCTCCGCAGCCTCGCCAGCATTTATCGTTCATAGTCTTTTGGATTTTAGCCATCCTAACTGGGGTTAGATGGTATCTCAATGTGGTTTTGATTTGCATTTCCCGGATGCTGAGTGATGTTGAGCATTTTTTCATATGTCTGTTGGCCATTTGGATATCTTCCTTAGAGAAATGCCTACTTAGCTCTTTTGCCCATTTTTTAATTGGGTTGCTTGTTTTCTTCTTGTAAAGTTGTTTGAGTTCCTTATATATTCTGGATATTAATCCTTTGTCAGATGTATATTTTGCAAATATTTTCTCCCACTCTGTTGGTTGTCTTTTAACTCTTTTAATTGTTTCTTTTGCTGTGCAGAAGCTTTTTAGTTTGATATAATCCCATTTGTTTATTTTTCCTTTGGTTGCCCGTGCTTTTGGGGTCGTATTCATGAAGTCTGTGCCCAGTCCTATTTCCTGAAGTGTTTCCCCTATGTTTTCTTTAAGAAGTTTTATTGTCTCAGGGTGTATATTTAAATCCTTAATCCATTTTGAGTTGATTTTAGTATACGGTGAGAGGTATGGATCTAGTTTCATTCTCCTGCATATCGATATCCAGTTATCCCAGCACCACTTGCTGAAGAGGCAGTCCCTTCCCCAGTGAATAGGCTTGGTGCCTTTGTCAAAGATCAGATGGCAGTAAGTGTGTGGGTTGATTTCTGGATTCTCTATTCTATTCCATTGGTCAGTGTGTCTGTTTTTATGCCAGTACCATACTGTTTTGGTTATTATAGCTTTGTAGTATAGCTTAAAGTCAGGTAGTGTTATGCCTCCAGCTTTATTTTTTTTGCTCAGCATTGCTTTGGCTATTCGTGGTCTTTTATTGTTCCATATAAATGTCTGAATAGTTTTTTCCATTTCTGAGAAAAATGTCTTTGGAATTTTGATGGGGATTGCATTGAATTTGTATATCACTTTGGGTAGTATGGACATTTTCACTATGTTGATTCTTCCAATCCAAGAGCATGGAATATCTTTCCATCTTCTTGTATCCTCTCTAATTTCTCTCAGCAGTGGTTTGTAGTTCTCATTATAGAGATTTTTCACCTCCTTGGTTAACTCAATTCCTAAGTATTTTATTTTTTTGGTGGCTATTGTAAATGGGCAGGCTTTCTTGATTTCTCCTTCTGCATGTTCACTATTGGAGAAAAGAAATGCTACTGATTTTTGTGTGTTGATTTTGTATCCTGCTACTGTGCTGAAATCATTTATCAATTCCAACAGTTTTTTTGTAGAGGTTTTAGGCTGTTCGATATATAGGATCATGTCATCTGCAAACAGGGACAGTTTGACTTCATCTTTTCCAATCTGGATGCCCTTTATTTCCTTCTCTTCTCTGATTGCTTTGGCTAGTACTTCCAACACTATGTTGAATAGGAGTGGTGAGAGTGGGCATCCTTGTCTAGTGCCTGTTCTTAAAGGAAAAGCTTTCAGCTTTTCCCCATTCAGGATGATATTGGCAGTGGGTTTGGCATATATGGCTTTAATTATGTTGAGATACTTTCCCTCTATACCTAACTTATAGAGGGTCTTTGTCATGAATGAGTGCTGAACTTTATCAAATGCTTTTTCAGCATCTATAGAGATGATCATATGGTCCTTGTGTTTGAGTTTATTAATATGGTGTATCACATTTATTGATTTGCGTATGTTGAACCAACCTTGCATCCCTGGGATGAATCCCACTTGATCGTGATGAATAATTTTTCGTATGTGTTGCTGTATTCTGTTTGCTAGTATTTTAGTGAGGATTTTTGCATCTATATTCATCAAGGATATTGGCCTGTAGTTTTCTTTTTTGGTTATATCTTTACCTGGTTTTGGTATCAGGATGATGTTTGCTTCATAGAATGAGTTTGGGAGATTTGCGTCCGTTTCAATCTTTTGGAATAGTTTGTAAAGAATCGGAGTCAATTCCTCTTTGAATGTTTGGTAAAATTCTGCTGTGAATCCATCTGGTCCTGGGCTTTTCTTTGTTGGGAGCCTTCTGATAACAGCTTCAATCTCCTTTATTGTTATTGATCTGTTCAAATTTTCTACGTCTTCACGGTTCAGTTTTGGGAGCTTGTGTGTGTCCAGAAATTTATCCATTTCCTCCAGATTTTCAAATTTGTTGGCGTATAGTTGTTTATAGTAGTCTCGAATGATTCCTTGTATTTCAGATGAATCAGTTGTAATATCGCCTTTTTCATTTCTAATTTTTGTTATTTGAGTCTTCTCTCTTCTTTTTATTGTTAGCCATGCTAATGGTTTGTCAATTTTATTTATCTTTTCAAAAAACCAACTTTTTGATTCGTTGATCTTTTGAATTGTTTTTTGGTTTTCAATTTCATTCAGTTCTGCTCTGATCTTAATGATTTCTTTCCGTCTGCTAACTTTAGGATTGGATTGTTCTTGTTTTTCTAGTTCTTTAAGGTGAAGTGTTAGGTTGTTCACTTGCCATCTTTCCATTCTTCTGAAGTGAGCATTTAATGCAATAAATTTTCCCCTCAATACTGCTTTTGCAGTATCCCACAGGTTTTGGTATGATGTATCATTGTTTTCATTAGTTTCAATAAACTTTTTGATTTCCTGCTTGATTTCTTCTTGGACCCATATGTCATTAAGTAGAATGCTGTTTAATTTCCATGTGTTTGTATAGTTTCCAGAGTTTTGTTTGTTATTAATTTCTAGTTTTAATCCATTGTGGTCTGAGAAGATACATGGGATAATTCCAATTTTTTTGAATTTATTGAGACTTGATTTGTGACCTAATATGTGATCTATCTTGGAGAATGATCCATGTGCTGATGAGAAGAATGAATATTCTGAGGTTGTTGGGTGGAATGTTCTGTAGATATCTGCCAATTCCAATTGGTCTAGAGTCTTGTTGAGATCTTGTGTTTCTCTACTGATTCTTTGCCTAGATGATCTGTCTAATATTGACAGTGGAGTGTTCAGGTCCCCTGCTATTATGGTATTAGTGTCTATTTCCTTCTTTAGGTCTAATAGAGTTTGTTTTATAAATCTGGCTGCTCCAACATTGGGTGCGTACATATTTATGATTGTTATGTCTTCTTGATGGATCAGTCCTTTTATCATTAAGTAGTGTCCCTCATTGTCTCTTTTTATGGTTTTTAGTTTAAAGTCTATTTTGTCAGATATAAGAATAACCACTCCAGCTCGTTTTTCTTTTCTGTTTGCATGGTAAATCTTTTTCCATCCTTTCACTCTTAGTCTGTGTGAATCTTTATGGGTGAGGTGGGTCTCTTGTAGGCAGCATATAGTTGGGTCCTGCTTTTTGATCCAGTCAGCCAGTCTGTGTCTTTTGATTGGGGAATTTAAGCCTTTAACATTAAGAGTTGTTATTGAAAGGTGTTGATTTATTCTTAGCATTTTATTGGTTGTTTGGTTGTCTTAGGTGTCTTTTGTTCCTTGCTTTCTGATTTACTGTTTGGTTTCTTTGTTTGTTGGTTCCTTAGGTTGTAGATAGTGTTTTTGTTAGCTTGTTTTCTCTTCATGAATGCCATTTTTATTGTACTAGCGGGTTTAGATTTTTCTTAGGTTTTTATGGCAGTGGTAGTTATTTTTCAGGAACCAAACCCAGTACTCCCTTGAGGATTTCTTGTAAGGGTGGTCTTGTGGTAGTGAACTCCCGCAGTTTTTGTTTGTCTGAGAAATATACTATTTGCCCCTCATTTCGGAAGGATAGCCTTGCAGGGTAGAGTATTCTTGGCTGGCAATCTTTGTCTTTTAGTATTTTGAAAATATCATCCCATTCCTTTCTAGCTTTTAGGGTTTGTGATGAAAAGTCTGATGTTAACCTGATTGGGGCTCCCTTATAGGTGATTTGACGCTTCTCTCTTGCAGCTTTTAAGATTCTCTCTTTGTCTCTGAGTTTTGCCAATTTGACTATGACATGTCTTGGAGAAGGCCTTTTTGGGTTGAATACGTTTGGAGATCGTTGAGCTTCCTGGATCTGAAGATCTGTGATTTTTCCTATACCTGGGAAGTTTTCTGCCACTATTTTGTTGAATATGTTTTCAATGGAATCTCCATTTTCCTCCCCTTCTGGAATACCCATGACTCGGATATTTGAGCGCTTGAGGTTGTCTGATATCTCTCTCAGATTTTCTTCCATGTCCTTGATTCTTTTTTCTTTCTTTTTGTCTGCTTGTGTTATTTCAAACAGCCCATCTTCAAGTTCAGAGGTTCTCTCTTCAACTTCGACAAGCCTGCTGGTTAAACTCTCCGTTGTGTTTTTTATTTCGCTGAATAACTTCTTCAGTTCAGCAAGTTCTGCTACATTTTTTTTCAGGACATTGATTTCCTTGTATATTTCCTCTTTCAGATCCTGTATACTTTTCCTCATTTCATCATGATGTCTAGCTGAGTTTTCTTGTATCTCATTCAGTTTCCTTAGAATTATTACTCGAAATTCCTTGTCAGTTATTTCAAGGGCTTCTTGTTCTATAGGATCTAGAGTATGAGATTTATTAACTTTTGGTGGTGTACTTTCTTGATTTTTTGTATTTCTGGTGTCTTTTTTTTGGTGTTTATTCATTGTGGCAGGGGGTTTCACAGTCCACCGGCTTAAGACTAATAACTAACTAGGATGTTGCTGTGGTTGCCAATTTGGTATGGCTCCCGCCGTGACTGCTCAGTTGGCCTCTAGTGTCTTGTGTGTGTGGTTGCCTCGGGTCTTGGGCTTCTCCGGGGATCCACCTTTCTGGTCAGCTTGTACTCTGCTGGGCTGGTGGATCACGTACCACAGGGTGTGTGATCTCTGTTGAGCTTTCACTTTCTGTACAGGACTTCTCCCCGTTCCGTGTGCTCTGGCCCAGGCTGTTAGATCGTGCAGTGGCGACCCCACCGGGTGTGTGGTTTCTGTCTAGTCTCCGCCTCCCTGGCCGCACGTCTCCCCCCTCTGTGCACACTGTGCTGGGTTGGGGCGTGTCTTCTGCACCCCTCGTCTATCAGCTGGGCCTTCAAGACCCTGCTCAGCACCGCCTCGCCCAGGAAGTCTACCAGGTTTCTGCTAGGCACAGACGACCGGTCTCTCTGGGTGCCTTTGTAGCACTGTGTAGATCTTTCTCGGGTCTTGTTCACCTTTGTATCCCCCCGGTATAAACCGAGTCTAGTGCCCGCCTGCAGCCTGCTCTCCGGCAGGTTCAAGCGGACCTGGGAACTCTCCTACCACACTATTCCCAACCAGAAATTCGTTAGGCTTTTTTCCAAACTGGTGGTCGCAGAGATGGTATCTGCCTCCCAGTAACAGGAAGTTTACCGGGGCCGGAGTCCAGGGTGTGGTGGAGTGACAGTCGGCCCGCCCGTACTTCCTAGCCCTCCCAAAACTGGTCGGGATGCCCCACACCCCCAGCCCTGCCAGAGAACCGTGGAGGGAGTGGGAGAGGAGGCCGGCCCGCAGGGTCCGGAAAGCCCCGCGCCAGGCCAAGCAAATGGGCTCAGTGATGGCCGAGCAGGGCGGAGCTGCCCGCACCTGGGAAAATGGAGGCAGCACCGGGGCAGTGAGTGGCCTGGTGGTGCAGGCGGGGAGCCGTGCGGGCATCCACCCCCCGAACAGAGCTGTGCCAGGGATCACTCACAGTGCTGTGCCAGGTCGGGCGCTCGCTCTGTCTCTGGTTTGTTGCCTTCCGTGTTCTCGGCGCTGCCGCCTCGGGCTGTTCAGTCGCGGCGCCGCTCGGGCGCTCCCAGGAGTCTTCTTTAATGCCGGCCTGAAACCTCGAATCCTGGATAGGGCAGCTGGCCGCCTTCAGTGCGGCCCCAGCCTCCGGGATCCTGGCTGCATCCACAGCAGCCCTGGCGCCGTGTTCCCTGTTTCAAGACTCACTTTTGCAGCTAAGAATCAGTTCTTTTCCTGCTCCACACTTCAAAGCTGTTGCCTGTAAATGAGGCAGCCTCTCCTGCCGGGGGCAAAGTGGCGTTGAGCCCCCACGACCGGCCAGCAGCAGCAGTCCTCCCTTAAGAGATGGCCAGAGGAAGGTCCACAAGTTTCCCGGCTGCCCGAGGCCCAGTGGCCACCTTTTCCACCTCAGCTACTCCGCGCCAGCCGCCGCAGCCGCCGCCATCTTGAAACCCCTCAGCAATGTTAACATGTCCCAGGTTTGCTTTATTTCTCTGACGTACTCTGTAGCATAGCTTCTTCCTTAGACAAGTAAGAAAGATAACACCATAAATTCCAGGTGCAATGAACAGATGTGAACAAATCCTTATAAAGAAGACAGTAGGTATCTCAGGAAATCAAATCATTTTTTTCTAGAAACCCCTCCCTCCCCCCGTAAAATTCCCCATATATCCTGTTAATGAATTCACACATTCCTCAACCAGTCAATGCAGAGAGACCATCAGGTAGAACTGCCCTGCCCACAGCTGAGACGATAATATGAGAATGCCCGGAAAATATCAGGATTTAGAAAGAAGTAAGAAGACCATAGGTTGTAGGCATGTGACCAACACTTTTCAATGAAAATAAAAAGAACAAATTATTTTAGATTCAGTCATAAATTGTGTAATTCATGAAAATTCCAGAACATTTTAGCCCTCTTCAGAGATCTCTTCATTAGATCTCTTCAGATGTTATAAAGCAGTCCTTTACTTGATACGTAAGAAATTTGATTTTTAGAATGTGTGTATGTGTTTTTCAGTGATTTAGTGAAAACAATGGAAGAATATTTTACATTTTTCAAAAAATAAAACCCTTGAGGCTGAAATAGGGATTTCAGGAAAATCCAACTCTCTTCTGGAGGTCTATGAACCTCTTTGTACAGCATATTTTTTTTTAAAATAGTTATTGATTTCCCTGTGTGTCAGGCACATATCTTCATCTGAAAATGGACACACAAAGAATCACATTCTAGGCCATTTCCTCTACATGGAAAATTTGAAAAGTTCATGCCAACTGAAAACACCACCTCAACAAATCCATAGCTATTGTCTATACTGTATCTCTATCATTTGCATTTCAGTAGCACTGACACATTTGAATAGTACACTTCAGTCTAAAAAAATATGAGTGGTGGACATGCATTTGCTCTGATAGAGAAGTTTTTTACAAGTAAAGATGGAGTTGTTGATGATCCAGTTAGAGGAAAACTGAATATGTTAGGATTCATAAAACTGAGAGGAATTGATCATGCAGGGCCAGAAAGAAGGCTGAGACACTTAACTGTACCAGTCTGATGGAAAAATTACCAGACTATGCAATGTCCAGTCTCTCAAGGGACCCACATCTACACCTAGTACAACCCCAGGGGGCCGCATTTATTTAGAATTTATGTGACCTCTGGAGATGTGGCTTAGGCTGTCCTGGTTCTTCCTATACACGCCTGAGGCCCTAAGTTCACATCTCTAGGCTGCAAGTACTTTAGGACCCAGTTGCCTGGAAACTGCGCTTCATCAGATTTGCTGTCTGTCCTAGTCAGAACTTATTACAGCCATTCCAGAGGGTGGGCTCTGTGATTAAGACCCTGCCTTGGACTTCTGTTGCCATCTCTCCCCATGTGCTTGGCCTAAAATCATAATGCTCAACCATCCCCAGACCTAAAGTCTAGTTTCCTGTCTGTTTCTTTAGGATGCTCCTGTAATTTCATAAGCAGATAATGGGAATGAGCTTGTGTTATAGGGACAGGGAGTAGGCACTTTGTACGTGGCTTCAACTACAAATTGAATTGCTGATTTTTGTCATACTCTGCCACCTCTTCCCCATCTCTTGAATTTAATGAGATCCAGATTTCACTCTGTTCTGGGGTCATTTCTAGAATTTTCAGAAAATTTCAGAAAATATATGGAGCCATCTTCAATCATGATTTGAAAAAGTAGGGAAAAGGAAACATCTGAGCTCATTTTATCTCAAAGTATATTTCAGTGGAAAAGGTCTTATTTCAGAGACCAGGTCTCCACACCCTTCTCTTGGTGCTCAGAGAGAGCTTACAATACACAGCCCTTTTTCTAAAGTCTCTTGCCAAAGATAAACAAAGACAGGCAAAGACTTATTTTTACTAAAATATTTATATAAATTTATTTTAAATGTAAATGAATTCTCCCTTCTCCCTTGGCTTCTGGTTATCCATGAAGGTGCCATATTACTACTGAGACCTGTAATTTTTGGCTTGAAAATAAATTATTCCAGACTTAAACATAGTCTGTCCAAATGTTCCTCCTCTCACAAGCCTGACCCATCTGGTCACTTTCTCAGAATTCATGGTTATGCTGCTTTTGAGTGATAGCTCTGTTCAACGTTAGACCAAAAAGCTAAGGTGTGTCTTTTTCATTTAAGTCCATAATTGAGTACTGTTGACTATGTGAATGATGCTTCTGAACATATGAGGGAAAAACAACCTTCCATAGCTATGTGTTTTAACTAGGTCTTTCCAAAAATTGGTTAAGTTTTCTGTTCTTCATGTGATAAACCATCATAAATAATAGCAGATTTGTAGAAGTAGGCTTTCTGAGCAACACAGTAAGGCAGGCTTTAAGCATGCTTAGATGATCTTTTTTATGACTTTTGTCAGTAGACAGTATCAGTTGCATGTATTAAATTAAAGTTGCTCACAGTAAGCTCTTAATCTTGGCTACTATCCTTAACAAATTTAAAAGGACATAAAAGTCTTTATCTATTAATTTTTTGAAAGGTTTAGTACAGGAACATAAAATATTTAAATAAATGTTTGTAATAAATATGATACCATATACACATATTCTGGAGGTTTAGGAAATATTGTAGAATATCTGCCCACAGGAAAGCCCTATGGCTACTCCACTTTCTAAAATAAAAAATAAAATACTTTAAAGGTGTTTCAGATATTTCCCAATGAGAAAGCATAGAGCCAAATAGTAGCTCAAAACTTACTTTATCTTAATTTTAGGAACAACAGAGACAAACAAAAATAATGTCTTAAAATCTACTGAGCTCTTATTTTGTGCCAACTTCTTTACCCGCATTATTTTATTAAGTCACCTATTTACGCTTACATTATGTTCAATACCTCTTTTTAACAGATGAGAAAAAGGAGTAGTTGGATGATACCATAAATTGCATGAATTTAGATAAATTGTAAGTAACAGAGCTAGGGTTTGGACCCAAGGCAACTTTGTCTTTACAGTCTACAGTCTTAGCAGCCACACTCTACCAAGTCCCTACGTGCAGGGCCAACTCTTGATGAAAAAAGTACAATGCATTTCTTGGTGACTTCACCAAAAGAGATATAGCTCATTAGGCAGGACATTAGGGGAGAAGAGGAGACCATTTGGCTTCTCCTTCTTCTAATTAAAGAGCTTCTCTATGTGGAATTTGATGAACCTTAATATAACAGTTCTATTCATTTATTTGATAAATGTCATCCTTTTCTTCTTTACTGTTCATGAATAAATCATGAAACTCTCTATACCTAAATTTATTCCAGTAGAATATTTGCAATATATGATTAGTCTATTCAATAAAATGTAAGCACCCACTAAGAAGAATACACTCTTCTGACTGTTACAAAAGTTGTTTTTTCATGTTGATAATGACAGTGGAGTAGCTTGGAGGGTCCTCTGGCTGAGGACAAGTTAGAGACTTCAGTCTGAGCTGCATCTTCTTTTCGCATATTCATGAGCAAATTGTGTTGAGTTATTCATCATTTATTATTTGGTTATTATTCCAAGATAGTATTTGTAGGCAGGAAATACAACTGTTAGTACTTAAACTTCACTGTATAGTTTTGAAAATTTCTCTTCTTTTCTTATTGAGCATTTGAACGGCTTTTCTATGGGGCTAACTGGTGTCATAAAGCTCAATATTGTTATTGAATTCTTAGAACTGTAGGTCAGAATAGACATTAAAAATTTTCAGTGTTAGTCATTCTTTTCCCACATGTTTATTAAACATAGCCATACAGAGTGCCCAGAAAGCCGCATCTTACAGCTGTCTTCAGAATGTCCTCTACCATCTCATCTGCTTGTCAATCACATACCAGGTGAGGAATGCTCGTGTTGACTCTGAGAACTTGGAGCCTCTAGCATACATGGCAGAGGAGATAGATTAGACATCACCAGTAGTCTAGTGAAAAAGGAGGTTCATGTCATGCAGTATAAAAATCTATCTTCAAAAATTTATGAGAGAGTACTTTGAAAGAAAACATTCCAAGAGATATAAGAGAGAGAAGAAAGAGTCTTTGTAAGCCACCTTTTGGGGTGAAATGTAATCATCTCTGTATTTGCAGCCATCACTATACCCTGGCACAATACTTTTTGCACAAAAACTTTTCCACTGGTAAAATTCTTTACAATACAATAGATTTATTTATGTGTTTATGTCATTATTTGTCTAAAATTATTTTGGGGAACTTTCTACAGGTCAGCCTTAGTCTGGATACATGGACTGTGGAGGTTATCAAGAAGGAGGCAGCTCATAGAGTCACATTTTTGTGAAAGGAGACTGACAATGCATAGATAGAAGATAATATAATTTTAGATAGTGATAAGTGCTCTGGAAAATAGAATTGGATAATACATTGGAAGATACTTAAGGAATTAGGGCTAAATCAGCTGAGGTTCTCAGAGAAATGTGATCTAATTCACTTTATTAAACATAGACATGCTCCATTTTTTATTTCTTCTTATGTGAAATTTATTATATTTTGAGGGTTTTTAAAATGACTTTGGCTATTCATCTAAATTTTTGCTTTTTAAAGTAATATATATATATATATATATATATATATAGTGTCTGTAGGATCTGTAGTGATGCCTTATTTTTATTCTCCATGTTTGCAATTTGTTCATTCTCAAATTTTTCTTTATCACTCTTCCTAGTCTCAAATCAATTTTATTAGTCTTCTCAATAAAATGATTTTTGCATTTCATGATTTTTTTCTACCATATGATTTATTTATATTTCAGAAATTTCTATACTTTATTTTTTTTCTTTCTTCTAGATCTAATTTCAAGAGAAGTTTTTTTTCCCTCTAATTTGTTGCCTTTTAAAAATAACATGATGAGATGGATATTTAGTTTATTAACTATTTAAAGCTATAATTCCACTCTCTGCATTTATCTTGTGTCCATTCCTGGGTTAATCACCAAGTACAGGTTGAGGGAAAAGGAAGGTGAGAAGATACAACTCCTTCATTGCTCCTCATTGGCTATAAATACAGGGCTTGTGAGTCCAGGGTAATGAGATCATACAGGATGTCTTGTCCTAAGAATCAAACAGACACTTCACCCACATTTTCATGGCTCTTGGAAAAGAGTCTCCAACTTGATGGATTCTATGTCTTCCCCTGGATTTGACATGGTGGCTTTTAGTGTTGAATTGAAGATGGACATTTTCTCCCTTCTGTAAGTCCATCTGCTGTCTTGTGGTCCTCTGCTCAAAGAGACATACATAGACATTGGCACAAAACTGGGAGGGATTATAATTTTTAACATCAAGGAATAATATAAAACAGTGGAGAGCACATGAAAAAGATGTTCATCTTTTCTTGGGAGATGAAGCAGATGGGATCATCAGAAGAACAATGTATTGCCCATTACGTTGTATTCTGGCAAAGGTTCCTCATCATCTCAACTAGTTTTAGTTCTATTCATTTTAATCTATCATAAATTCGGAGGAAGAATCAGGTCTGGGATGTGTGTGTGTGTTTACCTTTTCCCATAAATGTTTTCAGAAAGATCCAACCAAAACCAAAATTCCCAGAAGGTCAGCCAAGATGGGTGATTATTTGAAAATTTTAACCCAATTATTAAAAATGGGGGAAAATTCAACATGTTGTTTACAATGAGAACTTTGGCCTCAAAGTTTAATATCTTAGTAAATAAAAATCTCAGGCATTAAAGAGGAGGTAGTACATTAAAAAAAAAAAAAAACAAAACAGCCTTATTGAGATGCAATTCATATAACATGCAATTCATCCAAAGTTTACAATGCAATTGACTTCTAGAATATTCACAGTTGCAACCATCACCATGGCCAGTTTTAGAACATTTTCATCACTGTAAAAAGTAACCCCTTACCCCTTAGCCATCACTCTCAATTTTCTTAATTTTCTCAGCACTAGGCAACGATTAATCTATTTTTTTCTCTCAATTTGTCTACTCTGCACCTTTTGCATAAATAGAATTGTATAATATGTGGCCCTTTGTGACTGGATTCATTTACTTAGCATCATGTTTTTGAGATGAATTTTGTATAGGATGTATTAGTGCTTCAGTTCTTTTTATTGCCAAATAATATTTCATTGTATGGCTATTCCACATTTTATTTTTGCTTCCGTTGACGGACATTTGGGTTGTTTCCACATTTTGGCTATGATGAATAATTCTGCTATAAACATTCATGTCCAATATTTTGTGTGTATATACAGTTTCACTTTTGTTGGGATTTGGGGGTCATAAGGTAACTCTTTTAACTTCTTGAGAAACTTCCAGACTCTTCTTCACACAACTACAGCTCAAGGAGAGGCAGGACTTTGTTTTGATCACTGCTGGGAACCTACTGTCTAGAACACAGTCTGACACATCGCAAGACCTCAGACATATTGGCTGAAGAAAACAAGTGAATAAGTAAATTCCACATATTGGAATCTTGAACACTATGCCAAAGTATTAACATTTTTTCATGCATTCTCCAAAAAATTTAAACAAGAATTACACAGGGTGTTTGATCCTGACCAACTAAACACTTCACGTTCAATTTTCTTATGTGTAAAATGGGGATAAATTCCTTACAATGGCACTGTTATAAGGCTGTAATGTGATGATATACACAAAAAGAATTTGAAAATTATGAAGCATTATAGAACTGCCAGTTGCTGTTACTATTTTTGTTCTGGTGGGTTTTGTTAGAATTCTCACTCTTCCTGTCTGTAGTCCAGGACCAGACTCGAAAGGCACTGAGTCATTTCCAGAGTTGTATTTGTTCTGTTAGCATTTCTTGGCTGTATCGGTTCTTTTTGCTCAGTTTATTTATAGTGATTGCATGCATGATACAGATGATGGTAAGACTCTTGTCCCTGGGGCTGGATATTTTCCCATCGCCCCTCCAGATCTATACTTTACCCTAGTGCACCCTGCAGTACTCTGAGACCTGAAGGCTGACCTCTTCATAATGGATCACCTGGGCCCCTTTATCCTCTGGCTTCTGGTTAGATTGTCCAATGGGAAGCACTTGGAGTTTGGGGTCAAGGGGAGAGGAAAGGGAAGGGATTTATGATCCTCCTCCTCTCCCTGCTCTTCTGTGGCTTAGCATTACCGTTGCTCCTTTCACGGAAACCACAATTTCCGTGGCTTTGGAAGGCTCTTTCTCATTGTGAAGGCTGACATTACTTCTAGAAACTTCTTCATTCTCTTGTCCCTTTGGTAGGGGTGGGGTGTGGGGTTAATGTAATGGCTTTCCACTCTTGCTAGTTCCTGGGTGCAGTGCTAACCCCAATTTTTAAAATCTTGCCCAATCTATTTAAATGCTTCCTTTATTAAATGAAATCCTACTTTGAGTGTACCACATATTTCTTATGATGCACTAATAATAATAGCTAACGCTTATTTTGTGTACTTTACACACCAGGTCTGGTTCACACGTGTTAGCTCACTTCATCTTCACAGTGGCCATATGAGATAAGGACTCTTACCATCATTCCCATTTTGTAGATGAAGCAAGGGATGCACAGAAAGCACAGCTGATTTCCTCAAGGTCACAGAGCCCATAAGTAGCAAATCCAGAATTTAAATCTCATTGGCCCACTAATAAAATCCACGCTTTAATTTTCATGCGGAACAGCCCATCTGTGGGGTTCTGAAATGAGGATGGCTCAGGCTGGTGACTTTTCTTAGTAAAATGTTGGCAGTGAGATTTATTACGCTGTTTAGTTTTTATTAGTCATCACTAATTGTGAGAGTGCACATTCATTGCCACTAGCTGAGATCCTTGAGCTTGCACAGTGAGACTTGCAATTAATTTGCTAAAAAAGCTCTTTGTGCCACAACTAATGTGTGCTTGTTAATATGTGATTACGGATGAAGGTCCAATGTTTTTGGTCGGCAGGAGCAGGAATGATTTAGACACAATCAGAGTGCATTACACAAGCTCACTTTCACATTAATAGGAACAATAAAATACTTCACAGCCATGTTTATACCCAAGCCTTCCATAATTTAGAATAAAGGCAGGGGATAAAAGAAGTTGAGATATATATAGCACATTTATTATTTTTCAAAGCTATATGCAGCAGCTTGCAGTGGTATGAGTTCTGGGGGAAAAAGACAGAAAAAATAGAAATAGCCTCCATCACCTGTTAGGAATTATGTTTTATAAATATCAGAGATATACTGCACAGTAAATCAGACTGGTTAAATAGCTTTTATAGATTGTATGTGCTCACATTTTGAGGATTAATAACAACTTTCATATATTAAGAAATTATTCTGTGTAAGGAACTGTTCCAACATTGCATATGCCTTAAATTGTTCCATTTCATAACAACCCTATCAGGTAGCTCCTATTTTCCCATCTTGCAGACAAGGAAACTGAGTCACAAAGGGGTTATTTAACTTGGATACAGTTATGCCACTCTGAGATGAACACAGGTTTATTATGAGACAGACTCCAAAATTCAGGCTTGCATTCATTATGCTATCCCACCATTAATATTTCTACTCAGTGTTTGAATGTCCATTTTTTTCCATTGGCTTGCATAAATTCTTCTGAAGCCATGAGCCTGGAGGCTGAATTATGCTGTAAATATCTAATCTATCATGGAGATATAGGTTTGAGTTACCACCCGCTGGATTTCAATATGCAGTGAACTTACCAGGAGCAAAATGACCTGCAGATGTCAGTAGTTTCTCATGGAAACCTTGGACCTAGAGTCCCCAACAAGACTTCAAGTCATCCAGACTGAATTCTTTGTGAAAGTTACAGTACCCAACCAGTCTTTGAAGTCTCTCTTCTCAAGACCTAGTCTCTCATGGGTGACCCCAAGATGCAATAAGAAACTCCGAGTAAGGCAGAAACAAAACTGAATCTACCAGGATCAAAGACATGAGCAATGGGAACACAAAATAATGACTGTCCTTTTCTATCCTCCCTGGTCTTGCATCTGGGAAGTCCTAACTGACTTGGGGGAATGATTAACAAATGCTGTCATCTTCACCAGCAGGTTAGAAAAAAGACTCTCACGTTCTGCTCTTAGGAATAAATGACAGTAAAAATAATCTGTCTGTAGAATACAAATACCTGTTTGTTCCTATTTTTGCCATAGTTCCATTTTGATATTAAAAAAATGATAATAATGATGGTGATGACATGCTATGATGTCACCTATAGTTTATTAATAAAGAATTTCCTAGGTGCTAATCATCACACTGAACAATTAGGGGTAGTTTCTTATTTAACTCTATAACAGATCCAAATATATTTATTGTAAATAATTAGAAATATAGACTAAAAAAGTAAAATAGAAAACATATATAGAAACATACAATAGATACTACCCAAAATAACCACCGTTTGAGGCTATGCCATTTAGGTACAAACACGTGAAGAATCACTGTACCTTCTCAATGACTTCAAACTGTTATAAAGTCTATCTCTGGCTTTGCATTTTATCTTAAAGACTACTTTGTCAGATATTTTTCTAAACACACAATCTTTCTTTGGTACAATTTGCATGGTATAATTTTTCAAACTTTATCCCTATGTTTTAAGTGAGACTTAGTGAGTCTTCTATAAATATCACTTCCTTTTAATCCTGAGAGACATTTATTTTTGTCTTGTAATTGGAAGATTCAGTCTCTTTACATGTAATGCAATTCCCATCGCTTCTCGGCCTTTTGGCTAAGATCAAGTGTACATGTAATGCAATTCCCAACATACTGGGACTGTCAGCTTACTCTGCCTCATATTTTTCTTTTCTGTCTTGCCTGTTTTTTCTTTTGTCTTCTTTCTCTCATTATAAATTAGGAAATTATAAATATTTTATTATTACTGTAAGTGATTGTTATAGAGATTGCAATATGAATATTTGACATATTAAAGTTTAATATTAATTGTTACATTTCTTCTTTTCCAGGAGAAAGCAACAATAGGATTGTTTAACTTTACTATGCACCTCTGAATTACAGGACATTTTGCTGTGCATTTTAATTATGTGTGTGTACACATATTAAATGTCTCAAGCTATTATTTTTGTTATTGTTTTATGTGGTCATTATTCATTCTGTGTATTAGCCCTTTCTGGTGATTTAATACATTCTTTTTTTTTAATTTTTTTAATTTTTTAAACGTGTGATTATTTCATTCTTCCTGGAAAATAACCTTTGATATTTCTGTTAGTGTGAGTCTTTTGGTAGCAAAGACAGTTTTTATTTGTTTGGAAAGTCTTTATTTCACTATCGTTCTTAAGGAATGTTTTGCTGAGATATTTGAGTTATTTTGATTGAAAAGTCACCTCAGTCTACACATTTCCCTCTAATTAGAAAGATAACAATGAATTAAAAAAACAGCTAGACTTTATTTCTAGACAGACATGGATGAGGATCCTAGCTATGCCATTAATTACTCTCTGCTTCAAGTTTTTATACTTGTAAAATGAGAATAACAATATCTCTCTTACTGCAATTTTGTAAAGATTAGAGACATTATTATTTTTTTAGGTATCTACCCTAATGGGGACTCAAAATAATATCAGTATTATAAAAATATTAATAATAACTTTCCTGTAAGTCTCTTTTCAGAAAAGTAAACTCCTGTACAACCCTTGCACATAGCAGCAAATGAATCCAATTTGGTATTATAGAAAATATCAAATTTGATATTAAAAATTGTTTTTCTTCTAAATTATTTTCAGGCAAGTCTTACAAATCTCTTTATCTTCAGTCTTTATCTTTACCACCACCCTGAATACTCTCCTCTCACAGATACATAAAGGGCAGGATATGGGTACTAGGCACACACGGGTTTTTGTGAGCACGGGAGGTTCACACAATCTCATTTGGTTGCAAGACACATTTACCATCAGAAACTCATTAATGCTGGCTCAGAAGCTTTGGCAACATTCCCCTTGATTTTATAGGTTCTTACAATAGAGATAAGTTTGCAAAGGCCACTGTTTGCATATTTTCCTGTTAAAAATTAATTCCTCTCCTAATATCATACGTGACCCCAGTCCTTCCAGAATACCACATATTTTATTAGCTTTGCCTGTCAAATAGGGGAATACTTATTTGTTTTTCCTAAGAGCTGAATGAAATTTAAGTTTATGTCCTCCCCACATGCCATACAAAATAATCACCATTCTTCTTGTCCTTATTTTTCCGAAACTAAAAAGAAGTTTGAGAATTAGGAGGAAGACTATCTTTGGGTTTCTCTTAGGATGCTAATTTATCTACAACCATCTCTTCCAGAGACTTATCTTTGTTACGAAACACACACACACATACTTTATTTTGTGATCTATCTTTCCAATAGCTGCATTATTTTTTTTAGATTCTTCAAAGAATCCCTACTGGTTTTATTTGTTCTCTCATTTCCTCCTTTGATTTCCATTTAACTAACTTATCTGTCTTTAATCTTTTTTCCTTACTTGCTGTTGCTCTTTTGTGAGATATATATATATATATATATATATATATATATATATATATATATATATATATGAAACAAATATATATATGTAACAAATATATATATATATTTTTTTTTAAATTTTTTTCTTGAATGCATTTGTGGTTAAGTTTTTCTCTAAATATTATTTTAGTGCATCTCCCATGACCCAAACATGACCTATATGTGTTGTTCACCTGTCAAATATTTTTAATTTGTTCTGCAGTTTCTTCTTTAACTCATGAATTCCAAACATATGAAGTTTTTATTTCTTTTTCTTTTTTAAATTTGTTTTATTGTGGTAAAGCATATATAACCCAGGAATTGCCATTTTAAGTGTTTTTAAACATACAATTGTGTGGAATTAATTACATTCACAATGCTGTGCAACCACTACCTCTATCTATTTCCAAAACTTCTTCGTCATCCTAAACATAAACTCTGTACCCATTAAGCAATGACGTTTCACTATTCTTTCCCCTGCTGTTTCTGGTAACCTCTAATTTACTTCTGTCTCTGAATTTTTTTCTTTTCTTTTTAACTTATTTTTCCTTAATTGACCCATAATAATTTTATATATTTATGAAGTACGATGTGATATTTGGGTACATTTATATAATGTGCAATGATTTTACCAGGGTATTTAGCATACCCACTCAAACATTTGTCATCTCTTTGTGTTGGGAACATTCAACGTGCTCTCAACTAGCTACTTGAAATTCAAGGTTTCCAATAAAAAAGTGTTTGCTTCATGTTAATTGTTTAAGCATTTTTGAGATCCTTGAAACAATGTTTATTGTGTGGTTGGAAGGGATGTATATTCTTTCATTTAAAGGGACAGGGTTCTGTATAAATCCTTTAGTTAATGCTTGTTCAAGTATTGTTTATTGTTGCTAATTTTTATCTGTGTGGTTCATTAATTTCCAAGTGAGATATAATAAATCTTACTCTTATAAATGATTTGCCACATTTAGCTAATATTTCTTGCAATATTTGAATTATATATATATTAAATTACATGAATATGTACATGTAATTCCAGATTTATCATGCGTTTCTTATAGATTCTTCTCTAAGCCATTATTTAAAATAATGGTGCAAGTTATTAGCACCTAGCAAACACTCAATACATAATACATTCTTATGTAAATGAAGAAATGGAGCCTGGAAGTGTGTGTGCAGGTGGAACAGACCATGGCCACAGCCCAGAATCAGCAGAACCATATTTTAGAAACCAGATAGTCCAGAAGGAGGCAGAAGAGAAAAGCCACTTCTGTGATTGGTTCCATTGTGGACCAGCCACCCCCCTTGAGTTGCTTCTGGACTATCCATGAAGAGCACGGTCTACAGAATTGTTAATTATGGAGTGATGGGCTGAATCCACAGCACTGAGATAATAATGATGGACTAATGCAACAGTACAGAGGAGACAAATACATGCGAGCAGACCTGTGGAGGAGACAAACACATGCGAGGAAACATCATGGAATTTGACCAGAACAGACCCAGAATGGCATAGGCTGCATCTACTCAACAAAGATTTCCAAGGTTTCAGAGATTGTCTTCCATGAACAGCAAAAACACACACAGTAGTGTTCAATGGGAAGGTCTGTAAATGTGTTCAGATTAAGAGGGAGGACAGGGGGCGAGGGGGCAGAAAAGTTCAAAAAGGCCTTTTCTTCCACCAGATCCTCTACAGAAAAGAATAAGTAATATATTGATACTTGGATCCCCCAGTTCTGTACTTTTTGGGTGTGTGGTCTCCTCACACCGCCTTTGATCTCTCTTTCCAAAGAATAAACAATGACTAATGGAGCTAACACACTGGCCTTTGCAGACAGTTAAAGGATAATGATGTTGACGATTCTCTTGTTAGTCCAACCTTATCTTTGTTCAGATTTCCATTCATGTGACATTTATCCCAGGGGCTCAAGCCAAACAAAAGAAAAGCTTCACAGTTAAAGTTTTAGTTAACAGAAACCAAAATAGGCCAATGAGGGTTTTTTCTTTCTTTTTTTTTTTTCTATCTCTCAACCCTTGAAATTGGAAAGACTGACAGTGAACTCTGATACAGTGGTCTCACTGCTTGTTTAATTTTCAAAAGCATAGTTGCCCTATCTGAAATGATACTTTGCCTGCAAACTATTAAGTATGCATCTCATTTTGTTCCATAATAAGAAATCAAAGGCATACTTTAAAAAGCTTAGAGATGAGGATAAGTACTTCAGGAGCCCTAAGTGGACAAGGTATTTCTCATACTTGTCCAAGAAGAATAAAGAATATTATCACTCCTTGCCAAAGTATATTGACCATTTATACTATGGTTTTTAATGGGCTAAAAACATTCATTTAACAGATACATATTGAAACCTTTCTATGCTGTTCCAGGTGCTTTTCCAGGTTCTAAGGTGGAGAGGTCCCCCCATTGGGACCAGTATTATTTAGAGTGGGGGACTCAAACAGACATGGGTGCTCTGCAAAGGGTCTGAGTTCAGTGGGCAGAGCATTTTCCTTCTAATTGAATTAGTGATGATATTAGTTCCCTTTGCATCTAGAATACAAGCTTAGTCTTGAAACAGCACAAATTTATTCTTCTCCAACTCTGCAAGTCAGGGACTGGGCTAAAAGCAAGGTGTCCTCAGGGCTCTCTGTTCTCTGGAGGCTCCAGGGGAGAATTTGTCTCTTTGCCCTTTTTGGTTCCTAGAGGTGCCACATTCCTTGGCTTGTGGTCACATTGCTCCTGCCTCTGCTTCTGATGTCACATTTCCTTCATTCTCTCTGACCCACCCACCTTCATCTTATAAAAACCGTGTGATTCCATTGGGAACACCCAGTAATCCATGAAAATCTCCCATATCTTCATTAAATTAACCCTTAACTTAATCATATTGGCAAAGTCTCTTTTGTCATGTAAAGTAGCATATTCATAGGTTCCTATGATCAGAATGTGGGCATCTTTGGGGGGCCAATCATTTTGCCTACCACAGTGATCAATATTTAAATACCAGTGTTACCTGGTGGCAGATCCAGATTCTTGATCCATGAAAAAAAATCTCTCATGGGACTGGTGGAACGAAAGGAAGAGAGGGACGTACATAATAGAGCTTTATTACCAAGCAAAGTTATGTGCCAAAGAAGAGCGCGGGCATCTCTGCCAGAGAGAAACGCAGGCGCCCACAGCCTTCTCCTTCTCTGTCCCAGGTCCCACCTCCTGATACTCATCCTCTGTCCCTCCTGTTCTACATAGTCCGCAGGCACTGGCCAATTCAGTCTGAATATTTAAGAGCAGCCTTCCTGGGGTGTATCCCTATTTTACCCTGCCTCACCAGCGTGTTTTCCTTTTCTCCTGATGAAAGTATGGGCTTTAGTTAACAACTATAACTGTATTGTGACAAATGTACCATACAAAGTAAGGTATTAATAACTGGGTGTCTCCTACTGGGCATGTGAAAACTCTGTAGTATCTTTGCAGTAATTCTGTAAATCTAAAACTGTTCTAAAATAAACGTGTATTAAAAATGGTATTTCCTGCTGTCTTGAAAATGTAAAAATCAATAAATAGTGGAGCATTCCTGCATGGAAGCAGTTGGCTGGTGGTGAGTGTAAGCTGATCTCTTTATTGGGACACCCCCCTTTCTGTTCATTAAAATACCCAAAATGACCTTCATGTGTCAATGTCACTTCTCTGGTGGGTTTTGTGATTTGAGGTTGTGACTCTTGAAAAAATAATTACACAGACAATTATGTAATTGCCCCTGTGATCTGCACCATGTAGGTGGGTCAGTAAGTTCCAAGAGCACCCGTAAGGGGAATCTTTTCAGGCTCCGGTCCCTCAGTTCTTCCAAGTCAGATGGAGAGTCAACGGCTGATGGAGCAGGCAGGTGAAACTTTTTTCCCTCACTGTTCTTTACAGAATGAAGTAATTTCAAGCTCTATTAAATAAAGATTCATCTTTCCTGGTTGATGTCCATGTTTTTCTGCTTAAGTGCATTTGTTTCCAGGAGCTGATGTGTTTCAAGATTATTGCAAAAGAGCTGGACAAGTCATTCCAGTTATCGTGTGAGAGGGAGGGGTAAGGGAGGTGGGTTGTTAAAAGCTGGTGAAAAACATGCCTGTGGCTAAGAATGATGTAAATCCTGGTATTATAACTTTAAGCAAGGTGCTGAGCCATTACAGCATTCAATTATTTTGATGCTTCTAGGCACATGTTTCTAGGTCTGCAACACTGTCTACTTGACATTCAACAAACGATGTTGTTTTCTTATGGAATGATGCCCATTTGTGAAAATGAGTACTCATGTCATTCAGGCTGTTCTCTGCCTGCCCTGAGCACCCCCATTAATACACCTAGTATTAATATAAGTTGATCACATTTAATGTCTTTTAAAAGGGAAAAGGTCTGCAGCTTTTTGGGGAAATAGTGCAAAGCGAGGAAAGCCACATAAGGAGAAAATTGGCTCTTTTTTGTATTCTGTTTAGTATGACTCTTGGAACTGGATCAAAGTTACTTCATCTTTTTATCTTTATTCCAGCCCATAGTTGCTTCTTACCTTTGTTAACATTGTCATATCACCTTCATCAATGAAAATTAAAAACCAAAGAGAGAGGGTCATAAGATCTTTCTTCACAAAGCCATATGTAATCTTATAGATTCGATATGAAAACATAATAATAACTACTATTTGACAAATAACTTCCATGCGTAAGGCACTAGCCACATACTTTACAAATAGTATGTCACTTACTTCTCATCAGAATGGATTGATAACAGCCAGCATTTATCTGGCGAAGCAGTCAGCAAACTATAGCCTTGAGGTCAAATATGACCCCCGCCTGTTTTGGTAAATAATGTTTTATTAGAACATAACCATACCCATTAATTTATGTGTTATCTGTGGCTATTTCCCATCAAAAAGCCAGAGATCAGTAGCTGCGATTCTGCTGATATGGCCCGCAAAGCTGAAAATATTTAAAAACCTGACCCTTGACAGAAAAGAGCTTGCAAACCACTGATCTAGGACCATGTATTAAGAAATACATAAGATAAATTCATTTAATCCTTCCCCATAACTTGGTGAGGTATGTATTATTTTCCCAGTTTCACAGATGAGGGTATGAAAGATACATAGTATTAATTTACACAGGATCACAGAGCTTATAAATAGTAGAGCCAGGAATTAAATCTATGTCTCTTTTTTATGGTTATGAATATTCATGAGACACAAAGCTGATTGTCACCCCTCATGCCCATGATGTGAGGGCCAGATTCATATTGACAGCATACCCATTACCACAAATTACATTTGTACCCTGTGTCCCCTGCCCAATTACCCCCAACCTCCCTCTCCCTCCGTCTCCCCCCCACACTCCATTTTGTAGCCCAAGGAATGTTCTCTCCCTCTGCAAGTCCAATGCACTACCATGGTCTTTCTTTCCTTCCTTCTTTCTCTCTTAGCTCCCACATATGAGTGAGTGTATGTGGTATTTATCCGTCTGTGCTTTGCTTATTTCACTCAACGTAAGTTTCTCCAGGTTCATCCATGATGTTGCAAATGGGAGTATTTCATTCTTTTTTATGGCAGAGTAGTATTCCATGGTGTATATATGCTACAAATTCCTTATTGAATCATCCATTGATGGACACTTAGCTTGGTTCCATATCTTGGCTATTGTAAACAGAGCTGCGATGAACATGGGAGTGCATGTATCCCTTTGACATGATGATTTCATTTCTCTGGGTATATCCATGATATACAAGGTACTCAAGTAATTATAAAGTAAAAAAACAAATAACCCAATTAAGAAATGGGCAAAGGAGCTGAATAGACATTTTTCAAAGGAAAACATACAAATGGTCAACAGGTACATGAAAAAATGCTCAACATCACTAGTCATCAGGGAAATGCAAATTAAAACTACATTGAGATACCACCTCACCCCAGGCAGACTGGCTATAATCAAAAGACGGTGAATAACAAATGCTGGCAAGGGTGTGGAGAGAAGAGAACACTACTACACTGTTGGTGGGACTGTGAATTATTACAATCACTATGGAAAACAGTATGGAGGTTTATCAAACAACTATACATAGATCTTCCATATGATAAATCTACGTCTATTTTACTTGATAGCCCATCATTTTTACACCACACAGATTGCCAGTTGCCTGTACTTGGCAGCCTGAACTATTTTTCTAGTACCTTACTTCTTTATCAAATGCATATGTTTATTCTTTCCAAAAGAGATCCAATGTGCTTGGAAAACCATATGTGGTTCGGACTTCAATATACATGTACAAATATCAGCATACAGACACGTGTTTCATGACAAGAGGATAGTATGATTTTAAGACCTCTGTATCTATCATTTTTATCCATAAGAATAGTTTATTTCCTAATTTGTTTCCCACACCTATTCATTTAATAAACTTTAAAATGAACTCACTAATGCTAATGTCTAATGAGGACAGCACAACTTTCACGAGGCTTCAAAGAGTTGTATTTGTTAATTTCCTTTTAAAGTTATATCACAGTTTCCAATAATTTCAATTTACATAGTATTGGCACTTTTTAAATACAATAAACCTCTGACTATCTGAAAGTGTCATGAGTGAATTATATATGTTGTAGTGGTTAAAAGCAGAGCAGGGGCTCAACTGCTGGGGTTTAAATTCTTGCTCCATTACTTAGTTGCTCTGTGATTTGGAAGAAATTTAGTTAATTTCCGTATGCTTTAGTTTCCTCATACGAAAATGGGTAGGGTCATATATTGGTCAAAAATGCCTGGTGCATAGTAAGAACTACACATGGGTCTGCTAATACGTAAAGGAGGAGGCATCATACTTAAACATTTCACTGTATTCCATGACTCTGTTGACAGACTACAACAACTATCAACATCTTCAGGGTGTCTGAGCATCATGATTATGAACACTCTTCTCGACAAGTGTTGAAATTTGGGATAAATGTGGGAACTTCTCAGGTCTGTAAAACTAATTGCTTTTACATTTAATGGCCCAAATTGATGTGCTTTTGGAGTTTTTGTGCCTGCTTTTTGTATATTATTTTCTGTTGTCTTCTCTTACTGGTCATTGTCATTTCACCTGCATATTGCTGTTTCATTTTATACTTTGCTATTTCTTTTTTTTTTGACTGAATATTTTTATTTTTATTTATTTATTATTTTAAAGTTTTATTTTGTCGATATACATTGTGGCTGATTATTGCTCCCCATCACCAAAACCTCCCTCCCTTCTCCCTCCCCCCCTCCCCCCCAACAATGTCCTTTCTGTTTGCTTGTTGTATCAACTTCAAATAATTGTGGTTGTTATATCTTCTTCCCCCCCCCCCCGGTTTGTGTGTGTGTGTGTGTGTGTGTGTGTGTGTGTGTGAATTTATATATTAATTTTTAGCTCCCACCAATAAGTGAGAACATGTGGTATTTCTCTTTCTGTGCCTGACTTGTTTCACTTAATATAATTCTCTCAAGGTCCATCCATGTTATTGCAAATGGCAGTATTTCATTCGTTTTTATAGCTGAGTAGTATTCCATTGTGTAGATGTACCACATTTTCCGTATCCACTCATCTGATGATGGGCATTTGGGCTGGTTCCAACTCTTGGCTATTGTAAAGAGTGCTGTGATAAACATTGGGAAACAGGTATACCTTCGACTTGATGATTTCCATTCCTCTGGGTATATTCCCAAAAGTGGGATAGCTGGGTCGTATGGTAGATCTATCTGCAATTGTTTGAGGAACCTCCATACCATTTTCCATAGAGGCTGCACCATTTTGCAGTCCCACCAACAATGTATGAGAGTTCCTTTTTCTCCGCAGCCTCGCCAGCATTTATCGTTCATAGTCTTTTGGATTTTAGCCATCCTAACTGGAGTTAGATGGTATCTCAATGTGGTTTTGATTTGCATTTCCCGGATGCTGAGTGATGTTGAGCATTTTTTCATATGTCTGTTAGCCATTTGGATATCTTCCTTAGAGAAATGCCTATTTAGCTCTTTTGCCCATTTTTTAATTGGGTTGCTTGTTTTCTTCTTGTACAGTTGTTTGAGTTCCTTATATATTCTGGATATTAATCCTTTGTCAGATACATATTTTGCAAATATTTTCTCCCATTCTGTTGGTTGTCTTTTAACTCTGTGAATTGTTTCTTTTGCTGTGCAGAAGCTTTTTAGTTTGATATAATCCCATTTGTTTATTTTTCCTTTGGTTGCCTGTGCTTTTGGGGTCGTATTCATGAAGTCTGTGCCCAGTCCTATTTCCTGAAGTGTTTCTCCTATGTTTTCTTTAAGAAGTTTTATTGTTTCAGGATGTATTTTTAAATCCTTAATCCATTTTGAGTTGATTTTAGTATACGGCGAGAGGTATGGATCTAGTTTCATTCTCCTGCATATGGATATCCAGTTATCCCAGCACCATTTGCTGAAGAGGCAGTCCCTTCCCCAGTGAATAGGCTTGGTGCCTTTGTCAAAGATCAACTGACAGTAAGTGTGTGGGTTGATTTCTGGATTCTCTATTCTATTCCATTGGTCAGTGTGTCTGTTTTTATGCCAGTACCATAGTGTTTTGGTTATTATAGCTTTGTAGTATAGCTTAAAGTCAGGTAGTGTTATGCCTCCAGCTTTATTTTTTTTGCTCAGCATTGCTTTGGCTATGCGTGGTCTTTTATTGTTCCATATAAATGTCTGGATAGTTTTTTCCATTTCTGAGAAAAATGTCTTTGGAATTTTGATGGGGATTGCATTGAATTTGTATATCACTTTGGGTAGTATGGACATTTTCACTATGTTGATTCTTCCAATGGGATATCTTTCCATCTTCTTGTATCCTCTCTAATTTCTCTCAGCAGTGGTTTGTAGTTCTCATTATAGAGATTTTTCACCTCCTTGGTTAACTCAATTCCTAAGTATTTTATTTTTTTGGTGGCTATTGTAAATGGGCAGGCTTTCTTGATTTCTCTTTTTGCATGTTCACTATTGGAGAAAAGAAATGCTACTGATTTTTGTGTGTTGATTTTGTATCCTGCTACTGTGCTGAAATCGTTTATCAATTCCAACAGTTTTTTTGTAGAGGTTTTAGGCTGTTCGATATATAAGATCATGTCATCTTCAAACAGGGACAATTTAACTTCATCTTTTCCAATCTGGATGCCCTTTATTTCCTTCTCTTCTCTGATTGCTCTGGCTAGTACTTCCAACACTATGTTGAATAGGAGTGGTGAGAGTGGGCATCCTTGTCTAGCTCCTGTTCTTAAAGGAAAAGCTTTCAGCTTTTCCCCATTCAGGATGATATTGGCTGTGGGTTTGGCATATATGGCTTTAATTATGTTGAGATACTTTCCCTCTATACCTAACTTATAGAGGGTCTTTGTCATGAATGAGTGCTGAACTTTATCAAATGCTTTTTCAGCATCTATAGAGATGATCATATGGTCCTTGTGTTTGAGTTTATTAATATGGTGTATCACATTTATTGATTTGCATATGTTGAACCAAACTTGCATCCCTGGGATGAATCCCACTTGATCGTGATGAATAATTTTACATATGTGTTGCTGTATTCTGTTTGCTAGTATTTTAGTGAGGATTTTTGCATCTATATTCATCAAGGATATTGGCCTGTAGTTTTCTTTTTTGGTTATATCTTTACCTGGTTTTGGTATCAGGATGATGTTTGCTTCATAGAATGAGTTTGGGAGATTTGCGTCCGTTTCAATCTTTTGGAATAGTTTGTAAAGAATCGGTGTCAATTCCTCTTTGAATGTTTGGTAAAATTCTGCTGTGAATCCATCTGGTCCTGGGCTTTTCTTTGTTGGGAGCCTTCTGATAACAGCTTCAATCTCCTTTATTGTTATTGGTCTGTTCAAATTTTCTACGTCTTCACGGTTCAGTTTTGGGAGCTTGTGTGTGTCCAGAAATTTATCCATTTCCTCCAGATTTTCAAATTTGTTGGCGTATAGTTGTTTATAGTAGTCTCGAATGATTCCTTGTATTTCAGATGAATCAGTTGTAATATCGCCTTTTTCATTTCTAATTTTTGTTATTTGAGTCTTCTCTCTTCTTTTTTTTTGTTAGCCATGCTAATGGTTTGTCAATTTTATTTATCTTTTCAAAAAACCAACTTTTTGATTCGTTGATCTTTTGAATTGTTTTTTGGTTTTCAATTTCATTCAGTTCTGCTCTGATCTTAAGGATTTCTTTCCGTCTGCTAACTTTAGGTTTGGATTGTTCTTGTTTTTCTAGTTCTTTAAGGTGAAGTGTTAGGTTGTTCACTTGCCATCTTTCTATTCTTCTGAAGTGAGCGTTTAATGCAATAAATTTTCCCCTCAATACTGCTTTTGCCGTATCCCACAGGTTTTGGTATGATGTATCATTGTTTTCATTAGTTTCAAGAAATTTTTTGATTTCCTGCTTGATTTCTTCTTGGACCCATATGTCATTAAGTAGAATGCTGTTTAATTTCCATGTGTTTGTATAGTTTCCAGAGTTTCGTTTGTTATTAATTTCTAGTTTTAATCCATTGTGGTCTGAGAAGATACATGGGATAATTCCAATTTTTTTGAATTTATTGAGACTTGATTTGTGACCTAATATGTGATCTATCCTGGATAATGATCCATGTGCTGATGAGAAAAATGAATATTCTGAGGTTGTTGGGTGGAATGTTCTGTAGATATCTGCCAATTCCTATTCGTCTAGAGTCTTGTTGAGATCTTGTGTTTCTCTACTGATTCTTTGCCTAGATGATCTGTCTAATATTGACAGTGGGGTGTTCAGGTCCCCTGCTATTATGGTATTAGTGTCTATTTCCTTCTTTAGGTCTAATAGAGTTTGTTTTATAAATCTGGCTGCTCCAACATTGGGTGCATACATATTTATGATTGTTATGTCTTCTTGATGGATCAGTCCTTTTATCATTAAGTAGTGTCCCTCATTGTCTCTTTTTATGGTTTTTAGTTTAAAGTCTATTTTGTCAGATATAAGAATAGCTACTCCAGCTCGTTTTTCTTTTCTGTTTGCATGGTAAATCTTTTTCCATCCTTTCACTCTTAGTCTGTGTAAATCTTTATGGGTGAGGTGGGTCTCTTGTAGGCAGCATATAGTTGGGTCCTGCTTTTTGATCCAGTCAGCCAGTCTGTGTCTTTTGATTGGGGAATTTAAGCCTTTTACATTAAGAGTTGTTATTGAAAGGTGTTGATTTATTCCTAGCATTTTATTGGTTGTTTGGTTGTCTTAGGTGTCTTTTGTTCCTTGCTTTCTGATTTACTGTTTGGTTTCTGTGTTTGTTGGTTCCTTAGGTTGTAGATAGTGCTTTTGTTAGCTTGTTTTCTCTTCATGAGTGCCATTTTTATTATACTAGCGGGTTTAGATTTTTCTTGGGTTTTTATGGCAGTGGTAGTTATTTTTCAGGAACCAAACCCAGTACTCCCTTGAGGATTTCTTGTAAGGGTGGTCGTGTGGTAGTGAACTCCTGCAGTTTTTGTTTGTCTGAGAAATATACTATTTGCCCCTCATTTCGGAAGGATAGCCTTGCAGGGTAGAGTATTCTTGGCTGGCAATCTTTGTCTTTTAGTATTTTGAAAATATCATCCCATTCCTTTCTAGCTTTCAGGGTTTGTGATGAAAAGTCTGATGTTAACCTCATTGGGGCTCACTTATAGGTGATTTGACGCTTCTCTCTTGCAGCTTTTAAGATTCTCTCTTTGTCTCTGAGTTTTGCCAATTTGACTATGACATGTCTTGGAGAAGGTCTTTTTGGGTTGAATACATTTGGAGATCGTTGAGCTTCCTGGATCTGAAGATCTGTGATTTTTCCTATACCTAGGAAGTTTTCTGCCACTATTTTGTTGAATATGTTTTCAATGGAATCTCCATTTTTCTCCCCTTCTGGAATACCCATGACTCGGATATTTGATCGCTTATGGTTGTCTGATATCTCTCTCAGATTTTCTTCAATGTCCTTGATTCTTTTTTCTTTCTTTTTGTCTGCTTGTGTTATTTCAAACAGCCCATCTTCAAGTTCAGAGGTTCTCTCTTCAACTTCGACAAGCCTGCTGCTTAAACTCTCTGTTGTGTTTTTTATTTTGTTGAATAACTTCTTCAGTTCAGCAAGTTCTGCTACATTTTTTTTCAGGACATTGATTTCCTTGTATATTTCCTCTTTCAAATCCTGTATACTTTTCCTCATTTCATCATGATGTCTAGCTGAGTTTTCTTGTATCTCATGCAGTTTCCTTAGAATTATCACTCGAAATTCCTTATCAGTTATTTCAAGGGATTCTTGTTCTATAGGATCTAGAGTTTGAGATTTATTAACTTTTGTTGGTGTACTTTCTTGATTTTTTGTATTTCTGGTATCTATTTTTGGTGTTTATTCATTGTGGCAGGGGGTTTCACAGTCCACCGGTTTGAGACTAATGACTAACTAGGATGTTGCTGTGGTTGCCAATTTCGTATGGCTCCCTCCGTGACTGCTCAGTTGGCCTCTAGTGCCTTGTGTGTGTGGTTGCCTCGGGTCTTGGGCTTCTCCGCCGAGCCACCTTTCTGGTCAGCTTGGACTCTGCTGGGCTGGTGGATCACGTACCACAGGGTGTGTGATCTCTGTTGAGCTTTCACTTCCTGTGCAGGACTTCTCCCTGTTCCGTGTGCTCTGGCCCAGGCTGTTAGATCGTGCAGTGGTGACCCCACCGGGTGTGTGGATTCTGTCGAGTCTCCGCCTCCCTGGCCGCACGTCTCCCCACTCTGTGCGCACTGTGCTGGGCTGTGGCGTGTCTTCTGCACCCCTCGTCTATCAGCTGGGCCTTCAAGACCCTGCTCGGCACTGCCTCGCCCAGGAAGTCTACCAGGTTTCTGCTAGGCACAGACGACCGGTCTCTCTGGGTGCCTTTGTAGCACTATGTAGATCTTTCTCGGGTCTTGTTCACCTTTGTATCCCCCCAGTATAAACCGAGTCTAGTGCCCACCTGCAGCCAGCTCTCTGGCAGGTTCAAGCGGACCTGGGAACTCTCCTACCACACTATTCCCAACCAGAAATTCGTTAGGCTTTTTTCCAAACTGGTGGCCGCAGAGATGGTATCTGCCTCCCAGTAACAGGGAGTTTACCTGGGGCCGGAGTCCAGGGTGTGGTGGAGTGACAGTCGGCCCACCCGTACTACCTTGCCCTCCCGACACTGGCCTGGGACGCCCCCCGCCACCAGCCCCGCCAGAGAACCACGGAGGGAGTGGGAGCGGAGGCCGGTCCGCAGGCTCCGGAAAGCCCCGTGCCAGGCCAAGCAAGTGGGAGGGCTCAGTGATGGCTGAGCTGGGCGGAGCTGCCCAGACCTGGGCGGAGCTGCCCGGACCTGGGAAAATGGAGGCAGCACCGGGGCGGTGAGTGGCCTGGTGGTGCAGGCGGGAGCTGCGTGGGCATCCACCCCCCGAACAGAGCTGTGCCAGGGGTCACTCACAGTGCTGTGCCAGGTTGGGCGCTCGCTCTGTCTCTGGTTTGCCGCCTTTCCCAGTTCTCGGCCGCTGCCGCCTCGGGCTGTTCAGTCGTGGCGCGTCTCGGGCGCTCCCAGGAATCTTCTTTAATGCCGGCCTGAAACCTCGAATCCTGAATAGGGCAGCTGGCCGCCTTCAGCGCGGCCCCGGCCTCCGGGATCCTGTCTGCATCCACAGCAGCCCTGGCGCCGCGTTCCCTGTTTCGAGACTCGCTTTTGCAGCTAAGAAACAGTTCTTTTCCTGCTCCACACTTCAAAGCTGTTGCCTGTAAATGAGGCAGCCTTTCCTGCCGGGGGTAAAGTGGCGGTCACCCCCCACGACCGGCCAGCAGCAGCAGTCCTCCCTTAAGAGATGGCGAGAGGAAGGTCCACAAGTTTCCCGGCTGCCTGAGGTCCATTGGCCACCTTTTCCACCTCAGCTACTCTGCGCCAGCCGCCGCAGCCGCCGCCATCTTGAAAACCATACTTTGCTATTTCTGATCTCCTGTGGGTTTATAAACCAAATAGCCAAACTCAGAATATTTATGTGTAAAACAAGTTGTTGTTTTGGTGGATGAGCTTTAGGGTCTGCACTAGGTGTATCATTTTAACTTTTTCCTTGTTTTCTCAATACACTCACACTCCTACACTCATAAAAGGCATTTAATATCCTCCAAAACATGGGAGCCAGAACAGAAGATTGGAGCATCTGACCCTGAGTCTCCAGATAACAGAAAACATTGACACTGTCATCTTTTCATGGTAGCCCACTTAGGCTTTCCTTAGAGTATTTGGCCATGACATTGTCCAGGAAAACCCCATGACTGACAGTCCTCATCGCAGTCATGGAAATTGAGCTAGATTCTTCACAAACCAGCAGATTTCATTCCTGACTTCCCGTGATTAATCTAATCACTTCCTATGAGTACTGTCATTGCCAAATGACTGCATACTTGCAGATCTAATTAAATTCATTGAATCAATTTTAGTGTCACTGAGTAATTGACATTGTTGTGAATTAACTTATTTGTCTGCAGCCAAAGGCCAGTAACAGCATTTGAGGAGAAATTATGTCCAGATAACAGTCAGCATGGTGAAAGTATGTCTAATTCAGAGACTGCTCCCTTGAGAAGGGGAGATTTCCTGCACATTTTAGTCAGTAGAATTTCTTTGTCATTTTAATCTCAACTATTATCAACCTCTTGTATGTGCTATCTATTAGGGTAACAGATAGCTACAAAATAAGAAGAAACAAATTACATGCAAAATATTTTTTTCATGAATTACAAAGTTTGGTATTCTAGGAGAAGAATATGATGCTGTCAAGATCAAACACCTGCTTTCTTCCTCAGGACAATGATCCACATATTAAATATTTAATATAGCAATGATGATTATAGCAATGTCTGATTATTCTAACATTTGTGTCAGTTCTCTTTTGTTTGTTTCTAATTTTTTTTCTTTCTTATGGGTCATATTTTCATGCCTATGCCTCATAATTTTGAATCAGGTGCTAGACATTGCCAAATTTGCCTAGTTGGGTGGGTTTACATTGTTAATCTAAAAATAGTCTTGGCTTTTCTTCTTGGATGCCATCATATTTCCTGAAAATAGTTTGTTATTTTCAGACCTGGCTTTGAAAATCTTTTAGTTGCAACTTGAGCTGTACCCATTGTAGGGCTAAAGATTTCCACTCCTTGAGTGAGATCCTCCTGTGTATGTTATCTGACACTCCATGAATCATGAGGTTTTCCATTCTAGCTGATGAGAACAGGTACTATTCTTGGCCCTGGATACTGTTACCACTAATTCTTTCAAGTAGGTCTTCCCCCAGCTTTGGGCAGATCCCTCAAGTGCATGTGCTGACCAGTATCCTGTGTAATATTCACTGGGGCTCCTCTGAAGAAGTAAAAGGAAGAATGGTTGGAAGGGAAGTGCTCCTTACTTTATTGTAAATATAAATCTAATTGAATAATTTTTAAATAAAATTCTACCTATACTTGATATAAGGAGAAATGTATAAATCATAGGCATAGAAATCAATTTTTACAAAGTTAACACTTGTATAACCATCACTAAAATTAAGAAATACTATACTGTTGGCACCCCAGAAAGCCCCCTTTTTAACCATCTAAGTCAGTACCTTCCTCAGAATAAACTACCATACTGACTTTTGCTGTCCATTTGGATATGCCATTTCTTGTGTGTGAACTGATAGTTGCAAAATTTTCCAGTATTTCTGTTGAATGTCCTCTAGTTCAATATGCACTTATAGTGGTTCTGTGGCTTGCCTTTTTGTATCAGTGATTTTTTAAAACAGGTATATTGAGGTATTATTGACAAATAAAAATTGTATCTATTTAAGGCAAACACTGATGTTTTAATATACATACACATTGTGAAATGATCACCACAGTCAATCTAATTATTAATGTTTATTTGATAAACAAAATTCTTCAATTTAATGTAGCTAATTTGATCTTTTACTAGAAGTTTTTTGCTTTCTGTGTACTAATAAAAAATCGTGGTCTAACCCAATGACCTAATGAGATTCTCCTGTGTTGCTTTCTAGAATCATTATTTTATTTCTCCCTTCTAGAGTTTTGTGCATAAATTTTAGATAAGACTCAAGATTTTCTCTTTTATTCTGTCAATATGAATATTCATTCGATCTAGCACCACATATTGAAAGGGTGATTCTTTCCTCCACTTTGCTGTGATGACACCTTGTCATAAATCTAGACAACCATTCACTGTGATCTTCATCTCCCTGGTGCCATGAGATACCAAAAGCTGTATTTAGCTTCTCAGTCTCATAATGAGTTTTCTCTGCAGGTCCTTTGCTCTTTTCACTGTGCAGATAAGGCATTATCGAATGCCTTCAGGTGAAAAGTGCCTGGAACTACCAAGTTCACCTTCCTGTTTTTCCCTTCTCTCTTGGACCTTAGCCCTTAAGGTCCCAGCAACATTTATAGCAATAAACTCCAATGACTGTCTCCTTATTCTCATGAGGCCTCTGTGAATGCTACCTGACTACGTTTTTATGCTAGAATTTCTTCTGGGACTTACAGCCAAACACCCCATCACACTTATAACTAGTAAATACTGGGTGGGTAGAAGTTGTGCAAAATTGCAGGTAATGTCAATGAGGTCCCTTTTAAACAGGGCCTTTATCCCTCATGAGACTGCCCCTCTTGGTAGCTCTCTAAGGCCTTTACAACTTGCATTTTAAAAATAGTCCACCAGGTGTTTTTAATTCCTCATGTTGGGAGATTTAGTTGGCTACAATCTTGGAAATTATGCCCAGAAGAAGAAAATCTACCTTCCTTATTTTCTGTTATATAATCTTTTACCTACTTTTGTGTGTGTGTGTGTGTGTGTGTGTGTGTGTGTGTCTCATGTACTTCTGTCATTTTTGGCTTAGATGCAATCACAAACCTCTGAGTCTCTCACTGTTTAATCCTGGGGCAGAGGTCTACACAGCTCCTCTCAGACGATGTAGCTGAAGATCAAAACCAACTTCATATTTATCCCAGTACAGCCATAATGGGAATAGCATTCAGGTCAGTATAATTTCCCCCAGCATTCACTTGGAGTTGTAGTCAGTAAAAAGCAATAACTGAATTGTTTAGTTTCAATAGAAGCCTTTTTGTTATTATCTAAAAGAAACCTCTGACTGGCACAAATAATAAGCTTTAAACAAAGGTTTATGGGAAGGCAAGAGGGGGAAATTTTTTATTAATTAACATAATCATAATATTTCAGGTGACAATATTTCTGGGATCTGGGGAAATAACATTGTAGTTCTCCAGGGTTTATTTCTGTCAGCTTCAAAATGGTGTATGAGCAACAACATGGAAATTACAATATTATATATCATGTCAACCACTTCGCATTAAAGAGTCATCTTCTTCGAGCTGTGCACCTGACCACACATCTCGCTAGGAGAGTGTATTAGTCCATTTCTGTTGCTTGTGACAAATACTTGGAACTGGGTAATTTGTAAGAAAACAAAATTTATTGCTTACAGTTTCAGAGGCTGGAAAGTCCAAAGTCCAGGGAACCCATCTGATGAGGATCTTCCTTGGTGGTGGCTTTACAGCAATGCAGGGGTCTCACATGGCAGAAAATGGAGAAGCAGAGAGAGAGAGGCTCTCACGTGCTCTCCCTTTAAAGTCCTCATCACCACACCCCTGACCACCATTATTAATCCATTTATTACAGCATAGTCCTACAATCTAATCACCCCTTCAAGGTCCCACCTTTCAATTACCGTAATAAGATTTCCCACTCTCAATGGTTACAGTGGGGATTAAGTTTTGGGGGGACATTTAACCCAAGGCAGACAGCAAAGATGGTTGCCCTCTTTTCTGCAGGATGCACCACTGTCCCATTAGGGTTGCCTATGTTTTGTAAGCTCAGTCCTCAGCGTTTACTGATCATATTAAACACAGACATCCATTAGGGTTTCTATAGTGTCATTGTTTTCAGTCTTCAGTTGTGCATAAATTTAGGAGAGCCAGAACAGATCTTTTCCTCTTTAAATATGTCCCTTAGATGAGCAAAAAGAAGAAACAAAAAATCATTCATAAACACATTATATTCGTGAACATTTGGGTTATCTCCTTCCAACACTTTTTTTCTATCCACAAAAGATATTGAATTTTCTTTTGGCTTCTGTGGACCATTTTTCCTTCTAATATTCTTCAATGATATAGTCCCAGGATGATAAATATTAAAAATGTTTCTTTACTAAGGTCCAAAAAAGTCAGCAAAACTCCTCCTTCTTGCCTCCTCTCAACCCCATTTCACACCCTTCTCTATCACTCATGCCGTACCAGCAGCACAGGAATCAGTACGTCCTTGCCTCTGGGATTCCTTGTTTGCTATATCTTTGGGACAGAACACCTTTTCCTGGGCTCTATACATATCTAGTTCCTCTTTTTCTTCTAAATCTCAGAGCCAATACATCCTCAGAGAGACCTTCTCTCATCACCATTGTCTCCCGGGGCCTGCTCAGGAATCTGAGCACTGGGCACGGCAAATATTTTTTTGAATAAGTGAATGCATAAATTAAAATTATTTTTAATTACCATATAATATCTTTTGGATGTAAGTCCTTATTAAATCTATTGCTGGCCATTTATGCTGACTCTACTTCCTGTCTATTATGAATATAACCAGGCTGCCTGGCTGGGCATGAACTGAACTTCATACAGATCATGTTACAGAATTGGTAACACACTGACTTGCACATTCATAGGGAGGTGGACATAGGGGAATATTGTGCAATATTGTCCCAGGGCATAATGAGGGCTATTGATTCCTTGGATTGATGGATAAACTAGAACTCAGAGATGTTTAAGTTGATACCCATAAGCCCTTTTAGAGATTCTGGGAAATATATGGGGTGGGTCACCCAAGACAAGACTGAATTTCTTGTTCACTAAATGTGTGGTTTCTCAGACCATATCTCAGTGATGGAAATCACATTCATCCTCACCAGCTAGTGAAGTCTAGAACATACACATCATGAAGCAAACTCTGAGATGAGTATCAGTGCATATATCTATGTAGACACGATTGTATGAGAAATGTTTATTTGTTACGAACCCAATTCAAACAGATTTATGCAAACACACACACACACTCACACACACACACACTCACACACACACACACACAAAACCAGGAATGTGTACAATGTCATAACGAATATCCAGGAGGATGCTGGCTTTGGAAATGGCCTCATCTAGGTACTCTGGTGGCCTTATTGAGATTTGGTTCCCCGTGTCTTCAGTCTGGAAACATTTCTGAGCACCTCCTAGGTGACATTCTTGGCAGCAGAGACACAGTGGTGCACACAGGAAGCCTGCCTTGCTGGAGCCGTGATTCTAGTTGAAGGCAGGTAAGGAATCCCACCTGAGTTTATACTCTTGTCAAGCAAACACTGTGGTCAAGAAGGAAATTCAAATGAGTCACTTATTAGATTTATAAGCTGGGAATACCACCTTTCAGCATGAGAGTTAAGTCTGCCCAACAAGCAGCAAAAGTGAGGTTTGAGAGTGTAAGTTCAGGAAATTCTAAGCACTTAACCAGATTCCAATCATTTTGTGAAGATGGAATGGAAAACTGGCTATGATTTACTGAACAAATGACTTCTCAGGCATTCGACAATATTTATGGCTACTCTAATCCAGGCTATTCAATTCATAGAGAATTCCCAGGATTTCTCTAAACAACGTTACCTGTGCTTATATGCACAATGGGTTTCTTGGTGTCTTTTGTCAAGCAGTAAATTCTAATGAAGAGCCAGCTTCTTGGGCTAGAAGAAAACAAGTCAATTAAGTTGAAACAAACAAAAAACAGAGTCACTGTGGTTTTTTTCTTTTACTCTCGTTTCCTGGCTTCTTTTTTTCCTCCCCACTCCCACTTTACTATTTTCAGTGATGAATAACTTCTTATCTAGGTTCTCTCCAAGTGGTGGTATTCTATGTGACCCAGTTTATATGATTCCAGCAATAAATTCGATTAAAAAGAGAGTTTCTTTCCCTAACCCCATAAATGTTCTGGTACGTGCCTGGCCTAGGGCTGCACTGGGTGCTCTTCGCATCTCTGAGCAGACCATGGTAGCAAGAGATTGAAATGCACTAATTTTTTAGACCTGAGTGACAGTAAGCTCTCTGTGAGCTGAGGAACAGAGCACATGGACAGAAGTACATGGAAGGAAAGTGGGGAGGGAGCCTGCAGCCAAAGGAAATTTAGGGTGCCAGCAGCAGAAGACACAATGTTTCCAGGACAGACAGAAACAATAGTTAACTACAGCACTAAAATTGTTTCCTCAGGTTATATTTTTAGAAGTGAAATATGGATTTAAAGTATAAACTCATTTTCAAAGTTTCTTATGCCATTGCTAATTGTCATCTATAATGTGCCTAAGTTATTTTTTTAGTGGTGTAAGATGTTAAAAATACTTAGAGTATACTAAGTTGATTTTTGATAACCGAAGACTTTCTTAATAGGTGCTAGCTTGATACTGCTCATTAGTTCAAGTTTCAGTTAAAGCTAAAATGAGACCCTGCTATTATTAGCTTTCACACAAAGAGTGAGTGAGCAAGAGAGAAACGGACAGAGGAGAAGGAAGGAAGGAAAGAATTAAGGAAGGAAGGGTGTGTTACTAAACCCAAGTCCAGCAGCCTGCCGCAAACAAAAACCCTGGCTTGGTTCGCCAAAATCTGTTACAGAACCCAGGGCATTCAGCTCCTGGCTGAGGCTCACCAAAATATTGTTCCTGAACCCAAGTCTGGCTGCCTGCCCCCAAACAAAGACAAACAACTCAAAAAAGTCAAATGTTGGTGAAAATGGAAGTTGGCTTTTATTCAGGAATACCAGTGACCTGAGGAGGAATATTAGGCTAGCCCATCTCTCCAGTAAACCTAAATGAGAATGGTCAGACTAAAACCATCTCAAAGACTTTAATTTCCTGACAGGTTTTTAAGGAGAGGATTGAGGGAATGGAAGATGGGAAATGAAAAGCAGGAGGGAGGGGGATATGAGCAGGGAGGGCTCCATGCAAGGAGGCAGGTGCAAGATCTGTCTGGTTTCTGTCCCGCCCTTGCTATAATCTCGGGGTCCTGCTGGAGGGATGCAATCAGCACAGCCTTAACTGATGTTTTCCTTCGTTTCTCCGGGTCTGGAAAGTATGTGACCTCCAGGCTGGTTTGCAGCTCCAGGCTGACTGGAAAACAATTGACATTCATGTAAATAATGTCATCTTGCCCCATGACCAATGTTCAAAATATTAAATAACAATGGGAAAGAGGGCACTCAGAAAATTGAATGCCCCCCCCCCCCAAAAAAAACCAGTCTTTTAAAAATCATCCAGATCCCATGCAGTTTTAGGTCGCAACATGGCTTCAGTCCTGCTCATTCCAACAGAAGGAAGGAAGGGGGAAAGAACGAAGGAGAAATAAACAGAAATTGATCATTTTTGGAGAAGACTAAACTCTGTCCTTGGATAGATGATGCTGCAATGGTCCCCTTTTAGCACTGCAATAGCGTTGATAACTCTCTGGGAAAATGGCCATGCTTATCTGTTCTCTCTGGCAAAAAGATGAATAGCAAGGTAAAAAAAAAAAAAAAATATGTCTTCTCAAAAGTAAGCATAAAGTCAAATAGAAGGAAATTGGAGCCAGAAACAAACAAACAAACAAACAAATCCAAGGTATTGCTTCAATGTCAAGTTTACTACAAGAAGAAATGACACAATAGATCTGTTACCAAATCAGCAAACTCTCTAGATCTTTCTGAATTTTAAACGACATTTCCATTCAGCCTGTACTGCCAGTGCTTTGAGATGTTTCTGACTGTCATGACAGTGATTTCTTGAAGGGTCTTTGCAGCCAGCTCACTCATTATGGTGTCCTCTCTGAGCATGGGTGAGACGGAAACAAGCTGGCCCTCCTGCCTGTGGCTCTCGCTCTAGCTACTGACACGGGAGCTAATAGCTCAGGAATTCCTCTGCTTCTGGAGGGGCATCTCCCAGGGCAAACTCCAAGTGTGATGGATGAGGTAGTCAGACCCTGAAAACTTGCTTGTTAGTGTTGCCACTGCAATTTCATTTACTATCTGTCCTGTTCACTCACCCTGACCTTGAAACCTCTGCACAGCCACTGAATTTGCATGTGTGCATCACCGGGTTCCCATGGTAACTGCACCAGAAAAATTGGAGCAGACAAGGGATTCAGTGTCCATTTGATGGTTTTGATACTTTTTACCTAAATCGGGGCTTTTCCGTCTTGGATCTATTTGCATAACAAACCAGACAATTCTTCGTTGTGGGGGATGCCTTGTGCATTATAAGATGCTTGCCCTCCACCCACCAGATGCCAGGAACACTCTCTAATTGCAACAGCCTAATTAATCTCCATGCATTGCCAAATGTCTCCTGTGGGGAGAAATCGTTTCCAGGTGAGAAACACTGAACTAGTTCATTGGAACATAGGGCCAAATTGGATGGGGTCTCATATCACATATAGTTTTATTATTATTATTATTTTTAAAAATTAATTTATTTTGAAGCTTTGTCTGGTGGCCACAGGGAAACCAGCAAATACCTTTTTCATCAGGCAGGCCTTAAAGACCTAAAAGAAACTCAAAACTCTTGCCTTAAGTATGTCATTAGTAGAGGCAGCATTTAACAGTTTATAAGGTATTTTAATGTTTTCCTTCTATAAGTGTCATGTACCTCTCCTAAATGATTTTTTTAAAAACACTGAAATGTACAAAGTGGAAAAATGAATGACAGTCTTCCTCCTTCACAAACTCTTCTCGTGAAGTAAACATTTCCAGTGTTCTTTTGTTAGTCTGTTTCTGTTGCTTAAAACAAAATACCTGAAACTGGGTAATTTGTAAAGAAATAATATTTGTTTCTCAAAATTTGGGAGACTGGTAAGTCTGAAATCCAGGGAACACATCTGGTGAGGGCTTTGTTCTTGGTTGTGACTCCATTCATTGACTCAGGTTGTCACATGGTGGGGTGTGGAGCAAGGGAGAGCTGACTCCTCAGTCCTCCTTGTAAAGCCCTCAGAACCACACCTACAGCCACCATTAGACCATCAATGGATTAACCCATTCATTAGGGCATGTTCCTCACAATCTAATCATCTCTTTAAAGCCCCATCTTTCAGTGACCATAGTAAGATTTCCCACCCTTTTAACCCCGTTACAGTGGGGGTTCTGGCTCCCCAGGTGAAGAAGTTTACTGAGGTACACAGGCTGGGCAAGGAAAGGAAAAACTATTCACTGGGGGACCAACAAAACTTTCTGGAGGGATATACCACAGAGTCTCCCATACACCATTGTAAAGAAGCTGCCCACGAGAAGGAAGTTGCCCGGGGACCACTTTCCTGTGGGAATAAGAAGGAAATCATGGGGACCAGGAAGAGAAGCACATTCCTTTTGCAGGGCTGTTCCAACTGGGAACAGTTTTTACAGGGGTCATCTAAAGTGTACGAAGCAGGGCAACATGGTGGGTTTGGAGCTGAGGGTCAAGAACTTGATAAGTGGTACAGTCCCTTCTTTGATTACTCAGCTTCCCATGCACCCATCTACATGTATTTCAAATCCTGCAGAATCATGACAAAACAACGGTATGTGTCCACCCACTGACCTATCAGAACCTAACTAAAGGGAAGATGCTTGCTATTATCTGCCACTTGAGATAATCCAGTAAGAAATACAAACCCACTGCTGATATAGTCTTCCCTCCAAAACAGACCTTGAATACAATCATGCCTTAAAAACCAGTTTACAGAAAACATAGGGGATGAAGGAATATGTTAAAATGCCATAATAATGCAATCAGCTTGTGTTGGGGACCCCAAGACCACTCCACATTTGGAGTTCTCTGGAAGGTCTCATGGGAGTCAGCATACAGTTGTATTCATGGCTAAGATTTATTACAGTGATATGATAAGACTACAGAGCTGTATCACAGGGGACAAAGACACTAACAAGTTTTCTAGGAATCCAATTCCTATACTCTTTCCCTCTTGCGAGGGTCACTTTGAGGGCATTCTTCCCCCAGCCATGAAAATGCAGCAGCATGTGGGCATATTTCTGCCCATGGAAGTCCCTTAAAGACTCAGCGCCCAAGGTTTTATTGGGGGCAGGTCACATAGGCATCCTTTCTCAGCAAGTACCAAAATACCAGACTCCCAGAAGGAAAGCAAGTGTTCAGGGGCCAATTCTGTGAGCAGACCTTCTTAAGGAGAGCAGTCTCAGTCCTGCTGTGTTAACTGTTTTCTTCACACAGCCAAGTGGAGAATCTAAAAAATTCTATATAGAAAAATTACTTTTTTTTTCCCCAACAAATAAACGGCATGAAGAAAGAGGAGCAAGTATAAGAAACAGTAAAAGCTTAAAACGGATTTATAAAACACAACAACCAAAGAAAATGTCTGAGTGCTTGGACTTCCACATAAACTAACTATAAACAGACATTTTTGAAATAGTAGGGGGATTTGAACACATACTGACCATTGAATAACATGAGTATAATGATTATCGCTAATTTTATTAAGTATGACAATGTACCTTAGTTATTTTAAAAAGTCTCTATTAGTAATACACACTGTACTTACACAAAAAATTGCTTAGTGTGGGAATTAAAAAAAAAATCTGGTTTTGTAGGTGATGTTAGTAGAGATAAATCAAATTAAGCAAAATATTGACAAATATTGAAAATCTTTAAGGAATACATGGAGAGTCATACCATTCTTTCTATCTTCATGCATGTATAAACATTTTCATATTAAAAAGATTAAAATAAGCAAAAGTATATTTTATTCCCTTATAAAGAATATGCTAGAATAACCCACGAGCAACCAAAAAAGTAAGAGCAAAAATATCAAAGGGTGACAAGAAAAAGCTTCTTATGAAAAAGTTCTCTGCAGATGACAATGTGACGTAAATATAGTATAGGCCATATGCGTTTGTAAATGCCTAGTGGGCAGGAGTAAGAAACCTAGTCTTTACTAATGATGTCATCTTACCATCCTCTTCTCTTTGTCTTAGCTGTGTGATAAAAGATTGATTGATTTATCTTTTCAAGGCAGTTTTAGACATTTCTATGTACTTAAAAAAAAAAAGTTTTACAGAAAGGTGAAAATTAACTATTGCTTTAAAATAACTGCAGGTTTTTATGGGTCTATGTGTTTTCAACTGATTTTACCTTACTTAAGCTTTTGATTAATGTGTTGTTTAAAACAGGATCAAGAACAAATGAACAATTCGTCTGGGACAGCTCTCCCTCACTTACCTCCATAATTCATTTTACTTGCTGCTTTAGCAACCGATCAGATTAGTTTTCATTCATTAATATATTTGGTGTACCTGCCTGCCGTGTCAGGCACTAACATTGGCACTAGGTCTTAGAGTCCGATGTTCAAAGACATCCCAGTTTATTGGGAGCTGGAGCTGGAAATAAAGAAGAACAGTAATGTACTATTGGGTTCTCATGGTGCAGGCTGAAGGAGATAAAGAGAAGGATGGGTAAATTCTACAAGAAGGAAAGGAGCTGACAGCATCAACAATATAGAGGAGGGAAAGGTTGTGTTCAATTTTTCTTCGAAACTGATTTTGGTTTACTTAGCCCAGAATGGAACTTTATTGGAAAGACATAAGATCTATCACAGAATCAAAGGAAAAGAAAAAAAAGCAGGCTTTGGAAAACACATGAACCAAATAAGAGCTAAAGGGATATACTTGTTGCTGTAGCAACAAATAGATACATGAGCTCCCACTGTTTTCAGCCTTTGTGGCTCAATATTTACATTTCCAAGGACAGTATGTGAATGTCCCAGATTGTTCAAGAGAGCACTGGGCATTTTGATCCATATTCCCACCTAAAATGACCTCTACGGAGTTTGTGTATCCCTGTTGTCACCAGAAGATGAGGTGGGGGTGGAGGGAAGGATGGATGCTGGGTGGGTAAATGCACCTTTGTCAATAGAGGTGAATACTGCGGGATGAAAATTGAAAACACCAACCCAGGCAGCTAGAACAGCATAAACCAGGACAGGAACATGAGGAACTGATACTCTTATTAAAAGTGGAACAAACTTGGAACAAACTCAGAACGAATGCACTGTGGAGTGTACTCTGTGGGTGAATGTTTGAGGAGAAGCAAGCAGTGAAGGTGGAGAAAAAAAGAGTTAAAGTCCAGGAGGAAGGCTTGCTAACTCAAAGTAATTGGACTTTAATCCAAGGGCAGTGAGAGTGTTTTCTGTCTGACTTATTTCACTTAGCATAATGTTCTCTAGATTCATTTATGTTGTTATAATGACAGAATTTTCTTCTTTTTTAAAGGCTGAATAGTATACCATTGTGTGTATACATCCGATTTTTTAATCATTTATCCATTGATGAACACTTTGGTTGTGTCCATATCTCAGCTATTATAAGTAATGCTGCAATGCACATAGGAGTGCAGACATCTCTTCAACATACTGATTTCAATTCCTTTGGATACATACACAGTAGTGGGATTACTGGATCATATGGTAATTACACGATCCCACTTATATTCGGGATCTGTACTAGTCCATTCAAACTATTTATAAAAAAATACTTGAAACTGGGTGATTTATAAAGAAAATCAAATTTATTGTTTACAGTTTCTGAGGCTGAGAAGTCTAAAGTCCATCTGGTGGTGGTGACAGTGACCCAGGGTTCTCACATTGCAAGATGGTGGAAGCAGAGAGAGAGCAGAGAGAGAGAGCAAGAGAGACAGACTCTCCCTTTCTTTTAAAGCCCTCAGAACCACACCCCTGACCACCATTTTTAATTCATTCACTACTGCACAACCCTACAACCCAATCACTCTTCAAGGCTCCACCTTTCATTTACCATAATAGGATTTCCCACCCTCTTAAGACACAGTGGTGGCTAAGTTTCTAATACATAAAACTTGGAAGAAACAGTTCAAGCTTCAATGAGTTTGGGGAGGACACAATTCAATCCACTACATTCCACCCCTGACTCCCCAAAACTCATGTATTTTCACATGCAAATACATTAATTTCATCACCAAAGTCTAGACTTGTTTCAACTCAAAAGTCCAAAGTTCAAAGTCCCATCTGTGAAATCAGTGCAAGTTACATACTTCCAAGATTCAATGGTGGGACAAACATAAGGTACATATTCCTATTCCAAAAGTTAGAAACAGGCCAAAGGAAAGGGGTAACAGGTCCCAAACAAGTCCAAAACCCAGCTGGACAGGCATTAAATCTCAAAGCTGGCAAATCATGTAGCTTGACTTCATGTTCAACCTCTTCTGCATGCTGGTGTGAGAGTTGGGATCCCAAGGCTTTGAGCAGTCCTGCTCCAATGGCTTTTCTGGTCTCAGGCCACACTTCAGCTCTCCCTGAGACCAACTTAGAATGGTCTTTACAGTCATTCATAGTCTTTTGTTGTTCCATATGAATGTTAGGATTGTTTTGTTTTTTTTCTATTTTTGTGAAGAGTGTCATTGGTATTTTGGTGGGGACTGCATTGAATGTGTAGATTGCTTTGGGTAGTACGATCATTTTTTTTGATGTTAATTCTTCCAGTCTAAGAGCATAGAATATCTTTCCATCTTTTTGTGTCCTTTTTAATTTCTTTCAGCAGTGATTTGTAGTTCTCATTGTAGAGATCTTCCACCTCCTTGGTTAAATGGATTCTTAGGCATTTTATTTTTTTGATGACTATTGTAAATAGGCTTGCTTTCTTAATTTCTTTTTCATTTAGTTCATTATCGGAGTATAGAAACACTAGTGATTTTTGCATGTTGATTTTGTATCCTTCAACTTTACTGAAATCATTTATCAGCTCTAAGAGTTTTTTGATAGTCTTTAGGTTTTTCTCTGTATAGGATCATGCCATATGCAAACAGTGACAGTTTGACTTCATTTTTAGCAATCTGGATCCACTTTATTTCTTTCTCTTGCTTGAATGCTCTGGCTAGTATTCCCAATGTGGTCTTCAATAGAAGTGATCAGAGTAATTATCCTTGTGTTGTTCATATTCAGGATGATATTGATGGTAGGTTTGTCATATATAGCTTCTATTGTGTTAAGATACTTTCCATTTTTTTAAATTTATTTTTTCATTATGAATATTCATGATATACAAAACTAATTGTCACCCCTCATGCCCTTGATGTGAGGGCCAGATTCATACTGGCAGCATATCCATTACCAGAAATTACTTTTGTACCCCATGACTCCTGCCCAATTATCCCCCAACCTCCCTTCCCCTTCACCTCCCCCCCACTCCATTTTGTAGCCCTAAGAATGTTCCCTCCCCCTGTAAGACCAATGAACTACTGTGGTCTTTCTTTCCTACCTTCATCTTCTCTTAGCTCCCACATATGAGTGAACATATATTGTATTTATCCCTCTGTGCTTTCCTTCTATACTTAATTTGCTGAGAGTCTTTATCATGAAAGGATGTTGAATTTTATCAAGTGCTTTTTCTGCATCTATTAAGAAAATCAGATGGGTTTTGTCCTTGATTTTATTAATGCAATGTATCACATTTATTCATTTATGTACATTGAACTATCCTCACATCCCTGGTATAAACCCTACTTGATCATGGTGTATAATTTTTTTTTTTTGGTGTGATGCTGTATTCTGTTTGCTAGTATTGGAAACAGCTGTTCCCTGAGCGTCATGGTGGAATCAGAAGAGGTTTAGTAGAAGAGAGGGTGCTTTAACTCATCTTTGAAAGCTGGGTGCAAGAAGCCATGCTGGGAACACTGTGCCCAGAAAAAAACAAAAGCTTAAATCACACAGAGAGTTGATCATCTTTTCCCTTTGTGATGCAATAACCAAAGGATCACCGGAATCTTCCGAAATCATAATCAAAGAGAGTGCTTTCCTAAGGCGTGATCACCTCAATGGTCTCCACAAGCAGTTTTTGTATAAGCTATTCATTCACCCAAAAATCCAGCATTTACAACAGATTTACACCACATCTATATCATAACCAAAAACAAAATTTGATGTCTTTAAAACTGACTCAGACAGACTGTATACTTAAGAGCGGACAGTGCCCAGTATACACCCCCTATTCCACACCAGTTAGTGCCTGCCGGTCAGACTCTGAATTGACATTAGCTTCATTCCTCAGCTTGGGGGCCTCCCATGGCTTTTGAAGTGCACTTTACCGGCCTTTGTAGTAACTGGCTCCACAAGGCACCCTTTACTGGCTGCCTTTCCTGTACTTTCCTACTAGTGTTTACTTTATCACCCAAAGAAATGTTAACTTCACCACTCAAAACACATGCGTGTGAATCTTCTCTGGGTTGGCTTCTGGCAGACCCTACCAAAAGGACCTCATTCTAAGGATCTTTATGCATTTGGGCTCCAGAATGGTACACTGACATGATCACAATAAATTGGACTGGATAATTAAGTAAGGCAAAAAAGACATAGTATTTCCCATTGCAAAGAAAAATCAAATTAAAATTAAAGCCAAGATGACTTCACCCATCAAGAATGGTGTTCACTCAGGAATGTACAGAAGGCCACTTTTGAAATTAAAGCTTTCTTCTTTTCTCCTTCCTTTTTTTGGTCATCTTTTATTCCTAACTCAACTTGTATAAGCACATCATGATAGACTCTTTCCTCATGGAGTTTATATTACATGGTAGACAAGAAATAAACTATGGCTTAGGAAACAAACAAAAACCTTTTTGACTTGAAGATATGTTTCATGCATGGCTGGATCCAAGTTCCTAAATTATGTAACAAGGAATTTGCATCTCCATCTCAATTTTGCTTTTTAATGTCTTCACCCTCAGCCACTCAATGTTTCTAGTTCAGAAATTCCTGTAGATAGAACACCCATTTTCTGTAAGTTTCTTGAAATGTTTCAGAGCTGAAATTCAATGGCTATAATAGGCCTGGCCTGGGTCAAAGGTCCACCTCAGAATGCATTGTTGAGGGGATATAAATGTGCTCTTCTTGGCTTGGGAAGGGTCATGGACATGGATCTGGAAGATAGAGTTGGTCCCATTTGAAGGACATAGACTGAGAGTGAAGAAAGAGTTGATCTTGACAGGAAATCTGGGGCTCTTATCAGACGGGGGATGAAAACCAGAGAGGAAGAAGCAAACAGTGCATCATGATTCTCCACTTGGTTCTCAAAACTGACATAAGATACAGGAAGAGAAAACACTGCTGTCCCCATTTAAGAGATGAGGAAACTGAGGCATGAGTACAAAGGGACATTCCCACATTCCCACAGCTGTTACGAAGTAGATCTCAGGCTAGACTCTCACTCTCATGACTTCTGGCCTGGTGTAGCTTCCATTGATCATTCCATGGGGAGTGTATTTGTGTAGCCATCCACCTGAGAAGTTTCAGAGGGACCTCCGAACTCTGCCTCATTTCACTCTACCAAGGAAAAAAATAAATAGAAATAGGACATTCCTTTGGGTCCTGAAAGGAGACCATCAACTCCATAACAGACTTAGAAACTGCCCAAGTAACAAGGACAAGAAATCAGCTGATCCAAGTGAACAACCTTTCTATTCACAAATACCACGTCTGCTGGTTCATGTGAGCAAAACGGAAAGTCTGTTTCTTGAAATTTAATTGTACTTTGGAATGTACCTAAATCCAGGCAGGGCTCTGTGTTGATCTTCTGGTTGTGAATCCAAACACAGGGAAGATCGAAAACTCCAAACAACTGTCAAATCTTGCCTCTATCACATGTGAGCCATTTGTCTTGGGCTCATTAAATACATTCTTTAAGGCTCAGTGTCCTCATTTGCCCACGGAGATGATAATTGAAACTGTCTCAGCTGCAGCAGTTAGGATCCCACGCAATAACAAATATAAAACCCTTAACACAGTGTCTAACACAGGTAAATGCTCAATAATGTTGGTAGTTACTATTCATGCTACGTTTAAATGATTAAAGACTATCTAATAACCTCAAAGGAAGTCACTGCTTAATTATGGAAAACGTATAGATGAAATATTGTGGGTATTAATAATATATTTATAAAGAGATTGGAATAACATAGAAAAAAGTTTATATTTAATACTTACTAGAGGGAGTAGGATTCAGAGTTGAATGCCAAAATAACCACAATGCAATTAAAATGCACAGGGGAAAATTAAGGGCATGTACTAATACAATCACGGTCAGTATATTTGGTTCAGTATGTTTTCCTGCCTTTTGCTTTTACTGTATCTTTAATGCTTTTTTATGATAAGATTCATTTTATAATAACAAAAGGGTTTTATATTTTACAAAAGACAGACACTCTCTTAAATTTCAATTGCTAATCCATTATATATTGGGAAAAACACAGCCCACTTTGAGAAGGCATTGCTCCCTCGTGTATGGGAAATGAGGAAGAAATTTATTAGTTAAAGGGCCCTGTGAAAGCTCTTTCTGTAGACGTTCCAGTCTGAATAATAAGGCAGCCAGTTAGGATTAGGGAGTAATAGCATGAGCTATTTCCTTGGAGAACCAGGGACAGGATACCTACATCAATTTCCAGTCCATGGATCTAAGATACCATAATTATATCTATGAAAGGATTTAAGGGGGAAGTACATCAAAATAATATCTTAGGTGAGCATTCACAATGGAAAAGGGAAAAATATTATCAAGGGAATAGAAAAGCGTGGTGTGGGGGAGTTAACCTTGCTCTAATCTCCTCTGGTACATTCTCCTCCTGATGTTTCAGTGAATACAATGAATAGAGAGAAAAAAAAAAAAATGGACCCAATGCTATAAGGCCAGGGAAACATACAGAAGGAGAGCTCTCTCATCATATACTTTCCTAAATTTCCCAGTTTCCATCAGCCCTGAAACTATAAAGGGCTCTACAGTGTTAGCCTGCAGGTATAACTTGAAAACACACACAATGCATTTGTTTCTTCCAGGGAACCACTAAGGAATGCACATCACAAACAGAAAAACCGGGGTCAAGTGGACCTGTGTTCCATTAGACTCTGAAGAAGCCCAAATTTCTTAGCAATAAATACAAATAAAAGTCAGTTTGCCTTCAAGAGTAGTTTTGTTCACAAGCCAGTCTCAGTTAAACAAAGGATATTTTCTTGAGCTGACTTAAGGGTATTGGTTGCCACAATTGTTCCATGAGAACAGCTGCCATTTATAGGGGCTCACTAGTTTGGCTCATAATGCTAGAGATTTAACCTGCAGTATTGACGAGATCCTCACAAGAACCTGATATGTGAGTGTATGTGTGTGTGTGTATGTGTGGTGTACTACCATCCTGTTTTTACAGAAAAAAAATGCTAAACTTAGAGAGGTAAATTTGATAACTAGATATAGAAAGAAATCCAGAATATAACTGAGGTTTGCCTATTCCAAATTCTATGCTCCTAAAACCTATACTGATACTCTTATGTATTACCCCAAATTCCATTTATCCCATTAAAATTTCATTTTATGTTTGCTGACAAAATTTTAGCCATACTCTTTTACATCCATTTGTTTTGAAATATTCTGATGAAACTGAGAACAGAATACATGGGGAAAGACCCTATTCTCTTTGAACAAGGGCTGTGAACTGGTGTTCATCTGGCCCAATGCTTTATGCAAACACACTATGTTTGACCTGCAGAATGTATGAAAAGGTTTTAGTTAGCATCCAACATGTAAAAGTAAAAAATAAAAAGATTTCACATGAAATATTGGTGTCTAGCTTTTTGTAAAACATTAGATGATTTGGCAATGCTGGAAATTCATTACCACTTGGCAAAGATGATCTAGGGCTGAATAATCCAGCCCCTTTAGAGTCTTCACCACTGGCCCGCATCCCCCACCTGAGTCTGGGTGCTGATGCTGGTGGACTCTGCCTCAGAAGCTTCTCTCCTTCCCGCTGCAGAGCCAGAATGGTGAAGCTTCCTATGACCAGGGTCCAGAGGGGCTTGCTGTTCACCCTGACTGCCCATCACAGAGCAGGAAAAACTGTCAAAGACCCTTCTCCATCCAGACATCTGAGAACCTTCACTACAGTCTATTTCCCCATGATGATAATTCAAATTTACTTAGCAATAGCTATGTGCCAATATTATTTCATAAAATCTCCACAAAAAACCCCATGAGATGTATGGTATTATAATCACTTTAAACATGAGAAATAATGGTGATTTTTTTCCCATGAAAATGGAAAACATCAAGTTAATTAATACATATTTTTTCTTCCAGATATTTTTTCTTAAGCTCTGTCTCTATGAGAATCAGTATTCTAATGTTATCTAATTTTGCACAAACTAACTTAGTTACATTTTTCAATTTTTTTTTTTTTTTTTTTTATCTTCTTGAGCAACTTGAGCAGGTGTCAAAATCCATGACTTCAAGAACAAGGGACATGAGGTAAAAATCTAATCTTAGTCTAAAAAATAAACATTAGTGAATAGGGACAGTATCTTTGATAAGACAGCAAGAAGAAAACAAACTCACCCTGATCATAAAAATGCCATTATCTGCTTTTACTTGAAAATGGCCTCTCAGAGTGTGTAATTTAAAACAAAAGGAATTTCTCTTTAATGGTTTCTGCCACAGACAGTGTGGTATGATGTACAGGTAATGACACTGGGGGGCACTCAAGCTCCTGGCTGAGGCTCCCCAAAGTCTTGTTACTTAGCCTAGGTCTGGCTGCCTGCACCCAAACAAAAACAAACAACCGAAAAGTCAAATGTTGATAAAAATGGAGGTCAGATTTTATTCAGGAAAAACAGTGACCTGAGGATAGATGTTCAGCTAACTCTTCTCTCTGGTAAACCCAAAGGAGAATGGCCAGACTATAAAGTCATCTCAAAGACTCAGGTTTACTGAAGGGTTTTTAAAGAGGGGGCTGAGGGAATGGAACATGGGAAATGAAAAGCAGGAGGGAGCGGGATGTGAGCTGCGGGGGCAATGTGCAAAGAGCCAGGTGCGAGGTTTTGCCAAGGCTCCATCTAGTTTCTGCTCCCATCCTTGGTGTTATCTTAGGGTCCAGCTGGAAGGGTGGAATCAGCACAGCTTTAATGATGTCTTCCTTGGTTTCTCCATGTCTGGATAGTATGTGACTCATGGCAAGTTTGCAGCTCCAGGCTGACTGGAAAACAACTTTATGATTTTATCTTGCCCTGTAACCAGTCTTCGAAATATCAAATAACTATGAGAAAAGAGGGAACTCAGAGAAATACATGCCAAGAAAAAAATTGTATTTTAAAATCTTCTAGATCCCATGTGGTTTTAGGTCCCAACATGGCTTCAGTCATGCTTACTCCAACAGTAATAAAGTTATTTCAGAATGTCAATCACACTAGTGCCTACCAGCCTGGGAGGCAGGAGCCCTGGCAACACTCTGAAAGAATGGGAGGAATTCATGGGGAAAGTGATTTTAATCAGTGGATTCAAATTTTATTACAATTCCCCCACATCTTATAACCCTGGACACACATATTCTTTCTTTTATCATGAAGATACCAACTCCATATCACCTGACCAATTAATCTACAGGTAAAAGATTCTATTTAGCCTCCTAATGATGACTCCCATGCAATGAGTACTTTCATGTGCTAGCCCTGTTCTAAGTATTTAGAAAACATTCTGTTATTGAAACCTCATAACACTCCATGAATTAGGGACTCTAGTGTGACAGGTAAAATATAATCATGCAGGGTTACATTTTTAAGCATGCTACCTCTTTCTACGTGTTATCTCATTCAATTCCTATAACACTCTCTGAAATAGAGATGACAAATTGTATAACTGCAATGTTTGATAAAGTCCCACTGCTTTTAGACAGTAAGATGCTGAGGCTACTCAGGGGAGGTAAACGTCTTGTCACTGAAACTCAGATGCACTTGCTTCTAAATGCCCTCATTACTATTTGAACACACAGTCAGTAATAATGTCAAAAATGTTTGTGTCATCATCACTTCTAATGCTGCAGATGAGATGTTACACCTCTACCTGTACCTGGAATTGCGGGTTTATTAAATGTTATTCTTCATCATTTTAAGGTAGCCATATCTCCTATGAAAGAGACAGCTTATTATCCTGCTATATATTTTCCCCATAATAATAGAATTTCTGGTTTTTAACTTGGCATATGGCTGCACAGAATAAAGACTACATTACCCAGCATACCTTGGGACAAGGGAGTGTCAGGTGATCAAGTCTTAGCCAATGAGATGAAAGCAGAAGTGTCACATGACAGCTGACTTTCTTCCTTGTTCTTTGTCTCCTGTGGACTTTAAAGCAGAGGTGGTGTCTAGAGACTGATGCTGCCATCCTGCTACTGAAATGAAGAGGGATGGAGATCAGGAGCTGAGCAACAAACTACAAGAAGCCTGGGATCCTGAAGACCATGTAGGTCACAATCACATTCCAGCTCTGAAGCCCCCTTCCTTAGGATGTTTCCATGAGAAAGAAAAAAATCTTCTCTCTTGCTTAAGCGACTATTATTCTGACCTCTTAATTAGAATGTATACCATTCTGAACTGATAACATTTCCAAACACAACATTGAGATCCAGTAAACACTGCATGTGTGGGTAGAAGGATGAACAAGATGCACCCCTGCTATTAATAGGAAGCAACACATGTTGATAAAGTCCTGTCTTAATATATTTTTTAAAACTTATTTAGCTAGCTCTCCACCCCCTTAATCTAACCTGACTGATCATTGCTGGGTTTTATCAAGCAGAAAATTAACCCTACTTCATTTCCTCTCTGAGTTTGGAACCATTTAAAATAAAAAAGACACACCTATATTAAAAATCTATTAAAAACAGAAGTTTTAATGCTTCTAATTCTGGATTGTTAGTCATGGTTGGGTCTTGTATTAGTCTGTTTTGTGTTGCTATCACAGAATTACCTGAGACTGGGTAATTTATAAAGAACAGAGGTTTATTTGGCTTATGATTCTGGGACAAGGCTGCTTCTATTCATAGTGGAAAGTGGCAGGCAGCTGGTGGGTACAAGCAGATCACATGGTGAGAAGAAGCAAGAGAGAGAGAGAGGAGGTGCTAGGATCTTTTTAAACAACCAGCTCTCACAGGAACCAATAGAGTGAGAATTCACTGATTAATCACCCTTCCCCCAAGGACAGCATTTATCCATTCATGAGGAATTGGCCCTCATGACTCAATCAGTTTCCAACACTACTGCATTGGGGATCAGATTTCCACATGAGTTTTGGAGGGGACAACACATCCAAACTCCCTCAGGTCTTAAGTAAAAGTGCCCTCTTAAATTTCACCCAGTAAGTGTAGATCTTCTTTGGGTCCACTTGTATAGTGGGCTGGGTATCTTAGTCCATTTTGTGTTGCTATAACATAAGACTGGGTAATTTATAAAGAAAAGATGTTTATGCAGTTCACAGTTCTGCAGGCTGGGAAGTTCAAGATTGGACAGCGGCATCTGATGGCTTCTGGTAACTCTTGGGTGACTGGGGTTAATAATCTATCTTAATGACTTAATCACCTCTTCAAGGCACCACCTCCCAACACCATCACATTGGGGACTGCTATCGTCTGAATGTTTGTCCCCTCCAAAGCTTATATGAAAGCTTGATCCCCAACATGTCAGCTTTGAAAGGTAGGGTCTTTGGCAGGTAATTGGATTGTGAGGGCTATACCCTCCTGAATGAATTCATCTATTATAGATTAATGGGTTAATGGACAAATGGGTTATCAAAGGAGTGGCACTTCTGGCTTTAAAAGAGAGGACAAAGCATGTTGATTTGCTCTTGTCCCACTCACCATGTGATAGCCTGTACTGCCTTAGGACTAGCACAGAGTATTCCTACCAAGGAGAAGTCCTTCACCAGATGTGCCCCATGGATCTCGGACTTCCCAGCCCCCGAAACTGTGAAAAATATTTTTTTTTCTATATGAATTACCCAGTTTCAGGTATTCTGCTATAAGCAACAGAAAATTATTACAGGGACCAAATCTCAACATGAGTTTTGGTGTGTTCAGGGGCCCCTTCGTGTTGCAGGCAATGGGGCTGGCATTTCCAGAGGCTCCCTGACATGGTACCATGGGGAAGAGGCAGCAAAGAGAGTGTAAGCCATCTGTCTCCTCAAACCCATGCCTGGGGTTGCTGAAGGGCCCCTACCCTGACCCATCTGGGGGCTACTGATAGAGAGAAGAAGGAGGCAGGTGGGGGTCAAAGTAATGGGGCAGCCTCTCACCTGCTCAAACACAGGTAACCCAGGATCCTGACAAGTGAGCCACATATGACCACAACACTCACATATTAATCCTGCTTGATGGGTAAAGGAGAATAAAAGCTGTCAGCATCCTGCCACCTCCGCAATCAGACACATTCTTTCACCTCCCACGGGGATAAACAGGAAAGGCAGGGGAAGGGTTCAGTTTCATCCCAACACTCCCAAGTGAGAAGCTCCTTTGTCATGGTCCAGCTGGAGCATGAGAAAAAGGAGGGAGACGCTCAACTGGAGGGCTCATCAGGAGCTGCTACCGAGGACGAATGAGTAATGCTGCAGGTAAAGATGAATACTGCAGGGAGGGATGGTTTTTAACTGGACACATGGTAAAGAGAAGTAATAAACTAGATGATCTGGAAAGTAAATAAGATAAAACAATTGTATGGAGTGAGATTTTCTTAAACATATCCACAAGGAATAGGGGAGTTGATTGCAGGCTTCTTCCTCTTCCATGTTTCTACTCATATCATTATCATTATCATTGTAATTTGAGTGGTGACCCACTTTATTCATCTATTGTAAGGCATCTCTGAAACCCGAGCAATAACAGACATGATTCCAATGCAATATTTACCTCCTACTGTTCTCCTGCATCTGTTCCTCTTTTGATGTCGTGTCAAGACCTATTTAGGACATAACTGTGCCCATGTAGCACCCTGCCATCAGCACTCTGCAATGCTCATTTTTCATCTCTGATCTTCATTCACAAGCATTTCTCTGGGTAAAGGACTGTAGATAATACAAAAGGAGTGTCTATGAGAGAAACAGACGAGCTTGACTAATGAAGGAGATGAAAATTGGAGCCATAATGAGCTGTTCTATTATAAATGAGCATAAATTACATTGTCAGTGCTATTTGCAATTTTACACGGCACAGAGACTTGCAATTACGTCTATTCAATGATTGGATTCAGAGGATTTTTCAATAAAGAATTCTCATTGCGGCCAAACAGCCCATTTGGAAGCTTCTGGTGTACATGGGATTCAAAACTAGCCATGAAAGAATTCATCACTATAGATTCACAAGAAAACTCTGGGCCGATTGTCTAGAGGTTGGCAAGTACTTGAAGGAGTAATGTTCAAATATTTAGGAATAAAGCATAATGGCTATGACTTCTGTCTATGATTGTGGAAAAACTGAGTTGAATTCCAAATATCATGGTGGTTAGATCAGTTTACTCCTAATGAGAAAAACAAAACAAGCAAAACAATATTTAGAAACAAAGTGTGATCAGAAAATTTTGTAAGGGTTGAAAAATCTCTTCTTAGTTTTTTTTAATTATTATTATTTTTACCTATAGTACATAAATATCCCCTTATATGTATTGCAAACAATAAGGACTGTTTTAAAATGACTGTAATACCATTATCACTCAAAAATATTATTGAAATACATTCTTAATATCATCAAATATCTAGTCAATGTTCAAATTCCTTTGCATGTCTTTAGCCTTTTTGTAAACCTCTAATATATAATTTTGTAGATGTTATATATTTTTCTTTCCATAGATAAGCATGGCAGCATTTCAATCCACTTTCTTTCCACCAAAGTTAGCAAAGCCCATAATTACCTTCGCCTTTGCCATACTATCTACAGCTGCTCATTCTGTTGTGACAGAGCTTGGTTTTCTGTAAGAGTCAAACTAAACAACCCCATCGTTGAGGCAGAACCAGTCTCAGCTTGGTTTAAAATTAAGTTGTGTTACCAGCCTGGTGGAAAGTTCCATCACTGTATTGGAATAAATAAATTTAGCTTTTAAAAGAATGAAAGTGAGCATTATGATTTTAGCTACAGTAGCAGAGATGAAAACCGCAAGTGCTGGGGCAAGAAAGCAGACACAAGCATCTTCTTACCCTGTAGTATTTCTGAGGCAATGCTGGGCTTTTTTTTACATCTGACTATTACTACTGCAGATGTTAATAGACCAAGACTTTGATCTTAACTATGACTGGCACATACCAACTTGTGATGATTTCAGTTGTTTTCAGGAAAGACTGTTAGGCAAAAGTTGTACTTGGGGAATTCCTGGAAGGATAACCGATGTAGAAATGCCTAAACTACTTCCATTACATGAATTGGTTTACTTATGGCATCAGTGAAACTTCTTCCATTCCTACCTTGATCCAAGTAAAATCCTATTAGAAATAAAAATAAACACACAAAAACATTTTCAAACACTATCTACATTCTTTGGTTATTTTGGAATTTGAGTGCCTCAAACTTGCCTTATCAACAGTCTTGTTGACATGTGGTCAGGCTCTAAGTACTCACACACACTGGCCACCCAGGTCCATTTCTCTTTCTGAAACTAGCCAAGCCCTGTCTTGCCTCATGGCTTTGCTCTCATATCCTGTGTCTGCAGCTCTCACACTTGGTTTGACTCCTTCTCATCCTCCCTCCTTAGAGGACAGCATCCTCATGCCATTGTCTAGAGGAGCAGCTCCATCACCTCATTCCAGTCTCTCTCCAGCAAATCACCCCATTTATTACCTCTGTGGCATTTTATCACAATCTACAAGTTGTGTGTTTTATTTGTTTTCTTGTCTACTGTCTACATCTTTAATTGTATGTGACACTCATGAGGACAGGGACTTGACTGTCTGACACAAGGTAGGTGCTTATGAATGAATGAATGAATAAGTGAATGAACGAATGAGTGAATAAATGTATAAATGAATGAGTGAGTGAGTGAATAAATGAATGAGTGAATGAAGCACATACAGTTCAAGAGAGATTATATCCACACTGAATTTTCTTCTAGCACAACCAATAATATAAGGAATTGCTCATTGTTTTAAAAGAGTTGGATTTTTACCAGTGAACGGCACAGAATGGTGGAGGACCCTAGATCTTTAATTTTTAAGTGAGATTACTCTAAAAATAACAATTTTAACTTAAAAGTAAGCCGGAGGGCTGGCCAGTTAGCTCAGTTGGTTAGAACACAGTGTTCTAACACCAGTGTTAGGGGTTGGGAGCTGCGTACTGGCCAGCTTGCCCACCGCCAACCCCAGGAAAAAATGAAACATTAAACCTGGGAAAGTTTAAAATGTTCTTGGCGAATATCAAGAGAACCCAAGGCCTGACTTGTGTGCAAATGGTACAGAATGAAGCCTCCTCTTGTCCTCTTCGCTAATGTCATCATGTACCTATCACTGTGCCTACAGCAGTCAGGATGCTGAGACGCTGATGACTCCTGCTGTTTCCCCCACAGCAATCATCACATTAACTGCATCAGAGAGACATGATCTTGGTCTGCTAGAATCTCAAAGACTCGTGACCATATACCAGGTCTACACCATAACTGCTGTGCTACTTTGAAAATTACCCTCAGCCTTTCAAACGTCCTCCACCTCTAATCCCATTGCCTGACAATCCTCTACAGACTGTTATCATGTACTACCTCCACTCAAGATGGGTAAAAAATAAAAAATACAAGTGAGAATATGGTCCTGACCACAGAATGTGTGAATATGTCATGTCCTTTGGAGGTGGTTCTCTGTTTCTATTTTGATGATTTCATTTGAATCGACTTAACTTTGAACATATCACCAGTCACCAGCAAGGTCTGTTTCTTTGACAAGCTGTTTTAGAGATAAAAGGCCTTTATGAATCTCTTTTATGAAGAAAAAGGTTGGTTCAGAGAAATTGGCACTGACTAATAAAGCAAAAAACACTGAGGGCCATTTGTTAGGTTATTCTAGAAGACAGACGTGTGATGGAAAACTCTTTTGCCCCTACTACATGGATATTAATATATCCTTCTGCAACTTTCCCTTCTTTCTAACTCATGGAACAGTAGGTAGAAATGGAACCCCACAAGCCATTTTTCCTTCCTCCATGAAGGCAGGTAGTTGGGAGTTGAACATGGGGTGGGTGGAGAAGTGGTTGGTGCTGCGTGTTCTAGAAACCAGTAGACCAGAGGCTGGCTGTTAGCATGCCTGTTGTGCTTGGGTTTCTACCTCATTTTCTCCATCTCTCTTTCCTCTCCCCATTTGGTTGGACAGGATCTGGCTTGTCTTTCTCCAACATGGGCTTCCTTTTCACCTGCCTGGAGTGGAGTCTGGCTCACAGTGTGAGAGCTGTTTTCAGGTGTCTAGAGTGTGAACAGCTACAGGACAACAAGCTGGCAAGACTCAAGGAAATCAGGTGGAGTCCATTATTTACTAACAGATCCCATGTACTCTAAAATTAGAAGGCAGCAGGTTTTATGCCATGTTAATGTTGAAGACTTGCAGGTCCTTCAGGGCATGACCCAGTTGTGGAAGTTCAGATTGCAGGCAGCTGTGGCCTCTCTCTCCTGTAGGCACTTTATTATACTAGTTGTCATCTGAGTTCTGACCAGGCTGATTAAACTTCAGTATAGGTTGTATTCCAATGAAACAGAGGGGGTATATCTGTGCTAATGAATAAAAGAATCTGCTTCAAGCACAGCATTTGCCAATTAGTGATTATCTTGGGGTTGGGTAGCTTGACTGTTGAGATCTATCTCTTCTTTGTACCTCCATTCTCTTGAGTGTCTTGGCCCCTCAAGTCCTAACAGCCTTTGTAACCAGGAAGTCCTTTTCTTTCATTCTGCTTGAGTCAGTGAGATGCCAGGATCCTGCTCAGCTCCTTTGCCCCCAGCAGCCACTTTGGTATCAGTCTCTCTCCCTCTCTCCCTTCACCATGGTGGACAGTCATATTCCAAGGATGGCCACAATGGTGCCTCCCATCATGTTTTTCTTCCAAGGTGATCTTTGTGTCTCCTTTTGCTGAACTTGGGTAGACTTTGTTACTGCCTCTACTTACCAATACAGTCCAATAGGAGGGATGCTGCATGACTTCTGAGGCTAGGTCACAAAAACCCCATGGATTTCTGGTTGTTCTCTATAATATATATTATATTACATGATACTTATTGTGTTATATATTTTACATAATTGCATATATTTAAATCAACTTTACTGAGATACAATTTGCATAACATAAAACTCACTCATTTTAAAAGTATATTTTAATTATTTGACCCACCTGAGCCTTGGAATGAACTGATGTCCGCGTTTTGTGGGTTTCCATATCCTCTGGCTTCTTCACCTCCTCCCTGCTCCCACCTTTGAAGACCCCTCCCTCAGAGTCTCCTACTATGGCTGGGAAGTGTGTTTTCAGGGAAGGAGCTGGGAGGACAAGGTAAGAGGACAAAGTCCCATGCTGTCATTGGTGGAGGGGAGCATCCCAGAGGTTTGGTTGTAGAAGGAAGACATTTTGTGTTTCTTCTACTATTTCTTAAAGAAGTCTGAATAGAATTTTTCTAAGCAACAAAGGCAATGAGATGTTTTTATAGTAGAAAAAAGGTGGAAATAACAAATGGGCATTTTGCTTTTTTTCTAACAATGTCTATAAACATATAATTTTATGCAGGTCAAGATGAAACCTGGTATTATGGAAAAAATCTGAGCTAGGAGTAAAGAATTTACCTGGTTTTACAGGTTATATGAGCATAGTGTCCAGTCCCCAGGGTGTGGTAAGGCTAAGGTGATGCCCACCTGGGTCCTCTTTGGAGGTGAGGGTATAGCAGTCCTCCTTCCTACCATTGTGCCCCATGTTGTAGATACTGTTAGTGGCCTAACAAAAAGTGTTTATTCCCTTCTTTTTGCCTTTGGTCAGGTGTTGAGATTACTGCCTTCATCTCCAAGAAGCCAGCCCCAGCCTCTTGGTGGTGAATTGTGATTGGATGAAGCCATTTTCTTCAATCCTTTTTCCATTGCCAGTGATTGGTTTACCCATGTGACCCCCAATGAGATGTAGGAGGAAGTAAGCTGGCAACTTCTAGGAAAGGTCTACTCTCTCATAAGAGAAAGGACTCTGTGAGGAGAGACCATCATTTCTGTCCTTCTGTCTTTTTGGCTTTGGATGCTATCATGTGTGGGCATCATGTCACATGTGCGGCAGTGTGTCCCATATGTGGACATCTCAAAAGGACAAGCATGAAGATGAAAGCCAATGGTATAAAGATGATGAAGCTGGATGAGAAAGTAGACTATCCTCCCACTGCCATGGTTGATCAAATCTCAGGATCCCCTATTCTGAAATTTCTATTAAGAATTGGATAATTGTCCAATGGTTTAAATTACTAGCAGCCATATGCATCCTAACTAATATAATGCAATACCTGGGAGGTGTAGAGTAAACCCCAGACTGGGGAGAGAAGTGGGTAGGTGACCCTCCTCCTCATTGGCAGAGAGAAATTCCCAGGCATAAAGCAAACTCTTATAGCATCACTTAAAAAAAATAAATGAGTCAGAGACCACTTGTTTTGCCCACTCCCTGTGGAATTCCACCTCCGTCCATTGGTCTTAAGTACTGCACATTGCTGTGTTTGTTTAGCTCTTGGCTCAGCCATTTCAGTAGCTTCTAACTAGTCTCCAGCCTTTACTTTCACCCCATATGCCCCAAATCTATTTCCCATAGCCTTGTCACTCTGATCCTGAGAAAATTCTTTTATATCATAACAGTAAAGCCTGAACTCTTTGACCCAACCTATCATGCTCTCCTTAAGCAGCCTCAGTTCTTTCTCCAGTCCCATTTTCTTCCTTCCCTCCCCTCAATCCAAACCCAGTGTCCACTGGAAATTCTGCAGAGGTGTCAGATTGTTCAGCTTAGGGCTCTGCACAAACTGTTCCCCATGCTTGTGAGGCTCTTCATCCCTTCCTCTATCCAATTGTTTTTCTTGGTCCTCATTATTTCCCCCATTTCTGTGCAAACCTTCCTCCCTCAGGGAAATCTTCTCTGACTCCCAGGTTGAATTGATATGCTTGTCTGGTGCTTTTCCTGTGTGTACCTCAAAGAGACTTTCTCCATTCTGTCGCATATATCATAGCACCAATCCCACTATAAAGTGATCTGTTAATTATCTGCCTCTGCCACTTTGTCCCATGAGGATGAGAATTGTGTCTTGTTTATTTCTGTGTTCTCAGTCTTTAGCTCCTTAGCACAGTGCCTGGCTATTATTGATAAATAAATACTGAATTATATTGAGGCTGTCTTACTCATTATAGGATTCTTGCACATCTGCCCCTTCACCTAGTCTAAATTCAAGGGACTTGTGAATTTCTGGGCAACAGAAATGGGGGGATAGAAGGAAATTTGCTTTTTATTCTTATTCTTGATCTGTCTTCAAGGACATTTGCTAAGATGCCCCTCTTCACATCTCATCCTTTACCCGGTAACTCTGCATCTTCCCTTCCATCCATTGGAAGCTTGCCATCACATCCATTGGCCTCTATTTCACCCCAATGTCTCACTTAGGAACAGAGAAACCCTTCTGTTTCTTATGTGATGCAGGTTCCCAGTAAACCAATGTACCAGGCTAGGACATAGTTTCTCTGTTAGGATGTCTCAGGCTCACCTGAAAAGACATAAATAGGACCCAGTCAGCTCTATCCTGGGATCATGTCACCCAAGTCCATTCCAGCCCTACTTGGGGTCTACCCAGGGAAGGAAGTACCCATTCTCTCTGCTCTTAGATCCCTTGAACTTATCTCTCCTTCCTCTATGGGAAGAATGTCAAATCATTTAGACTAAGGTGCATTGTTATGGTTTAAAACATGAGAAGGAGGGTCCTTGATTGTGTGGAGCTTTGTAGCAGCTAAAGGAGAGAAGAAAAGGAGGAAGAAAAAGAAAACTAGAGGCAGTGTGCAGAAAGCAGCTCTTCTGATAAACATTCCATGTCCAAAATCCATTAATCTCCTTGTGAATTATTTATATCTTGGTCTGATTTTGCAGCTCATTTCAAATGTTTGCTTAATTTCACCGATGATGAGAAAATAAAACATCTCCCTGGAGAAACTCTAAAAGATGGCTTGGAAGTCATGGCATTAGTTTAGGGGCCCTCATTGGTAGTCAGATGCACAGCCTTAAATATTTATGAAAATATTAATAAATAAATATTTTTTGCTACTAGTATCAGATGATAAGGTCAGAGCTATGGCACATATTTTCCTTTGGCCTCAACTACCCAAATGAAAACTCTTATTTTCAGTTACTCCCTGGTGTAAGAGGCATAATTCGAGAGAAGAAAAATAATTGCTTTCTCGACTCCAGACTTTCTGCCCAAGGAATCTTTTCTTGATTAAGTTTCCAAACAATCATCACTGCAGCAATCTGGGTGTCTCCAATTTAATTTTCTCCTTGCTGTGTTTTCCTCTGTTTCCTAATTTGTGAGCAGCCTGCTTCTGAGTGATTGATTCCAGCGTAAGCCCCACAGCATGCACCACACCCTGCAAGAGTTTCCAGATAAAATACAGGACAGGCAGTCAAATTTGGATTTCGGATAAACAGTGAATACATTTTTAGTATAAGTATGTCTCAAATATTTCATGGGACATACTTATGCTAAAAATATTTGCTAAATCTGACAACAATGGTACACCCTGCATTTGGCAGAATCAGATTATAGAATTTACATGGCCTTGAGGGAAACACATTTGCTGGTAAAAGAGAGAGTTATCAAGGGGTTGGATGAGCATTTTAGATTAGACAGATTGAGCAGTTCCACCCATCTCTGCTCACTGCCTAATTAATACATGTGGGAAATAGAGAAATGAAAAACAGTTGTTCTACATGCTGTGTCCATCTTTCCCACTTTTTCCCATGTTCCTCTACCTAATATCATTTGTTTGCTAAAATAGATGACACCCAAAAGCAATATTTACAGTGAATCTGGATAGCTGGTTCAGTCAAAAGAATTATAACTCTCTCATTTTGCTCCATACACTAGCCTTATTTTTTTGTTTGTTTTTGCTTGTTTGTTTTTCAGTAAAACTTAGTAGAAGTGTGCTCTTCCTTTCCACCCTGAGGCTGACTTTTTCCCATTGGCTTATGTTGCTGGATCTTTTCATAAGCCTCTTGGGTTTTGTGCCGCCAAACCCTTGACTCATCTGTGCATGAGAAATGAGCCCTGCCCAACTCAAATGTGATGATGGTTTTGAAAGTTTTGCAACAGGATATACAGATATTGGGGATGATGGAGAAGATGATAACCTGGGGTTGCTGGATGAGTCTGTGCTTGGTTTACTGTGATCCGTGTGTTATCTCTGCAATAATTCCCTCTATGAGCACTAGTGTGAACAGTATCTCCTCATTCAACAGAAATTGTGGCCTTACAACTTCTGATTTGAAAAGTTGTTTCTAAGACCTGGCACTGGGATTCTTTGGATTTTATGTTCTTTGTCAACTGCATTGTGATAGTCAAGACAGGTTGGGTTATATTCAGGTAACTTCCTACATCCAAAATCTCAGAGGCATAAAGCCACACCACTAATGCTTATTTCTCCCTCATGCTCCATATCCACTGGGCATTGGCCAGAGAACTCTGTGTCACGTTGGCCACACCCCAAAACCGAGGCTGTCATGGCAGCTCCATCTGGAAGCACTGATGTTCATCATGGCAGAGTGAAAGAGAGAGCATGGGGAAGAAGGCATGGATCACTTATATGCTCATTTCCTTGGCTAAGTCAAGTCACATGACTACATTTAATTAAATTGGGCTCGGAAGGGCAATCCCACCACACACTCCAACAATTGCCCACACAGAATGTGCTGCCAGGAGCCCACTCTCTATACCCCTTTCCTCACCTGAGCTGGAAGGTGAGCTCATCATGGATAAATGATACCTCCAGAGGGTGTGGCCACCTTGACTGGGTGGGAAATAGGAAGATGACACCCTGAGTTTGTTTTCAGTGTCCCAACTCTCACCACACTGTGTGAAACTGTGACTGGCACATATAATCACACTGACCCTGTAGCTAATGAGGGCACCAGACATGGTCTCCCGAGCAGTGGTCTCAAAGGCTGCATCTGTGAAGGCCAAAGAAATGGTTGCCATGGAGCGAGGGTTACAGAAAGGGGTCAAACCACTCATGTTGAAGAATGTAGATTGGGGAACATCATTTGGTGGTTTTGAAATAATAACTGGAGACAGCTTATCACATCTGTGAGGTTTTGCAAGTGTGTATATGAGATGCATTTGACAAAGGACAAATGCAGTGGAAGTTTCTGCTAGATTAAATCATCTCTCTTGAAACCAATGTAATTGTGGTTTCAAGATCCCTGAAGGATCCCTTTTGTCATCATCTTGCTCTGACTAATTTGCAGTAAACAATGGCTATCACTGATAAATCAGGCCTGATATCCTGCCCTAAAATTAAATAGAAAATAAAGAACTTGGAAATGTGGTAATTGTGCCAATGGACATGCCCTACTGCCCAAAACGGGATGGTTCTCGGAACTGCCTGTAGCCTTCAGGACATTCCTATTTTCTCTTATATAGTTTTGAAATTAAATACAGCCAAGTGTAAAAGTCACTTTGACTTTCAGCTCTGCTGTTACCAAGTCCATATTACAAAGAATCTTGGCCCAATGGGTCAATGTCACACTCTAAATCCTCTCAGGAAAAGTGTTTGGCTGTGTAATGCATAGTATTTTGCTTACTGGCAACAACAGGCTTTTAGCTTGGTAGGAATTCCCTTCCAGCTCTCCAAAAATATTTATCCACTTTATAGCACAGTTGTGTTTTCTGGTAGACCAGCTGTTTTTCTATTAGATCATCTGCATCTACGAATTCCTCTTACTGGTTACCTACATCTAAAATGTCTCATCATTTATAAACACTCTGAAGCACATTGGATGTTCTCATAAGTTAAACATCATTACTTAGAAAAAACAACTTAATATAGGATTAATTTGAACTTGTGAGATCAAAGCTGGATTCCAAATAAGTCAGTTTATGTAAAGAATTTGAGAAAGTTCTGAAAGTTCTAAAAAACAAAAACAGACTTTGTCTTTTCCTATAAGAACTATTGTCACGACTTAACACATAACAATAACATTAAACAACCCAAGTGAATCAGTTCATCCTTTTCCAGGCTCCTTATGGCATCTAAAGATTATCAAACAATTTTACAAAAACAGTAGATAGGTTTCTATTTCAGTGTTATCTGTTTCTCTGTTCTCATACTCAATATATTTCCAGATTAAAGAAGGACACTCTTCTTGTACCACACTTTGATTTTATGGTAGGCTGACATCTTTTTTATGGCATTTTTTGGGTACATGTCTGAAGGCTATTTCTTTTTATTTTTATAAAGTAAAAGCAAGCATATAAACTTATTAAGTGCTTCTGCATACGTAGAGGAAACTAGACATTAATGAAAAACCTCCATGATGAAAGGCTCCATGTTGTAGATTAGCAAATGACAGTCCTCTCTGGCAGCGTTGTGTACAAGGTGTACATGACTTTAGCAGACGATGACTGTTTTCTTTGGTAAGAATTTATAAACTGAGTAGAATTTGCCAAAATTTACATGTGCATATTGGCTGAATATGCAGACAGAGAAGCAAAATCTATTTTGTATTTTGAAAAGATATAAAAAAATAATCTGATGTTTTATGATTTCTGTGGCTTTATCAAAATCTTCCTGGAAATCAAAAAAATAATTAAAACTCTAGTATTAAAAGCAAACTACCTGACAGCTAAGGGGAACAATTTTTTGTTGCTGTGACTTTAACATATCACTTAATATACTGTTAGAAAGCACGATCTTTGGGAAAAGATGACAGAATCATTCCTACGGATAAGGGGCCGATGCATCTGTTATCGAACTTTCATTTCTTCTGTTTGCACAAAGGACATGCTAGTTGCTGTCTCTGAAATAGGAAATGCAGTTTTTCTCAGTTTCCTAGCACAATGAAGGGAAGGTATGGTAATGTGTGCACATTTGTGCAGGATGCCAAACTCATTCAGTGGTCACTATTTTTAGCTGAATATTGGTGTCTTCTGAGAGGCAAAAATACTTCTGACTGATTTGGAAGCACTTGGTTTCTCATTCTGAACTCATGAGATTTATGCTCCTTATGGGCTTTCATTTCCCCTCTCTATCCAATCCCATTTTTTTTCCTGCATATTGTACAATATGCTTTTTGCTGATTATTTATCTCTCATCTGGGTTTAAGCATCCATCCATCTTCAATTTAAATAAACAAGTTATAACCATCTCCTTTTGTGTGTGTGTGTGTGTGTGTGTGACATCTGGATCATGCTGGCATTGGCATTACAATTGTTCTCATTTTTTAAATTAATTTTTTGTTGAAACTTATTGATTGTACATATTTATGGGGTACAGAATTATATTAAGATACAGGTATACAGTGTGTGATGATCTAATCAGGATAATTAGCATATTCATCATGGCATAACTTAATCATTACTTTGTGATGTGGACATTTGATTTGATTTCCTCTCTTCTAGTGGTTTGATAACATGCAGTAAATCATTGTTAATTATAGATTCCTGGGTCAATTGTATACCAATAGAACTTATTTCTTCTATCTACTTGTAATTCTGTGTCTATTCACCAGCCTTTCACTATCCTCCTTCCCCCTCCCCTTTCCCATCTCTACTAACCACAGTTCTTCTCTTTCTCATTTTTATTATCTAAACTCGCAGAAAATATAGTCACAATATGCATATAGTATTAAAAATTGAAAATTAAACTATCACTACCTTGACACAAAAAAGAACAGTTAATCCACAAAGAAAGTCAAAGACAACAGGTCATGCTCATGAGGACCTCACACTTAGGTGGCATACTCTAGTCTCATCACTAGTGAGGTGGCAACAGATGCTCTGTGGTTTGCACCACAGACCACCGTTGCCAGCACCAGTGGTCAGGGGAAAGAGCAGCAGCATGGACTACAGAAAACTGACAATTGGTATCATTTCTGTTGGATGCAAAAACACTGCTGCTTTTGGTTCCTATTTTTCAGAGCAGCCTTGTGGGTTTTGTGGTTTTCTCCCTAACTTCCATACTCACTGCCAATAATCAGGACTTCTCCCTGTCCTGGGGGAGGGGTTTTCTGGGATGTGGGACTTTTAGTGCTAACACAGGGCACTCCTGTGCAAATTGGGATGGTTGGTCACGCTAGGCGCTACAAGATAGAAGAGAATTGCGCAGTTCACATCAGCCCTAATTGATACATTAATCTCTATTGTGTCAAGCCACTAATTACTCAGGGTTTGTCTGCTGAGGAAGACACCGCTACTAATGTTGGACACCTCTTCCAACTGCCTTTCTCCAAGTCCAAACAACCCACGCAGACAAGGCTATTGTACAGACAGCAAAATCCAAGAATAGAATCTCTGTGCCTAAGTCAGAGGATGTCGTCAAGTAAGAGGAATTTAAGTTCTCAAACTTAGAAATAGGCTGTGTACCTTCTAAGTGCCATTTCTCCCAGCCCCAAAGAGAAATAAAGTTACCTGGGCTAGGTGTGATGAATTATACTCACGTAGGATAAGCAGGTTTAATAAATCATAAGGTACTTTTACCAAAGGTGGCTGTACTGTGAATTAAACTGGAGCCAGAAACCTGACATTTCACAAATCTAAAATTAAGAATAATGGGTTCTTCTTTAGTCACTCTGCAATAGATACTACAAAATATCAAACCTAAAAAAGAAGTTTATAAATGATCTCATTCTAATTCCTGTAATTTAACTCAAACATTTATTGAGTGGCTTCTGTGTTTTAGAGACTGTGATAGAAAATGGAGTTTTAGAAGTAAATTGTGCACTAACCCTTTACTCCATATATATGTGTGTATGTGTATACACACATACACACACACACATACATGTGTATGTATTTAAGTTAAAAGTCACATGATATGAAATAAATTATCAGCCATTTTCAAGTGAAAGATTAAGTGGCTTTTAGTATATTCACAATGTTGTGCAATCATCACCTCTATATAGTTCCAAGCTCATCACTTCAAAAGGAAACCCCTTACTCATTAAACAATCACTTCACATTCTGCCCTCCACCTAGCCCAAACACTAATCCACATTCTGTTTCTGGGGGTTTGCCTATTCTGTACATTTCATACAAATGGTATCACACAGTATGTGAACTTTTGTGTCTGGCTTCCTTCACTGGCCTAACATTGTCAGGTTCTTCTGTATTTTATCATGTATAAGTTATTGACTACCACGTAAAGAGATGGTTTAGATAAATGTGAATAGTGCTAAAATTAAACAAAGTGTGTTATGGTAGGTTGGAGGAGGAACACTAGATGCAACCTAGGGATTCTGAGATAATTTCTATCCTTGCAGAAGCACAGAATCATGCTAAGACAGAAGGCAAGTTTTAATCTGACTTTTTCCCCCAGAGTACTTGGTTTTAATGTTTTAAATCTTTTATTGTTGAAACATTATATGTTCACATTTCTTAAGTATTACATGCAATTCTGATCAAGGAAGAGGGGTACAATTATCAAGTAGTGTGGTTCTGTGTTAGAATAGTTTCACATGTTTCAAATCTCGGAATGTTTGTGGTGTAGGAAAAAATGTCATAAAGACTATTATGTTAATATGGATACATATTAAATCTGCATTAAATTGATGCAGAATTTAAACATTTGTTAATGTTAACATATAAAGAGTTTTAACAAATCAAAAAAGAATACACACACACAGAGAAGTTGGAAAGACGTCTTACCAAAGAAATACAAATAAGCAATAAACAGATGCAAAAATGGCCAACCTTACCAGAACCAAAGAAAAACAAATGATAAAGACAAATATTATCTACATGATGATTTTTTAAAAACCACAAACCTGTCTGTATTAGGAAAATTGCCAGAGGGCACACTTTTATAAGCTGTTAGTAATCTTATCAATTAACACAACTTTAGCAAGTACTTTTGCAATACCTATTAACAATTTTAAGAATTATAATCTTTGATCATCATTAACACTTGTCACTGATCCTAACAAATTAACCACAAATATTTGCAAAGTTATGAGTATAAGTAATTTTATAATTCTGCACTGTTTATAATAATGAAAAATTGGTTACCAGTTAATATTCTAACTTTGCAAGGTAGCTTATTCAGAATTTGCACAATAGTAGTTCTTGAAGGATATCTACTATGCAGATATATTCTCGGAGGCTGAATCAGTGATTTTAAAAAAATAGCCTAGTTCTGGTCAAGATGGTGGAGTAGTAGGTTCCTGGAGTCACTCTCTCCCACACAGAAACCAATTTGTGGCTTTTGAGGAGCAGCAACGGAGGACCTGAAATCTGTGCTGCAGTGGACAGGAACTGCCCGCCCTGGGACCCCAGTTCATTTTGCTCCCCATTCCACAGAGAGACTTTAGAACTTCTGGGCCCACATGCCCTGAGCCTGCTGGCCAGAGAAAGCAAGCAAGGCCAGGGTGGGACTTCCGGTGCAGGCTTTCCTGTCTCTGTGAGTGACTACAGAGGCTCTGGGCTCCCAAGCCTTGAGCCAGATGAACCAGTGAAAGCAAGTGGGGTGGGAATTATGGCCCCGGCTATCCCTCCTATGTGAGTGACATGAGAGGCTCTGGGTTCCCACACACCAAGCCTGACCAGCCAGTGAAAGCAGGTCGGGTGAGACTTCTGGTCCAGGCTAGTTTCTGATGTCCAGAAGCAGCAGTCCCGTCAGGATCCAAGCCAGAAATCAGGGTGAAAAGAGTGGACTGTGATACCCCCAGCCACAATGACAAAACACCAAAGGAAAGAAGCCAGAAACATGAAAAATCAAGAAACTATATCACATCACCACCAATGGAAATTAATAACTTTCAAGTGCTAGTTCCTATAGAACAGGAAGTCTTTGAAATGACAGACAAGGAATTTAGAGTAACTATTCTAAGGAAACTAAATTAGATACAAGAAAACTCAGTGAAACAACACAATGAAATGAGAAAAATATACAGGATCTGAAAGAAGAAATGTACAAAAAAATCAGTGCCTTGAAAAAGAATGTAGCTGAGCTTGTGGAGCTGAAGGATTCATTCAATGAAATAATTTAAAAAAACAAACAAACAGACAAAAAAAAAAAAAAAAACAGAATTTAACCAGCAGACTTGAACAAGCAGAAGAGAGAATTTCTGACCTCAAAGACAGTCTATTTGAATTATCACAGGCAGACCAGAAAAAGAAAAAAAGAATTTAAAAAATTGAAGAAAATTTGAGAGAGACAACTGACAAACTTAAGCACTCAAATATCTGAATCATGGGTATTCCAGAAAGGGAGGAAAAAAGAAATAGCATTGAAAATATATTCAATGAGGTAATAGCAAAAAACTTCCCAGGTATAGGGAAAGTCATGGATCCCCAGATTCAGGAAGTCCAAAGATCACCAAACACATTCAACCCAAAAAGCTCTTCCACAAGACATGTGATAATCAAACACAAAATTCAAAGACAAAGAGAGAATCTTAAAAGCTGCAAGAGTGAAGTGTCAAGTAACCTATAAGGGAGCCCCAATCAGAATAACATCAGACTTTTCATCAGAAACTCAAAAAGCCAGAAAAGAATGGGATGATATGTTCAAAACACTAAAGTACAAAAATTGCCAGCCAAGAATATTTCACCCAGCAAGTCTATCCTTCCAAAATGAAGGACAAATAGTATATTTCTCAGACAAATAAAAACTGCAGGAGTTCACTACCACATGACCAGCCCTACAAGAAATTCTCAAGGAAGTACTAGGTTAGATACCACAAAAACACGAATCCACAAGAAAGAACAATACCTACCAGCAAAACAAAAATGCTAACAAAAGAGAAAAAATAGTTTCTCTGTCACCCCAAGAAATGAACAAATACAGAAGACGAACAGAAAATTTGAAAGAAAGGAACAGAAGATACTTAAGACATTCAAACAAAAATCAGTATAATGCTAGGAGTAAATCAACACCTTTCAATAATAACTTTGAATATAAAGGGACTAAATTCCCCATTCAAAAGATTCAGACTGACTGACTGTATTAAAAAGAAGGACCCAACAATGTACTGTCTCCAAGAGACTCACTTGAACTGCAAAGACACACATAGACTAAGAGTGAAAGGATGGAAAAAGACATATCATACAAGTAGAAATGAAAAATGAGCTGGAGTAGCTATTCTTATATCAGATAAAATAGACTTTAAAGCAAAAACCATTAAAAGAGATAAAGATGGCAAATATATAAGGTTAAAAGGATCTATCCATCATTAAGACATAACAATCATAAATATATGCACACCTAATGTCAGAGCAGCCAGATTTACAAAACAAACACTATTAGATCTAAAAAAAGAAATGGACACTAACACCGTAATAGCGGGGGACCTGAACACCCCACTCTCATCATAGGATAGATCATCTAGGCAAAAAATCAACAGAGAAACACAAGATCTAAACAATGCTTTAGACCAATTGGATTTGGCAGATAGCTACAGAACATTCCACCTAACAACCTCAGAATATTCATTCTTCTCATCAGCACATGGAACATTCTCCAGGATAGACCACATTTTAGGCCACAAAGAAAATCTTAACAAATTCAAAAACATTGGAATTATTCCATGTATTTTTTTCTTATCACAATGGATTAAAATTAGAAATAAATGATAAACAAAACTCTGAAAACTATACAGACTCATGAAAATTAAACAACATTCTACTTGAAGACACGTGAGTCCATGAAGAAATTAAATAGGAAATCAAAAAATTTCTTGAAACTAATAAAAATAACTACACATCAGACCAAAACCTGTGGGATACTGCAAACACAGTATTAAGGGAGAAATTTATTGCATTAAATGCTGACTTCAGAAGAATGGAAAGATGGAAAATAAATAACCTAACACTTCTCCTTAAAGATCTAGAAAAACAAGAACCATCCAAACCTAAAGTTAGTAGACAGAAAGAAATAATTAAGATCAGAGCAGAGCTAAATGAAATAGAAACATGAAAAACAATACAAAAGATCAATGAAACAAAAGGTTGGTTTTTTGAAAAGGTTAACAAAATTGACAGACCTTTAGCAAGAAGACCCAAATAACAAAAATTAGAAATGAAAAAGGTGATATTACAACTGACACCTCAGAAATATAAGGAATCATTAGAGACTACTATAAACATCTATATGCCAACAAATTTGTAAATCTGGAGGAAATGGATAAATTTCTGGATTCATACAAATTACCAAAACTGAGCCAAGAAGTTATAAAATATCTGAACAGACCAATAACAATAAAAGAAATTGAAGTTTTTCTCAAAAGGCTCCCAACAAAGAAAAGCCCAGGACTGGACAGGTTCACTGCAGAGTTCTACCAAGTCTTCAAAGAGGAACTGATGTCAATTCTGTAAAAACTGTTCCAAAAGATTGAAACAGAGGCCATTCTCCCAAACTCATTCTATCAGGCAAATATCACTTTGATACTAAAACCAGACAAAGATGCATCAAAAATAGAAAACTACAGGCCAATATCCTTGATGAATATAGGTGCAAAAATCCTCAGTAAATTACTAGCTAACAGAATACAGTAACACATACAGAAAACTGTACACCACGATTAAGTGGGATTCATTCCAGTGATGCAAGATTGGTTCAACATATGCAAATAAATAAATGTGATACACCTTGTTAATAAAAGCAAAGACAAAAAACACATGATTATATCTATTGACACTGAAAAATCATTTGACAAAATTCAACATCCTGTCATGATAAAGACTCTCTACAAGTTAGGCATAGATGGAAAGTATCTCAACATAATTAAAGCCATATATGATAAGCCCACTGCCAATATCATCCTGAATGGGGAAAAGCTGAAACTTTTCCATTAAAAACAGGAACTAGACAAGGATGCCTGCTCTCACCACTCCTATTCAACATAGTGTTGGAAGGACTAGCCAGAACAATCAGAGAAGGGAAGGAAATAAAGGGCATCCAGACTGGAAAGGATGAATTCAAGCTGTCCCTTTTTGATGATATGATCCATTACATTGAACAGCCTAAAGGTTCTATTAAAAACTCCAAGAGTTGATAAACAATTTCAGCAAAGTTGCAGGTTACAAAATCAACACTCAAAAATTAAAGCATTTCTATAGTACACCAGTGAACATGCAGAAAAAGAAATCAAGAAAGCTAGCCCATTTACAATAACCACCAAAAAAAAAAAAAAAAATTAGGAATAAAGCTGACCAAGAATTTGAAATATCTCTACGAAGAGAACTACAAACCACTATTGAAAGAAATTAAAGAGGACACAGGAAGATGGAAAGATATCCCATGGTTTTGGATTGGAAGAATTAACATTGTGAAAATGTCTATATTACCCAAAGTGATATACAAATTCAATGCAATCCCCATCAAAATTCCAATGACATTTTTCTCTGAGATGGAAAAAGCTAGCCAGACATTTATATGGAACAACAAAAGACCACACATAGCCAAAGCAATCCCGAGAAAAAAATAATAAAGCTGGAGGCATAACACTACCTGACTTTAAACTATATTACAAAGCTATAATAACCAAAACAGCATGGTACTGGCATAAAAATAGACACACAGACCAATGGAATAGAATAGAGAACCCAGAAATCAATCCACACACCTACAGCCATCTGATCATTGACAAAGGCAGCAAAGCTACATATGGGGGAAGAGACTGCCTTTTCAACAAGTGGTGCTGGGAAAACTGGATACTCATATGTAGGAGAATAAAACTAGAACCGTATCTTTCACCATCTACCAAAGTCAACTCAAAATGGATTAAATAATTAAATATACATCCTGAAACAATAAAACTCCTTAAAGAAAACATAGAGGAAACACTCCAGAATGTAGGAGTGAGTACAGAATTCATGAATTGGACCCCAAAAGCACAGGCAACTAAAGGTAAAATAAACAAATGGGATTATATCAAACTAAAAGTCTTCTGCAAGAAGCAATCAACAGAGTAAAAAAACACAACCAACAGAGTGGGATAAAATATTTGCAAAATATAGATCTGACAAAGGATTAATATCCAGAATATAGAAGGAACTCAAACAGCTTTACAACAATAACAACAGCAAAACAAATAACCCAATTCAAAAATTGGCAAAGGAGCTGAACAGGCATTTCTCAAAAGAAGATATATGAATGGCCAACAAACACATGGAAAAATGCTCAATATCACTCAGCATCCGGGAAACGCAAATCAAAACCATACTGAGATAGCATCTCACTCCAGTTAGGATAGCTAACATCCAATAGACTGAGAACGATAAGTACTGGAGAGGTTGCAGAGAAAAAAGAACTCTTATCCACTGTTGGTGGGGCTGCAAAATGGTGTAGCCTTTATGGAAAATGATATGGAGGTTCTTCGAACAATTACAGCTAGATCTACCATATGACACAGCTATTCCACTGCTGGGAATATACCCAGAGGAATGGAAATTATCATGTGGAAGGGATACCTGTACTCCAATGTTTATTGCAGCTCTATATACAATAGCCAAGAGCTGTAACTAGCCCAAATGTCCATCATCAGATAAGTGGATAAGGAAACTCTGGTACATCTACATAATGGAATACTACTCTGCTATAAAAAAGGACAAAATACTGCCACTCACAACAACATGGATGGACTTAGAGACAATTATATTAAGTGAATCAAGTCAGACACAAAAAGAGAAATACCACATGTTCTCACTTATTTGTGGGAGCTAAAACTTAGTAAATATATAAACACACAAACAAATAACGTGCGGGGGGAAGAATACAGAATAACCACAAAAATTCCTTGAACTATTTAAGTCAAGTGCACAGAAACGATGTGGGGGGCGGGGGGATGGGAGGAGGTGGTGAGGAACATGTAAAGGGGCATGAAAATCAAGTACAATGTATTTTGAGAAGTAAAAAAATAATAGAACGGAATGGAATGGAATGGAATGGAATGGAATGGAATGGAATGGAATGGAATGGAATAGAATAGAATAGAATAGAATAGAATAGAATAGAATAGAATAGAATAGAATAGAATAGAATAGAATAAATAAAATAAAATAATAAAAAAATAGCCTGAAATAGTTCTGCTTTTCTCCACATGAAGCTCTAGAGTTGTGGCTTCTCTTGGAAGATTAGAATATCTAGCATTCCTACATTCCAGCACGTTAAAAATAAACAAACAAACAAATACTACTAAGTAGCAACTGCCCACTATAGACTAAGTATCAATTCTTTAGTCGTCTGCACTGCCCACCCACCATGCCTTATTGCATTTAATCCAGATCCTTCAATTGTTTACTTTATTTGCTGTAGCCCTGTAGGGACTTGAGTTCCTGACATTTGGATCAAAAAAAATGGTTCCAGTAAATAAATTCTAGTCATCTATTAAAAATAAAAAAAAAATTACAAAATATTTAATGTCATTAAAATATGTGCATGGCACAATAATAGGTGGCAAAAAGTTATAAAACATTATGTACAATTAGTCCTATTTTGTCCTCAAATTGCATTTATTAAAAAAATGACTGAAATTATTTATATCAAAATTTTTACAGTGCTTACCTCTGAGTACTTAAAGAGTGGATGATTTTTATTGAAGAGTTGGTGTTTTTATTGTCTTTTGGGGAGCTTCCCTATGTTTTCCAAATTTTCTAGAATAAAAATATATAAATTTTATAGCAACACAAGTAAAAGTTTTTTCTTTCTTTCTTTATTATTTATTTCTATTTTTATTTATTCATGAGATACAAAGCTGATTGTCCCCCCTCCTGCCCATGTGTGAGGGCCAGATTCATACTGGCAGCATACTCATTACTAGAAATTACTTTTGTACCCTTTGCCCCCTCCCACTCGCCCCTCCAGCTCAATTTGTAGCCCTAGGAATGTTCCCTCCCTCTGTTGGATCATGGCACTACTGTGGTCTTTCTTTCCTGCCTTCCTTTCTCTCTTAGCTCCCACATATGAGAGAGCACATGTGTTATTTATCCCTCTGTGCTTTGCTTCTTTCACTCAACATAATTTTCTCCAGGTTCATCCATGTTATTGCAAATGGGAGTATTTCATTCTTTTTTATGGCAGAGTAGTATTCCATAGTGTACATATAGCAGTTTCTTTATCCGATCATCTATTCATGGACATTTAGCTTGGTTCCATATCTTGGCTATTGTAAAACTTTTAAAAAACATCTAAACTATTGAAATAATCAAAATATATAAAATATAAAAAGAATGTTTTTTTAAAGTAAGGTCATCATACATCTTTTAAAGAGGCTTCTTTGTGAAGAACTTCACAGATGTGTCCTCTGCTCTATTGATGATTAGCACCAACCAATAGCAATGTCTGTGATGAGAAAAATGTTCTATATTTGTGCTGTATGTTCTATACCAGCCATGGGTGGCTACTGAGAACTTCAAATGTGACTGAGAAAATGGGTTTTTCATTTCATTTCATTTATATTTATTTAAATGTAAATAGGCACATGTAGCCAGTGGCTGCTGTATTGGACACTGTGGCTCAAGCTCTTGAGATCTCCAGATTCAGCACTCTCTTTTCCTTCCATTGAGACACCCATGGAAGATGATGTTTGTATGAGCAACATCTTCCCCTTGGTGAAACAGAATTGTGTGCAAGTGCCGATGAATTAGGTATAACCACAATACTTTTACTTGAGTGTATAGAGGCAGCTAAATGAGTACTGACATGGGAAGGTGTGGAGAAACAGTGAGTTTCCCCCAATACTCTTTCTTCAATATGAATAAAACTCCACGTTTCTAGCTGGTGATATGACCACCCAGAATAAGGATTTCTTTTTCCATCTTCTTCTGCAGTCAGGTGTGGCCACATTGCTATCTTCTGCTCCACGACATCTAAGAGGAAACATCATAGGAGAGCTTTGGGGAATCTTCCTTATGACACCTGGCTCTTTTTGATTTTTATCCTTCCTTTATCCTGCTTCCTGGGTCATATATTTACCATTTTGGTCATGAGGAAAAAGGGACTGACAAAGAATGGTGCAGCAGTAAACAAGTGGCAGCCTGTGTCCTCAGAGACCTCACAGACAAAAGTACCATGCAAGTGTTGTGGTGCCCACCTTTGTACTTCTATATGAGAGAGAAATAAACTTCTGTCACCCAATTACTTATTGAATCCCAGCCAATGACACCTTTTATATTTAGTTCTGCTATAATTCAAAAAAGCATTCACATTTTTGTCTTTTTAAAACATTATCAATGTATTTCTTTTTCTCTGTGTCCTGTCTAGTTACAACTCACTCTCACGTCAGGCTAACAAGTGTCAAAGTCATCATTCTACTCATACTGGCAGACCCCCATGGCTTGGTCTATTCAGTGGCCATTGCCCCTTTTCTCTTCAAACAGCATCTACATTTTCTGTGGGGGTATTACATCTCCCCCACTCTTATTCCATGTGTTCCTGGTGAGCCTGATGTCCAGCTACAGGGGTTTGAAGTGTGATCTATAACAGGCCTGTTGGTATTCTGCCTGCCCATAGACTTAAGTATTGATCCTGGGGTGGAGGCATGACACAGACTGATCTTGTGTAAGAATCCAGGTATTTATGCTGGATGCACCAGCAAGTTATTAACTCTTTTCCAACTGAAAGTCTAGCAGGAAGGATGAGTGATATGGTTCATCACACAGCCTCAGAAAATGAAATCAACCCAGAAGAAATGACAGTAAAGAGATGAAGAAAACTGGATCCTGAGATGGAGAAAATCTGATGTGGATAATTCAGACCTGGATAAAACTGAAACTTGGTTCTGTGGGTTGGTTTTGTCCCCCAAAGGTTCATGTGTTAATCCCTACTATAGGAGTGTGGAGGGTGGAAGATCTTATTATGGTAATTGAAAGATGAGGCCTTTAAGAGGTGATTAGATCTTGAGGACTGTGCCCTAGAGAATGGGTTGATCCATTCATGGAATAATAAGTTGATGGTTTAATGGGTGGTAATGGTTGTGCTTCTGATGGCTTTATAAGGAACATGAGTAAGAAGCTTAGCTCTCTTGCTCAGTCCATTCACCATGTGACACCCTGCCTTACTGTAAAGAGTCACTACCCACCAACAAGGCCCTAACCAGATATATTCCCTGGAATTAGACTTCCCAGCTTCTGAAACTGTAAGGAATAAATTTTATTTCTTTATAAATGACCCAGTTTCAATTATTTTGTTATAAGCAACAGAGATGGACTAATACATTTGACCAACTCCTGGACTTTTTGGTCACATAAAAAAATAAGTTTGTTCTCTCTTCTCTTTCTCTTCTTTTCCCCATCCATCTCTCTCTTTCTCTCTGTCTCATGATTCCTCTTCTTTTCAAATTAAACTAGTTTGTGTTGAGCTGAGTTTTCTTTCACTTTCACCTGTAAAGAGCCCTAACTGATTTAAAAATTAAATCAGAAAGCGATACTTAACACCTGCACTTTGCGTTAATTCCTCACCTCCTGAGTCACATCCAGGCCTGCTCTCTTTGCATATCTGTGACTTTCTGGAACATTGTGGTAATGCTTTTTGTTTCTTTTGACTATTGACCTGCTTACTGTGAATAGGATGGAAAGGATCTATGGAGCAGAGTATCTCTGAAGACTTGGGGAGAAAGTCAATGGATCTGCTAGAGTTGTCTGGAGCCCCTAGAAGGTCACCAGAGTCTAAGGTCATGGTCCCTGCCACCCTTCATGCTTAGTACAATGAGTCAATGGAAGTCATGGCAAGCAGTTTTTCAGTGCATAGTTTTAACAGGAAATACATTGAGAGACCATCTTTCAGGACATTTTTTTAAAATGGAAGGCTACATAATAAAATTCATCGAAGCATACTGTTAATATTTTACAAAGGAACAGTCTGGATACATTGAACCCCTAATACTAGGCTGAGAGACTCAGAAATTTGGAGCCAAAAGTGTGCAAAGGGTTATTCATTAGGGAATGTTTTCTTTTTATAGAACATGGACCACACAAGTGACAGAGAGAAAAGTTTGATTGATAAAAGGCCATTTTCCAAAGTATTTTTAGATCCTGATAAAGGGAAAGAATCCATTTATGTGAACATAATTTCATGCTGTGGACTTAGTCCCAAAGGATCACACTAAAAATTTGACCCTCAATATCATGAGGTATCGCTGTGAATTACGGAAGAGAGACTGATCCTCCCTGGGTTTGGAAAACCAGAAACAATGGGCCCATGACACTGTACTTTTTCATCACAGAGGAATCTATAAAACGATTTTATTGTCAGAATTCCCCTGGCTTGTTTTCATATTCTGATGACACTCTGGGCTGGAAAGAAAAAAAAAAAGGACTTTTAATAAACCCTATCTGCATATGGCTCTGAAAATTACTGAGTACATTTTGAACAGTGAGAAAAGAAATCAATTAAAAAGAGAAAATTTATTCATCTGTAGGGAATTTTTTCATATTCCCAGAGTTTCTTTTTCCATCAAGAACATAGATTCAAATGTAATTAAAAAAAAAAAATAGATCAGGGACAATAACAATGTTGGTGGCACCTGAATCTTTCCCAAGAGCTGGAGGTGGATCACTGTTACCCACACATGTCCTCCTCCCTCTTTGTTTCAGAGGCAGAGGTGCTCTGTATTGCCTCCTGTCCGTGGGGGATGAGGCAACTGCTGTGCATGTTACTTGCAGATAGACTGGGGCTCATTGAGCCTTAGTACCTGTCAATAATGGTATTTGAGGAATAATCACCACACCTAAAACAAAGACTGCATTCCAGTTCAGCTGTGGGCCTGCTGAGCCTTGGATGCAGGAAGAGGAATGGGGAAGATCTAGGCATAGTCTTGAGGGCTGTGTTCCTTGCAGGCCTCTTTCTCAGTCACAGACACATTCATCTCTCTCCCTGGGGATGGCCCAGACCTCGCCCAGCTTCTTCAAAAGGAACAAAGAACCCTTGAGACTGCACTAGAGGGCTCCTTGTGGATTTGGAGAAGATCTAATTGTGTAGAGCTTGAACAGATTAAAAATGCCCTTGAATCTTAAACAATGGTTACAAACCCATTCCTCGAAATCTAAAATTTTTTAGTGAATTTTTTATCCCTTATGTACAGTGCTTGTCCCTGAAGTTTTGTAATGTTTTTAGCAGTAAGAGAGAAAAGCAAGCAACCTCCTTTTTATGTTTTGTAAGTAATTGTGTTACCAAACTTTATCAAGAATTACATTTTATGCATACATGATATTATGCATTTTACTTATATGCTATAACATATGGTCATTTATGTTAGTGACATGTGGTTGTGTGTCATTTTTTCCAGCAGAATTGCAAGTGTTTTAAGTTTGCTTTTCCTGCTACTCAAGATGAGATTAAATTAAATAAAAAAAAATAGTCTGCAAATCAAAGAGTAATTAATTTTAATAGAGTTCGTTCACAACTATTGTCTCCTCTCTGTTCACCAATCTTTTTTATTAACTAATGGATTCTAATAAAATTATTCAACTGGTAACTGCGGCTGTGAAGTATCTATGCCTGATCGTAAGGAAGAAACTTCTTGGCTTCTCTCTTAAAATCTGGGTTTATGGTGCTCCGTGAGAAAGTGGTGATCATTCCCTGGCTTGACCTAAACATCCTCAACCCCAGTGGGGAAGAGGGTACAACCCTAAGATTTGAAATTTCCTTAAGCAAAACTTCAATGGCCCCAAAGATCATATGACTTATACGTATCTAGAAAGCTGAGTTTAGGGTAGGATTTTACTGCTTAAAACTTCTCAACTTCTAAGATTCTCCTACACCAGTGGGGCTAGACATGAATATTTATTAACTCATTTCACTCATATCTATCTTCACATCTCCTGGCTTCCATGTGGGGGTCAGGCTTTGTGCAAGGCTCTGGTGGCACAGGATAAGTTAGCCCAAACCCAACCCTCAGGGAAGACACAGTTGAATAGAGGAAACAGAGATGTATAGAGTGGAATGATCTCTGCCCCTTTGGGGTGGTGCAGGTAGGTGGGAATTGTAAAATGGGAATAATGAGTGTATACTTCCAGGGCTCATGGTGAGTCTTCAAAGCATATGCTTTTATTACCTCCATTTTATAGATTAAAAAAAAATAGTGAGGCATGGAGGGGTTGTGTAATTTCAGAACATCACACAGCTAATAAGTGGTAGTCAGCCTTTACACCTATGCTTTGTAGCTTCAGAGTCTGAGCTCTTAACTGCCTCCAACATTCTGGTTGGCTGACAATTCTCACATCCCACAAAGTTAAGCATAATAATGGGAATAGTACCATGGACAATGAAGCTCAGATCTTATCCAGAGGAGGTGCCACCAGATTTCTTGCATCTCGTCAAGCATACTGAGCAGCCATCTACACAAACGCTAATGGGATGACCTTTGCTACCTTCTCCCAGGCAACAATTAACTTCAGACTTCTCTTCCCTACCAATGTCTAAATACTCTTTGCTCCTACTATGAAGATGTATCATAAGTACACAAAACAGGCACAAATTCCACTCTATGTGTTCAAGGTCAATGTAGAGGATTCTTAAAGCAAATGTACTTCACAGGGCCTGGTTTTCCAAAGCCTTGCAGTTTCAAATATTGACCTTGTGGAGGACTGGAAATTTTTCTCAGGTTATGAAGTCTCTGGTGTAAGATAAAGATTTGTGGCACAGCAAGGTTGCTGGCTCAAGGACAGACTAGTTACTGATTGTTATATAAAGATACTGAGAAATTGTTGTAGGAAGGAATGTTTGCTAAGATCAAGCTTTGGTGCCCCATGTGAGGACATTCTCCATGGATTGGAGACTGACCTGCCAAGCATTGGAGAGGAAATGGACGTCCAATTCATCCTGGCAAGTGAGTCCCTAATAAGGGAGATGTGACCCAGTAAGGGAATCACAGGTGGCTTTCGATTAACGATTGCATGCCTGCGGCAGGTTAAAGTTAGGTCTTTTCAACCCTGGAGGTATTTTTTTCCTTCTCTTTACTTTTAAAATATGGATAATTCACTAACAAAAGGTGGGATTGTACATACATTATAACTCCAATGTCTCCTTAAAGCAGTAGGCTGTAAGTAACTGAATGGCAGCTTGTAAAACTGTTAGTGGATATTAAACAACCACGTCCTTGATACCTCAAGGAAGGGAGCCTTACCATAAAAATTTGGGAACAAATTGGTCACTGGTTAATTATGCAATGGGTCTCGTTAAGGCTTCCCACCTAACAACTAGGAATCTATGTCAAGTCGCTCTGAAACCTATCCAAGACCTTAACAAAAAACTAAGATGTGTTTATGTCACCAAAAAAAAGGATAAAACTTAATCTTTGCCAGTGACTGAGAAAACTTTAAATTGGAACATCTAAAGTAAAAGAAGTTAATATTTCTTTACAGTGTTGGTATCGTTTGAGCATATTTTTATCTGCATGATGCTTCTCTCTTCTCTTAAAAGCAGTGGTTCTCTTCTTAACTGCATGCGCTACTATTTTTCACTGAAGACTCAGGTTTTAAGAAGAAAAGCAGCCATGGCGCCAACCAGACCACTTTTGGGTCTACTGCTCTTCTCCTAAAAACCTCAACAGTCAAATGGTTTCATCTCTGATTGGTGGCTCAGCTCTTGTGCTCAGTAACCAATTTGAGAAACAAAAACTAGACTAAAATCTACCTGTTTAGCTAGATGGTCACAAATTTTCTGACATCCACTTGGTTATTTTAAACAGACTTCTAAATTCTCTTCTAGTCTCATCTATGTATTTCTCCACAAAATCCTTTTTGTATAATTATATGCTATTTTCTTAAAAGAAAAAACAATCTCTGCATCTTCTTGAAGAGGCTTGCATACTTTGCTTTGCAAAGTAAATTTGTTATCTTGCTTTCTTTAAGGCAAGGTGAAGCTTCACCAATAAATCTTTAGGAAATAATACAATCTAAACCTGATTGTCCTTTTTACTAGTGAGTTTTTCTATTACATTTTAAACAAAACCTACAAGATCCTTATTTGTTCTTGTTGTTTATGTCTGCATATATGCGTGTGTAAGCTGTATGTTATGTCTATATGTTCATGTCTGTTTGTGTAATTGTGTTATGTGCAAGATACCATATTGGCTTATAATTAATGCATGCTCATTAAATAAATAAGTATACTTTTCAAGTTCACGTGACTTAAATCTTCTAAAGTTTTGATAAATATATTTTCAAAATTTGATTCAAACCTTTTACCTAAATTTGTCTCTAGGTCAGTATGTCTCCTTGTTATCTCAGCTCTGCCTTCTGGCCATGCTGGGAGAAACAATATCTTTTGTGTATATACCGCCCTCTGTCTTAAGCTCCACATGGCTCCAAATGTCACGTGGAAACCTGGGACCTAAAATGGCTAGTGAAAGGAAACCTATGACAAATATCGCATAGGCCCTAGTTAGCATTAACTGGTAAGGGTATAGATCTAATACACCAAGTTTTTGGCTAGGAAACCATAAGGATGTATTTGGCAAATATATTTGTATAATTTTCTGTGATAAATGGATGCCTATTTTCTACCCAGAATGTATAAAAATGTTCTTATCAGCACACATCATTGCCTGGGTTTACTAACCAAACAGGATTACTAAAGATCTTTTCAATTAACTGCTCTTAATACAAAATTGTAAAAGGATTTCTTTGTCCCTTAGATAGCTGGTTCAAGAAACTTATTTCATGATAATTTCTTGTGCTCTCTGCCTTTGAAACCCTCTGCCACTTTGGTTTTACTTTTTGTAATAATTTGTGATTTTATTCAGCTAAGTGTTTTAAGCTTTTTGTTACTTAACAAAGCTTTCAAAAACTGTAAGACCAACCTTTTTAATTTAAAATAAACGTGAGGAATTCCAAGGGTCCTGGAATTTCTCAAGGAATATATAAAAGATGTATCAAAACTAATTGGCTTGTTTAATAAATTAGACTATATGGGAAAGCATTGTCAGTACTGAAGGTGTTATGGATATGTGTTCCAAAATCTTTTAAGGTTCTTAAATATCTGTGTCTTAATATAAATGCTACCAGTCATAATCTTGGTTTAATTATACTTTTAAAATGTTATGTCTTTACATATTTCATGAAAAAACTCTGATAGGTACAGTTTTCCGACAAACTTTGAGTTCATAGCTTTAAACTGAAGTTTCAAAATTCTAATGAAGAAACTGATGGGTTTGTGAAATTGTTCACAAAGTTCAAAACAACAAAAGTTAATTAGTGAACTAATTAAAAAGAATTATGGGTTTTTACAATTTCCTTATCTTAAAACACTGCTGATTCTCCTAATGTTTTCCAAATGTAAGAGCACTCTCTATCTCTCTCAAGCTACCTATAACTAAGAACAGTTTGGTAAAATGTCATTTAAAACAGAGATAAAAGTATTTGTTTTCTCCCTATTTGATACCCCCCAAAATTTAATAACTTTAAGTATCCTTATTATGGCAATGTGGCTATTTTTATAAGTTCAATGAAAATTAATTCTCTCTTTTTATAACAGGATGTAATTTAGAACTTTGGATATAAGATAGCATGTCTCACTTCCAAGTTGCTGATCTCTCTTTTATATTTGCCATAATTTGGCCAAAACTGCTGCTTCATCCTGCTGTTCACCTTTCCCCCTGATGTGGGACAGATTTTCACCTGGGAAACAGCATTCTCAGCCATGTGGGACATATACAAAGAAAATTAAGACCTTTTCAATCAAGATATTGATCATCAATGCTTTTATGAGGAATACCTTGATCAAAAAGCGGGAAATAACATCTTCTCTACAAAAGCAGTTCTCTGAATTTTCCTGGCCTTAAAGAGGGTGTTTGTAACGTGGATGAGACATCCTATTCTTAAACAAAAGACTTGCAATTGATCAAAAATTTTACAAAAGACTAGATGCTCTGAAAGCAGTAATGTCCTGGACAGCTTTAACATTAACATACTCTCTGGACTCAGAGTCAACTATTTTATGGAGCAGAATCCCATTCCAGAGTTTCAACAATTGGTAATTACACCCAATCCACAGCACCTGGAATGATGCCGCTGCAGCCACCCTGAGAGATGATGACATCATCAGTCCTCACCTGAAGTAAATTAAAAGGACTTGCCATGCTAAATGATACCAACTTTGCTTTAAATGCTTTTGTCTTAACTGTGCCAACCTGATCTATAGCTTTTGCTTTTTCTTTTAAATAAATAAAATGATGTAGAGGATTCTTAAAGCAAATGTACTTCACAGGTCCTTGTTTTGCAAAGCCTTTCAGTTTCAAATATTGACCCTGCAGAGGACTGGAAATTTTCCTCAGGCTGTAAAGTCTCTGGCGTAAGATAAAGATTTGTGGCACAGCAGGTTGCTGGCTCAAGGACAGACTAGTTACTGATTGTTACGTAAAGATACTGAGAAATTGCTGTAAGAAGGAATGTTTGCTAAGATCAAGCTTCTGTTGATAGGACCACTTAATTGTCTACTGGAATGTTATCTGGCTTGTTTCACTGAAAGTTACCAGCCTATATTGCTAAACTGTAACTCCACCTATGTTCTCTTCCTGTAACTTCCTGGTCTGGAAAATAAATGCATGAAGAGAACCCCAATTTGGGGTTGATTTCCCAAGGAAGGGATGCCTCTTGCTGGAGGGTTCCGGGAAAGTTAACCACTTTGGGGCTTCTCACTGCTCAGAAGAGATGGGCTTTGAGTAATCCTTTGCGGCTCCGTCACCCTAGGGAAGTGGGGTGACAAATCCATGGGGGGCAAAGCAACAGGTAAAGAGGCAGCCAGTCAAGTTATTTGGGTGATTATGAGCACCGTCCTGCTCACTGAGCACAGGCCCATCAGCTTGCGATGGGAGACATGTCTCCAACATTCCTTCAATTTTCTCAGCTCCCAAATCACTCTGGCCCTGTGAACATCTAGTCCAACTGAGTGTAATCCTCACAATGCTGTAGGTAGTTTTTTTTTTTTTTTCTTCTTTTTTTACCCCCAAATATAACTCGCCCATTGTCTGCTGCTCACAGTGCTATGTTAAACTTTTTCAACACTGGAGGATGAAACAGTTATGTTGGACTCTTCAAAGATGTCTGCTGCTGTCATAATGGGGTTTAAGAGTAATTTTGGCCAAATGGACTCTTCATGCTGATGTTAGAATTTTATCTCCACCTAAGAGACTTCTCCCTGAACCACACATGTAGGACATTATGTGGAATAAAATGGTGTAGCAGTCAGGATTCTACCAGTGACAGAACCAACACGGTATATTAAAATACATGTATTTGAACTATATATATGTAGAAGTGATATAATATCATTAATATATAATTATATATTAATATATAATATTATATGTAATATTATAAATATAATGCTAATTAATTGATATTATAACAATTAATTAATAATTAATATCAATAACAATTAATGAATATCTATTAATATACTCATTTTACATCTATCTCTCTCTCTCTCTCTCTATCTATTTATCTATCTATCTATCTAGAGAGAGAGAGAGAATGAGAGAAATAGGGAGAGAAAGTTTTGTTTCAAAGAATTACTTGCACAGCTGTAGACTGGAAAGTCTGAAGCCTGTAGACTTGGTCGGCAGGTGGCAAACTCTCAGGAAGAGGCTGAAGCTGTATTCCATGAGAATTATTTACTTTTTCCTCAGGGAAACCTCAGTTTTTCTCTTAAAATCTTTCAGCTGATCTGACCAGACCCTCCTAGATTATCAAGGATAATCTCGTTTATTTAAAATCAACTGAATATGTTGAACTTTCAAAAGGAGGGAACAGAACTGAGGTTACCAGAGAGGGGAAAGGGAGACAGAGAAGAGGATCAGGGAAGAATTGGTAAAAGGCCAACAAGAATGATTACATTGTATATTGTTAAATACACTAATTATCCTGATTTGAACATCACATATTGCACTCAGGTATTGATATTCAGCTCTGCACCCCACAGATATGTAAAATCAACTATGTCACAATAAAATAAATTAAAAATAAATGAATAAAGTCAACTGAGTATAGACGTTGACTACATCTATCACATACTGTTACATCAACCTCTAGATTAGTTAGTGTTTACTCAGTAGCTGGGGACTCTATCCTAGTGAAGATGACAGAAAAAATTGACAATCACAGATGGATGAAGTTTGTGTGGAAGAAGAAAATATCCCAGACAAATTACTGTCCCCTATCATTGCTGTAAGATCTTTCCAGAAAGGAGAAAAAAACAAAAACAAAAAAGGTGTAAACATCATCCAAACAGGGAATGAGGAAACCATATCTACCTGAGTACCAAAATCTGTGATGATGTCTGCCACCTGTTTTTCCACAGTTTGCGATTGCCATGATGATTCTTTGCCACACAGACCTCTTCCACACATCGCAGGAACAGCCAGATTTGGTAAAGCCCATTTGTCCCCTCCAGACATTGTGACAACGAAAAACTGTCCAACAGATGTCCTAATGCCCCCAGGGAGTAGCATCTCCAGTTTAAAACATAATTCCTGGTTTAGATTGAAGGAAGTGACCAAGGGCTCATTTAAATTCTGTTTCTTGAGAAGGAAAGCATCTGGAGAAGAAAATGGGCAGGATCTTTGCAGAAGCTCAATAGCAATTTCTGATTTGCATGGGAAATGGGCTGTGGAGGAGATGAAGGGTCCCTCACTTGCTGCAGTGGCCACCCACATGTAAAAATCGCTCTCTGGGAACTGCAGAGGCAAGCGATTATGAACGCATTGGGCTTAGGGCCTCTCCTGAATATAGAGGATGCTCTCTGAGGTGGGGAGAGGGCAGGGATTGTAGTACAGAAGGATGCCCCCAACACACTTCAAATGTGGAGTAGATGCCCTGCCGAAATGTCATAGGAAAGCAGTCCTCTGGTAACACAGCTTCATCAAATACGCAGAAAAATTCATACAGATGTGAAGTTCTTTTGCTGGAATGGACATTACTTCCTCCCCAATATAATGGCAAAACAGCAAATAAATAAGCAAACAATAAGGAAAAACCAACAAACCAGAAAACAGACAAGAATTTACCAGCTAGTAATATATGCCTTAAGTGATGTGCAGAACCTACATAAATGAAACTATAAAATTGTACTGAAGATCATAAAGGAAGACTTGAATCAATAGAAAAACATACCATAATCCTTGATAGTAAGATCATTACAGTAAAGGTATAAATCCCACCTAAAGTGTTTCATAAAATCAAAGTTATGACAAGAAAGTTCCAAATGAGCAAGTATTACAAGAACATACTGAGAAAGAAGTTATTGTTAAGGAGAGTTTCCCTGGCTAATCCTAAAACATATGACAAGATTTCAGTGATTACATGAAACCAGCTGATGCTCATGATAAAACAGGCTGGTCAATGCATGGAATAAAATGCGCAGAGACAACAAGCCCAGAATTTATTAGAATTTTATTGGAATTTGGTAAATGATAAATGTACCATTTTGAGTTAGTGGTAAATTGCACACGCGCGCGCACACACACACACACACACACACACACACACACACAAATGGCCAAAAAAAAAAAAAAAGCCAGCTTACAAGCTATTTGAAATTAATTTTTTAATGGCAAATCTTTACATTTTATTATACTCTGATTAAAGCTCACATGGATTAAAGAGTGACTCACACTTTCACACACACACGTCATAAGATAACTTGATGGATACAAATCTTGACTTCTAAACTCATTTCTTGCCCCTTTATTCGTCCATATTTTACTTCATTTTTATTTGTAACTCTCACTCCATAGAGTGGCAGAGACAGAATCTCATTCCAGTTAGGGTATCCCCAGTCAGCTCAAGGTCCAGGGATGGTGGCTATGTCCTACAGGGGCTTTTGGAGCTCTCAGGAATTGGGAGTGGGCTCCAGGTCCTTGGTGCTATTGTCTATTCAGAGGCTCCATTCATCACATGGGTGAAAGGGAAGTCTGTGTGCCTGTTCAGGACCATCTGCCTGAATGGCCTCTGTGGATATCTCTACTCCACTGCTTCTAGGCTGGGCTGGGGACTGGAAATACTGTGAGCCTTGGCATCCCCGAGATCCCCTGAGATCCCAGCCCACTCCCTGCCCTGTAATGCTGTCTGCAGGGGGAGGACTGTTTGGGGAAGCAGGAGGCAAAAAACAAGGCTTTCCTCAGGGACTCTCACAAAAGCTTTTGTTACTATATATTTTTTCCATTTTCACCACCCTGCCCTTCCTGAGGCAACTAGTACCACCTGGTGTGGCTTAGATGAGGAAAAAAACAGATGATGGGCTAGAGAAAAAAACTACCAGGAACAAACAGAAATATATGTTGCTATATTACTGTGCAATTGCACTTTAATAAACATAAAAAATGGAGGGTGCATATTTATCTGACATATAGATGTGAAATTCTTCTCTAGCCCTTCATAAATAAGCCATAAAGGAGAACTTACATATGTGATTACACAACATTTTAAAACTTCTATTTATTAAAATGCATTATAAATAAACTGGAAGGCAAATGAGGAAATAATTGTATTACAGAAGAAAAGGCATTTGCATCCTTAATATATAAAGAACATTTATAAATCAACCAATATAAATGCAAGTACTTTAATAAAAAATAGGTTAAGGTCATGAACAGGCAAGTCAGAAGTGAAAATAATATAATATAGGAAATGTATATCTCAGGAAAAATATTAAATTTCATTATTAATAAAGAGAACTAAACACTAAACACTAATAAAGAGAATGCTAAACAAAATTGTTTTACTCTTCAGCCTAGCAAATACTTTTTAAACATAATTTCTTTCATTAACAGTATGTTGAAATGGACACTTTCATAGTGTAAATGTTTTAATGAACAAGTATGCAATATGGATTCAAGTCTAATAATGGAACATTCTATTTGTTCCTCTAATTTTACTCCTTAATATTTACTATTTGCCTGAAATAATTAAGATTATATTGAGAAGACAAGGCATTTGCATCCTTATATTGAAATAATCTTGATTATTTCAAGCAAATAATCAGATGAAAAATATGATAGGGACTTTTTTTGTAATTTAAATAGTTCTCAATTTCAGGAAAGCTTTAAGCAGTGTGATGAGATGTTGATTGTTAAACAAACTAATGGCATTTTCACATATTTGAATGAGTTACACGAGATGAGCTTAAGTTTACTCCAAGCCTGAAATTTTATTATCCAGCTTCTTTGTTGTTACAATAAAATTAGTGGAGAACCATAAATTTTCCCTAGGCCTTAACAAAAACAGCGATGATGATGATGATGGTGATGATGGTAATGATGACGGTGATGATGATGTTCCTGGTGATGACAATGATGATGATGGTAATGCTGGTGATATTGGTGATGATGACAATGACGGTGATGATGGTAATGGTGATGATGGTGATAATAATGGTGATGATGGTGGTGAGGGCATCATGGTGATTGCTAATATTCATTGAATGTCGACTTTTTTCCAAGCATCACTATTCTAAGCATTTTTATATGATTAAACCTCATTAAACCCTACAGCAACCTGGTGAGTGGGGATTATTATTTTCCTCCTTCTGTACATGAGTAATGTATGGTACAGCACAGAGGATTCAAGTATCTCTGCACGGGGAAGTGGAAAGACATAAACCTGGGTCCCTGATGATACTGTCAGCCACTATCAGCTTTGAAATGCTGAGTCCTATATCTGTTTCACATCAAGAGCAGTATGATTCTAAGATGTTCAGTTCCTTTATTATAGTGGAGATTTAAATATAGTAAAATAGTTAACTGTGAACTTAATTAAGGGTCCCTTTGAGACATTGGCTTACCTGGGTCATCTTTGCTCCTCCTTCCTGTGTCAGGGAGCTTGTGTCAACATTCTGGGGCTAGTAGGGCAGTGTTGTTTAGTGGTTAATACCCAGCCTCCAGTGGAAGGTAGATAACTGTGATCAAGCTCTCTTTATATCCTTGAGATTTTAGGTAAGTGATTTAACCTCACGGAGATGCTGACTGTACTTACGTCAAGTAATTTGAGGAAGGAGTAAGTATTAGCAGTTTGCATAATGTATGAGAAAAGTGCTCAATATCTGTTATCAAGTCTTACTTTTCTGCATATTTACAAAGTCTGTTCTCTGCCTCCACTACCTTTGGGAAAACAGACAATTCCATAATTTCACAGTTACATGTTCAACATACGGTAGTCATCTGACTTAGTTGTAAATCAACCTCTGCGCAGATTTTGGTAAGGTTGCAGGATACAAAATCAACATGCAAAAATCAGTAACATCCTTATATTCCAATAATGAACTAACAGAAAAAGAAATCAAAAAGCAAGCCCATTGACAATAGTCACCAAAAAAATAAAATATCTAGGAATCAATTTAATCAAGGAGGTGAAAGATCTCTACAAGAAGAACTACAAATCACTGCTGAAAGAAATTAAAGAGGGCACAAAAAGATAAAAAGACATTCCATGCTTTTGGGTTGGAAGAATTAACATTGTGAAAATGTCCATGCTACCCAAAGTGATCTACAGATTCAGTACAAACCCCTTCAAAACACCAATGACAGAAATTGAAAAAAAGCAATCCTAACATTTACATGGAACAACAAAAGATCCTGAAAAACCAAAGCAATCCTAAGCAAAAAATAATAAAGCCAGAGGCATAATTCTACCTGATGTCAAATTATACTACAAAGCTATAGTAACCAAAATGGAAAAGTACTGGAATAAAAACAGATACTTGGACCAATGGAACAGAATACAGAACCCAGAAATCAACCCACATACTGACAGCCAACTGATTTTTGACAAAGGCACCAAGAACATACAATGGGGAAAAGACTGCCTCTTCATTAAATGGTTCTGGGAAAACTATATGTAGGAGAATGAAACTATTCCTGTACCTCCTGCCATATACCAAAATCAACTCAAAATGGATTACATATAAGACCTGAAACTATAAAACTACTAAAAGAAAACATTCAAGAAACACTTCAGGAAGTAAGACTAGGCAAAGACTTTATGAATAAGACCCCCAAAGCACAGGCAACAAAAGAAAAAAAATAAACAAATGGGATTATATCAAACTAAAAAGCTTCTACACAGCAAAAGAAACAGTTGACAGAGCAAAAAGGCAACATACAGAATGGGAGAAAATATTTGCAAACTGTGCACCTGACAAGGGATTGATATCCAGAATATTCAAGGAACTCCAACAATTTAAAAGTAAAAAAAAAAAAAAAAAAAAAATGAAGGTAACCTGAATACAAAATGGGCAAAGGAGCTGAATAGGCATTTCTCAAAGGAAAATATACAAACGCCCAAAAGACACATGAGAAAATGCTCAAAATCACTAAGCATCAGGGAAATGTAAATCGAAACCAAACCACATTGAGACATCATCTCACCCTACTCAGAATGCTGGTGAGGATGTGGAGAAAGGGGAACACTCCTACACTGTTGGTGGGAATGTATATTAGTGAAGCCATTATGGAAAATGTTATGGAGCTTTCACAAACAACTACTTAAAGAACTGCCATACAATCCAGCAATTCCTCTGTTGGGTATATATCCAAAGGAATGGAAATCATCATGTTGAAAGGATACCTGCACCCCCATGTTTATCAAAGCTCTATTTACAATAGCTAAGAGTTGGAACCAACATAAATGTCCATTGAAGGATGACTGGATAAGATAAATGTGGTGTATATACACAATGGAATATGACTCTTTCCTAAAGAAAAATGAAATTCTGCCATTCACAGCAACATAGATGAACATAGAGAAAATTATGTTAAGTGAAGTAAGCCAGTCACAGAAAGAGAGATACTGCATGTCTTCACTCATAAGTGGGAGCTAAAAAACAAACAACAAACAAACAAAACAGAAAGAAAGATACAACAATCACAGTAATTCACTGAAATTTCAAAAGGAGAGAACGGAACTGAGGCCACCAGAGATGGGAAAGGGGGAGGGAGAATGAGAAATGGGTAAAGGGACACTAAAATGATTACATTGCGTAATGGTAAATATAGTAATTATCATGATTTGAGCATCACATATTCCCCACAGTTATTGATATTCAACACTGTATGTACAATCAATTATGTTTCAATTTTAAAAAAAGAAAAGCGGGGGGGGGGGGGGGAGAAAGAAATACCCAGCCAGTCTAAAACCTTGTGAAACGATATATCCCTTTGGTGAATGTTTATGCAAATAAATGTCATGAGAGCTTTGCACCTCTTATCACACAGTAAATCTTCCTAAAAGATTATTTCATCATCTCCAATCTTCTTCTCATAACAGCTATTAAGGCTCCAAACAGTCCTTGCATCTGCTGATTTCTGCGCTTCTCTCTTACTATGATCCTCAAAATAATTCTCCCCATACAGCCTTACTTTCTTTATGTCTTACCTCATGTCTTACCTCATGTCTACATCACATATGCCTCTCCCTCATACTTGCATCTGAGACCAGCTCTTCCGAGTGTGTGGATTTGGGTGAGTGCTTTGGGAAGGAGACATGGTGTTAAATGAAGGAATCAAACATGCAGTGAGAAAATGCCAAGAGTGATGAGTTCCAGGGACAGGCTGCGTATGAATGATGGATGTGATGGGTCTGTTTTGTACAACACATTTTGTACAACAGGCACAACTCTGAAGTTCGCTTGCAGGTGTGCAAAATATGGAAGTTGGTACTTGAGTAAAGAAAGTAACGTTCTGCCATACGACTTCTATGCAGGCTAAAAAAGGGGGCATATATGACCAGTCACGTAGAAGGTCTCACGAGGAACCTCACAAACCACATGTACTCCCTGCATCTAACCCAAATCATCACTGATATTATTTTTATTATTCTTCTTCTTTTAGTTAAATTTTTTATCATTATTTCTGTGTCCCTGAAAAATGTTTAGTTTTACCTGGTGTTGAAGGGCTTATAAATGAAATAAAACTGTACGTGCTTTTATGATTCACTCAAAATTTAAAAATTTCATTAATACTGCTATGCCTGTGTATAGTTGGCTGTTTTTCACTGCAGCAAGAAATTCTGTTTACAGAGTTTACCACAGTTAATTTATGTGTTCTCCTCTATGTTGACACATTTTTGTTTTTCAGTTTTCTCCCATTACTATTAGCATTTTAGGGGCTGTCTCCTGGAGCATGTGCACGAGACTGTCTACAGAGTTTACACTTAACAGCAAAAGAGTATGCATATTTTCAAATGGAATAGTCAATGCAAATGATATTAATTAATTAATTACTTTTATTGTTTTATGAACATTTAACATGAGATCTACCTTCTTAACAGACTTATAAACGTACAATACAGTATTGTTATCTATGGGCACAATGTTGTACTCCTAGAAGAGAACACAGGGGAAAAGGTTCATGACATTGTTGTTGGCAATGACTTCTTGGATATGACACCAAAAGGACTGGGAACAGAAGCAGTAATAGACAAGGGAGATTATATCAAACTAAAAAGCCCCTGAGCAGCAAAGGAAACAGTCAATGGAGGAAAAAGGCAACCTACAAAATGGGAGAAAATTTTTGCAAACCATTTGTCTGGTAAGGGGATAATCTTCAAAATATAGAAAGAACTGTTACAACTCCATAGCAACAACTACAACAAACAAACTAAAAACCTGATTAAAAACTGGGCAAATACTTGAAAAGACATTTCTCCAAAGTCATACAATTGACCCATAGGTATATGAAAAGAAGCTGAACAATATTTAACTATTTTCTTAAGTTGCCTTCCAATTCACGTTTCCAGTTAGTAACAGAGGAGAGTCTCTCTTTCTCCATGCAATAAGAAATGTACTCTCAGGCCTTTTGGGGACCCCATACAAGAATCTATGCAATGTTCTCTAAATCTCACACAGGTCAGCCGCTGTGGGAGGGCCCCAGCTATTCACTGAGTCAACCGTCCATCTTTTTCACTGCCGATTCATTCTGCAGCCTCAAGTGGTATGGCTTTTCAGAGATCGAGATTCTCAGGTGTTTACAGGCCATTTTGAATGTGTGCAGTCTCTCTGCCAGGCTGCTTATGGTCCTGTTTACCTGGATTTATGGTTCCCAAACCCAGCTGTATATTAACACCAGCTGGAATTTTTTAAAAACTACTAATGCTGGGGACTTATCCTGGAAAAACTAAATCAGAACCATGGAGGAGCCTCAGGCATATTAATTTTTAGATAGCTCCCCATCCTTCTAATGTGCAGCCAGAACTAAGGACCTCTGGGTTAAATGTCCTTTGCTAGCAGCTTGCTGAGGTCCAGATGCTTCCTGAGGAGGTGGCAGGAATCCACATGGACCCCACAGCATCCCTGTGCACACCTCTCTAGGTCCAGGGGAATATTTTCTCTAGACTTAGGACCAGTTCCTATTTCTTCAGTTTTCTGCTCAAAGCATTTTGTCTTTACCCCAATTCTTTCCCTATTAAGGGATTACACTTTTTTACATAAAAGTTGTCAAGTCCAATAGAAGGTGTTTTTTCTGCCTTTTCAGATCCTTCGAACAGAGAAACTGTGAAAACAGAAAGCTGATTGGGGGTATGGGGGCAGACTCCACTGAATATCTCAAGATGTTTCCATCACCTTTAGAGAGGAAAAAAGGAAAAATTGACTAATATGAATGGTGGGGTTTGGGGTCCTAAAATATTCACATAGAGTAAACACCATGGGACAACTTGGATGATTGCAAAAAAAAAAAAAAAAAAAATCAGCTTTATTAATAATAATATAATTGCATGAAACAATTAGGAACATTTTATTAAAATATAAAAATGTTGTAAAAGTTTTATAAAAGTGGTAAAGGCAAAATTATCTATCAAGAAATCAATCTGGTGGTTTTGATAAAATATGACTTTATTGTGCATGACAGAACTGATTCCAATCATGCGTATGGAGTCCTATGGGACCATCTCTTGGAAAAAGCTCTTCCATCCCCTTTACCTCCCCCATCCCGTGACCTTTTTAAGGCATTAGCCACATTATTCTACTCCCCTATCCCCAGAACCTCCCATCATACTGCAAGTAAAATCCAAACTAGTTGCCCTGGACTACAAGGTCCTATATATCTGGTCCTGGCAGCATTTCTGGCCTCCTATTCCATCCCACCTAGCCTGCCTGCTGTTCTCAAATGCCCCAAGTTCATTCACACCTCAGACCTTTGCACTCCCTGTGCCCCCTGCCTGGAATGCTGTTCCTCCTGATCTCTGCATGGTTCTCTCATAACTTCATTTAGGTCTCTGTTCAAATACAGCTTCTCAGAGGGGCATTTCCTAGATGTGCTGTCTAAAATGACACTCTTATCTAGGATATTCTCCATCCCCTCACCTTTATTTATTTACATTTTTTAAAAATTGTCACACTTGACACTTCCTGAAATTATATTATAGAACTTTTTCTTGATTTATGGCCAACCTCCCCATCAAGAATATAAGCCTCATGAGGCAGAGTCTTTATATGTTATTTCCCCTGCAACCTTAGTGCTCAGAACAGCATCTAGGACAAAGAAGATGCTTAATATGTATCTGGGAATTAGTAAATTAATGAATTAGTAAAATGAGAAACTGTTTTCCTCTAAAATCTGAACTGAGTGAAGCTCTACCTTGAGGGTCTGGAAACAAATTAAAATAGCAAGTCCAATTACATAATAAAATTGTGAATTTGGGAATACCGCCAGATTGCAGCCTTTTCTTTTCTGAAATTTACTCCCCACCCATTGGACATGAGTCCACACTGAGGATTTGCACTTATGTATTGCCAAAGGGGTAAGAAAGGGGCTGTGAGGCTGAGCTAAACCCCATCGACAATTGCATGAATATAAATAGGAATCGAATGAAGTAGAACAGACAGTCTGTCCCTGTTGCCAGCAATTCTCTCTTTCCTGCTATTTTAGCAGTTAATTTCTCAGCTCAGCTTCAGCCAGCCTCTCTTCTGTAGAAAACAGATGACACTTCACTTTGAAAAAAGTATCCATTGTTCCCTGAAATGTAATATACTAAAAGCCAACATTTCTCTTCATATCTATAAACAAATCTTTCAAACGAGACTATTGAAATAATTAGTCTGAGTTCAAATAACTTAACTACTGTAAGAACAATTCCTTCCTTTATATATTATTCACAGGAGGTATTTTTTTATAAATATAAAAACCAGTGACAATGCACACACAAATTCAAGGCAGCCCCAGGAAGAGCCTGCTCAGGCAGAGTTCTTCAGATTAACGCACTTGATGGGAGGGACTGGGCGCCCGCTACACTTCTAATGGACAGACATGAAGGATTCGTTCACTTACCTCTATGTTTCATTAACTCGGTCCGTGGTTTTTCAACAATTAAAAGGAGGGTTGGAATGATGCCCAGCAAACATTTGTGTGGAAAAGACTTGATCATTTATTTTTCTCCAGTCACAGAATTTTGGACATTTATCTCAAGATCGGGATATTCCTAGCTCTTACTTCTTCATTCATCACAGGAGAGACATGCTAGACATAGCCAGTTCCACTCAGGGTGAAACAAATAGGGCATCCTTAACATAGTATATCCGCTTTGAACATGCAACCCTGCTTATTGGATTTTATCGCAAGGGAATAATCAAGAATGTGTCCAACAACTCTGTCAAACAGGAGATCATAACAGATGTTTAAAGTATTGAAATATAAATAAACGTTCAACAATGAGGGTTGGTGAAATAAATATGAGTACAATTTTTAACAATAGCTACCATTATTGAGCACTCTCTATGGTGGGTGCTGTGGTGAGTGCTTAATACTCTTTACAGAAATTAATTATTATTGCCCCAATGTATAAGTGCACACAACAATCTGGAGCTTTGAAAATGACATTTGAAGTGTTTTAATTGATATGGTGACATGCTATCTTAGGCAGCGATTGCTGCAGTAATGCTGCATAAGACACAATCCCCAAATCTCAGTTGTTGCCGACCATGAGCATGGATTTTCTCGCTTGAGGGTCTGTGTGTGAGTGGTGCCTAGGCTGAGTCAGTTCTCCTGCACACATGGCATGTTGCATATCCTCCTTGGACCAGCAGGTATGCAAGGCATGCTTTTCTCATGGCAGATAGCGAGGGACACAAAGGCAGGTCACACACACAGCACATTTAAAGTTCTTGTTCAAGGTATCGTTGCTAACATCCCACGTGCGAGGCCAAAACATGTCACATGATGAATTCCTAAATAAATGGGTGAGGACTTTAGTGGGAAGTACTCCAAAGTCACATGGAACAAGAGCCATGGATGTCTTTTTGTATTGCTAAGGGAGAGTGAAGAATAGAGAACAAAAAGGTAATCTACCACAGATGTTCACAGTATCATTTTATGAAAAATAAAGGATATGCAATTTAATGCTTTTTGTTTAAATATCTATCTGAATGTGTGCATATATTTGTACATCTGCATGTGCATGCATGTGTATATGCACATGCATGCATATTTCTATGTATATATAGGAATAAGGCTTAAAGTAGTGCTAATAGTAAATGGTCATCTTAGGGAGGGTGAATGCTCCAATTCTATCTTTGCCTCATCTATATTTTCAGATTTCTTGGTAATGGAACTGGGATGAGCCACATTTCATTTTAGAAGATCACCGTGGTGTGGTGGGCATTTCAGAGTCTGTGCCCTGGACTGAGTGGAGCCTAGCCTGGCTTCCTGCACAGCAAAGCTCTTCCTCTGAGTGCTGAGATGGTCATAAGACTCCGAGTGTATTTAGGGGATAGGGCAATCCTCCCAGCTCAGTCTTCTTCCCATCTAGTGTTTGAGGTGGCCCCTTCAATGGTGCTGCTCCTACCCTGCCCAGACCTCAGGCCTTCCATGCTCTCAGGAAAGTCACTGCAAAGCATCCCAGGCACTTTGCCTGGTTCTGAAGCCTCTGCTCCCTGGTGAGCTCCTGAGTCAGTCATTGTCCTTTTCTAGAGCAGGAACAGTCAATGTCTACAATAGAATACCATAGATTGGGTGGTTTATAAACAACAGAAATCTAATGCTCACAGGTCTGGAGGTTGGGAGGTCCAAGATCAGGGTATTGGCAGATTCAGTATCAGGTATGGGCCTGATTGCTGGTTTAGAGAATGTCTTCTCACTGCCTCCTCACATGGTGGAAGGGGGAAGCTCTGGTCTCCAGCCCCTTTTAAGGGAACTAATTCCATTATAATCCCTTATGACCTAATCGCCTCCCAAAGGCCCCACATCCTAATATCCTGGGCATTAGATTTCAGCATATGAATGGGGGTGGGGGAACACAAACATTCAGACCATAGCAGGAATCTATTCCAGTTCTCAGGTAAAGACAGCAAAAATGGGCCTAGAATGGTAGCCATGGGGGTAGGAAAGAGATTTCACACTTGAGAGATATTAGAGAAGCCATTGGCAAGAGTGGGAGAACCTTGGATCAGATGAGAAGACTGAGGGGGATTGCAGTTACAATGGAGGCTGGGGCAGAGCAGCGAGGAGGTGGTCTTTTCAGTTCCTTCTGACCTACAGTCTAGTGGGGAACTGTCTCCTCAGGCCCTTGTGGTGGTTTTAGGTTCCCAGTGATGGGGCAGTGTATTAGTCTCTTTTTGTTGCTTATAACAGAATACCTGAAACTGGACGACTTACAAAGAAACAAAATTTATTTCTTACAGTTTTGGAAACTGGGAAGTCCACAGACCAGGCGGTGCATCTGGTGAGGGCCGCCTTCTGGGTGGGAACTCTCTACAGTTTCCCATGACAACCAGGGTGTCATATAAGGAATGAATAGGAAGAACTCATTTGTGTGCTCCTTATAAAGCCACCTGTCTACACGCATTATAACTCATTACTCCATGAATCGATCAATCCACTCATGAAGGCACAGTCCTCAGGATCCAATCACCTCTCAAGGCCCCACCCTTCATATATCATAATTAGAGTTCCTACCATCTTAACGCTGTCACAATTGGGGTCAAGTTTCCAACACATGAACCCCTGGGGGACACATTTGACCCATAGCCAGCAGCTTCCCTGTACGCAGTGGTGGCTTCAAGTTTAGAGCCTGAGGCATTGGGGTGGACATGGGGCTCCCTGCACAGAAGAGACTCAGGAGGTGAAACAGGATGAGTGTGGGGAAGAAAAAGAGGGTGCCAATGTCCCAGTTTTACTACTGCAGGTCATTAAGGGTGTTGCAGATTAGGCTGTAAGGAGGAATTGTTTCTTTAGAGGGAACTTGCCTTCTGAAGCTAGAACAGAAGCCGAACATGGAATCTAATCAAGCTTACTCACAGAAAAGCCGTGTGTGTGTGTGTGTGTGTGTGTGTGTGTGTGTGTGTGTGTGTTGTGGGTGACAGGGCAGAAGGAGAAGGTGGATTACACTGGAGTCCCTGAATAAGAGGGGGAGGGGAGACTTTAAGCACAAGAACCACAAGCAATACTGTGGGTGAGAGTAGAAAACCCAACCAAGAAAACAAGAACTGTCACTTTTCTACTTCCAGACCAACAGCACAGCTCAATGTGAACGGGAATCCAAAATCCTGTTCTATAAATTTTCTGTCTCCTTCTCACCCTCAGAGTTAAAATTGCCCAAATTACACAAATGTAATCCTGAACTTCTCTGATATATGCCCAAAGCTCAGGGAGCAATCTAAATAGTATCACAGATATGGAGCGTTCTGCTGAGAGCTGGTATGTGAAATCCTTGGAGGGGATGCAATCGCCCGAAGACAGCCAGCCAGAGGTGACGATGTCCGGAGCACGTGACTTTCTGCTCTCGCAGCGTTTCTAATCTGTAGCACTTGAAGCCACTACATGCCATTATTTCCTCTGTGCTCACCACCCTGTTACAGATGAGTAGTTCAAAAAGAAAGTGAGATGGTTTGTCACAATGGGAACAGGCAGGAAAAAGCTGAAGGGTGTCCTTGCCGCTGCCTGCTCCCCTCTCAGCTGCCAGAGCTGCACCCACGTCCCTTCCAGGAGGACAGCCTGTACCAGAGCCTACAGGTCCCCTGATAATTGCTGTCTGGAGGTCTCGGCTGCGGGGCTTTTCTGATAAGTGATTAGGGAAGAGGACACTTAGCTGGCTTCTGGGTTCAGATGTTTTATCTCAATTATATGAAATTCAGAAAGAAAAAAAAAAAGGTAGTTTCACTTCAGTTCTCTGGTTTCACTGTGCTTGGGTGAGTTCCAGAAATAACAGGGTCAGAACCCAAGTCGGTTAACGAATTTCAGAGATGCTCTGATGTTGCACCAAGTCCTGTCGCAGCCACCACCCACTCCCACCGAGAGACTGAGAACGTTGAATTCACCTTCCTCATAAGAACTTTGGTTTTTAATTTCCTCAGCCTAGAAAGTAAATTAAATCCTTTGGCTATAAATTGAATCATTTTCTCTCTTTAAAACAGAATAAAACAAACAAAAACAACTTAAAAGCACTGTTAGCAGGTCGCTCCACTCACAGCAGAAATAATCTCCTGGAGAATGGTCATGTCTCTGCTCTTCTCCCCACACCTTGCAGAAAAGTGCTCGTTTCTTCTCCCCACTGGCTTCTATTCTTTCTTGTCTCACCTTTAATATAATATCTTTATTTTTAATAGTTTTTTTAAGCTTTACTGAGGTATAGTTGACACATAAAGATTACATATCCTTAAGGTGTATGGCATGATGTTTTGGTTTACGTATACATTGTGAAACAATCACCACAATCAAGCTGATTAACACGCACATCACCTGGCACAGTTGCCATCTGTGTGCGTGTGTAGTGCAAACACTTAAGATGTTCTCACTACTGACACGATGTTGCCTCCTGGCAAATTTCAAGTGTACAATGCCGTATAATAATATGCAGTCATATTGCTGTACATTAAATCTCCAGAACATATTCATCCTGTATAAGTGAAATTTTGTACTCTTTGACCAACATCTCCCCATTTCTCATTCCTTACCTGCCTCTGAAAACCACCATTCTACTCTCTAATTACTGTATGACTCAGTGATGGAGTTTGGATGTGTTGTCCCCACCAAAACTCGTGGAAATTTGATCTCCAATGTGGCAGTATTGGAAATTGACTGAGTCATGGGGGTGGATCCCTCATGAATGGATTAATGCTCTCCCTGGGGGAGGGGGGATTAATGAGTGAGTTCTCGCTCTGTTAGTTCCTGCGAGAACTCGTTGCTTAAAAAGACCCTGGCACCTTCTCTCTTGCTCATCTCTCTTGCTTCCTCTCTCTTATTTCCTGTCGCCATGTGATCTGCTTTTACCCGCTGGCTGCCTGCCACTTTCGGCCATGAGTAGAAGAAGCCTGAGGCCCATGCCAGATGCAGCTGTCCCAGAATCGTAAGCCAAATAAACCTCTTTCCTTTATAAATTACCCAGTCTCAGGTATTTCTCTTATAGCAACACAAAACGGACTAAAACAGAAAATTGGTACCGAGGAGTGGGGTGTTGCTAAACAGAAACCTGAAAATGTGGATGCAGCTTTGGAACTGGGCAATGGTTGGAGGAGTTGGAGGACTTAGAAGAAGACAGAAAGACGAGGGAAAGTTTGGAATGTCATAGAGACTTATGTAGTGGTGAGCAGAATGCTGATTGAAACATGGACAGTAAAGGCCATGCAGATGATGAGGTCTCAGATAGGAATGAGGAACTTATTGGGAATTGGACAAAAGATAACCCTTGCTACACCATAGCAAGGAATTTGGCTGCATTGTGTCCATGCCCTTGGACTTTGTGGAAGTTGAGACTTAAGAGTTGTGAACGAGAGCATTTGGCTGAAGAAATTTCCAAGCAGCAAAGTATTCAGGGCACTGCATGGCTACTTCTAACAGCTTACTCTGAATTATGGTGGCAAAGGCATGATGTAAAGCCAGAATTTAAAATGGAAGCAGAGCGTAAAGATTTGGAATATTTGCAGCATGGCCATGTGGTAGAGAAACGGAGAGCCAGAGAAAAATGCAAGGGTGAAGCAGATAAACTGGTTGCTAAAGACATCATCTTGGCAGTGAAGCATCCAGATGCTAAGAGCCAAGACAATGAGAGAAAAGCCCTGAAGGCATTTGAGAAGTCTGGAAGGGTGCCCCACGGATCACAGGCCCCGAGGCCTAGAAGGGCTGAGTTGTCCCGGAGGACAGACCTGAGGCACAGCTGCCCTCGGGATCCTGCTTCCTGCATCCCAGCTGCTTCGACTGGAGCGGCCCTAAGTGTGGTTCGTGCAGCCGCTCTGGAGAGTAGAGGCCTGAAACCTCAGTGGCGTCCACGTTGTGTTAAGTCCGCCAGCTGGCAGGATTTGAAAGCAGTGGAGTCATGGCAGCCTCCATCTAGATTCCAGAGGATGTATGGAAAACCCTGGAAGCACAGGCAGAGACCTGCTGCAGGGGCAGAGCCACCACAGAGGTCATCTACTAGAGCAATGCCAAGCAAAAAAGTGGGGTTGGAGCCCTCATAGAAAACCCCCACCAGGGAAATGTCTAGTAGAGCCAAGGTGGCAGGGCTGCCCCCAGGACCCCAGAAATTCAGGGCCACTGGTAATGTGCAATGCCGGCCTGGAAAAGCTGCAGGCACCAGTGCAGCCCAATGGGCTGTGCCTGGCAGAGATGTGGCAGTGAGGCTGCCTGAGGCTTTGGGGGTCCAGATGCCCAATTGTGCCCGGGATGTAGGACTTGGAGTCAAAGAACATTATTTTGGAACTTTAAGACATAATGTCTGCCCTGCTGGGTTTTGGACTTGTTTGGGGCTTGTTTTTCCTTTCTTTTGGTCTATTCCTCCCTTTTGGAATAGGAACATGTACCCAATGTCTGTTCCACCATTGTATCTTGGCAGTAGATAAATTTGGTTTTGACTTTTACAGGTTCACAGCTGGAAGGACTTTTGCTTTTGGTCTCAGAGGAGACTTTGGACTTTTAAGTTGGTGCTGGAGCAAGCTAAGACTTTTAGGACTGTTGGGATAGAATGATTGTATTTTGTATATGAGAGGAACATGAGTTTTGGGGGGCCAGGGGCGGAATGATGGAGTTTGGACGTGTTGTCCCTGCCAAAACTCGTGTGGAAATTTGATCTCCAATGTGGCAGTGCTGGAAAGTGATTGAGTCATGGGGGTGGATCCCTCATGAATGGATTAATGCTCTCCCTGGGGGAGGGGGGATTAATGAGTGAGTTCTCGCTCTGTTAGTTCCTGCGAGAACTCGTTGCTTAAAAAGACCCTGGCACCTTCTCTCTCTCTTGCTTCCTCTTGCCATGTGATCTGCTTGTACACGCTGGCTGCTTGCCACTTTCTGCTATGAGTAGAAGCAGCCTGAGGCCCATGCCAGATGCAGCTGTCCCAGAATTATAAGCCAAATAAACCTCTCTTCTTTTTTTTTTTTTTTTTTTTGTCTTTTTGTGACCGGCCGCACCACGCTCAGCCAGTGAGCGCACCGGCCATCCTTATATAGGATCTGAACCCGCGGCGGGAGCGCTACCACGCTCCCAGCGCCGCACTCTCCCAAGTGTGCCACGGGGTCGGCCCTAAACCTCTCTTCTTTATAAATTACCCAGTCTCAGGTAATTCTGTTATAGCAACACAAAACAGACTAAAATACTCAGCATCCCACTTCTGGGTATTTACCCAAAGGCAATAAAATCAGGATCTCAAACAGATCTCTGCACACCCATGTTCATTGCAGGATTATTCACGACAGACAGGATATGGAATCGACTGAAATGTCATGGAGAGATAAATGGATAAAGAATATATGGTATACATATAATGTTATTCAGCCTTAAAAAAAGAAGAAAATCCTGCCATGTACCACTAGGGATTTATTGTCAGCTATCATTTATAGTAGTTGCTTATTTCTCTCTCCTTTTAGAGCTTTTTATTTTCTATTATTTCTGTTATTACCAATTCCCAAATCTTTATCACCTGAATATGCAAAACAGTATAGTTTCCTGTGGGATTTTTTTTTTTTTTTACTTCTTTGTACCACATATTTTTAAAGACATACATTTTCCCTTTAAAATGGTAAAATAAGGGAGTTTCAAAAATAAAGAGAGCTCTTTTCCAAATAACTGTTAAAATTAGAAAAATGTTTCACTGGACTGGAAGATGGAAAATAAAATCTTGGACTGAAAAGAATATTGGAGCATAGAGTCAGGAAATAGCAATTGATGCACAAGAAGGGATGGCACTGGAATGTGGTGAGAGTGACAGCAGAGGAAAGAGCAGGGACAAGCCAGTGACAGACACCTGGAGTATAGCATGTGAGTGCACTGCAGGCAATTTACAGGTGATGGCCCATCAGCGAGGGTTAGATTTGGTGCTTAAATGAGATAAAAGTGATCTCCATTTCTCGTAACAGCAGTTTAAAATCAGGCCGTTTGAGGGTGGTGGGGTGCTTCTAATGACTTAAAGAACCCAAACTACATGCATTTTCCTGGTTCACTGACATAAATCAAAGCCACGCCTACCTTATGACCCACCCTGGCTGCTAGTGCTCCGGTCATTATATCCATGTTCTAGGCAACAAGAAAGAGTGAGAGGCAAATGGGTTAAACCCTCTCACCTGCTTCTGCTCCATTTAGGGAGACTTTCCAAAATTCCTGCATGAGGGGATTCTTGGTAGTTAAGAACAGAGTTCACGATGTTAAGCAAGTGTGACCATGAATAAAGTAGAGTTTTTTACTCTAAAGAAGAAAGGGAGATGAATGTCAGGTGGGCAGCATCCTCTACCTTCTCCTGCTCTGCTTCCTGTACATCAGCAGGGTTTTTCCCCCTGGCATTGATACTGTTATCCAACAATTTTACCAAACCCAAGTTTGGCTGCCCATCCTCTTAAGGAAGAAAGAAAACATACGACTCAGAAGTCAAATGGTTGGTGTAATAGAAAGGCGATGCATTCAGCTGAAGGAGATGGTCAGCTTTCCCATCTCAAAGACTCACATTTACTGAGGGATTTTTAAAGAGGGCTGAGGGACTGGAATGTGAGAAGTGAAAATCAAGAGAGAAAGGGACGTGAGCTGCGAGGGCTCTGTGTAAGGAGTCAGGTGCAAGGTCTCGCCAAGGCCTCGTCTGGTTTCTGTTCTTGTCTTCGCTGTTATCTCAGGGCCATGCAGGACTTTGATTTTCTCCAGAGTGGAATCAGCTTCTTTGTAAAGTGTTCGTGCAGCTTTGCAGGGCTCTGGCTGACTTGGCTGGTGCCCACAGTCAGCTTCCAGACATTTGGCTTTGATCACTTCTCAAACGCTGCAGTCTCAAAGAACTGTTAGTTTTACGAAATACAGATTAGCTTCTCAGCCTTATTTTTCTATTTAGCAAGCAAGATAAGAAAGTCAGGGAATGTGAAAAAAAGAAGGAAAATGAAAAAACTGCCCTTTTTAAAATCCTCCCCTCTTACTGCTCAGCCAGTTTTACTTCCCAACATAGCTTCAGTCCTGCTCACTCCAACAGCCTCCCCACTGTCAATAATTCCTTCCATTTCTATGGGATGGGCCACTTTGAGCAGCATTAAGGCATAGAAGAAGGGGTTGATTTGGAATGGAATTTTTGACATGATGGTGGACATAGCTTATGGTACCTGGCTGGAGAGGTGGAAGAACCAAGGGAATTTGTCTATCTATTTCTCAGCAATTTTTGACAGCAGGCTGTAGTGCACATAATACAAAGCTTAAGCATAAGGGAGAGAACAAATATGCTGATAATTATAACAACAACAATTTGGATTGCAGATGGACATAAATTTCTTAATCCCAAAGGTAGCTAACTAAATAAATCATTGAGAGGTTTAATGGGCCTCACTTCCTGTAACCATTTTGCGTGGGCAAGTATTTCATTTACTTGGGTCTCAACCTCTGAGGTATTAAAGTAAGTGCAACAGGTGGTATTAGCAAAGGCACAAATTCCTCCATGTTCTGCTAGTAAGAAGTCTAGAGCCATGAGGTTGTCTAATACTACTTGGGCTAGGGAGTTCAATGATTTTTGCTGGGCTGCTATGGCTCTGGCTGTGTCTTCCACTACTTGACCTATGGTAATTGATAGATTCGGATCACATCTCAATCGATCCATCGTCCATAGTGGAGAAAGATAGTGCTAATGAAGCCTTGCCACCAAGTATCCTGGTATTGTCCAGGAAGCAAGTGTCTCTTAGCTCTATGTCTGGCACCGTAGTATATATCTTTATGTATGGAGAAGTGGGTAATGTAGTGATCTAAGAGGCAATATTCCTCAATTTGCCAGCTATTCAAACACTTGTGAGCCCATCCCTGATTTGGTGAACGTGTTCCAATACAACAAACAAAGGTGTATCCTTTTGGGTCACATATTACATCCCCAGGGTGTTTCTATTTAATTGGTCTTTCATAGGCAATAGTTTAAAAATTGTATCCAACCAAGGATGAGCCCTTTTGCAGGCTGGCCAGGTCCTAGTGAGTACATGATAACTTATGAAGGAAGTTGCAAACATAACCTAGAATGATTTTCCTCTTTTAGAGATTCAGTTTCCAAATAGGAGAGTGAAGGAGGGATACAAAGAGTGGAAAAGGAAGTTTACTGAAATGTGAGGATCTGCTGCTCAGGGACAATTCATCTTGGGGAAGTTTATGACTACTTAAAGAAGTTGGGATCATTACTAAGCAGGGAACAGAGAATCATTAACCTCTACTATTCATATGTGAAAAGTCACATTAGAGAGAGGCTGCTTTAAGAACAAAGTGGCATTAGAAATTTCAGAAAATTCTATAATGGGCATTATCAAGGGTGTGAATTCATCTTGAGTAACTCTCGGCAGCTGGTAACATATCCAACAGTCAGTCATGTTTCTCCCAGTTGTGAGGCTTTGTAAGAGCTTAATAATGGTGTTTTCCTACCAGGCAGAGGACATTGCTACAAGATACACAAAAAGTATTTTACTCATCCTTTTTCTTGAAAAGAAGCCTTAAATCTTCAACTGGTTCACAGGCCCACTGGTTGGCAGACTTAAGTATGTCATGGTCTTATTCAGGAGCCAGCCTTGATGGGAAATGACGTATCCACGGTTTGACTCCTGCAATCTTTAAAGCAGTGTTGTTAGTAAGACATCAAAAGGCCCATGCCATTTTCTTAATAGCTGGTATTCTGGACCTTGGTCCTTCCAGGTTCTTAATAAGACTTTGTCTCCTGGTTGGAAAGGGCACAAAGGCTTATTGAGTGGAAGAACAGAGCTAGAGAGAGCAAACTGATGAAGAGTGATTAATATTTAACATAATTGCACATACTTTTTGATATGATTATCATGTTCTATCCCCAGATCTATTAATCCCAACCTGGCCTGGAAGGGTTTCCCATGTACAATATCAAAAGGGCCCAATTTAAGTCTACTTCTAGCTGCAACACGGACCCTAACCAAGGAAATTAGCAACAACTTCGCCTAAGTTAAATGAGTCTCTTGACAAAGTTTTGTTATCGTCCTTTTCAGAGTATGGATCATCTTCTCAGTCTTACCTATTTTTTTTTTATAACATTTATTTTTATTTATTTATTTTTTTTAAAAATTTTATTTTGTCGATATACATTGTGGTTGATTATTGTTGCCCCTTACCAAAACCTCCCTCCCTCCTCCCTCTCCTCCCTCCCCTTCAACAATGTCCTTTCTGTTTGCTTGTCGTATCAACTTCAAGGTATTGTAGTTGTTATATCTTCTTCCCCTCCCCTGGTTTTTTTTTTTGTGTGTGTGTGTGTCAGTCTTACCTATTGACTGAGGTCTTCATGATGAGTGTAGTTTCCATTTATTCTGTAAGGCTATGCTTACCCTCTTTGTAACCTCTGAAACAAATATTGGTCCACGGTCACTCTGAATTGTGCTTGGAAGGCTAAATATAGGTATTACCTTCTTTCATAAAGTTCTGGAAATATCTGAAGACTTCTCTGTTCTTGGTTAGTTTTCAACCCACCCTGAAAAAGTACCCACAATGACAAGCATATATTTAGTTTCCCTTTTTCTTAGGCATCTGAGTGAAATCTATTTGCCAATCCTTGAAAGGATGGATTCCTTTATATTGCACTCCTTGCTGAAGAGGATATTTACTAGCTTTGGGGTTATTTATAACACAGAGCTGGCAGCCTTTAGTTATTCACTGCATGACTCTGCGCAAATGGGGTCCCTTCAAATGTGGCTTAAGTCCAATAGAGCATCTCGACTGTAGTGGGTACTTTCATGAAGGTTCTTTACTATAAGGTAGACCAAGACTCTTGGCAGCAAAACCATACCATGAGTGTTCAATTTCCTTATTGAATTGGTGTCAGTGTTTGTAAAGCACCACTCTTTTGCATATTCCTCATCTTTCTATGCATAATGAGGCTTAAGTTCTGATAAGTCTGCATGTGGTGTTAGAGCTCCAATGATTTGAGCCTCTTTTGCCTATTTTGTGGCTTGTTTAGCAGCTTTGTCAGTGGCTGCAATTTCCTTGGTAACTTGAGAACTATCTTTGTGGCATCCTGGGTAGTGCATTTCTGCCACTTTGGCAGGCAGCATTACTGCATCTAAAAGGGTCAGTATCTCAGAGGCATGTTTAATGTCTTTATTGTTGGAGGTTAGTGACCCTCTCTCCTTCCAAATAGCTCCATGAACATGTGTCATTATGAAAGCATACTTAATCTCTCTCTCTCTCTGTGTGTGTGTGTGTGTGTGTGTATGTTTATCCATATTCCCATAGAAAGTTAGAGGGTCTGTGTAGTGCAATCAGCTCCAATTTATAAGCTGAGGTAATGGCTGGGAGGGCATGGGCCTCCATTATCTCAGTTAAAGTCACCACTGTGTATGTAGCATGACGCTGTCCATGTTCCATGAAGTTGCTGCTATGGGTGAATAGTTCCCAGTCTGGGTTAGGCAAAATTTGGTCCAACAGAACTGGCTGGCTGGAATTGATTACATCCATAAACTCAAGGCAGTCATGCATGAGGCCATCCTCTGTGCTGTCGGTTGGCAGCAAGGTGTCTGGATTCAGGTTGGTGGTTGTCTGCATTAGGGTTATCCAAAAGAATCTACTGGTATCTGCCAATACGCCTATATCCTAAAGAACTGCCTGGTATTTGCACATAGGCCCAGCAGAAACCCAGTAACCTCCTTTTTGTTCTAAAAGAGTCAGCACCTGGTGTGGCACATACATGGTGGTCCCAAAGTAAATTTTTCTGATTCTTGTAACACATCACAGGTGTCAGCTACAGTCCTTAAACAAGGTGGCCACCCCTTGGTAGTTTTCTCCAGTTGTTTGGAGAAATATGCTATAGTTTGGGGTATGGTTCCAAGTAACTGTATTAAACCCCCATACCAAGCTCATGTTTTTCATGTACATACAGGTTGGAAGGTGTTTGAGTGTTGGGAGAGCCAATGGTGGGGGCAATCATCAATTATTCCTTTATGGGGTTTTAAATGCCTGCTGGCATTCCTTAGTCCAAATATAGAGGCTCTGTGTCCAGCTCCTTTAATGCCTCATGTAAAGGTCACAAAATTCTCACAATTGTCTCCTACTGCTTGGAGGCTTGATAGCCACTATGGTTTTCTTTCTTTCAAGGAGAAGACTTTTCCTCTACTTAGTGAAAAGTGTAGGAAGGTAACTTTTTCCCTAGAAATTTGGCCTTTGGAAGAAGAGACTTTATATCCATATTTGACTAAATGGTTTAAGGTGATAATGGTGTTCTTTAAGCATTTGTCATAGGTGGGGCTAACAATAAGCAAATCATCTATGTATTGCAATAAGGTTTCTTCATCAAGGTTAAGGGGTCTTTAGTATCTAGCTAGTACCTTGCTAAATATTGTTGAAGAATTTTTAAATTCCTGACACAACACTGTCCAGCAATATTGGAAAACAGTCTTTTGGTCAGGATCTTTCCATTCAAAGAAAAACAATAATTGGGCCTCTTCTTCTTTTGGTATGCAGAAAAATACATCCTTCAAATCCCAAACTGAAAACCAAACATAATCTCCTGTATGGTTGTCAATAAAGTATAAAGACTTGGAATGGTGGTGTGGATATCTTGCACTATCTTATTGATAGCTCTGACATTTTGTACAAAGTGATTGTCATTACCATGAGGTTTCTTCACTGGCAAGATGGGGGTGTTATAGGGAGATTTACAGGGATGAATAAATCTAAGTTTTAAAAATATTTGCAGCACAGGTTGAATACCTTCTTCAGGTATTATAATAAGGATTCCCTTTTCAGGGGTTATTATTTTTTTCCTAGGAACTCCAACTTCTGTCTTCAGTTCTATAGATACTGGAGTTACATTTTTGGTTCCACCAGGGACACCATCCACCCTAGCTCTTTTAGGTCCCAACATGGCTTCAGTCCTGCTCACTCCAACAGCCTCCCCACTGTCAATAGTTCCTTCCCTTTCTATGGAATGGGCCTCCGACTCATCTTACTGCTTCAATCTGAGTCAGGGTGTAGAAGAAGGGGTTAATTTAAAATGGAACTTTTTTGGCATGATGGTGGACATAGCTTATGTTACCTGGCTGGAATGGTGGAGGGACCAAGGTCATCTGTCTATTTTCCTAGCAGTTGTTTGGCAGCAGGTTGCAGTGCACATAATACAAAGCTTAAGCATAAGGAAGAGAACAGACTGTGCCTTCTTATAACACCAACCATTTGACTTCTGAGTCATTTGTTTTCTTTTCTCCTTGAGGGGGTGAGTAGCCGGACTTGGGTTCAGTAACAACAACAGCAGGTTTCTGTGGGAGATTAGAAGGAGGGAAGCAAGTGAAGTCAGTGTATTCATTCGTTGGCACAACCCCTGCAATAGAGCTGCAGGGTGGCAGCATTCTTCACTGGCAGTCGCTGCTCCTGTCTGGTGGCCTTCTCAGCACAGCCTCCCTGTTTCCCCACATACCACTTTGCACATAGTCTGGTAAATTCTACCCATATTATCCTTCTGTTTCTTATCAGGACTCAGAATTATGTAGCAATTTTTTTTTTTTTTAACTCAGATTGTAGGAAATAGGAAACACGGACACTGCCCTCCAGAAAGGGCATGCATGTGCTCCACCTGTGTACTGAGGTGGACTGGCTAGAATACTTTTAGTGATGTGGAAATCTTAAGCCAGCTACTGAATGCAGCTGACAAACTGGGGGCACTAATAATGTCACTAACGATGTCACTGTAGTAGGTAGAAATATCAGACCACAAGCCAGATGCTAGAAATGCACATTTATATTTTTTACAGGTGAGTACATTTCTATTCCAAATCCCCACTGTGCTGAGGGTAGGAACTTAATCTCATTTGATTCCAGACCATCTCACCTTAGTTCAGCTCTGCACCATGCCCTTTCTCAAGATGATGTCAGTTCCAAGGCCTGGGAGGAGGGGCCTCTGGTCCTCTGCTTACACCTGCCTCTGCTGCATCTTCTTTGACAAGCATCATCTCTTCTTGCCATCGGTAATTCATTCATGGTGACTAATGCTGCACCCATGCCTCCTGCATCCTGTCCCCGGGGCCAACTCTAGCTCAGCTGTTCCAGGCCACTCTGGAGCTACAGAAAAATCCTGTAGAATAAAAGTATAAAATGAATCTCCCAGGTATTGTGTTGGTAACCATAAAACGTTTACAAAGTAACTTCCCTAACTTTTAATTAAATGTTTTTTGAGATAATTATAGATTCACATGCACTCATGAGCAAAAACAAAGAGAGATCTCCTGTATACTTTACTCAATTTTCCAATGGCAATGTCTTACAAAACTGTAGCATAATAACACAGTCACTATATCGGTGTCGATGCAGGCGAGATAAACATTTCCACACTCACAAGGTTCTCTCTGTCACCTTCAACAGCTACACTCACTTCCCTTCTGCCTCACCCCACCTTTTTCCTGGGTGACCACTAGTCTTTTCTTTATTTCTGTAATCTGCCCATGCTCCCACATGATCTCTACTGACATCTCCCTACTCAGCATTTTCATCACCACCGCAGGTTGGGGTGGGGAGCTGCAGTGCCTCTTCATAGCCTCCTTAGGTTGGAAATCTAGGCTGTAGTTGGATGAGTGTGGCCACAGATTTTCTGTAGTGTTTAGCTGCAGGAGGGACTATTGTCTGGACTTTTGTTTTTGTTTCTGGCTTTATAAGCATCCCCTTTCTTAGTCCTTTTACTACAGAGAGCAGGCTTCTGTACTGTTATTATTATTTTTATTTCTGTTTTTTTTTTTTTTTTTTTTTTAATGTGCCCTTTGGCATTTTCAGGTTTCCTGCTTCTTCAGCTTCAAGTCTGGGATGTAGGAGGTAAAAATCAAACCCAGAAAACTCACTACTGTGTTATTCCTTGAATTCCAAGATTCTTAGCGCATCTGCTTCTCACTCTACACTTTTTAGAATCTTCTTGTATTTGTTTTAAATGTAAGGTTAAGATTTTTATTTGTACTTAGCAGAAGGAATAGGGAATAGAGTTCATCTTCCTGAAAATTAAAGTCTGTAATATATATGGTTTATATGCAAATATAAATGTTAAATAATGGTTAAATATAAATATTAAATATATAATACATTTATATATAAATAATACATATAAATATAAATGTAAATATAAATGCTAAATAATGGTTAAATATCTCTAAAGTACTCTGAAGTAATGATAGCATCTCACTTTCTGGGCAGGGGAGGGGAAGGTGGCATCTCAGAGAGTGGCATCTCTTTTGACGGACTTCTATCCGAGTGGCTGGACAATGGCCAAGACATACAGAGTGTTTGCGACTGTTTACTAAACAAACACATGAAAGCTACACAACCATTGTAGCACTCCATTTAGTGTGACTTACAAGGTAAAAAGAAGGCAGGAGATAAAAAACAATGGATTACATTATTTTAAACAAATGTTTAATTTTATAATAGTTTTAAATATAGAGACAAATGGAGAAGACAGTATAGTCCCCAGAGACCCCACAATCAATTTCCCTTTTCATGAGCATCTTACATTCATGTAATACATTTGTCCAAAATAAAGAACCAATATCAATTCACTATGATTAATTAGAGGCCGTACATTTTTTCCCCTTTTTTGAAAACCTAATAAAAAAAAAGTTTCCAAAATATTCAGAATACCACGTCACATTTATTTGCTTTATCTTCTTAGGCTCCTCTTTTTTTGTGACAGTTTCTCAGACTGTTCTTGTTTTTGATGACTTTAACAGGTTTGAGGAGTACTCTCAGGGACTGTGGGATGTCCCTGAATTGGGTTTTGTCTGAGGCCTTTTTCATGACTAGACTGGGGTTATGGGTTTTGGGGGAGGAAGATCACAGAGGAAATATGCCCTTCTCCTCATGGCATATCAGGGGTACATACTATCAAGATGGCTTATTGATCACCTGGCTGAGACACTGTTTATCCAGTTCTCCACTGTAAAGTTACTTTTTTCTCCTTAATTCCCATACTTCACACTTATGAGCAGCTTGCACAAGAGAAGTAGAGAGGTATGCATTGCCTTCCTGAAGATGCAGTATCTACATGAATTATTTGTATCTTTTGCTCAGGATATTTGGTTTATGCTTCCCATTTATTGATTTATTCAATCATTTATTTGTATCAATATGGCCCCATGGACATTTATTTCATAATTTAGGTAATAATCCAATACTTCTTTATTTTGGTGCTCAATTTCTTCCAGACTTGTCCATGAGGAGCTCTTTCACTTGGCTCCTGTGTTACTCTGATGAGCTGCCTTCACTCTGGGTGTGTGTGTGTGTGTGTGTGTGTGTGTGTGTGTGTGTGTGTGTGTGTGTGTGTGTCTGTGTGTGTGTGTGTGCACTCCCTTACTTTTTTACTTTCTGGAACTACCAGATAGACTTTGTTGAACGTTAAACGTTTGTTGTAGCTGTGAGTGGCAAAAGTTTCAGTTTCCTTTATTGTTTTTGTTTTTGTCTCCTCTTGACTTTAGGCTTTCATAAATATTCTTTCATAAAAGTTTGTGTCTTGCAAGTCTTTCAGCTTCAATGCCTTGTTGTTATACTGGAACCTTGTCAGCATGGTGATAGAATGTATAGAGATGGACGATTCTATAATTTTCCAATTAAATTTTCATCTTTCAGTGGGCCTGCGTCTCAGGGCTGAAACATTCATAAGTGCTTCTCCAGTGGTACAACTATTATTTTCTCTTGGCCCTCTATGAGTACTCCCTTTCTGGACTGCAGGGTTTGCGATCTATTCCTTTGAAGCCACTGGCCCTTGTTGACTATGCATTTCCTCCACCTACATGTGGAAGACTAGAGGTGCTGGAGTTGGAGAAACGGTTTCTTTCAGCTGGGACAAGGCTCTGGTAGTCTCCTCTGAAGTGTAGCCCTTTGTTACAGAAGAAGCTCTGGGCTTATTGCACAATAATTACCCTTCCTTCTCTCCTGTGGATCCATGAGAGAGTCTTTACTGAAACTTCACAATGGAAACCTTGTGGTGCTCTCTGGAGATAAATCCCTCAAAAGTGTGGGGCCTCTCTCAGACTGTGACAAACAGGTGTTTCCCACTCTCATGCTAGTCCACATTCAGATCGCTGCCATCCATCAAAATCACCACTGAATCAATCTTACGGTTTATGGTTCCAGCGTCTTCCAGTCCAAGTGAGCACATCTTGGCTGTGACTCTCTCTTAGGATTTCAAAATGGTGGTTTGCCCAGAAACCTCAGTTCTCTGACTGGTCTGAGAAAAGTGATTGGTTTTCAGTGTACACAGCTTTGTTTTATTGTAAGTATAGGAGTGAAGACTTCCAAGTTCTTTAAAATTTGGAGCTGAAACAAGAAGTCCTCTTTTGTTACTTTTTGAAAAAATATCTTAAAATTCAAATTTGACCTGAAGTTGATTTAAGCAGCAGATGCTGTCTAGCGGAGGAAATCCCAGTTTCCTTACGAATAGAGCATGGATCAGAGGTATTACTTTCAGGAAATTGTGAATAGTGGCAGGTGTTGAAAGGATACCCATTCAGCAGCTGCTTGAAGACTCTGCTTCCTGCCCTGTTGACTGGGGCAAGATGAAGTTTCCAGAATTACATTGTTCCTGTAGTGACTTCCCTGGTGCGTAAGGTCAGGACAATGTAGTAGGTCAGATCTGTTCTGTCTGACTCAAAGATCCTTGCTAGAGCAATTACGATGTTTTCAGCTGCGGGCAGTTGGAAACTCTGATTCAGACTCATATAAATAATAAGGGAATTATGTTTCTCACATAACAAAAGGTCAAGATTTATGGACAAATACAAAGCAGGTTGATTCAGCAGCTGCACAATATCATCACTAATCCAGGCTTATTCCATCTTTCTGCTCTGCTGATGTAGCAAACGTTCCAACCAAACTCTAGACCCCCCAACCCCCATCCTTGCATGATGGCAGGTAAGGCAAACAGAGTTGTGGGTTTCTTTTTCTCTATCACACACACGTATAGACACAGAGACGCACCCAGAACCTCACTCCAACATACACTGTAAGTCTTGCCTTCAACCTGTTTGGATCATCTTAGGTCATGTTTTGATACTTGCACAAGCAGCATTTGCCATGGAATGAAAAACCCTTTGTAGTTAAGGCCCTATTCCTCCAGCTGGAGATGTAGTTAGCTTCCCCCAAAACCTGTGGCTGTGTGGAAGAGGGGAGGACACCTAATAAAATCAGATTTGGATTAGGGAGAAACGGGGCTCATAGGTGGAGGGCAGGCAACTAAGATAGCCCATTGGAGTTCCCAAGCCTGGTCCTGTGCCTGGTCCTTAGAAGGTACTCAGAAGTTAGAAGATGAAAGAATTAATTCTGCATCTTGTCTTACTTCTCAGCACACTTCTCCCCTTCTCCTGTCATTTCTCCTGCCCCTCTCTGTGCACTCCATAGTTCATTGTGTAGGGACCACTGTCATCTGGCTTTTCACTCGTGCTTACCTGAGGGTTAACTATGAACTGCTCACCCAGCCCCTCATCAAGCTGGAGGAAAATCTATGTATGCTGCAGGAGAGAAGGTGGGAGGTGGACACATCCCTAGCATTGCTGAAACCACGTCTGGTGGTTGGTCCCTGCTTTAATTCCCATGGCCCAAGGTCTACATTGGAGAAATGACATGTTTCCAAAATGATTTCCAGAAGAGTTGGATTCATTCCCATCCCACATACATAGCCACCACCAATTATCTCCTAGAAGGGACAGGGTTCTTTCACTGCATAAATACAGCTGTCCCTGACACAGGGAATTCCTGATAGCAGGGGAATTCACTCATGAATAAAGGCAAGCACAACCTAGTCCATTTAACCCCACAATAATAACAAACCAGAAAAAGAAAACAAACGCTGGGCTAGTGTAGTTTCTTAATAATATGTGTTTGAATTGAGTGTATGCATGAGTGTGTGTGTGTAAAAATACACACAATATGATCATATTTTGAGGACTGTTACACTTTCCAGTTTAAGTACATTGTAACTATTTAGGACACAAGTTCAGTCTGTAGTCATCATACCTTTCAAATATCAATATTTACGGCAGAGTTAAATAATCAAGTGATCAAGGATTATAAATATATTACTGAGGCCTATGAAAAATCAGTTTATGTTATGTGTCTTAATAATCAGAAAGCAGAAATTTCTTATTTTTCTTTTGGAGTGGGGAAAAATGCCTCAAATTTATTTCTTTTAAAATATATTATTGTTCTGCACCATTTATTAGAAATATCTGTTCCTATCATCAAAGATATTTCGTGGAGTGTTTATGCTCCTGTATCAAATGTCTGTAGGTTTCAGACTTGAGATGACTTAATTCTATTTGCTTTTAATTTCCTTATGCAATGTTTCAAACAGCACCACACGTTGGAGTTGAATTATATAGAGGTGCCACATTGCTTCTGACTGCCTGCATTTGGGTAGGTTATTAAAATGGCAGAAATACATATTACCATAGCAAAAAGAAGCATAAATTCATAGCCTCTTTCATAACTTTGGGTCTGAAAAGTCTTGTACAGTCCTTAACACACAGGCATGATGTAACATTAACACTTAGCTGAGTCATGCAGGAAGGATCCAGAAATCCATCAAAGTTGAGTGGTATTGAATCTTTGGAATAGTGTCAGGGTCGAGTGGCCTGAGCCATTTCTTTTTACTTTTCCACCCATTGGAAGGCCAGCAGGTATGCACAGTAAACTCACCTCCATGGCATGTCCATATGCCTGTCATTAATAAGCATTTCCTGAGAGCCGGTTATATGGTCAGGAAAAGTATCCACCTTAAAAAAGCAAGTTCTCTTCCACTTATAAATTTTATAAGCTCTCCTCATTAGAAATGACATATTTGTCACCAAAGGAGCACACACATGTTAAGGGGAGGGAGAAACCAAGAAAAGAAAAAAAAAAAAAAAAAAAAAAAAAGAAAGGGATATAGAAATAGTACAAGTTCTGTAAATAAAATATATGTCTAGAAAATACATAAGACATCATTATCTTAGGGGTTATCTTGTCTTTGATTGACAAAGCTTATAATTTGCTGTTCCTTTACTTGATAATAAGGCAGAGATAAAAATAAAAGATGGTACCTGAGTCCTTACATGGTATTTTATAAGCTTGACTGTTTTCATAAGAGTAAGTATGTTTTTTGATAGTGCATGCCGTGCTGTCCCATGAGGCAGCAGAAAAGCTTAGAAAATCATGATTTTATCCCAATTTCTTTTCTCCAGCTCTAGAGTTATCTCTGAATTTGGTCTGTCTATTGGTGGTTCTAAATGAGGTTAATGTTATACATACAACATCACTTGAATAGGAATGTCTCTTCCCCAGAATTTATTCTCCTTCAGCATTTAAGCCAATAGAATTTCATATCCTGGTACTGAGAACAATGCAGATTAACATAGTGTTAGAGATGCACAAACTTATAATACATAAATTGTCATGAATCGTAATGGCAGGACTTTAAAAAAGTCAAAGAAAGATAACCATATTCTTCATCATCTTTAGAAGAAAAATTATAAAATGTTATGCTGTGTAAAGGATTTATTCATTCATTTACTAAATATTGAATAAATGTTAATTAATTCTCTTAATAAATAATACATTTATTGAGCACCTACTAAATGATGACAACCTTGTAGGCACCAGGACACAGCCATGAACCAAATGCAGAAAGGTACAGCCTCATGATGTTTATGTCCTGATAGAAACTCTGGGTGGGTGGAGTGACAGCACAAGAGAGAGATCAGCCAGAGACTTGAACAATAATCCTGGCAGGAGATGCAAGGTTGGCTTGACAAGATATTAGCTGAGGATGTGGGGTTCCATTTCTAGACATACTTTGAAGGCAAAGCAATAGCATGTCCTGATGGACTAGATGCAGTTTATAAAATAAGGAGACAAGTCAAGGATGAATCAAAGGATTTTAGACCAACTCACCAATGAATGTGGCAGCTTAAGTGAAACAAGAAAGGCCTTGAGAGGAGCAGATGGGAGGAGGAGAGTGTTTAGTTTCGGGGCTGTTTAATTCAAGGAGCATATTGTTGATGTGAGTAGAGATGCCCATAGGGACTTATATTGTAGAGTCTGGAGTTAAGAAGAGATGCCCTCGCTGGATATATATAGTTGGTGAGTTAATGTATATATGTGTGTGTTTGTGTATATATATGGAGCACTCCAAAAATTAAAAGGTTAGGAGCTCAGGATAAAAATCAAATGGCCTCAGAGTCTGCTTTGGGTGAAGCTACCAGTGATACGTAATTAGAGTAAGATTAAAATTAAAAAGGTGCTTTGTCCTGAAAACCAAGAGAAGAGTGTTTCTCTACAAAGGACAGTGATCAATTTTGTCGAGTGCTTGAGTGGCTGGAAGGAAATGAGTGATCATTTTGACATGGTCATTCCTGTGCAGGTAACAGCACCTGGTCAGGAGAATCAGGCTTTGTGTCTTATTTAGTCACAGCTACTAAATAACCATGCTCAGTGCACGTTATTAACTTAAGCAACCAAAAAATGAATAAGCTAATAAGAATTTCAAAGGAAAAATGAGTGTTAAAGTCTCAGTCCAATATGTGAATGATCCAGGTATACACCGGTATCCCATTTATGTACATGACATATTTTAGCAGAATGCATGTGTGATGTGGTCATTTTCCCTGATTATTAAACCATGTCTGGATTTCAATCCCAGCTCTTCTACAGACTTACTGTACAAATTGGGCAAGCAACTTAAACTCTCCACACCTTAAAATTGGATAATAAAAACAGACCTTGAATCATGGGAATTTTGTGGGGAAAAATGCGTTAATTTATGAAAAGTGATAGAATAATTTGAGGTATGAGATACTCAGTAAGCACTAACTTCCATTGTTATTACTGTTATCATTTTATTACGATTAATCATGATTATCATTTATCAGTTAATTTGAGATAAACTACTGAGTTTATGGAAAAATGATAACCGTGAGTATAATCCTGGAAACTTGAATTTATCACAACCACCTCGCTACCAGCGTTCCAGCTCATTCTTCATCCCAGTGACAGTTAGTCATAGTTCTCAGTGAGGAACTATTTACCATTTTAGGCATTCCATGCTGGAAAGACAGTTACAATGGTCACGTGAACTACTCCTCCTTTCCCTATTAAATGAACAGGCGTCCAGGTTGGCAACTGAATGCACGTTCAGAAGGTAATGAGCTCTGCGTACCCTGGGCTGTTAGAGAAAGAACAAATGGAAGATATGGGGTTTACATCTTCCCTGGGGGTTGCCAAAACTTTTGGATGCTGGTCATCATCAGTAAACCCCTATGGACCCCTTAAGACCTTCCATTGCTGACACTTCATTGCCTGGTTAATGGCAGAAAATAAGGACAGGAGAAGTGGGTGGGCAATAGAAAAGAGGGGGGCCTCGTTCATTCAGCCGCTGCTATATATATATTTTTTTCTTCTACTCTTTCTCATTCTTGTATTTTCTAGTTCTCTCCTGTGATCATCTTCTTCTTGGAGCTTGGTTAATGATGCACAAGCAAGGTAGGGCAGGGAACAGAAAGAGGACACTCTCAGTCACCCCTATGGCATGGGCTCCAGGGCTAGACTGTTTCAATGCTAATCCTGCCTCTTCCCCTTCTTAGTTTTGTGAGCTTGGGCAAGTTATTTCTTTTCTCTGGGGCTCAGTTTTTCCATCTGTAAAATGGGATCCTTGGAAGGATGAAATGTGTGAAAACAGGATAAGTAGTAGACTACTGGCTGGTATTGACTCGGAACTTGCTACGTTACTTTTGTGAATAAGCACCTACCACATGATAGACACATTCTTGCAGATCACACCTTTGAATATGTAATGTTCAACTTCCTTGTGCCAGCAACTGCACATTTGGAATCACAGAATAAACATGACACTGGACTTTGTGTCAGGTACAGTCTATATTGCATTAAATCCCCCCATCGAGCCTACAGAATAGATATGCACATGCCCATTTTATGAATAAAGAAACCAAGCTGAGAAAGGAAGATGGATAACATTGTGTTGAGGAATTCGGGGTCTGGCTTCACATTCTGCTACTGTCCAGCTGTGTGAATACAGTCAGGTAACTTGGCCTCTCTGAGCCTCAGTTTTCCCATTTGCAACACCTCCCATGTCATGCCACAGTGAAGATTAAGTAAGAAAATGCATGTGAAGGCTTAGTCTAGAGCTTGGAACACACCAAATACCTAATTATTCTTAGTTACTATTACCCCTGACAGACATACAGAAGACTCTAAGCCAAGTCTTCACCTCTCACTCACTCTTTGGTAGGTGGGGCCGAGGACTCAGGAGGTGTGGTTTCAGAAAGACGCCTGTAGGCACACATCAGAGAAATGAGAGAAGGAAGAAATTCCGTCATCTGTCATACTGTGACTGCACATTGTTCAACAAACACTGTATAGGATAATTTATGTGTTTATAGATAATTTCAGAAAAATAATAAAATTATGATCCTCATGAAGATATAAAATAAACGCATTATTTAACTCATTCATGAGGGATCAAATAAAGTGTTAAATGAGGAACCTGGTAAACAATTCAAAGGAAAAGTCAGAAAAATACTTTAAATAAAGTTAGGTTATATTGAAAGGAATTTACAAAGAGACATCAAAATGGCTTTGTCCGTGGGGGAGAGGAAAGTTAATTGAATCTCCATTGGAAAGAATTTATTTTCTTATCTACAGAAAAAAAATACTTTTCATTGTTATCAGTAATGTACAACTTACAGATTGTAAAATAGCTCAAAGACAATGGTCCACCAGATTCAGATAAACTGGATGGTATCACTGAACCAGGGTTTGCAAACTAAGGATAGCAGGACAAGTCTAGCCTCACTAGTTTACTTATTTATTTATTTATCTATTTTTTAAAATTTACTGGAACAGTGATGCTCATGTGTTTATTCATTATCTGTGGCTGCTTTCACCTACAGTGCAGAGTTGAGCAGTTGTGTAAAAGACGGTGTGGTCTCCAAAGCCTAAAATATCTACTCTCTGGTCCTTTATGGAGATTATGTGCTGATTGATGCTCTAACAATGCGTGGTTTTCCAGTGAAGCACATTTTTTTTTTCCTGCAAAGGAAAGTGAGAACTGTTAGATGGTAAAGAAGATACTGAGCTCAGAAGGCCAAATGATGCATCTTCTGAGACAACAAAATGCATTTTCAGGGTCCTGGTGGCTTGTGGCAAAGCATCTCTACTAGAGTATCTGCTTTGTCTTCCATGAAAAGATCAAATACGCAGTTTGAGAAAGGCTGCTAGGGACTTTAATGCAGATCAAGGCATTAAGGCACAGGGCTATGAGGCTGGACGCTCTCTGGGGAGAAAGCCTTGAAGTTTTACAGACAAAGGTAAACTTTCCCTACTCATGTAGGAAAAGGCGGGAACTGAAATGGTTTGACCATCTAATGCCTGGTCTCAGGCTGTCATGGACTTTGCCTTGGATCTGCCACAGGAACGGGGTCTTCCACTTCCCATCCTCTCTCCCATGGGATCTCACATGGTGCCAATTCTCCTCATCTGAGATTTTTTTAGAGTCCGGAACAATAATTCACTCTGTTCTTTGTGTAAATATTGGCTAGACCCTGATGTACCTTTCCAGGAGGAAAATGAAATATACTTAAATTTGAGAAACACAACAGAGTGACTGCCATTCAAAAGTGAACCTCACACAACAAAGTGAATGTACTTACTGCCACTCAACTGTATAAAGAAATATGGATAAAATGGTCAATTTTATGTTATGTTTATTTCACCACAGTGAAAAAAAATCAAAATTAAAAGAAAAAAATAAATCCAAGGTGTCCTTAATCTTAATGGCTAAAATAATGCAAATATTTCAATAATGAACGTAATTTATTTTTATTTATTTATTTATTTATTTATTTACTTAAAGATGACTGGTAAGGGGATCTTAACCCTTGACTTGGTGTTGTCAGCACCACGTTCACCCAGTGAGCTAACCGGCCATCCCTATATGGGATCCGAACCCATGGCCTTGGTGTTATCAGCACCGCACTCTCCCAAGTGAGCCACGGGCTGGCCCATGAATGCAATTTAACTGAGTTGCAGATCCTTTACCTTAAGTCCTATGGACAGTAATGCTTTCCAAAATATCTCCCATTACTTAGGAAATATTATGAGAAAATTATACTTTTGAAATGCTATGTTTGGAGCATTGCTGTATAGTTATTATTTTGGCTACCCTTTGGGTAGGGATATAATGACCTAATCAAATTCCACATTTAAAGCAATGGAAAAAAAAAAAAGAAAGAACTCAGAGATGCAGCCACATTATTAAAGTAATAAGAGCAAGAGCTGTTGGATCCGCAGGACCTTTACCCTCCTCCAAAGGAACAGGTGTTCTCCCCTTGACCTGAAATTTGTTTGATAATTAAATGCTCATCTCATCTGCTCACAGATTGATTAAAAAAAAAAGGTCAATCTCAGACAGTCTGGAATTTTCAATCCACAACTGAAATTTTGGATTAAACTGCAAATAGGCCAGGGAGTTTTCTAAAATGTATTCTGATAAATGCAGTAGGAAGCAAAGAGAAATGATAAAATTCAGGGAACCAAGGAAGGGAGAGAGACACCCTTGGTAAAATCTGCTAACTAGATAGCAAAATTTTCTCTTGTCTAAGGAAAATAATTATCAGTTACCCACAATGTACAGATTGTAAAATAGTTCAAAGGTGATAGCCAAAAATTTTCCAATAAGATCAAGAGCTCTCAAATCAATGAACAACAGTATCAAAATAGCCACCTTAGAAGAAAAAAAAAAAAAAAATGGGCATCGAGGAAGTTGCCCATTTTATATGCAAAGCAGTTTTTGTTTGCTTGTTTGACTCTTGAACACATGTTTACCTTCTGTTATACACAGCACTCCTACTTACTTTGGGGAATTGTGCACCCCTACTGGACGAAGGTCATCAACCTGTCCTGACCTGCTGACTCAGTGTATTTCCCGTCTGCAGTCAACTGAATGCTCCCTTTGTGGAAATGTAATGTTGAGCAAAGTGACCAGAACACTGAGAGATAATTGGAACCCAATCACTTATCAATGTTTCCTTGAAGATAAGGTCAGATTGTTCCTCTTTCCTGGGTCCCTGGACATTCCTCTGCTGAGCTCCTTCTCTAATCTTCTGCAGATTTAAGGTGACCTCCACAAGATAAATTCCTTACCCCCCAGATCTTCCCCCTCCAGTGAAACCATCCTGGTCTGTAAGCCTAGTTCTGTGCATGTGGCTCCACTTCCTGTAGAATGATTTCCATTCTCTCCTGTCTCCAGCATCTCCACTCTGACATCAAACCCAGCTCACCATGACAGTGATAGAAGCATGTGCACCTTTGGTATGTTTAGTGATGGAACCTTACAGATAATGGCATCATGTCTGCATTTATCTGTCAACATACCAAGTGTCCTTTCCAGGTTTCCCAGTGTGTGCAGCAGCACCTTCAGGTGCATCCTCACCTCCAGAACTCTCTATCCCCAAATCAGCCTGCTCTTGGGAGTAGTTCTCCAAACACAAGTTTCATGAGCTACTAAGCACGTTGCTGCATCTGGGTAAACAGCAAAAATATTCATGTTTTGGGGATACTTGAACATATTGCACCAGCTTCACAATCTTGGAACTATACTCTTACAAAACTTTAATGAAAAAATCTGAGATCTAATTTTAAGCTTTTCCCTCTGCCACACTTGGGTTCATTTCTTCTCCCCTGATGATGAAATCACAAATTTGCCAGTGATCAAATCACTGAATCGCACCAGTTTGCATGGAACACATGGACAAAAATGAGAAGACAGATCTTTTGTTGCCCAACTAAAAAAAAATCTGTCCTTGACCAAGCCCCATTTCAAACAAACCCACATCTCTATTTAGAAGAAGAAGGAGAGAGAGATCAGAAAGTCTGAGGATAAACAATAAGCACAGAAGAAAATGTGTGAGCAGAATCAGTCAGAAGGAGGACCCCAACTACATGACATTGTTCTTGTATATCTCAGCAACCTTAGCACAGCAAAAACATGCATGAACTAAAGGTTTGTGAACCCATTTTCCTCATCTGGTTTGTCTATTTGCTACTATTTATTGGAGAAAAAAGAAATACAATGTACAAGGGAAGTTCTTAACCCCAGCTGCATATTAGAATCACCTTGAAAGTATTTTTTAAAACACCGATCCCAGAGACTATTATGCAAGTGGCTTATGGACTGCACGTTTGTGTCCCCCCCCCAGATCCATATGCTGAAACCCTAATCCCAGATGAGATTGTATAAGGTGAGGCCTGTGGGAGGTGATTAGGTTTAGATAAGGTCCCTTAGATGGAGCCCCTGATGGGCTGGCTTAGTGTCCTCATAAAGGAGAAGGATACTAGAACTGTCTCTCACCACAGGAGCACAGAATGAGTAGATGGCCATCTACAAGCCAAGAAGGCATCCCTCAACAGACAACGGATGTGTTGGTGTTGGAGTGAGCAGAACAAAAGCCATGTTGAGAAATAAAACCACCTGGGCTGTAGGAAAATTTAAAAGACACAGTTTTCTTTTAGCGTGCATTTCTCTAAGTTTCGTCTTTTCCCATGGTTATTTGATATTTTGAACCTTGGTTATGGGGCAAGATGACATTATTTACGTAAATGTAAAGTTGTTTTCCAATCAGCCTGGATCTGCAAACTTGCCACGAGTCACATAGTATCCAGTCCCTGAGAAACCAAGGGAGACATCAATTAAGCTATGCTGATTCCACCTCAAAGCAGGACACTGAGATGACAATAAAGATGGGAGCAGAAACCACACGGAGTCTTGTCAAAAACTTGAACCTGGTTCCTTGCACAGAGCTCCTGCAGCTGATGTCCCCTTCCCTCCCACTCTTCATTCCCCATGTTCCATTCCCTCAATCTCCTCTCTAAAAACCCCTCAGTAAATCCGAGTCTTTGAGATGGCTTTAGTCTGGACATTCTCCTTTAGGTTTACCAGAGAGATGGGTCAGCCCAACATCTCTCCTCAGGACACCAGTACTCCTGAATAAAAGCCAACTTCCATTTTCACCAATGTTTGACTTTTGGGTTGTTTATTTTTTGTTTAGGGCAGGTAGCCAGTCTTGGGCCCAGTAACACTGACACCTTAATTTTGGACTTTTTAGCCTCTAGAACTGTGAGAAATAAATGTTTCTTGTTCCAGCCAACCAGTCCTGCCATTTTTGTTATGGCAGACTGAACTAAGGTAGACGGGGTAGACATACTTCTTAAAATCCACAGGTGACTCTAATGTGTAGCCAGGATTGGTAATCACCACCCCTGACAGAGTGAGGTGGTGGAGTGGAGGGTCGGAGGCAAGCACCTTCTGCAGGAAGGTGCTGGCACTGATCAGGGTGCTTGACAATTGTCATGTCAAAGGACACAACTTGAATGGGTTTTAAGGAGTGTTTGTTGGTTCATGGTTTTATTTAGCTCAACTTAAAGATGATATGAAGTCGCCAACCGTCCTGGTTCACCTGGGACTGACGGGTTTCTGGGAATGCAGGATTTTCAGTGAGAAAACCACGAGATTCCTAAGCCAACCAGGATAGTTGGTCATCCCAAGGCAACTGGTATTTGATTATCCTGTTCTCAAGATGAGTCTGACAGTTCAGCTTATCTTGAAGACTCAACCTTGTTAAAGTTTACTGAGGAAACTAAACATCTGCAATTGACTGTGGTTATCATCAAAAGAGCCAGATTTCTCCCAATTCTGATATGTAGACATATATAGATGTGTAATATGCCAATACACAAACATAATTTTTAATATATGTTTTATGAGACAGAAGTAAACTGGTATTCTGTCTCTACTTTTCAGTGTCTACCTTTCCATGAAGAATAAACATGTAGTTTTGTATGCCTATGTGAGTAGACAGGTAAATATACAGAATCTTGAGCAAACCAGACTTTCACAATGATTAGGAACTCCAACAGGAACAGAAAAAATTGGTCTGCACTTCACTAGATGACGAACAGTTTAGAGAGAGGGACAGACAGCATTTGCAGGGGGATTAACTATTCCAGAGAATCCAGTGTCACTTGTGAGTGAAGGAGAACTCATCTACCAGGAGAGGAAGCCTCTGGATAATATTTTACATATAATAAAATGCTAATCAGATGTAATGTAGCAATGGTGTACAGAGGTGGTTTTAATAAAAATTGAGAAAAGAGAAAACAAAACATTAATAGAGATCAATGAATATTAGAAGTCACATAAATATTTCAAAAAGATCATGGAATATTTATATTATCTTTTAATTCTATTTTTCCATGAACTTTTAAAATTTCATGAAGAAGAAAAACTGCACAGTCATGAAGCTGAAGTATATGTAAAATAGTTATTTTTCTTTTCCTTTGGAGCACTCATGTACAGTGGGAACATGCCCTTCTACAACAGTCTGGCCATTTCTTAAGACACTAACTGTTTGGCTCTCAAGGGATAAACCCTACACCCTTTACAAAGTTATGTGCACAAAGGCTCATAGAAGTTTTAGATGTAGTAGTCAAACCCAAAGGTCCACCAACAAGTGAATGGACAAAGAAATTATGGTGCACACACACTATAACCACTCAGTAATAAAAAAGGGAAGAATTGTTGATATGCAAGACAACAGGGGTAAAACTCCTAATAGTTACACTGAGGGAGAAAGCCTGATAGAAAACAGTACATGCTATATGAAGGTACTTCAACATTTCATGGAAAGATTTGTATTAATTTTGAATTCTATTTTTCCACAAGCTTTTTAAAGTACCCTTGTATGTATTAGTCAGAGTTTTTCAAAGAAACAGAACTAATGGAATATATCTATTTATCATCATCCATCTCCATATATACATATGGAGAGAAAGAGAAAGAGATTATAAGGAATTGGGTTATGTGATTATGGACACTGGTGACTCCAAAATCTGAAAAGCTGGCATTCCAGTCTGAAGTCTATCAGGCAGGAGAATTCTCCCTTACTAGAGACAGGGTCAGCCTTTGTTCTATTTAGGTCCTCAATAGGTTATATAAGGCCCACCCAAATTATGATGGGCAATCTGCTTTACTCAGTCTACCATTTTAAATATAAATCGTATCCCCAAACACGCTCACAGATACCACCAGGGTGATCTTTGACCAACTATCAGGGCACCCTATGGCCTAGTCAAGTTGATACACAAAATTAACCATCATGCTATATGACTCCATTTTCATAATATTCTTAAAAGACCACAACAATTCACTGAACTTTCAGAAGGAGATAACAAACCTAAAGTTACTAGAAGTTGGGGTCTTGGGGGTGGGGGGGTTGGGGAGGGACAGATCTGGTAAAGGAAATAAAGAAAAATGGTGATTTGTAATAATTAATATGCTATAATAATACTTATTTTTTTTAAAAAATTACTTTAATACGTTAAAAAATCCCAAAACAACAACAAAAAAGGAAAATAATCTATAGTGACAGATATGAATAAATGCTTCCGGGTCATGGTGAAAGACAGGAGTACAGAGAGGGACAAGGAATCTTTGAAACTGATGTCTATGTTAATGATGTTGATTATTGATTATGGTGATGGTTCTATGAATATATAAATATGTCATAATTTATCAAATTGTACTCTTAAAAACATACAATATATTTTATGTCTTAGATGTCTCAGTAAGGTTATTAAAATGTGTCATTAATAAAATATTTTGTAGATATCAACAGTTCTATAAAATATATGTTTGATTGATTAAACAGATTTCACAAAAAAATTTAAAAAATAGTTTATTTAGTAGCAAGTTCCATGCAGTAATCACAGGAAAAAATAATCCACTGAGGGTTAAGCTTTTTTCTCATCTCTTTTTATGTCTGACCTTGAGAAAATTGAACTACTAAAATAATGGAATATTGCAAACAACTTTATTAGTTAAGTAAGAGGAAATAAACCAACACCCTGAAAGACAAAACCTACAAAAGGTCCCTTAAGCAGAAATGGATAACTTGAATGGTCCTATATAATTAAAGAAATTTAATTCAAAGGGAATGGGGAAAGAAACTTCATAAAAAAGAAAAATCCAAGCCTAACTGCATGCTGGGACATTTAATAAATATTTAATAAAAAATAATATGAATTGTATACAATATCCTCTAGAAAGCAGAGGAGGAAAAAATACTTCTGAATTCATTTTATTAGACTAGTATTACCCTGATACAAAGCTAAACAAGATAGTATGAGAAAAGTAAACTTCAGAGCAATATTCCTCATAAAGAGAAATGTAATAATTCTCTACAAATTATTATGAAAACAAAGTTTAAATATATTAAATGCTAGCTAGCACATCATAATTACTTGCATTTATATGAGAAATGCAAGACTGTTTTAACATTCAGAAATCAATCTCTGTAATTCACCATATAAACAAACTGAAGAGAAAAACCATGTGTTCATCACAATTTATGCAAAAAAAGCATTTGAGAAAATTCATCATGCACTCATGATAAAAATTGTAATCAAATTAAGAATAGAAAGCAAATCCCTTACTTGTTTCTAAAAAAATGTTCAGTTAGAAAGATGAAATTCTTCCCCCCTAAGATCAGCAACACGGCAATAGTGTTTTCTCTCAACTTTCTATTTAACATCATATTGGATATAATTCCATTTGTTACTTTTCCTTTTGATGCCTGTGCTTTTGGGGTTATATTCATAAAATGTTTGCCCATTCCTGTCTCCTGTAGTGTTTCCCCTATGTTTTCTTCCAGGAGTTTTATAGTTTCAAGTCCTATATTTAAGTCTTTAATCCATTTTGAGTTGATTTTGGTATATGGTGACAAGTATGGGTCCAGTTTCATTCTTCTACACGTGGATGCCCAGTTTTCCCAGCACCATTTGTTGAAGAGTCAGTCTTTTCCCCAATGTATGTTCTTGGAGCCTTTGTTGAAAATCAGTTCATTGTAAGTTTGTGGGTTAATTTTTCGGTTCTCTATTCAATTCCATTGGTCTGAGTGTCTGTATTTATGCCAGTACTGTGCTGTTTTTATTAGTATAGCTTTGTAAGAAACAATTGACAAAGCAAAAAGACAACCTACAGAGTGGGAGAAAATATTTGCCCACTATGCATCTGACAAAGGATTAAAATCCAGAATATACAAATAACTCAAACAACTTAGTAAAAAAAGCAAATAACCCAATTAAAAAAATGAGCAAAGGAGCTGAATAGGTATTTCTCAAAGGAAGATGTACAAATGGCCAACAGACACATGAAAAGATGTGTCACTCAACATCTGGGAAATGCAAATCAAAATCACATTGAGATATCATCTCACCTTGGGTAGACTGGCTATTATAAAAAAGACAGAAAAACAAATGCCGGCGAAGATGCAGAGAAAGGGAAACCCTCTTGATGGTGGGACTGTAAATTGTTGCAGCCCTTATGGAAAATAGTTTGGAGGTCCTCAGACAACTACAGATAGAACTGCCATACAATCCATCATTCCCCTACTGGGTATATACCCAAAGGAATGGAAAACATCATGTCGAAGGGATACTTGCTCTACTACACTGATCACAGCTCTCTTTAAAATAGCCGAGTGTTGAAACCAACCTAAATGTTTGTAGTCAGATAACTGGATAAAGAAAATGTGGCATATAAACACAATGGAATACTACTCTGCCATAACAAAGAATGAAATTCTGCCATTTGCAGCAACATAGATGAGCTTAGAGAAAATTATGTTTAAGTGAAATAAACCAGGCACAGAAAGAGAAATACCACATGTCCTCATTCATAAGTGGGAGTTAAAAAGTAAGAGAGAGAGAGAGAGAGAAAGAAAGAGAAAAAATCACAATAACATGTTAAAATTTCAAAAGGAGAGAACAGAACTGAGGTTACCAGAGGTGGGGAAGGGGCTGGGGGTAAGGAAGGAATTAATTAAAGGGACACAAAAAATGATTACATTGTATGATTTTGAATATATTAATTATCCTATTTTGAGCATCACTTATTGCACATAGATATTGATATTCAAATCTGTACCCCACAGATATGTATAATCAGATGTTACAATAAAAACAAAGTAGATTAAGTTACAAAAATAAAATCTTTAAAAAGCGGACAGAATAACAATAACAACAATAAAAAATCATATTGGAGATTTTAGCCAGGGCCAAAAGGGAAAGAAATACAATAAAACAAATATAAAAGTTAAAGTTATCTCTATTTAAGATGACAAGGCAGTCTGCCCAGAGAACCCCCAAATTTCTACAAAATATAAAGATGAAGAGGTAGTGTCTTTTACAACTCTTCAGTCTTTAGGATTCATGAGTTTCAGGTGTGCATAGGCTAAAGCAGAGGAGAATATTTTGCAGAGCTGTGGGTGACAGGAAAAGTCGATAAACTATGGTGTGTGGAGGAAGGAAATGAAATTAAAGAATGTGGTATACCTCTCCCCTTTCCCTGTGAAATTCAAGTAAAACCTTGGACAGTATCAGGACTAGAGCTGGTGCGTCACAGCGTTTGCTACACCTTCATTCATTCACCCCACAAAGATTATTGATATTCAGTATCTTGCTCTCAAGGAGCTTAAGATCAAGTTAGGGAACCCAAACCCTTATACAGATCACTATAACACAATGAAGCAGGTTCAGTGACTGGGACTATACTCAAGAGTGGCAGCTGTCTCAGGCTGCAGAAGTCAGAGAAGGTTTCATGTAAGAGGGGGGCAGCATGAACTGGCTTAAGAGCATTTTATGCAGACAGAATAAAATGGGCCTAGACAGTGATGCAATGAATAGAAAGATGTGTACCAAACAGGTGGGTGTGACTGGAACATTGGAGACCCATGTGGCCAGAAAACATGACTATAACTGATTTCTTGAAAGAAGTGAAATCTCATTGTGTTTACACTTATATAGCAACTCCATCATGAGATGCAAGAAATAGTTGCATAGAAAGCAGGAAATATTTCAGAAAATGATTGTAGGTACTGATAAAGAAAAATGGCAAAACTTGTTCTGTTTTGATAAGAAATATTTGGGGTAAGGGGACCATTGATAATCTTCATTTGAATGATGCTCTGATACCCAACCTTACTTCACTACCTGACCTCAGTACAAGAGAGATATAAATTAACTCAATTAACTGTACCAATAAAAAATTATTTTGAGTCATACCTGTGTTTGCATTTCTAGCCCAAAGAATCATGATTTCAGAACTGTCTTAGGCTTCAATTAAGAATATCAGTAATTGAAAAATGTCCTCAAATATGACTGGGTATCACAAACACATAGCAACAGGAATCTAGTTCCTATAGATACTTTATTAACTTTTAAACACTTTCCACACTTTCCACCGTTTATGTGCATATTTGTAGCACTTATACAACTCCTAACTCTCTGTATATGTCTGAGTTACAGACTCTTTTCGAAGGTATAACTCTGTTACTTGTCGAAAGCCTATGGTAATTCTCTCTAGCTCACTTACAGAGTTAAACCACATTAAAAACCAACAAAAATATAGAAATGTCACACAACACTAAGACATCCCACATTTGTCTACTACCCTACTACCCTCTCTGGGCCTCAGGTGTGAAGATTGTTAATGATTTAGGCTGTCTTCCTTTAGGAGTAAATGTGGTCTCCAGCACCATGCTATAAAGTTTCCTCCTAGATTACATTATAGTTTTTTAGATTTCTATCTCTCTTGCACTGAGGTCAGGTAGTGAAGTAGGGTTGGATATCAGAGCATCATTCAAATGAAGATTATCAATGGTACCCTCACCCAAAATATTTCTTATCAAAACAGAACAAATTTTGCCATTTTTCTGATTTCTCCTGTGAGTTCATCTTTGTTTCATGAATGACTTTCTTAGTGTGTTCTTAAATTTCCAAATATTTAGGGATTGTTTATATATTTCACTGTTGTTAATTTCTTGTTCAATTCCATAGTGGTCAGAGAACATAATTTGATTTCTATTTCTTTAAAGACTATTAAACTTGGTTTATGAATAGAATATGGTGTATCTTGGTAAATGTTCTAAGGACACTTGAAAAGAATGCGTGTATTCTTCTGTTAGGTTGGAGTGTTCTATGAATGAAAATTAGCACTAGCAGGTTGATAGCTCTGTCAAAGTCTTCTATATTCAAACTGATTATCTGTCTCTTTGTGCTATTTATAACCAAAAGAGGAAGTCTCTTTTGCTGAAGTCTCCAATGGCAGTTATGACTTTGTCTACTTCTCTTATAATTTTTATTAAATTTTGCTCCATGTACTCGGAAACTCTGTTGATAGATGCATGCACATTGAAGACGTTTTGGTCTTTTGGGGAATTTGCCCTCTTATCTTTATGTCACTCCCTTCCTTATTCCTGGTAACAGTCCTTGTTCTGAAACCTACTTTTATCATATAGTCAGTTGGCCTTCTTTTAATTACTGTTTATATGGTATATTTTCATTATTATTTTATTGTGATTGTTGCAAACAGTGTATAATGACAATTTCTTTTTTTTAATTGGTGGTTTAGACCTTTTGCATTTAATATAATTATTGATATCATTGGATTTAGATCTACTACCATTTTAGCTGTTTTCTCTTTGTCTTATCTGTTCTTTCTTTTTCCTCTCTCCTGTCTACTTTTAAATTAACCGTAAAATTCATATTTATATTAGTTTATTTTATCTCTTATATTAGCTTATTATTTAAACCTTTTTTGTATTTTATCTGGGTTCCACAGTAGACTTCTTTAAATAATCAAAATCTAACTTTGGATAATAGTATACCACTTTCTATGCATTACAAGAATCCTACAACAGTATTCTCACAATTCTTTCCCCCAATCTTTGGTGAATTGTTGCACAGTTCAGTTGTACATATGCTATATGTGTGCTATTGTACATATGCTATATATACCACATACACATGCATATTATACGTATACACTTATATGTTTATTGTACATATGCAAAATATGATGCCACCCTTTATGCTTCAGACAATTACTTTTTAGAATACTTAAAAACTAATTTATATTTGGTTCCATCTTAGCCATTTTTGCAGATATCCATTTTTTGTGTGTGGATTTGTTTGTTCTAATTGGTATGATATCCCTTGAATTTCCTTCTAATTGGTTGCATTTTGAACTGATATTTTTAATAAAAGTTGTGATTTTCTAGATTATCCATTGTATCCTTGTTGTTAGGTTGAGCACAAAAGCTCTTTCCAGCTTTTTACATTTCAAGTTGACTTTAAGAGTCTATCCTCTTCTGCATTTTCTTTTTTTTTTCTTAGTACATTTTTTATTGGTTATGAATATTCATGAGATACAAAGCTGATTGTCAGTACTTGTGCCCAGGATGTGATGGCCAAATCCATACTGGCAGCATGCCAATTACTACACATTGCAATTATATTCCATGTTCCCCACCCAATTATCCCCGACCTCCCTCCCCAGCCCCTTTTCCTCAACTCCACTTTGTATCCCTAGGTATGTTCTCTCCCTCTGCAAATCCAATGAACCACTGTGGTCTTTCTTTCCTTCCTTCTTTCTCTCTTAGCTCCCACATATGAGTGAGGACATGTGGTATTTCTCCCTCTGTGCTTTCTTTGTTTCACTCAACCTAAGTTTCTTCAAGCTCATCCACATAATTTCAAATGGGAGAATTTCATTATTTTTTATGGCAGAGTAGTATTCCATGGTGTATATATCCCATATTTTCCTTGTCCGTTCATCCATCGATGGACATTTATGTTGATTCCATATCTTGGCTATTGTAAACAGAGCTGCAATGAACATGGGAGTGCAGGTATCCCTTCAACACGATGATTTCCATTCCTCTGGGTATATACCCAGAAGTGGGATTCTTGGATCATATGGAAGATCAATGTTTAGTTGTTTGAGAAACGTCCATCCTGTTTTCCACAGTGGTTGTACTAATTTACAGTCACACCAACAGTGTAGGAGCATTCCCATCTCTCCACACCCTTGTCAGCATTTGTTATTCTCCGTCTTTTTGATTATAGCCAGTCTAACCGAGGTAAGGTGATATCTCAATGTGGTTTGGATTTGCATTTCCCCGATGACTAGTGTGTTGAGCATTTTTTCACGTACTTGTTGGCCATTTGTATGTCTTCCTTTGAAAAATGTCTATTCAGCTCCTTTGCCCATTTTAAAAATCAGTTTATTTGTTTTTATGAAACAAACTGTACAGCAAAGGAAATAATTAACAGAGTGAAATGACAACCTACAGAGTGGGAGAAAATTCTTGCTAACTATGCATCCGACAAGGGATTAATATCCATGATATACAAATAACTCTTCTGCATTTTCTTGACATCCATTTTTACTTCTTGTTCATGTGTCTGAGATTCAGCTTTCAAAGTTTCCCTACTCCGTGAAACCAGGTTCTAATAGCACTATGCAAATCGTTTTTAGTTCACTGTATTTGGGCATTCATAAATCCCCACGGAACTAGCATTATCTGGAAGGCAATGTGGGGCATCACATCCTAAAATTCCCTGTGCACAATTACCCCATTGGAAGCAAGAGAGCTCAGTGCGCTTTTATAGGCTCACTCCTTTCACTGGTGGCCGAGTACAAGACAATTTGTCTGAAACGATCAAATTACAGATCATGTATGTTTGCTCCTGGAGATCAATCCAAGCAAATTTCTCAGGAGTGTGAGAACTCATTCTGGCAAAAGATGCACATTATCAAAATCTAAATATCATATTTCTCTCACACAATATTGCCATTGTGTTGAATGCTTGAAGTAGGAAAATGGTACTCTGATTATTTAAAGGATGATGGATGCTAAACATGCCGACAGTTTGTGCTCTGGAATAAAGAATATTGGCATGTGTTTGCTTTCTATTTTCGGTAATAAGAGCTGTGAAATGAGTGCAAGGTTAAACTCAAGAAGAGTTAGATATCTGCTTTTTATGTCTGTTTTGCATTTTGTTTTATGCAACCAGATTATTAACTTCTCTTTTAGGGCCAAGTAGCCACAAATTTGATAATTAACTCTAGGAAGAATGTGCAAGGTTATTACAGCCACAGATTCTTGTTACCGCTCAGACAATGGGAATGATGAATAGTCTTCTAAGGGTGGAGGTGTGAACTGATGTAATTATTAGGTAATGGTCTATTGAGATTCCTGCACCAAAGAAAAGTAATGCTTAGTAAAAGAGACATCAGTTAGTTTTACAGTCTTTATTTTTCAAAATATTGTTAACACCATATATTGTACACCACAAGATACTGCTAAAAATGAACTGAAATGGCCAGATATTGTATATGTTTTTAATGAGATGGATTTCAGATATAGGGACAGGCTGCAATTTTGATATTAGCATTGAGAGACACTTTAACAGGGATGACACCAACAGACCTTTTTCAGAAGGACTTTCTGTAACTGGCAGGTTGCTGTCTTCCCATCCCACAGAGAGGGACCCTGAGTGACCACACAGCAGAGAATAGGTTCCTCAGATAGGCAGGGAGTGCTACGGTGCACAAAGACCAGTAGAGCAAGGGGGATCAGAGCAGCAGGGAAAAAAGTGTGGGAATTCCCTGAAGCTAAGAGTGTCTTAATTGCCCACATGGAAAACACTCTTGAAGCCAAAACATCTCCAGAGAAGAAAAGAGCGAGATTTGGACAGAGTAGCCTTTCCAGGAAGCAAGCTCTCTGCTGCAGGACAGATCTGTGCCCATCTCCATGCCTCCTGATCCTTTCTTTAGTGATGGATTAAATAGGCCTTGGTGACGGAGGTGTCATGAGCTGTACTGATTGTGAGCTCAAGTATTGGTGGGGACTGATGAGCAGAAGGATTTACACTTGCTGAGTCATTCACAAGGCAGTGCCCAAAGAAGGGGTCACCACTCTGACCCCAGGGTTTTGAGGTAAATACTGAGAGCTTACCAGGCTCTGAAGGGAGTTTACAAACATTACACAGGATAACTACAAATTGGTGAGCTGCTAATAGGGCCATTATGCCATAGTCCTTAGGGAGACGACACTCATCTGATATCCTAATGCACTATCTTTGATCAATAGATATATAACTAGGGGTCTGTTGATGAATGAACTCATATTCTGTGTATGCTTTAGTGCTTTTTGAAATAGTTGATATTGCCAAGTACAGACAACCACATTCCTCTAACTGATGAAACACAACCATACAGAGATGGGATATTAATGATTAAACTAAAGGGATTGACAATGCCACTCAAATGGAAGGAAGATTTGATAAAAGCCACCATGTGGTTGCCAACAAAAAGACAAGATCTCAATGCACTGTTGAGCTGTCTAGCACTAGAAAAAGTCAGTGGTTTCTGCAGCACAGATACACCTAACATATCACACGTGACACATCAGAGTCATAAAAATGCCCCCTCACCAATCACAATTTCAATTTTCTTTTTCCATATCCACTAATGACCAGCCACATTTGCTGAGCTCTTTCTATGTTCCTGGGAAATGCTGAAGATGCAGACTTCTGGGCAGCAGGTGCCATATGCATCTGGACACCACTCTATTCCCATCGTCTCACACATGCTGTGGTTGTTATACCTACCAGTTGGCAGGCATTTTTCTCAAAAGGTTTGTAGGCTCATTAGTGTCAAGCCCTTTAACTGTAAAAGGTGGTACAAGATTTGACAGGGTGGACAAAATGTCACATGAACAATGAGGACAGAAAAGACTTTAGCAATCAGTGAAAAGAGAGAGATGTGAGTAATTATGGAAAGTGGAGTGGAGACTTTAAATGTGTCATGTATTAAACCAAGATTTTCTCCTAATAATCCAAAGATGAGGATCATGAAATAGGTGTAAAATATCCCCCACAGTCTCACAAGAGAACACTTAGGCAGGGTACGCTAAAAATCATGAGCATGGTTCTGCCAACAGAAGGCCACTGCCTTCCTCCTGCCAAGAAAAGAGGTGCCTCAGATCACTTTGGGGGAAGTCATTGGTGTGCTAGGGTCTCACTTCTTTAGCCAGATTTCTTTCTTTACCTTCACAGAAAGCAGTAAGAGGGAAGAGAGAAGTTAGCCCATTTTCTTTCTTCACTACAATTTCTAAGCCCAAAGCAGGTCTACAATGGGGTAGGATAGAACCATTGACTTGAGTAAGTCTGAGCTTCAGAGAAACCACATGGAGAGTCTGGCCCGTGTCCTCTGGCATGAGGTAGATATGAGAACTTGTATCTGAGTCCAGCCTGGAGAATTCTCAAGGTGAAAGGCTGGGGTCAGAATTGTCTGACTGGGGCAGAACACAAACAGAGAGAGATGTTTTGGGGAAACTTTGTACTTTTAGTAACAGTGGGGAAAAAGCTGTGTGTTTCCTTGGGACTGTTATCAAGAAGCTCTGTCAAAGATGATTTTCTCCAAGCTCATCCATGTTGCTGCAAATGGCAGAATTCCATTCTTTTTATGGCTGAGTAGTATTCTGCTATGTATATGTACCACATTTTCCTTATCCAGTCATCCATTGATGGACATTTAGATTGGTTCCATATCTGAGTAAGGGATGTAAAGAGTAATTACGATTTGTAACGATGAACATGCTAATAATACTGATTTTATTATGACATGCTGTACATAAATACTGACAGTCAACTTTGTACCCCATAAATATGTATAATCAAAAATAAAAAATCAAATTTTTTAGAAAAAAAGTTATTTGTTGTTTATATAAATTTTTAAAAAAGATGGCTTAAGGGGGCGACTATATAGGGAACCGCTTGGGTGGGGGAGGAGGTGCTGCAAAAAGACAAGTCATCAATGAAGAAGTTTTGGCTAGTGGAAGAGGGCACTCACATCAGGCTAATGCAGGCAGATGTCCACATCACAGGACCTCTGCAAAACCCCTCTAATAATACCATGGGAAAAAGAGTCAGATATGGTATCTGCTGTGTCTAGGGGACACTGATGCCAGGTCATAATCATACGACTACATACTTAAATTATCAGATTAGACGTTTTTTGCTCACTTACTTTTTTTCCTCCTCTGACTCTAGGGCCATCATCCGTAGCTAGTGGTTGAGGAGAGGATGAAGACAGAGACGGAGCCATCCACAGTCCCTTTATCTCTAAACCAGAAGCAGCTGGCGTAGGAGAGAGCCATTAACATGGATTAATTTCAGAGTTTTTGTGTTACCTCACTTTATACTATTTATTACCAGACTGAGATTGTTCTTGTGACTGAAAGGAATTGGGAACCCCCTGAGACCTTCTGAAGGTTTTATACACAAAGTGCTAGATAACATTTCTGTGCTGGGCTGGAGGGTTGAGTGTGTCTCTTTGGGGGCTCTGGGTCTCCAGCTGTTATATGGTCTGTTACTCAGCCTCTGCCCTGCCTGGCACCTCTTGGGGACTCTCCAAGTACTGCATCCAGAACTATATCTGAGGGGGGTAGGGCAGTGGAGGTTCCCTTGATAATGGAGCTTTTGTTGGAGCCATCAAAAAGATGGTGATACCAGCTGCTTTAGGGTTTGTTTTTATCTTTTGTTTTTGCTGCATGCTGTGTTAGCTTGTGGTGGCTTATCTTTCATCCACTGGATATCTGTGCCACGAAAAAACTCAGATGCCCACCCTGGGTTCTGCTGCATCATAGAGCTTAAAATATGATGTCTTCAAGCTCCTGGGTCCTTCTCCATCTGTCCTCTAAACCACAGAGTATGGAGCCCCTGGACACATCCCTGTCTTGGAGGCAGACCTGAAGATGTGAAGGAGTGTGGAAGGTTGCTTTCTCTCCTTCCCCTTTCTGGCAACAATGAATCCTGTCTCCCAGAAGAGCTGCTAGTTCTTCTGAGAAAGGAGCCTCCTGGATTGCAGGGACACATCTGCTTCCCAGACCCCTTCCTCCCGCTCCACCCCACCCCCCATCGGGGCTCTGAAGCTTTGCGTGGCTGCTGGAACAGCAGTGGGTAAGCTATCACAGAATCCTCCACCTGCAAGTCTTCTAACCTCTGGTCCCTGCATCCTGTTGACCCGTTACCATGCTCCCTCTCGGAGTAGGGGCCTCTGGCCCTCCCTGAGCTCCAGGTGGGCTACAGTCCTCTCTCCTTTCACCTCCAGCTTCTCTAAGCTTCTGCCTATGCTTTTCCCAACATTCATAAGTTCTTTTTTTCTAAATAAAGAATGTTTGTTACATCTTATCTCATCTTTCTATGTTAAGGGATTGTCACCCATGAATCTGTAAACACTTTGAGGAAAAAAAATATCTATGGGATAGTGGGATGAAGAACAGAGTTGCTTTCTGGACGTACTTACTGAGTCCAGTTTCATTAATCACCAGGTTTGTTCTCTAGATGATGGGTGGGGTTGAGTAGAAGCATGGGAGGCTAGAAAATGCCACAGAGTGGAAAGAATGATGGGAGGAATGAATTGTAAAGTTGCAGGGATAATCGGGGTCTTTGATTCTGGTGACACTAACTGGCTCCTCCCCAGGACCACAGGACCCCTGAGACTGTGCTCAGACAGCTGCCTCTTAGGGACTCCCAGCCGTTTACGGAGGAGAACTCAGGGTTGGCCCTTGTAGCGTTGACCAGGACCACCGTTTTATGCTAGTTTAGGCACGATGACTCAAATTCAACGCCTCCCTTCAAAATAGCTATCAATGAGGCTGAGCTGATGAGCAGACCTGATCAGCTGGATCATTTGTTACTCCTCTGGGCCCACCTGTGCAGTGGCTGGTGTGGAGGGAAGCTGAGGCATAGAGCAAAGCGAGACATTGGAAGACTGTGTCTGTACAAAGTCTGTGACAGCAAAGTTGAGGGCAGGAAGTCAAACAACAGGTGCAGGATAGAAAACCCACAGTCCATGGCCTGGGTGAGAAACAAACACTGTCCAGACAGTGGACAAAGGAACTTGTGATAACAATTTTGTGAGATGGAGGCTTTGGAAACCATGTGCAGGACAGGTCTTCGACCCTTTTTACTTGATCAGTGTCATGGCCACAGCACAGAGATGGGTGGCATGGGCTGGAGGAGATAGGAGAGTCCAGTGGGGGAGGTGCTCGTGCCTGCTGGAATGGAGACTGGGCATCTTGTGAGCTGGACCATGTCTTCTCTCAGCCCCCATGTGTGTCTCTTTGATAAATGACACCATGCTAACTCTAGCCAGCGTTTACTGAATGTTTAGTGTGCACCAATCTACTTTAAACATAAAGTATCAGTTACTTTATTATATTATTTAATCTTTACCTATGAACACCTATCAGCAACCTATGAGACCACTTGTATTAATCCTCAATTTGTAGATGAGAAAAATGATGTTTAGAAAAGTTAAATATCCTGCCTAGAGACTGGGATGGGAACCTTCTTGAAGACACTCTCTAGAAAGTGTACATCCATCTAACAGAAGGACTCAAAATCCTCAAAGCATAATGTCCCCAGTCTGAGCAAGGCCCCTTTCCCATACTTCAAGTTTCATGTGTGTCCCCAATATATTCCTTTTTAAAAACATAGACAAGGATGAGTCTTACTGCACCATGAATGCTAAATATTTGCTTATTTGGTATGGGTCCCCTGCTAGAAAATCTCACGGCAAAGAGTGGGGTTGGGAGAGGAGCCAGGAGACATTCAGCAAGGGCAGGTGTCATCTTAAGTCCCCGTGTGACTCCCTCACCAACTGGACACTCTAGCATATTAATAAATCAGGCATCCCAGACATTCAGAGTCATTTCTCTCACTAGTGCTCTGATGTCAACTTCAACAACAGCAGCAAAGATGGGCAGCAGGAAATCATACACTGTGCTGGAGGATGTATCTGAAAGACCAGACCCAAAGAAGGATTTCTTTAGTATTGCGGAGCTTTTAAATGATGAGCCCACATATGAGTTGCATGAAGAAAAGTGGCTCTATCCAGACCCAATCAGGAGCTTATGTTTTTACCCATAATGGGATCATCCAGAACCACTGGAAAAGTTGAGAAAAGCAAGAAGGGTCCAGAAAAATTCATCACCAGTGAAGAAAAGAAAATAATGGTGATACATTTTTAAAAAAATTTTTCCTTTCCTTATATCAGCTGAATATTGAGCTAAAGAGAATCAAAGTTAGTCAGTGAAGATTTTCCATTCTCCATTGATAAAATCTGACTTCATTATTTTATGTTCATGCACATGTGCAAACATGAATAGGTGATTAAAGGGCAATTCAGGCACTTCACAGGGCAGCCAGATGCCAAATCTGGATGCGCAGACTCTACCTATGCAGGAGACCACCGTAAGCCAGTCCAGGGCATACACAAAGGTGAGGTATAGTTGTAGCCACCCTAGAAACCCCACTCAGAGACATTGCTTTCCAAATATGGGAGAGACACAGTTCACAATTTTTGGCTTTGAAAGACTTCCTCTTCCCACAACCTTTCCCCAAGTGATACGCTAAATCCTTTGTCTGCTTGGAAGTAAACTTTTTACTCAGCATGCATGCAAGATTTAGCTTCTAATAGTGTTTTTTTCCCCCCTGTTCTTTCTATCATCTACTACCATGAGTTAAAACATGGTAAGTCAGAGCTGGGAGTTAGGATTTACTGGCATCAGGATCTAACTGTGAGGCTGAGAGAGTTGGTACAGTGGTAAAGAACACAAATATTGAGTTAGATACTTATTTCAATCATCTGTAAATTTGAAATAATAGTGATGCATATTTTGCAGGGTTATTGTCATAATTAAGTTGAGAGGTACATGCAACTTAGTATAGTGCCTGGAACTTAATAAACACTCAATCAATGGTAGCTATTTTATCATCTTCATCATCTGAGAAGGACCCCACTGTAAGTAACAGGGTCAGCCACACCCATGTACCAAGTATTTCACCCAGCGTGGCACATTTGAGGAGACAAGAAAGTGAACATCTCAAAGAAGATCCTTGTGTGTGAATGTGGCTTCTAGAACAACTGACCCAGTGCCAACCCTTGCTCCAGTCTGATCTTCTTCCCGCATCTAATCTCCTGGCTTGTTTCATGTATTTTTCCTGTGGTTACGATCTGGGTTATGCTTATAGCCAAGTGACATTATTTTTCCTATTTTAGCCACATGCTTGAGGACATTTTCCTCCCTGTTCCCCATTTCCTGCCTGTGAAATTTGAACAAGACACTGAACTGAGTTAAAAAAATAAATGAAAGAGCCACATTCAGAGAGAATTTAGTTAGACAATCAAAAGCAACCCAGGTAAAGCAGATGTCTTCTGCTTTTGTTTGGTCAATATCCATCCCACTTCTGGGATGAAACACTGACATCCTGGGATGGCACTTCTTTACTTCCAGCCTTTGCTGTTAGGAGGGGCCTGCCCTTCTGGCACTAGCTCTGACTATAAGCCCAAAGCTCTGCCAATAAATGCATTCCATTCCCTGTCCATAGTGTATGATCCTGGAGTTGTTATGTAACCAAAGACGGGCTGAGGAGACTCAACCCTGGGATTCTGCTTGAGTTACCAATCTATTCAATAGCATTTTCTACTAAAAAAAATATGAGTAGAGAAATCATGAGCAGTAGGTCAAAGCTGGCATCTCCATTAAGTTATGCTCAAGAGTTTCTTTAATGGACCTGGTCATGGTATTTGTGGTATCTTATTTTTAACTGTTTAGTCTCAAGGCCATTTACATATACCTTTCCTAAGTTGTCAAGCTCTTAGTGGCTTCTTGGATGTAATTGGCATGTAAATTGTTTCTGCTTAGAATTTTATTTTTATTAAAGACTTTACACTATTTATCAAGTCCAATAAAAAAAATAGTTTTCTTTAAGTAACTGCTATTCGAGTTGCCCCTTGCAATGCATTGTTAACATATGGGTGGATTTTAGATTTAAAGATCAGAAATTCCAACAAGAGATGACCTTGTTAAAAAAGCCATTTCTCCCATAAATGTGAAACTATTCAACAACAATAAATACAGAGCAGCAGATAAGCTCCCACAAGTAAATTATGAGGTTACTTCAAATAGTTCGTGGAAAGATTTGTATTATCATTTAATTCCGTTTTTTCCATGAATCTTTTGAAGTACCCTCGTAGTTCGTGAGAAACTGACTCTGAGACCTTGGCAATTGGTACTATTAATTCTGAAGAGACAATTGAATGTGAACTTCTTCAAAACTTTTGTTCTAAGGAAAGGGATTTTCAGGACATTTGAACACTTGCCAGGTGAAAGCAGTCGGCTTTCAGATAAAATACAATGTGGAATGTGTCCTGCTTCAACAATAATCCCTAGAATCAAGTGTCACAGGGTTGTTTAATGAGAAAGGGACGTTTCAGAATCCTGCATCAATAGTAATGGAAATGTAAAATACTGCAGAACACAGGAGAAATGATTTACTTCATTAGCAGTAAACAATCTAATGCATGGGGCAGTCCCTCCTGTGCTTAAATCTTGGCTCTGTTGTCTGCTTTTTGAGACTTTAAAAAATTAACTTGTTTTAATTGACACATTGTAATTGTACATATTCATAAGGTACCTTTGATATTTTGACATATATGTATGTTCTATAAAAAACAGGTCAGGGTAGTTAGTGTATAACCTCATGCATTTATTATTTCTTTATGGCAAGAACATTGAAAAGCCACTCCTGTAGCTATTATGTAATATACAAAACTTAACTGTTAACCACAGTCACCCTACTGTGCAATAGAACACCAGAACTTCTTCCTCTTATCAAATTGTAATATTACTCATTGGCCAACCTCTCTCCATTTCCCTTCCCTATGCCCTTCCCCAGTATCTGGTAACCACTGTTCTACTCTGTGCTTCTATAATATCTTTTTTTTTTACTCCTTATAAGAGTGAGTTCATGTGGTATCTGTCTTTCTGTGCCAGGCTTATGTGACTTTTGTAAAGCACTTTGCCTTCCTGTGCCTCAGTTCCTCATCTGTAACATGGGGTCATTAAGGACAGTTACCTCAAGAGGCTCTTGTGAGGATTAGATGAGTTAATCTCGTAAAGTGCTCAGAACAGTCTGTGCTTAGGTAAGTGCTGGCTATTTCTATCATCACTCTGTTCTGCAGTGTTCACGTGTCTATATTCTCAATAAACTGCATCCTGCCACATCTGCATGGGTTACAGGTTTCCGATAGTACCCACTTCACCGGGGATGCTGCTGGGCTCAGAACTGATACTCAATAAATACCTGTTAAATTCATGAATGTTAGAACTCAGACATCCCAGAGAAAGACAGCACTTTAGTTTGCATTAGGCAGTTTAACTCAGAAAGACAATGGGATACACTTAGAAGTTTCCTGACCTGAAAGTCATCACCTTCCCACGTAATCTGCACCAAGTCACTTTGCTTTCCAGGACATATATTTCATCTGTGAAATGAGTGACTTGCATTGGAATATCCTGAAGAACCTTTTAGATAAATGAAGAGACAGTACCCTACACTATAGTCTTGTGATTCTCAACTCTTCTGCTTATTAGCATTACCTGAAGACTGTCTAAAAATATTGATTTATTTGGAGTAGGGTGGAAGGGAGGAGTATTGATAACATTTACGGGTGGGGTGGGAGAGATGAATGAATAGTTAAAGTACAAAGGATTTTCAGGGCGGTGAAACTATGCTATATGATACCGTAATGGTAGATACAGGAGAATATGCATTTGTCAAAACTCATAGAAGTTTACAAAACAAACAATGAAACCTAATGAAAAATATGGGCTTCTGTTAATAATAATGTGTCAATATCAGTATTAGTTCATCAACTGTAAGCAATGTACCACAGCAATGCAAGATGTTGACTGAAGGTAACAGTGTGTGTGGGGGGAGGATGTATATAGAAACTGTACTTTCTGCTCATTTATTCTATAAACCCAAAAGTGCTCTAAAATTAAATCTATTACTTAAAAAAAAAATTGGTTCCCTCTCCCCACCTTGAGACATTCTGATTTAATTGCTCTGGGGTGGAGTCTGGGCATTTGTATTTTTAAGGTTTTTGCATGATTCTAATGTATAGCATAGGTTGAAAACAATTTACCTAGAATGAGGGGTCTGGCAGAGATTGATGTAGGGGGTGCAAAAGGGAATCTGTGTGAGAAAACAAATCGTTCATGCTGTGTGAGAAGGAGACAGAACCATAGCACAAGGATTACTAAAAACAGTCACCATCCTGTTTTAAATCCTTCCCAGAGCTGCACCTGGTGATTGAACTCCCTCTTCCTCAAGGCTGCCCATTCATACCTGTTCCCCACTACTCAAGGTGAGATGCTCTTGTTAGGCAACCTGCTAGTGCACAGAAGTCTCCATTTCCTGTAATCAAACAATGAGGACCCAGGATTTCTGTAGGATCAGGTCCGTGTCCGAGTATTACTACAAACTTTATTCTGTAAATGCCTAACAAATACCTTTATACTCATTGCCCTGTGCTACCGATTACCTTTCTGTATTCATTTACGACTGCGAGAAACACCTCTGGCGTACTCTTACCTACTTCCCATTTCTTCCTTAATAACTTGGATTTTATTTTCATGTTGAAGAAAACACAATTTCCCGGCAGGCTCCCTACAGCTAGAAGAGTCCATGACTCGCAGTTTTTACCCAAGAAGTAGAATTTGCTTGGAAGAGATTCCAGGAAGCCTCTTTAGGGTGATTATCTCAATTGACTTGGTCTTCTTCCTTTGTCCGTCTCCTTCTTAATTTTGGAATGTGTATGTGATACTGGAGGTGAATCAGCCTTTCTGTGACTATGAGGATATAAGCCACTGTATAAACTATATGCTAAGGCTGGGAGAGCAGGAAGCTCGGAGGAAGGTGACTTCCTGATGGCAATGTGGAATTGTCATAGCATTCCTAGGCAGTCTAAGTCCTAAAGCCTTGTGATGTGTTCTTACTAGTACATTTCTCTGTTTGTCAGGTTGTATATTACCCAGAGCTGAATGCAACCTAAACTCTAACCTGTCACTTCCTTAATCAGAATGTGAGTTCCTAGAGGGCTGTTTGCCATATTATATGTTTCTTATATGGTTCCTGCAGTGTCTAGCACATGCTAAAAGGGAATGGGTGTGCAATACTAACCTATCGATTGGCTTGGGATAGAGTGAGTTGGAGTACGGGAGAAACACGAGTCTATTCAAACACGTCTTAAAATAGAGTTTGCTGTTGGTCCTAACAGACTTGGGCAGCTTTGCTGCACTGGGTCATCTCCCCCTTCCCGCCTCAGCAAAGCTCCAAGACATGGCTTTAATTCTCTTTTGTAAGATTCACAAAATTCACTGAGCTTTTGTCTTTCAAAAACTACTCCTTTGCCATCTCTGTTGTGGGAAAGGAGAAAAATTCAGGACCAGAGTTTTACATCTTCCCCTATCTGATCTTTCCAGAAAAGTAAGCTCCAGTCTAATTTGCAGGAGAAAATTGAAAATGCATCTCCCTGACCTCCAGGGACAATGTTCAGGATCTTTGGAAAATCTTCAGCTAATGAGAGAAGCACAAGCAGATTAATGGGTCCCAAAGGCAAAACGTCCATCCCACATCAGATGTCATTTCATGGAGTGTGCAAATTGGCAGTTGCTGTGTCCGTCTTCAGAAAAAGATATCAGACTATCTTGACATTTCTGTATCTGAACATGAGCTTACAGGAGGGTGTTATTCTAGTTGATCCATTATTATTACTATTATTATCATTATTTATTTATTTATTTATTTTTGCCAATTGAGACAATTCACAATCCCTTCTGGCAACTGCAAAACCAGGTGTGAATTTACCACTGTATAGAAAGTGAAATGACATGGCTGTTGTGAGACTCAAACATGCAGCCAGAAGGGGAAGGTACACTCACTCCAGAAATGCAAATATATTTTACATTGTACCCAGAGAAATAATTGGGGCACATGCTTCAACTCCAGAAACCAGACTTAACATTCCCTTTGAGAATCAGAAGAACAAAGGAATGAGGTAGAAACATATTCATGTGACTGACATGCCCTGTGGCCCAGTGTTACTGGCCAGAGATGTTCTGCTCAGTCTCACACATAGAAGTGCAGGGCCATGAAATAAGGTATCTGAGGATATGAAGCTTCACTGCCTACACCATTTGAAAAACAAAAATCAAACTGTACTGGAATGAGGGCAGAGCCATTGTATCATATATTTCAAGATGTCCAGAAAATAGGATCTTAGTTTATAATCGTAAAGAAATGAAAATGTTTAAGAGATAGATATGCTAACTGTTCTGATTAGATCATTATACAATATATGCATGTACAAAAACAGCAAACTGTACCCCATAAACATGTACAATGAAAAAAAGGTTAAAACTAAATAAAAACCAAACTGTGTTCTGTGAGTTTCTCTGGCAGAGTGTTTTGTTGGTAAAAATGATTGCATAAGTGAATAAATCAAAACGTGCATACTAATTGTTTCAAAAGTAAAAATGTTCATTTCTTCAGGGTGAGGTGTAATCGTGAACACGTCAACCTGAATAACAAGGAAATTTGCATTTAGGTTTATTAATACACGTATTATTACATGATGTATCTGAATTATCCGTAGTTTTGACCCACATTTTGCCAAAAGGCCAGCCAGTATTTAGTGGCCATATCACAAGTCATAGAATAGTCACTCAAATCTCAGAGTCAAAAGAGGCAAAGAAAAGTCTCAGGATAATTAAGGAGTTATTTTCAGACATTTTTGCCCATGAAATAGGCTGATTAGGTTTTTCTCAAGCACCTCAGAATGTAGTTGTGGAGTGTGTGATCTATAAGAAATAGACTAAGGCTCCATAGAGCACTTCTATTTTCTGTCTTCTAAATTTTCTTTCACTTAACCATTCTAGCCATGGTTGGTTTAGAGGTTCTCATGCATGCACACAGACACACCCTTCTCCATTAATATTTACGTGTTTGTGCTTGTGTATGTGATATGTATTGTTTAGATCCAAAATGATGGATGCATGTGTGATAGAATATTTGGAAAACTTAATGATAAAAAGGGAATCGTGATGTCCGGTGACCCCCTTACTCATGTATAGCACTAGACATGAATCCAGCTTCTCTACCTCCTCATAAGTTGGTTTGCGAATTAAATCATATAATATATATAAAAAGTGGTTGCCTGGCACATTATAAGTGCTAGCTAAGGACACACACACCAAGGCATTTATGTAAAAACATGTTCATTGCAGCATTAGATTGAACTTGTAGAAACAATTAAAAATCCACTGATTATATAATTAAATAATCTTATGGTATAGCTGTTCTATAGTAATACTCTCAGAAATTTCAAACAATAAAGTAGGTCTATGCTTCATGTCATATTAAGTGGCAAAGGCATGCATTACTAATAAACCTATAGATTAATATGGTGTGTAATATTAAAAACAACAAACCCAAATCAAATTTTTCACCACATATATATATATATATATACATATGTGTGTGTGTGTGTGTGTGTGTGTGTGTGTGTATGTATGTGTGTGGGGGTGAGGCATGAGCATGTATACATATATACGCATATATATGTATGCATATATCTATGTTCATATCCATATCTATATCTGTATCTGTGTCTTTGCCTCTATCTATATCCATCTAATATGCCAAGTTGATGACAGTGCAGATTTACTTTAAGGATAATTGTGAGGACAATTTGAGGCCAAAGTAGAGTTTATTTATTTTTAATAAATTATTTTAATTGACAAATAGAAATTGTTTATTTTTATCGTGTACAACATGATGTTTTTAAAATATGTGCCAAAGAGGACTTTAGCTTTCTTGTGTGTGTGTTTGATTTTCACAACTAGATTTCAATCATATATTGCTTGTTTACTGAGAAGACAGACTCAGTTTTCAGCTATTGCAGTAACTATCTGAGTGACTTCAAAAAAATTACAAAACTCTGGTTGTTATGAAAAACATGTGAATAAGAGATAAGGGAATCAAGAAGGATCACAGGTGTCCATTTGGAGGTGTTTTGCTATGAAAAGCATCAGCAAAACTTCACCTTGGATGGAGAGAAGTGTGGAAGGAAAAGAAGTCTCTTGTTTTTTGCTGAGTTTGATGCTTGTTTTATTTTATTTTATTTTTTTAGTTTTAAAAGGTCTGTAGTTTTATTTTTTTAATTTATTTTATTATGAATATTCATAAGATACAAAGCTAATTGTCACCCCCTGTGCCCATGATGTGAAGGCCAGATTCAAACAGCCAGCATACCCATTACCAGAAATTACTTTTGTACCCAGTGTCCCTCACCCAATTGTCCCCCCAGCCTCCCTCCCTCTCCCCCTTTGTCCCCAACTCCACTTTGTAGCCCAGGGACTGTTCCCTCCCTCTGTAAGAACAACACAGTACTGTGGTCTTACTTTCCTTCCTTCTTTCTCTCTTAGCTCCCACATATGAGTGAGCACATGCAGTATTTATCCCTCTGTGCTTTGATTATTTCACTCAACATAAGTTTCTCCAGGTTCATCCATGTTGTTGCAAATGATAACCCAATTAACAAATGGGCAAAGGCGCTGAATAGACATTTTCCAAAGGAAGATATACGAATGGCCAACAGATACCTGAAAAAATGCTCAACATCACTAGTCATCAGGGAAATGCAAATTAAAACTACATTGAGAAGTTTTATTGTTTCAGGGTGTATATTTAAATCCTTAATCCATTTTGAGTTGATTTTAGTATACGGCGAGAGGTATGGATCTAGTTTCATTCTCCTGCATATGGATATCCAGTTATCCCAGCACCATTTGCTGAAGAGGCAGTCCCTTCCCCAGTGAATAGGCTTGGTGCCTTTGTCAAAGATCAGATGGAAGTAAGTGTGTAGGTTGATTTCTGGATTCTCTATTCTATTCCATTGGTCAGTGTGTCTGTTTTTATGCCAGTACCATACTGTTTTGGTTATTATAGCTTTGTAGTATAGCTTAAAGTCAGGTAATGTTATGCCTCCAGCTTTATTTTTTTTGCTGAGCATTGCTTTGGCTATGCGTGGTCTTTTATTGTTCCATATAAATGTCTGGATAGTTTTTTCCATTTCTGAGAAAAATGTCTTTGGAATTTTAATGGGGATTGCATTGAATTTGTATATCACTTTGGGTAGTATGGACATTTTCACTATGTTGATTCTTCCAATCCAAGAGCATGGGATATCTTTCCATCTTCTTGTATCCTCTCTAATTTCTCTCAGCAGTGGTTTGTAGTTCTCATTATAGAGACTTTTCACCTCTTTAGTTATCTCAATTCCTAAGTATTTTATTTTTTTGGTGGCTATTGTAAATGGGCAGGCTTTCTTGATTTCTCCTTCTGCATGTTCACTATTGGAGAAAAGAAATGCTACTGATTTTTGTGTGTTGATTTTGTATCCTGCTACTGTGCTGAAATCATTTATCAATTCCAACAGTTTTTTTGTAGAGGTTTTAGGCTGTTCGATATATAGGATCATGTCATCTGCAAACAGGGACAGTTTGACTTCATCTTTTCCAATCTGGATGCCCTTTATTGCCTTCTCTTCTCTGATTGCTCTGGCTAGTACTTCCAACACTATGTTGAATAAAAGTGGTGAGAGTGGGCATCCTTGTCTAGTTCCTGTTCTTAAAGGAAAAGCTTTCAGCTTTTCCCCATTCAGGATGATATTGGCAGTGGGTTTGGCATATATGGCTTTAATTATGTTGAGATACTTTCCCTCTATACCTAACTTATAGAGGGTCTTTGTCATGAATGAGTGCTGAACTTTATCAAATGCTTTTTCAGCATCTATAGAGATGATCATATGGTCCTTGTGTTTGAGTTTATTAATATGGTGTATCACATTTATTGATTTGCGTATGTTGAACCAACCTTGCATCCCTGGGATGAATCCCACTTGATCGTGATGAATAATTTTACATATGTGTTGTTGTATTCTGTTTGCTAGTATTTTAGTGAGGATTTTTGCATCTATATTCATCAAGGATATCGGCCTGTAGTTTTCTTTTTTGGTTATATCTTTACCTGGTTTTGGTATCAGGATGATGTTTGCTTCATAGAATGAGTTTGGGAGATTTGCGTCCATTTCAATCTTTTGGAATAGTTTGTAAAGAATTGGTGTCAATTCCTCTTTGAATGTTTGGTAAAATTCTGCTGTGAATCCATCTGGTCCTGGGCTTTTCTCAACATAGGAGAAACACTTCAGGAAATAGGACTGGGCACAAACTTCATGAATACGACCCCAAAAGCACGGGCAACCAAAGGAAAAATAAACAATTGGGATTATAACAAACTAAAAAGCTTCTGCACAGCAAAAGAAACAATTAACAGAGTTAAAAGATAACCAATAGAGTGGGAGAAAATATTTGCAAAATATACATCTGAGAAAGGATTAATATCCAGAATATACAAGGAACTCAAACAACTTTACAAGAAGAAAACAAGCAACCCAATTAAAAAATGGGCAAAAGAGCTAAGTAGGCATTTCTGTAAGGAAGATATACAAATGGCCAACAGACATATGAAAAAATGCTCAACATCACTCAGCATCCGGGAAATGCAATTCAAAACCACATTGAGATACCATCTAACCCCAGTTAGGATGGCTAAAATCCAAAAGACTCTGAACGATAAATGCTGGTGAGGTTGAGGAGAAAAAGGAACTCTCATACATTGTTGGTGGGACTGCAAAATGGTGCAGCCTCTATGGAAAATGGTATGGAGGTTCTTCAAACAATTGCAGATAGATCTACCATACGACCCAGCTATCCCACTGTTGGGAATATACCCAGAGGAATGGAAATCATCAAGTCGAAGGTATACCTGTTCCCCAATGTTCATCGCAGCACTCTTTACAATAGCCAAGAGTTGGAACCAGCCCAAATGTCCATCATCAGTTGAGTGGATACGGAAAATGTGGTACATCTACACAATGGAAAACTACTCAGCTATAAAAACGAATGAAATACTGCCATTTGCAACAACATGGATGGACCTCGAGAGAATTATACTAAGTGAAACAAGTCAGGCACAGAAAGAGAAATACCACATGTTCTCACTTATTGGTGGGAGCTAAAAATTAATATATAAATTCACACACACACACACACACACACACACACACACACACAAAACCGGGGGGGGGGGAAGAAGATATAACAACCACAATTACTTGAAGTTGATACGACAAGCAAACAGAAAGGACATTGTTGGGGCGGAGGGAGGGAGGGAGAAGGGAGGGAGGGAGAAGGGAGGGAGGTTTTGTCGATGGGGAGCAATAATCAGCCACAATGTATATCGACAAAATAAAACTTAAAAAAAAAAACTACATTGAAATATCACCTCACCCCTGTTAGACTGGCTATAATCAAAAAGATGGTGAATAACAAATGCTGGCGAGGTTGTGGAGAGAAGGGAACACTCCTACAATGTTGGTGTGACTGTAAATTAGTACAACCACTATGGAAAATAGTATGGAGGTTTCTCAAACAACTACAGATAGATGCTTGTTTGATTTAAATGTTGCATGAAGTTGTACCTATGTCTTAAAATTATGAAAATTAAGAGGACTAATACATATAAGATGCTTAACAGTGTCTCATACAGTAAGTACTCAATTCCATAAGCTATTGTTAGAATCTTTGTTGTTTTTAAATGGTGGAAATAAAAGATTTGTATACAATTTTGGGAGAACACTTGCTTATTTTAAAGGAATTTTTAGAAAGATGACTTAATGATTATTTATAGTGATATTTAATTTGCTCTACAAATGACACTTTGGAGCTTTATAAACATTATCTCAAAACAAGAATTTTGTTTGTCATAAGTTCCAAAACTGCTAGAAACTTTGGGCTTGGCTTTTTATTACTATAAATGAGTTTATTTTTGTTGTTTGCTTATTTTTATCTTTATTTGGCCACATTACAAATGTCAGATGGAACATCTCGTTTTATTTTTTGAAAACCCCCAAAGAAATTTATAGGGAAAATAAAATAGTATAGTAATCCATCACCATCACAACAATAAATAATATATCAGTAATAATAGCTCATTAAAACATGAACATGTGTAGTGAATTCTCACACTTATAACTATAATTCAACTTCTTTCTCTTAATTTAAGAAGACATTTAAGGATATTATTATAGGGCAGTAGTTCTCAACTAAGGGCAACTTTGTTCCCAAGGGTTTATTTGGCAATGTCCCCAATGTGTCAAGACACTTTTGCTGTGGCAATGTGTGTGTAGGGTTGTGCCGCTGGCATCTATTGGGTTGAGGCCAGGGATGCTGCTAAATACTCTATAATGCACAGGATGCCCCACAAAGCAAAGAATTATTCAGTCCAAAATGTCAATAGTGCTGATGTTGACAGATATTGTTGTAAGAGTACGCTATTCTTTTTCAACAAAAAAGCAGACAATCTCTAATCTTCAGTATGATAAAAGCGTAGTTTTAAGATGTGGTGAGAAGACACATGTGACTGAGCACACTGGAAGTCCCTGGTATGCCTCTGAGGACGTGGGTGTTCTCACCCATTTCATTCCTTCTGAACTGTAGTCATGGACCTGTAGTGAGATCTCCTCTGGACATCCCCAGGGCCTATCAGGGTGGATCATTAAGTGATACAATAGTTGAGAGTGGGGAGAGCTTGTGGAAGGTCTGCAGAGGACATCTGATCACTCTGAGGGTCTGCCCACCAGCTGGTCCCCCTGCCTGCACAATGCTCCAGCAACCCCCTCCCTCCCTCCACTCTACATTTTTGTGTGATGAATTCTTTAATTCATCCTTTCAGATCCTATTCTGCAGAGCTTAGTCCTCTTTCAGGGGCTTCCTCCCAGACAGAGAAAAATTGGAGGGAGGAAATTCACAGCAGGAGGAGTTTCTCAGCCACCCCTTACTAGTCTTTAATTCAACTGAAACTGTTCTATTTCCATTTACTTTTCATATGGGGCTTCTGTGAAACACTTTGTTGGTATTGAGGCCAAAAAAAAAGCTTAGAATCCACTGCTGGGATGGAAAGGCCACAATCATTGGGCCGGACACTTCTGGATTTGATGTCTGCATCCATAACTTGGTAGCTGTGGTCTCAGAACAGGAGCCTGCAGAGCCCAGGACTACTACAGGAGATGGGGATGGGCAACGTGGAGGCTGTGAAGAACTGCAAGATTCAGGCCTCCTCTAGGGGGCAGTAGCTGTGTGTTCCAGGCACTGTTTTCATGAGGGAGGGGGTATGAGCTTCCCCAATGTGTAAAAAGAATCCAAGAGTCTGAGGTTTATGAGATGAAATATCACATATTTTAAATTTTGGCAACAAGTCCAAACATTTTTTGAACCACTCCTAGGAATCAAAATAAATAAATAGATAAATAAATAAGAAAATGAGCAAACCAAACAAAAACCCTTATCTCTGGGACAGATCTGGCCCAAAGACTACCAGCTTGTAATATTTGACTTACTTTCCACACCTCAACTTTGTTATCTGTAAAACAGGAATAATATCACCTGCCTTTCAGCACAGTTGGGAGGATTAAAAGAGGAAAAATTATTAAATTATGGTTCTTGGGGGCCGACCCCGTGGCGCACTCGGGAGAGTGCGGCTCTGGGAGCGCAGCAGTGCTCCCGCACCGGGTTCGGATCCTATATAAGGATGGCCGGTGCGCTCACTGGCTGAGCACTGTGTGGCCGGTCACAAAAATGACAAAAAATAAAAAAAATAAAAAATAAATTATGGTTCTTGGAAAACTGTAGATGTTCAGTAAATATTTGTACTTCCCTTCCCCACCGATAATTTATGGACCTAACAATTCTCTCTTGGTTCCTTCCCCAGTGAAGACTGCAGGTTAAAAGACAGACTGTATGGCTCTTTTAACTTATATATGATCCAAAGAGGAAACACCATACCTCCTACAACTATTTGGAAATCTGGTAAGTGAAATTCCATTGAAGGTATAAAATAAAAGCCTATTTGCCAATTAAGAATTCCAGTCAAGTCCTTGACTTATTTTCTAAGACGTCAATTCTCCGAGCAGCTGTTGTTGTCTGAGTTCTATCCCATTCTGTTTAGTTAAATAATGTATACATATATATTTAAAAGAGAACAAAAGGTGTAACCCTTACTTACTGTATCCTGGCTGGATTTACAGAATTCACAAGGCAATACACAACATCACATCCCATTATGAACCAAATACTTACATCATGCTCTGCCTGTGGATTGAGTCTCAGTTGGGTAGAGGTAGCTGAAAACAAAATGTGTTTAAATTTTGTTTAAGTTCCATGTATTCTTTTCCTACTCAAAAAATTAAGCAAACTAAAAGAGGAGTTGCAGAAATAGCCTATAACTTCTCTTCTCTTTTTTTCTAGTATCATCCCCTTGCCCCCCCCCCCCACCACACTGTACCGTGAACACGCTGAGAGCAGGAACTATTCTATATTATTCATTGCTGTACCCCATCCATAACTAAGCAGATAATTGAGATTATCACACCAGGCAAGAAGCAAGAAACAAGCCATATTTACTATCAACTACCTGAAGGACCTCAGGGTTGGCTGAAAATATTAGGAGAGCCAAGAGTTGCCTCCACATGGGCACTGTTTGTTCTTAATTCATAAATTTTAACCCATGTGCTAGAAGCCACTTGACCCTTCAAACAGAAAAGGAAATGGAATTTCAATCATAATATGATTAAAATTATCCCACAATGGAGCTCATTTTGATGCTGCACAAGGTGGGTTTTTCATTGTTGACATCACATCTATTGCTAGTAGAAATTTCCATATTCTCCTTGTCCTGAATGTGAAAGGAAGAAATTAAGAGAGAGAGAGAAAGAAAGGAAAGAAAGAAGAAAGAAAGGAGGGAGAGAGGCAAAAAGGAAAAAAAAATTTTTTTTAAAGATAAAAGAAATTAAGGAATAAGTTTTGTCTAATGGAGCTGAATATTCAGATTGTTCTTTGTGACTCAAAGAGAAGCTATAATTGAGTTAGAGTGGAGGCCACAGTGCTGGCACTTTTCTAACTATTGGGACTGAGCAATAAGCTTCCATTTGTGTGTGTGTCATGGGTGGGGAGGATAATATGCTAAAAACTGAGGAATGCCCAAAAGCACAAATAGTACAATAAAAGAAATAAAATAAATAGGAGTGCTAGTGCTGGTAGTGGTATGTTATAATCGTAAATAAATCAGTGTTGGAAGCTCGAAGAAGCTGCATTGGGGTGGAGTGGGGTGGGGAAGAATGTAAGGGAGTGAGCTTGGATTTCTTAGGGGAGAACGTTTCAGGCAAAGAGACCAGCTAGTGCAAAGGTCCTGCAGTATGTATGGCGTGTGTTTGAGGACTTTCCATCCGCAGGGCTCCTTTTGCTCTTCGCCTTTGCAGAGGTTTCCGGGAACTGATAAATACCGAGGAGGCAGTCGGTGCCACCATCTGGGTAAACCCCAGGGCTCGGGGAACGGCAAGGGATGGAGGCTGTTCCTGGTCGTTCTCTTAGTGTCTGTGGCCCCTGCCAATGCTCCTCTCTGCTCTTAGGAGTTTTTTCAAAGTTCGCTAACCACCTCCACTCGATGCAACGCTCCCTTCTCAGATGAGTGTCATTAAAAAGCTTCTTTCCCCGCTTCACAAGAACCGAGATTTGCATCCATGCCTCCAGTATATTGAAGTTTGTGTCATGGGTGAGGGTAAGGAAGACCATCTTCCCGTGGATTGAGTTTCCTCAATGTGTGTATGATTCATCTCTCCGCTGAGGAGCAGCCGCCCTGTCACCTGAGGACGCGGACGCCCCCCTGCCCCGGCGTCTGGAGAGAAGAAGAGCCCAGGTCGCAGGCGCCAGAGCATCTCCCACCCTCCTTGCTCTCACCTGCCGCAGCAGCGTGCATCCTGCTGCCAAGACTGATTGATTGCTCAGGGGGTGTCACAGCTGGGTGGCTCTTGGTGCAGCGTGCGCCAGCAGCTGCCACCCCCGTCCCACCTGTGACCCACACGGGACTGCCTGAAAAGGCCCAAATTAAGCTTTCTCTTCAAATTTTGCTTTCTTCTCAGAGTCAGTCAACAATGGTAATTAAGTCTGTGAGCTCAGTTAGGATTTTAGACCTTATCACGTGAACTTGTCTAAAAACAATACTCCCTTTCTTGAATGCGGAGTGTTGCTTTGCATCCAGTCATCAGCCCCAGGTGACTGTGCACCATGAGGAAGAGGAAGGGACAGGAGATGAAGGTAGGATGAGCTGGGGACGAATCACATGAGGCCTCATCAGCGCTCCTGGGATTCCTTCTATAAAGTTTTTATTCCAAATTCAATGGATGATGTTGTAGAATTTTAAGAGGGAGAGAGGCGTGGTCCGATTTATTATGTGAGACATTGCTCTGGCAGAGACATCAGAGGAGCCAGGGGGACAGCTGGGGTGCTTACGATTGTCCAGATAAGAGGAGCTGGTGGTGTGGCCCAGGTTGGTGCCGACAGACATGGTGAGATGTGAACTGATTTGGAACTAGTAGGATGTAATCAATCGGATGGGGGAAGATTTAAAGCCTATTTAAGCTTGTAATTTGATGTAAAATGAACAACTCACTCCTGTTAAACCGCATGACATGATTGAGTTTTGGAATATCAGATGTTGCTGACTGTTAACCAGAGGTGACTGCCGGCTGGCCGGATTCATTGGTCTGGGGGTATAGCCGCACCCATCAACTTGCAGGTGAGTGTAACAGAAATAAAAATGAGTGGGAGATCAGTGCTGATAGAGAACACCTTCAATGTCCAGTCCAGGGCTCTATCTGCTTTATGTGGGCGCAGGACATTTACTTTTTCTAGCAGGTGTTTAAAACCTGACTTACTCCATACCGTGTTTCTAACTTGTCCTTGTAACGTTTCACTCTCCAACTAGTAAAGAACTCCAGGCAGCTACCAACTGTCCTTTTTGATGTTGTTGTTTTCTGCTTTTTCGATAATATATTTAAGAACAGGTTTAGGTTTATAGAAAAATTGAGATTTCTATGCGTGCAGGTGCTCCTATGTGTAACACCTTACCTTACTTGTTATAATTCATGAACCAATATTGATACACTATTATTCACTAAAGCCCATACTTTATTCTGACTTCCTTGGTTTTTACTAATATCCTTATTCTGTTCCAAGATCTAGGAGACCACAATGCATTTAGTCATCCTGTCTTCTTAGGCTTTCCTTATTTGTGACAGTTTCTCAGAATTTCCTTGTTTTCCATGCCTTTGGCAGTTTTGAGGAGTACCACTCAAGTGTTTTACAGAATGTGTCTCAACTGAGATTTATTTAATGTTTTCTCATGGTTAGACTGGGATTACAGGCCAACTGAGTCACCTTAATCCATCTACATTCCAGACCCAGACATTCTATTCAACACTTCTTCCTACAATGACTACTCTAAGTCAGGTAAGCTTTATAGGGTATGCAGATAGATATGCCATCCTAAAGAATTTTTCTTCCTGGAGAAAATAGAAAGTACACAGATGCAATTATTAAATATGAATACAGGGCACTTTATCACTCCCCAAGTGATCTAACCCATTCCCATGGCTTTAAACATCATTTGGACTGATGGCTCCCAAATCTGTGTCTCCAGCTCTACTGATGCCTCTGAACTCCGTATTTACATAGCTAATCCACTACTCGGCAATTCCACTGGGGTGTCTGAAAGGCACCTCAAACTTAGCATGTGTCATACAAACGTTAGATCTTCCATAGAGGCTTCTCCCCAAAAGACAACACTACTCATCTATCATCAACTCTGCCTTCAAAATATATCCTGACTTGGATAACATCCCACCATCTCCACTGCTGTCACTGGTGCAGGATTACTGCCATAACCTGCTATGTTGACTCCTGAGTTCACATTTACTCTTTCATCACCTCATCTCAACAGAACAGCTAAAACAATTTTTGTAAACATAAATCAGGTGATGTCGCTCTTTTGCTCACTATACTACAATGGCTTCTCATCACACATAGAATCAAATCCAATGTCCTGACAATAGCCACCAGGACCCAAGGTGGTGTGACCTCATCCCCTTTCTGAACACATTCCTTTGCACTCTTTCCTCCAATCCCAGTCCTCCAGCCACTGCAGCCGATTTGTCCCTTGATTACATACAGGTCTTTGCTCCAATATCATCTCCCTAGAGAGTCCTTCTCTGACACTGGTTTGAAATAACACCTTTTTTCAAAGCCTCTAACCATTCTTACCATTCTTCTTTTTAGTAATTATCATCCCTGAAATACTGTTCGTTTATTTATTTATTTGATTATTTACTGTCTCTTTCACTAGTGGACACTCCCCAAGGACCTGGGCTGATTTGCTTATTCTTGTATCTTTAGCACTTAGAATATAGAATATAGGTTCTATAATACCACTGCTGTTGAATAAATGATAGTCGATAGATTTGATCATGCATGGGAACACAAGTGCATGGTAGTGGTTGCCTAGTGTGTTATGTTGAAAAGAATTGTGCATTCACTAATCTCCAGACATGGTGCCGAGGGCTCACATTTGCCATCTTTAACCTTCACAACAGCTATAGCAAGTGGAATCTGTGGTTCTCTTGGATGGCCTATGAGGAAATCAAGATGTAAAGAAATTAAATAATGTGTCCAAGTTTGCACACAACCTGCACTTGGTGGAGGCAAGATACTAACCTAGATAGGTGGCTCCACTCCCACAATTCTACGTTTATGCTTTACTCCAGGACATAGGAGAAGAAGACGACTTTGAAGACAGCAAAGGCCATTCTTGATGAAACAGTGAGCTTTCTCACTGAAGAGAAGAGATGGTCCTGTGCAAATTAATCTAGAACATCATCTAATTAGGCAAAGTGGAGTCTCCCAAACAACATCTGCAGAAGAGATTTTCTAAGTGAGAATAAGCAGATCACCTCTAAAGGCTTGATTGATGATGAGTCTGAACTGTCATCAGGGTCAGAGATGGTGTGATCCAAGAACCCATGACATAGACAGTGAGAAGGAAGGGGCGGTGCAAGGTCATGATTCTCCATTCACTGTCTCCTCGTAATCTACATGTGCACTTTTCAGACATTAGTATGTTTTCCTCTATTGTAATGTGAATGGTTTGGGGTATCTGGTGAAAAATATCTGTGAATGTACACGGATTGTGGCAAGGGACTTCCAGAGCTTGATCCATTCTTTCTCCTCTCTTTCCCGTCCTCTTCCCCCCTTTCCTTCTCCTCCCCCCTGTCCTCCTCCTCCTCCTCTCTCTTTCTCTCTCTCCTCCTCCCCCTCCTCCTGTCTTTCACCTTTAATTCTCTTTCTCATATCCCCCTTCCTTTCTCTCCCTGAGGGTGCACACATTCCTTGAAAAGACAGTAGTCACATCAGTCTGCTGGAGAAATAAAGAAACAGATATTTCTGGCTTCCCTTCCCCCTCAGTCCCAAGGACATTATTTGGCTGAGCTCCCAAATGATAATACAGACTGGGAGGGATTTCAGCTTTAGAGTCATTTCTCTGAGGCTGAAAGAATTGGAACATGCAGTGAGAATTTGGCTAAATGCTGCATGATGTTAAAAAAGAACTAATAAGGAGTTTTATTGGACCCTTAGGGAGAATGTGGCAAATGAACTATTTCTAATGTGTTTAACTAGAGGTTGATACAGGAGACACAACATAGGCACAGACTGCTCAGAAAACAGCCTATTGGTAAATAGCAGAGAATACGTCTAAGTTAAAAAGCGTAGTCGTTACCAGAGGTTGGAAGGGGGAGAAGGGGAGATATTCATCAATGAGTACAAAGTTACAGTTAGATAGAAAGAATAAGTTCTGGTGCTCTAGGGTGACTACAACTAATAATATTGTGCTGTGTATTTCAAGAAAGCCAGAAAAGATGATCTTGAATGTTATAACCACAAAGAAATTATACATGTTTAGGTGATGGATATGCTAACTATTCTGATCAGATCATTATACAATGTATGCATGTATTGAAACAACAGACTGTACCCCGTAAAAATGTACAATGAAAAAAAATAAATAACATTTTCCAAAAAGCACAGCTCCGTCTCTTTCTTAGTGAATTGGGTCCTTTGCTTCCTTTCTCAGAGACTCAGTTTCCTCATCTGTAAAACGTGGATGACAGTAGAGCATGCCTTTTAATGTTATTGCAATGATTGGATGAGATAATAATTGTAAATGTCTTAGTATGTTATCTGGTGCATGGTAGACCTTACATAAACTATTACTATTACCAATACAACTACTATTATTATTGAGAAAGAACACATGGTAAAATATGTGCTACATCTGAAATTTTAGCTCAAACTTCCATATTTTCAGCCCATGATTTTTTTCTGCTATATGGCTGAAAAGCAAACACACAAAGCTGCATTTTTTTGAGTTTTCCAATCATGCCTTTTTAGGCCATCTTATTTTGCTGAGGGAAAGAATCGAGAAATGAATAAATTAAACAGATAATAAGAAAGCAAAACCGCTACTAACTTCTGCCCTTTGTATGGCAGGTACCTAGGTTCTGACCTTTGGAAGGCAGTGTATTTCAGAGCTCTTGATAGGGAGTCTCCAGGAAGTTTTCATGCCTCAGGGGTCTGTCAGAGCTGCTCTTCATTGTCCTGCCAGTCCTCTGAGTTTGGGGGCTTTTCTAGATTGTGTCTCTCTGGGAAGCCCTCAGCAACCATTTGAATTCAAGTAGATGACTCCTAATGTGCAGCTGTTAGATGAGTCCGGGAAAAAATGGCTTCAGCTGATCAGAGCTGTAGTGTGAGCAGGTTGCTAATAAATCAACTCATCACTGAGTATTGATGACTGGAAGATGATAGCCAGAGCAAGCATGCCTTGGGGATGACGAAGTTGACTACTTTCCTACAGCATGGTGCTTCTAGGAAACCTGAAAAAAAGAAAAGGCAATTCTTTTAATAATGTGACAAGAATAACAGCAGCATTATATATTGCCTGCTGTGCACCAGGCACAGTGCTTAGATGATCAAATGCTGCTTGGATGACCCAATGTACATTCCCTAATCATCTCCTCCCTGGTTACCTTCCAGATAGTGTGGCCACATTCTAGACAGTTAGGTAGAAGTGGAAGTCAGCTATAGGGTTTGCAGAAAACATTTGCTTTTCAGATACGCCATCTTCTCTTCTACCTTCCTCCTCATTTCTATCTTGAACAAAGCTGTGATGGCTAGAACATCTGCAGCCATGTTGTGACTATGAGGAAACAGCCAGAAAACTCAAAGCCCTTGGCCCACATCATCCTGAGGGTCTAAATCAATGTCCAAATAATCTATTCCTTAAATGCTTGTTATGTGAGAAAAATATACTTTTACTAGTTTTATTTAATGCCGTCAGGTTTTCTGCTACTTGCAGACAGAAGTATCTCTATCAGATACAGAATGATATCTTAATTTACACTTACAGTGTTAAGTGTAATCTCTTTATTTTTATTTATTTTTTTGTCCTTTTTGTGACCGGTAAGGGGATCGCAACCCTTGGCTTGGTGTCGCCCACACTGCGCTCAGCCAGTGAGCACACGAGCCAGCCCTATATAGGAGCCGAACCCGTGGCCAGAGCGCCGCTGCGCTCCCAGTGCCACACTCTCCCGAGTGCGCCACAGGGTCAGCCCAAGTCTAATCTCTTTAAAGATGAGGAAGATGAAGATTTATAATGGCAAGGAACAGAGCTGGCATCTGAGAGCACATGAGCACCATTGTGTGTCAGGTTGCCATGCTGATTCTCTAGAAAAAATGTTAGCTTATAATTAGTTCTTAAAATCTCAATTTTCATTGTGCATTATTTAAAAATATGTAAATAAGAAAATGGAAAATGTTCATCATTCCACCTCTTAGAAATAACCACTGAAAATATTTTTTTCATTATTTCTTTATATGTTACACCTGCAAAGTATGGCACCTGAATCAGTCTGTTTCTGTGTTGCTGTAAAAGAATACCTGAGACTGAACAGTTTATAAAGAAAAGAGGTTTATTTGGCTCATGATTCTGGGACAGCTGCATCTGGCACAGGCCTCAAGCTGCTTCTACTCATGGCAGGCAGCCGTAGAGTGCAAGGAGATCACATGGAGAGAGTAAGCAAGAGATAGAGGGAGGGGAGATGCCAGGCTCCTTTTAACAACCAGCTCTCCTGGAAACTAGTAGAGTGAGAACTCACTCAATACACACATACCCCCAGGGAGGGCATTAATCTATTCATTAAAGGTCTGCCCCCATGACCAAACACCTCCCAACTCTGCCATATTGGGATCAGATTTTAACATGGCCTTGGGAGGGACAAAGGTTGGGGGAACACACATATCCAAACTATATCAGCATAGTTGAGTTTATAATACACACACACACGCACACACACACACACACACACTCATGAACACACATGATACTGAATTTTTATCCCAACTGTAGTATGACAGATAAAAGTTGAAATCTTATATTTATTCACAATTTCAATGAATTATAGATCCCTGCTTACTAAACAAGAGCACAACTGTCCTCAAAGCATCTTCCTTTTTTGTTTATTAGTTTTTTGTAGAAAATCAAGTAGATGTCTCACTGGTGCCCATGACCAACTTGTTAGCACTTATTGACCACCAACTTCTACCTCCAGGTCCCACTAAGTCAGATGCCTGGACAGTCACCATTAGGAGCTCTGTTGCTGCCCTGTTAACAGAGAAATGCATAGTTCACGTCAAGGGTGCTGTCTTATGATGATGTCAAAGTCACATATCCTTCGTGGGTCAGAGTAGGATCAGGGTTTTCTTCCATAACAGAAAAAAAAAATCCCCCCTCCTCAGCTCTGCTCCTCATTTTGTCTGTTGGAACTCAGGTAGCCTTCTCCCATCTCAGCTGATGTCAACTCCATCTTTCCAACTATTTAGGTCAAAAACCAAAACCCGAAAAAAGCATACATGCAAAAGGATGCTGCTCTGTGCTGGAGTGTGGACACATTCAGATGAGGGTTGCCATGTCTAACTCAGCTCAAATGAGCAAAAGCACCTGGTTAATATAAAGGAATGTGCCACATGTGTGTGGGGCACCTACTGTGTGTCAGACACTGTGCTAGGCCATGTTGTCACAGAACACAGGTTCCATAGCCCTGGCTGAACTTAGTTCTTGTGAAGGAAAACAGAAAATAAACCAGTAAACAAATAAAACATATATTTTGTCAGGTTTTCTGTGCTAATCAAAAAATAAGGCAAAGAAAGGGGAGAGTAAGGTGTTCAGAGAAGACCGAGACCTAGAGGTGAAGGGGAAGCCTTTCAGATGTGAGGGAAGAGCGCTCCTGGCAGAGGGAACGGTAGGTGTGAGATGAGAATATATGACATTTTTTCACCCACCTCCATCCCCGTGGTTTACTTCCGAGTTCGCCTGCAGCTGAGGTGCATGGCTCTTCTGCATCTGGGTAGTTTCCCTCTCAGTCTATTTATTTGCTTCTGCATATTTTTCAGCCTCCAGCTCCAGTGCAGATTGCTCTGGAATTCTGGGGCTTTGATTCCCTCATGGGTATCCTCAACCTTCATGTCTGAGAGATGGACGAATACCCCAGCTTCCCTGTGTCCCTTGATAGGACATTTCTAATGATCTATAGAGATCCTTGGAGGCTTAATTCATACTGGTACATAAATTGTCCCTTCATCCAGTATATCCACACAGCACACACTACCTGCCCATTAGTCACCTAGTAGCCTTCTGGATTACCAGATCGACTGTCATGATATTGCAGTGCTTGTGTTCAAGTAACCTTTATTTTATTTAATAATGGCCCCAAAGTGCAAGAGTAATGATGATGATATGTTGTTATAATTGTTCTGTTTTATTATTAGTTAGAGTTGTTAATCTCCTACTGTGCCTAATTTATAAATTAAACTTTATGATCGGTATGTATGTATAGGAAAAATATAGCATACATAGGGTTTGATACTATCTAAGGTTTCAGGCATCCAATAGAGATCTTGGAACATATTCCCCCATGGGGTGCATATACACATACACATATCTGTGTATATGTATGCGTATATATGTATACACGTGTATAAGTATAGTGGTTACTTGATTCTGTGTCCCAAAGAAAGAAAAAAACATTAGTTACACTACTCAAACCTGGGTTGAGGTACTGCTAGTTCTTTAAAACAACAAAACGACGAGAAAAAAATAAATTTGACGTGATCAGCTAAAAAATCACAGACACACACACACACATACACTCATATATATGAACGTGTATCTCACATATACATGTGAATTTATATATGTGCTTAGGCACATATATTACCCATTTGCAGACTAATTCTCTATGTGCTTACCCATCTACAGCCCTACAATGGTAGATGGAAGACAATGAATTATCCATCCCCACTCCCAACCTGGGAGAGTTTATCACTACCCCACTTTGCAGTTTTATGCCAAATTTTCATATTTCCAAATATCCCCAGTGTTGTCTATTGGGTTCTTTCTGGATATGTGTGTAAGTGGCACATGGGGTGAGTGTTATTCTGGCTTCCCCAGGGTCATGTACATTTGTTCTCCAATCTGAAAACAAATTCAGCAATTTGGAAAGTATCATCTATGGCTCAAGTTCACCTTCTCCACTTCCTACTCACTAAACTAAGGAAGAATGTGAAGGAGAGAACTTAATGATCTTGTTTAACAGGGTTAAATGCTGGAACTTGCAGAAGAGATTCACTGTACATCTCCCATTGTCTGAAAAAGCAGATGTAACGTATCACTTGACAAAGAATAACAAATTACCACAGTCTCTCTTCTGAAATTGTGAGAGAATTTAATACCATGCAGACTTTAATTCTAGATATTTTCCTGGCTATTAAGGACATCCTCACATCAGAATCCCTCTTTAAGTTCCCAAAAGATTCCTAAGGAAATGAAAACCTGACAGAAAGAATCAGGAAAAACAGAAAGAATCTGGTCAGCACATTACTATTTACTGAATATATTTTCCCTAATTAATTTCTCTATTAGCTGGTTGCTTCCACGGGAATGGATAAACTTCCTAAAGGAAATGGATTTGTTTTGATATGGAAAGTGGTAGAAAGTTAAAAATTTCAATGAATTTCTGTAGAAGGTGTTATTATGTCACCTTGATGATGGCCTTCTGCTTCGGTTACTAGGAAAGTGTGTTACATTCTAAGTGTGTTACATTTCTGATGGCAGGACAGGGCAGGTACTTCAGGGACTTCGTCCTGTGATTTCTCCTGTATGAAGTGATGAGCTCTAATCTAAAAACGACTCTCAAAATGTCTCTGCACTTGGGGGTGCAGAGAAGTAACCTCGTGAGTTTCCACATTTGACTAGATCCAACACAGCCCCTCTAGCAAGATAACAGCTAAAATCACAAAGAGAGGATCAACATCCCAACTTTCCAAGAGTCAGCTGAGGGAATCTGTGTGTGGGCACGTGTTTATACTTGGAAGAGGAAGAGAAAACTCCATTCATTTTGATGATGGATTTGGTCACTTAATAAAAGCCAAGGGCAAAATTTGAAAAGAACAAGATGTATTTTGTGCAACCACAGCTGGAAAACACTTTGCAGCAGCTGCTAATATAAATAATTCACTGTTAATTGATTCCAGGGTCACTCCTGAAACTGGCATGTCACATTGCCTGACAAGAGGGTGCACAATGGAAAGTGATAATGGTATGGATATTTATTCCCATTCACGCTGGCAGGTTATAAGGCTCTGCCTGATTAATCTGTGAATCAATCCCGGGTGGATGTTTAAAGAAGCAGCCTCTACTGTGTCCTTCAGTTTCTGGATGAAGATGAAGATGCTACTGCTCTTAGTTTAACAATGACTTATTTCTTCTATAACCCTTTTTCACTGAAAGTTTCTCAGCTGGCATGCACTTGGCTGAAATCACCTAACCTGAGATGCAGTAATGCCATTGGAGTACCCATGGGCCCTCATGAGGCTTGGAGCAAAGGAGGTGGCTAAAGCATTATTTGTCCTCAGCTTCAGACCCCTAGGGAGACTCCTATATGTACCTGTGCCATGATCCCACAACCACTACACCTGGATGTATCATTGATGTGTTAACTGTAACCATTGAAATAAACACATTTGTGTATGTTTTCTTCATTTCTGAATATACAGTGCCAGTAGGGGTAAAATATATATGGACCAAGATATTTCTCAACCACGAAAAGACTTGTGTTCTCTGGGGCTCATCTTTCCCACACCACCCTTTCTCCCCAGAATAGATTTGATGTTCATAATATATAGGATTTGGTGAAATCATTCTCCACTAAACTTACTACACAGCTCAGTAATTAATTACACAACTTTTTGCTTATTGTCTATCTCTGTTCTCTGATTGTAATCTCAATGAGATCTTTTGGGGGGGGTGGTAACCCAGTGAGATAAAAGAAAAGTGTTCCTCTCTATCTCAGATAGGCCTTGGTGTGTTCCTATGAAATATGAAATTTTACAGAACATGGACATCAGAGAAGCTCACTTTGTGACCACAATGGGTCCAGACAGCAAGACCACTTTGTAATCTCACCTGAACACAGACAAAACACAAGCATTTGCCAAGCCACAAAATCCCAAACATCTTCCACTCCCAAGACTACTGATACGAGTAACTGCTGCTTCTTTACCGATTACAGCTTTAAACTCGTTCTAATCTGCCCTCTTCCTGGATAAGTTTGATGATGATGCCCAATCTTAGAATTACTCCCACCCCCTGATGGTATCCTATCCAGAGCAAATCCCCACTACTTTTTAATAGGCTCTCTCTTTCTGAGAAGCCCTGTGGCTACTCACAATGTGCAAAGAATGAAATGCAACTTGCCCAACGCCAGGTGCTTTCACAGTGGCCTTTGGCTGAAGGGCATTGACACCAGGGTATATCATTGTGTCTGACACTTGGTAAATATTTGAAAATGAATTCATCAGGTCAAGGTATAATTGTATTAAAAAAATTACCATAATCAGGTCCTTGGACTAAGTGAAAACAGAAAAGTAAATTGATTAAAAAAATAGTCATATACAACATAGATTGCTGAGATGATCTAATATTTTCCTATAATGCCAGCTGCAATTTAAAAACAAATGATAAAACTAAGTGAACTCTAAAGAAACATTTCAGTTCTCTACAATGTCTTCTGAGTTAAATTTCCACCACTGTGACTGGTTGAAAAACAGCACTCCTGAAGCTGTAGGACGCTTTTCAGAGATCATCCCCATATGTCCTAACTCACATGGGTTTCCTCTTCTTTCTCCTCCTCCAGGAAGCCTTCCGTGACCACTGCAGACCATGCTGACCCCTCTTTTTTCAACGCCCATGTCTAACCCATGGCGGGTTAGACACTAGACTATGTCAGAGCATGCCAGCACCAGGGCATCCAGGGATTCCACCGAGAATGAAAAAGAAACAGGCATGGTGCTTCTTACTGCCAGCCAATCTTGTCCTGCAGAAACACAGGACCTGTATTGATAGGTCTTTGATTTTTCAAGAGAAGCCAGAAAGTGCTGTTTTGATTTGAAATCTCCTGAGTGTTAAGATGTTTTCATTTTTGTTTTAATACTAAATGAGTCCAACAAAGTTCTTCATTGATGCAAATCAGTCTTTGGGTACCTTGTTGCCACCTCTGATTTAGTCTAAAAGTGTTCTGAGCTTCTCTCTGTTGAACTTAAGCAAAAAGTGAGTACCATAATGACTAAGACTGGCTTCTCCATCTTTATGCCTGGTCTTCCTGTCCCCTTTTTGCAACTGCTTCTATCCTGGATAAAACACAGGATGGTCATGTATGCTAATTAAGTAATTCCTGATTCAATGAAATGGTGATAGAAGGATTGTACACTGGCAGCCTCTGAGATGCACTCAAGTAACCCACATATTGTATCTTCCCTACTCATGCGATACTTTCTTTAAGCAGATGCATACTTCTCATGTGTGTGAGGCTCTGCATTCATTTACTTAATTCACGGATTAACCAGCAAATATTTATTGAGTGCCTGCTATTACCAAGTGTTGCTATAGGCACTGAAATTTATTTTAGATGGAAATAATGATAATAATAGACAAAAATCCTTGCCCTGATGGAGCTTACATTTTTGAGGGAGAGAGACAGCCAATATATAGTTAAATGAGTAAATATGTCTTATGTCAGGTGATGAAAAGTGCTAAGAAAAACACATAAAAGGAAGAGGGACAGGACAAGAGGGAAGTGATGTAATTTTATACACAGTGACCACTCACTAAGAATGAAAATCTCACTAAGAACCTGAAATTGAGCAAGGCTATGAAAAAGGTGAGGGATTAAGCTATATGGCTCGCTAAAAGAAATAATACAGAGGACTCAGCATGTGTGAAGGTCCTGAAGCTGGAACATGCATGGTATCCTTCAAACACAGCTTGAAGGCCAGTGTGGCTAAAGCACAGGAAACAGGAGCAGGGATAGGAAAAGGATGGGATAAGTTCTGAGAAACAGGGAGAGTGAGGCGGGATCAAGAAGAACCTTATGGGCCCTTGTCAGAACTTTGGCCTTTACTCTCAGATAGCTGGAAGCCACTGGATGGAACTGGGCTGAGTCCTATAGGATCCAGGTAACATTGTAACAGGACTGTCCCCCTCTTTGGCTCTGACATTCACAAAGGTGTAATTGCCCTTTCATGGGTGCACCTTCTTACTTGGTTGTCTGGGTCCAGGCCCACATTACTCATTTCCACTACCTGCCTAGTCCACACAGGCTTTCAGATTTGCAATTCCAGGGCTAATGTGAGAGGCTGGATGTGCAAGAAGCAAAGATGTCTGAGAGTGGAGGATTAACGCGTTTCTTGTAGGCTGCTGTTTCAAAGACCCCTTCCCATTCATCTACTTTTCCAGTTGGGGGGAAATTAGTACTCTGCTAGAATTTCAAAGCTGTGACTTTAAAAGGAAATAGAATGTTCCTCTAATATCATGTGGTACTCCATAAATATATAAATTATCATAGGTAAATTAAGAAAAATAAATTAAAAAGAGAGGGGAAAAGACAGAAATAAGAGTAGAATAGTGGTTATCAGAGGCAGGGAAAGGGAGTGGGGAGAGGGGAGAGGAAAAAGTTTGGTAGACCTGTAAAAGTTACAAAGTTACACTTAGGTGTAGGAAGAATAAGTTCTGGTGCTGTAGGGGGACAATAGCTAGTACTATTGTATTGTGTATTTCAAGATAGACAGAAAAGAGGATCTTGAATGTTCTAACCACAAATAAATAATAAATATTTAGGTGGCAGATAATGCTAACTCTTCTGATTAGATCATTATACAATATATGTGTCTATTGAAACAAGAAGCTGTACCCCATAAACATTTCCAATGAAAAGAAATAAATTAAAATTTTTAAAAAAGGAAATACAAAACAAACAAGTCATGAGCAAAAGGCAAGCATTTTTGTTTGTTGGTTTTGTGCTTGAAACCTGGGGGTTTTAACCTGTAGAATGTGAGATGAATGTGTACAAATCCTACCACTCTTTACAAATGTCCTACCCCCTCCCCCCGCCCCGGTACTAAGGTAAAGATGCACTGATCATGTCTTACAGAACAGAAAAAGCTAAATGCCAGACACCCTTACACCTTTGTCCACCAATGTTTATCTTGGCTTTGCAATCCCTTTTCCATGACTGTGTTTATTAAAGCTTAATAGAGCTGCAGCCTATGCAGATAAGGACTGTCTGCCGAACATAGCTTGTGTGCTGAGCACTGTTCTTGGAGTCTATTTCCTCATAAGTGTCATTGGTGGGACTCGATCTTGTCATTTGTACTGGCTGCTCAGTGGTAATAATTTTGACTTCGTTTCATTCAAACTTTGCTGCTGTGGTGCAGGGAATGTGGCCAAACTGAATCCCTGTTACTCTCCGTTGTTTTCTGGCTTTTTATTGCCTTCTTTCCCCTGAGATTGATAAAATAACTTTCTTGTTTTAAGTGCCCAAGCCACACTGGCCTTCCTCTGATCTTCAAATGTGCCTGCTCATTCCTGCCTTGAAAATGTCTTAGATATGTATAGGGTGGCTTTAAAGTAACATAGACATGTGTAAAGCATTAATCAAATAGTGACTGTGGACTGCATGCTTGTGCATGCTAAGTAAGACATGCATTGATATGATGGCATTGGCTCATTTAATTAAGGTGACTAACTACTACTAGCTTGTCCCCAAACATCCTGGTTTAAGCATTATAAGTTCCAAGTTGCATGAAACTGCCCAGTTGGAGTAAACTAGGATAGACGTCACCCTAGTTTTAATGCTTATAACAACATTAGTGGGGGAGCCAGTACTATCCCTTTTTACAGATGAGGACTATTGAGAGTTAGAGAGGTTAAATGATTTACCTAAATAACCCCCATCCCCACCCCAGGGTTAGACAGTGATAGAGCCTGGTCTCAAAGTCCTTATACTACACAATCACACCCAGGCAGGGGCTCTAAAGTTTTCCAGAATCAGCCTGGACATGGGTGTTTTTAAAGGTGTCCTAGGTGGTTCTAACATGTAACCATTTGAGGTGCCATTGCTATAGAGTTAGAAACCCAGACTTGAGATGACCTGCCTCAGTTTGCATCCTGGATAAGCCCCTTATTGACTGTGCAACATTGGGAAAGTTACTTAATGTGTCCGAGCCTCAGTTTCCTTGTCTGTAAGAGAGTGATTACTACAGCACCTACCTCATAGGGCTGATAAGAGAGTTATATTAATAATCGTAAATCTCTTAAAAGAGTGTTTGGGAAATAGTAAGTGCTATACAAGGGTAGCTGTTATAAGGTAATAATCTTCAAAATGAAGAAAAGTAATGTGATATAAAGATTCAAATCACATAGGAGCTGTATTATTTATTTTTAAACAAAATATTATTAAAGTTTAAAACATTGTCATTGACTCAAATAGCATTTTTTCCCTTGGCACTGTGGACAGGATGTTCAGGCTGCTCGAAGAAATTAAAGTTTGCTGCTTGGGCTGCTGTTCTCATTAATTTTAATACAGACACATACTAACTTCTCATCCAAAATGTGAAACATAGCTTTTAATTTAGTTCCATGAGTTTCTGCAGGACTGAGATGGCACACTGCAAAATATATCAATTAGGTTTATTTCCCAGAAAGAAATACCGAGCTCCTGCAAAAGGATAGAAAGAGCCCCAGCTTTGAAGGTAACCCCAAGGACTGTGGTGCTTAATGAGAGGTGCAAGGTTAAGGCAGGGTATTGCTTTGTCTCTAACCACTTTTTCTTGCTCAGAGGTGGAGGGTGATCACAGGGAAGCATTCTGACAGGATGAGAGGGGACCTTTGCTTTAGGAGGAGTTTCGTATCTTCCCCCAAGTTGTAAGGTATGTTGCACACCCTGACTCCTTCAGATAAAAGTGTCATTCTGCATCCATGAGCTGATATCATGGAGACAGAGGTTGGTGTTTGTTTTCTGTGGTCTTTCTTCAATCCATCATATAATTTGCTTTTATTTACCTCATACTTTTGGGTGCTTCTGTTTAATTTCTTCAGCAGCAAAATTTGGATTTTTATGATGTTTTGCTGGGCAGTGTTCACTGTCAAAGCTACCTAACTTCAAGGAGAAGATGAGAGAGGAGATATGGGACATCGGTGTGGAGAAGGGAAAGCTTTAGTAGAGAATGCACTGAATTTATTAAAATAATTGTATTTTTCTTTTTCCTTTTTTTTTTTTTTTTTGGTCTTTTTCGTGACCGGTACTCAGCCAGTGAGTGCACCGGCCATTCCCACATAGGATCCGAACCCGCAGCGGGAGCGTCGCTGTGCTCCCAAGTGCTGCACTCTCCCGAGTGCTCCACAGGCTCGGCCCCAAAATAATTGTATTTTAAGAGACTAGCTCACCTATTAAGATTTTTGCTTTCTTTGCTGTTGTTATTATTTTGTATTTCTGGTTTTTATTCCTTCATTAATGTGTTTGTTTCCCCAGGTGAGTTCTCTGTACACCAAAGGTAAGTAGCTTGCTCTTGGCTGGAGGCTGAAGAATAAAAACAGTTCCAAATTCAGGCATTTTTGGCAACACTTTTATATATTTCAGTGTGAGACGGAAACACAAGACAAAGAGGTTTTTGATCTCACATACCTGTAGTGAACTTCAGAGAGATAATCTTCCAGTTATGGTGGTGGCTTGAAAAAAGCCTATGTGGAATCCATGCCCAGGCAGGTGGATGCACTATAAAGAAGTGGCGCTGGAAGGGGTCAGCCCTGCCTCTGGTCTCCTCTCAAGGCCTCAGCATGGTGTTCTAAGCAGGGACCTTCTATATCTACGAGACTTTCCCTTCCCCATTCCTCATGTCCCAGAGCTCCCCTTTCACCTTCTTGAAGTTAGGTGATGGTTGGGATTTTACTGGGAAGATCACCTGAACATTGTGAGTGGAGGGCGAGAGAGAAAGGAATCAGGTTCAAACAACTAATGCTCTGCATCCCGAACTCTCCCCCTGCCCGTTCCACATCTCACCTCGTCAAGCCTGGATCTGCTGCTTGACTTCTCAGAGGTCTTCTTTCTTTGCCAGCATCCCCCACAGTTCTTTCTATGAAATATATCCTGAAAGGTGTGTTATAGTGACATATTCCTCAGAAATAAGCAAGAATTTTAAAGATGAGGTTTCAAAGGACATCTATATGTTAACGTGCTGTGTGAGGCTCTCAGAGGGAGGAGAAAAGTGCAGGATTTGCCAAAGTTACTGCCTCCCTGGACATTTTCTCATGAGCTTGGACTAGTGTTTCACAGAACATAAGTGCGTGCTGTAATAAAAAATGATAGCATCCAGTGAGCTCCTATTATATGCCAGACACTGATCTAGGTACTGGAGACAGAACCAACAGGTGGAATTCCCTCCAGAATGTATGTTCATGGAGAATAAGGTCTTTCTTTTTTTCACTGTTGCTAATGTTGGATAATCCCTGTACCTTTGCTTTCTATTGTGAAAATTGGAAATGACAAGGATTGGCAACTTTTCCAAGAGTAGTTGTTTTGTTGTTAATGATGATGTGTATGTGTTTTGTTTACTATGAGGTAGTTTATATATGTTTTTGCACGTCTGTTGTATGATGGTGAAAGCCATTTGGAACTAGTCTGTAGAGGAGGTTTCATGAATGGAGAAATGTCCTCTGAACTTTGCATGTAATGGGAGTTTTCCTGCGAAAATCCACTGCCTTCAGCCCCAGAACTAACTCAGCTGCATCTATGAATGGGACACATCTTCTAAAGTTAAAGCAATTTTGTTTTTCATATTTTAAAAACCATGTGGTCACAGTTTTTTTTATACATGGTGCTTCTGGTTGTCTGGTTTTGTTTGTTTTCTGAAGCTGAGTTGGGTGCCAGATGCTTGATTTGCCTCCTAGATGCCACCCTTCTCTCATTTTCTTGGAAATAAGCACAGTATGTTGGTGCTCTGTTGAAATGAGCCCTATTATCTAATATATAGACATCACAAACATGACTGAACTAGGTTTGGTAGACCAAGTATTGTTGGGAGGACCCAGAGACAAACATTGAAATTCCCAGTTAAAGTTGTCAGTCTTGTCCGAAGTTCCTCACAGAGTTTCAAGGCTGTGCTCAGCTCATTGCTTTGGCAAACATTTTTTATGAAGATGAACAATACCTGTTCTAGTTAGGCACCTTGCAAGGCTGATGACATTGGGATTCTGGAGAGCTGGTTATACCCTTGTGTCCTGCCCAGTTGTTGGGGAGTCATGGATGTGTCCCTCCCCCCACAACTTTCATGAATATTCCTCTTTCTATATAAGCCACGTGCACAATGGCTCCATGGGAGGCATGACTCAACAGGTAGATTTGAAGGTGTACTTGACCTCCAGCAGCACTGAGCTCAGGTGGTAGCTCTTCCCTCTTAAAGTACCTTCATCACTTGAATTTTAGGACATTAATCACTTTGGCTTATTCCAACTCACAGGCCACTTACCTCAGTCTCCCACACTAGTTTTTCTATATCTCCCGTTGGGTTACATATTGGATTGCTCCAGATATAGTCCATGACTTTGTTTCTACCTACATTCCTTCCCAGGCTGTGCTCTTACAGTTTCAAGGCTTCAAACATCTTATTTTGGCTGGTGAAGGATATGCCTATTTACACCCAGTAACTTCACCTTGCACTTCAAACTCGTTGTTCAGTCGTTTATTGAGCATCTCATCTTGGACACTAGTACACATCTCAAACTGAATGCATCGAAAACCGAAATCTAGATTTTCTCCCCTAATCCACCTAAACACTAATATTTCCCATGTCAGTAAATGTTGGCTTCATTGTTTTTGCAACTCAGGGAAAAAATCCTTAGGATCATCCTCAATCCCTCCCTTCCTTTCCCAGTTTATATCCAATCTGTAAGTAAATCTCACTGGATCTTTTTTCCAAAAATATACTAAGAATCTAAAAACAAGTTCTAAACACCTCCACCCTCTTACCACCTCCTGTCCTCAGTACCATTTTCTCTTATCAGGCTTATGACAAAGTTTTACATCTAGTTTTCTTTTGTTTCTTTTTTCTTGTTTTTATTTATATTTATTTTTTATAATCTTGCCCCTGCTTCAGTCATTTCTTAATATAGTAGCCATATTAATGTTATTAAAATTCAGGACAACCATATTACTCTTCTGCTTAAAATCCTGTAATGGGTGCAATTTTACAGGGAGTAAAAGGCAAGGTCCTTACAGTAAACTGCAAGGCTGGAAGATGTTCCCTCTCTGAACTTGACTCTTCCCCACTTCCCTGTGTTTCCTGGGCTCCAGCCACACTGGCTCTGCTGGTCCACAAATTCTCTAGGCATATCCTTGCCCCAGGGCCTTTGCACACACTGTTCCCTCTGCCTCGGTCCACAGAGATCCCCATGACTCACTCAGAGCCTTCATGAACCTTCATGTCTTTGTTCAAATGTCACTTTTTAATGAGGTCTTCCCTGACTCAGCTTTGACAGAAAAGCAACTTTTCTCCTCACTTACCAACATTCTGTATTACACTTAATAGATATTTTTCTTTAAAGTAATTATTGTCATTTGACATATTATACATTTACTTCCTTACTGGCTGTTGACAGACATCAGAACACACATTCCATGAAAAGCAGGGACTTTGTTTACTGAGCTTCTTCCAGTGCCTGGAACCATGCCTGACTCATGATGGGAACTCAGATTGTTGCTCAGTAAAGAAAAGAATGAAAAGTAGCTTCTGAATGGAAAGAATCTTATCTCCTAAGTCTGTGAGAGATTGTTTAGGTGACTTAAGTAAACAAGTCTCAAGTGTAGTTCTCTGATGCATTTCCTTGTTGAGACTGACAGATTGACTTGTTGAGATCAGACATGAGTTCTGTAGAAAATAATACTTTTATAATTAACTGTCAAATGTACCAGCTAGTCCTCCTTGGGTTGATCTAACAAAAGCAAACTGTGGCTCATTTAAACAACTACATCAAAAAATGTTGAAATGACATGAGAATGGTTAGAGAATTGAAGCACAATTTCAGAAATTTTCCAACAGCACAGTGCATGAGGTAATTTGAGAGAAGCAGGTTGCAGAAGTAAATGCATTTTTTCTTCATGGTATCACAGCTTGAAAAATCAACTACAACCATTTATTTATTCTTGGATTCTTCTGCTTATTAATCAAATTCCAGGAACAATTTGACTGGCTTAATCAGAATCTTATTGTCACCACCTCTGTGGATGAGGAATTATCTATGTTGATGGTCCCGCCATGTCTTGATACAATTGGAGGAGATAATCCCCTAGAGAAAAACAGAAGCTTTACTAGCACCCCGTACAAAAAAGAAAACAATCAATAGGTTTCAACAATGTTAAAATTTTTGAGAACCAAAACCAGCATAATGTCCCATTCCTGTGTTAAAAAACATTGCGACTAGGCATATTTTCTTGCCCCTATTTTAACAATACACAGAACAAGGACAAAAAATTCATATGCTTGCTCCAGAGAATACTTGTTCCAGAAGTTAAAGATATAAACAAACAAAAATAGCTTACTTATGAAGATTTATATTTTTCTCATCAAAATTCTACTTATGACCTTTGCCTCCCTGTGCCTACCGATCCAAAACTAATCCCAACCAGTTTCCTACCTTGCAAGACTTACATTAAAAGTCAGCCAGCACAAGCCTGAAAACCCTATAAAAATTTCTCTTGACTTTTTCCTTCTGCCCAAGTGCTGAAAATTCATGTTCGTGAATATAATATTAGATATAGAAATAATGACTGTATAATAGGTATAATGTTGAGCTACTTAGCTTAGTCGATTTTTTTCTAGATTTTATTTTTTAATTACTATACTTATCATTGCACAGTTTAATCATTTTTTGTGGCCCTTTACCAATTTTTTGCAAGCCCCTCTTCTTTTAACTCCCTTGACTTTTTACCAATCTCCCTGCCCCCTCCTCTTTTCCCACCTCCGGTCACCTCAGTTCAATTCTTTCCTTTTGAAAGTTCAACACATTATTGAGGTAGTAGCATCCTTCTTTCTTTTTTATTTGTTAATTTATTTTTTTAGCTCTCACTTATGAGTGAGGACATGTGGTATTTCTCTTTCCGTGCCTGACTTATTTCACTTAACATAATTCTCTCTAAGTTTATCCACATTGCTGTGAATAGCAGAATTTCATTTCTTTTTATGGCAGAGTAGTATTCTATTGTGTGTATATACCACATTTTCCCAATCCAGTTGCTCGTTGATGGACGTTTGAATTGGTTCCAACTCTTAGCTATGGTAAACAGAGCCGTGATAAACATGGGAGTTCAGGTATCCCTTTGACGCAATGCTTTCCATTTGGGGGGTCATATACCCAGCAGTGGGATTGCTGGATGGTATGGCAGTTCTATCTGTAATTGTTTGAGGAACCTCTATACCATTTTCTATAATGACTGCACTAATTTACAGTCCCAACAACAGTGTAGCAGTGTTCCCCTTCCTCCTTATCCTCACTAGCGTTTTTTATTCTCTGTCTTTTTGATAATGGCCCTTCTAAGTGGGGTGAGATAACTCAATGTGATTTTGATTTGCATTTCCCTGATGCTGAGTGATGTTGAAGATATGTTCATGTGTCTGTTGGCCATTAGTGTATCTTCCTTTGCAAGATGCCTATTCAGCTCCTTTGCCAATTTTTTTAATTGAGTAACTTTTTTTTTTTTACTAAGTTGTTCGAATTCTTAGCTTAATTGATGGACAGGTTTTTCTAATGGTAACTGTATGACATTTTCTTCCTACACAGAAACTAAAAGGTGTTGGACTAGAAGCTGAAGGTCAGTACTTCTAAAAACAAGCATTTCTTTATCTGTTTATCAAAGAGCCAGAGAAAGTTTCTGCAGTGTGTTCAACATTAATCTTAGGCCAGTCTCTGAACATCTATGAACACCACAGCAACCCGTCCTTGCCAGTTTTAAAACACATGGAAAAGGCTCCTTTGTTCTGAATAGGATCTGAAAGGATGAATTAATGGCTTCATCATGCAGAAATGTAAAGTGGAGGGAGGGAAGGTAATTTCTGCATCCATTGGATAAATTCCAAAAGCTTGGGACAGGCTTCCCTTATCTGGAGTTTAAACTCACAAGTTTAAGTTCAGTGTGCAGGCAGCCTATCATTTGTAAGGGGTGAGACAAGTGCATCTGTAGAGTTGTCTACAGAAGTCAATGATTTGTGGCATTTGGGTGACAAACCACACTGATTTGATTGTGAATGGCCCTGTTTTAGTACTGAAAATCCTCCATACTTTCATTTCCAAGTAAGTTAGGATTGTTGATCACTCTCAGTAAACTATCAATGGGAAAGAGGGTGAACTCTTTGTGTTCTAGCATCCAGCGGCCCTGAACCCAAATACATGAATCACAGGTGCAGATTGCTGAATCACCGACAACATTAAATGGATAAAAAGATGCTCAACATCACTAATCACCAGGGAAACACAATTCATAACCACAGTGAGTTATCATGTCGTACCTGTTAGCATGGCTATTATCAAAAAGACAGGCGACAACAAGTATTGGCAAAGATCTAGAGAAATTGGAACACTTTTATACTCTTGGTGGGAATAGAAATTGGTATAGCCACTATGGAAAATAATAGGGAGGCTCCTTAAAAAACTAAAAATAGAACTACTGTATGATCCAGCAACCCCTCTTTTGGATATATATATATATCCTATATATATATAGGAAATGAAATCAGTATGTTGAAGACACATCTGCATTCCCATGTTTATTGCAGCATTATTCACAGTAGCCAAGGTATGAAAATAGTTTTGGTGTCCATCAGTGGATGAATGGATAATAATAAAAAAAAAATGTGTTGTTTATATAGACAATGGAATCTTATTCAACCTTTAAAAAGAAGGTGATCCTGACATCTATGACAACATGAATGAATCTGTAGGATGTTATGCTAAGTGAAATAAGCCAAGCACAGAACGAATAATACTGCATGATCTCACTTATATGTACAATCTAAAAAAGTTGAACAGGTAGAAGCGGAGAGTAGAATGATGGCTACCAGGGGAGGGGAGGAAACAGGTGTGGGCAGATGTTAGTTAAACTGTACAAAGTTGCAATTATGTACAATGAATAAGTCTAGAGAGCTAATGCACAGCATGGTGACTATAGTTAATAAAACTTCATTATATTCTGGGAATTTGTTGAGAGTAAATTTTAGGTGCTCTTACTAAAAAGAAAGAATGAATGTAACAGTGAGGAGATAGGTTAATTTGCTTGATTGTAGGAATCATTTCACTTCCTATATGTATATCAAAACATCATATTGTACATCTTTAAAAAACTATGACTCATCATTTTTTCTCTGAGATCATGATGACAACTTTAGTGACTGCACATCACCCCTGTACAAGGTCAGAAGAACACTAAGGAAGGCAACATTTGCACATCAGGAATGGCAGACCTCACATTATTCTGCCTTATTTCATCCATAGTTAAGCTTAACCCAGAGCCATAACTTATACTCCTGTGCCATCCAAGTATCTTAGAACCATTTTTTTTTTTTTTTTTTTAAATTTTATTTTGTCAATATACATTGTAGCTGATTAATGCTCCCCATCACCAAAACCTCCCTCCCTCCCCCCCTCCCCCCTCCCCCCCAACAATGTCCTTTCTGTTTGTTTGTTGTATCAACTTCAAATAATTGTGGTTGTTATATCTTCTTCCTCCCCGCCCCCCGGTTTGTGTGTGTATGTGTGTATGTGTGTGTGTGAATTTATATATTAATTTTTAGCTCCCTCCAATAAGTGAGAACATGTGGTATTTCTCTTTCTGTGCCTGACTTGTTTCACTTAATATAATTCTCTCAAGGTCCATCCATGTTGTTGCAAATGGCAGTATTTCATTCGTTTTTATAGCTGAGTAGTATTCCATTGTGTAGATGTACCACATTTTCCGTATCCACTCATCTGATGATGGGCATTTGGGCTGGTTCCAACTCTTGGCTATTGTAAAGAGTGCTGCGATGAACATTGGGGAACAGGTATACCTTCGACTTGATGATTTCCATTCCTCTGGGTATATTCCCAACAGTGGGATGGCTGGGTCGTATGGTAGATCTATTTGCAATTGTTTAAGGAACCTCCATACCATTTTCCATAGAGGCTGCACCATTTTGCAGTCCCACCAACAATGTATGAGAGTTCCTTTTTCTCCGCAGCCTCGCCAGCATTTATCGTTCATAGTCTTTTGGATTTTAGCCATCCTAACTGGGGTTAGATGGTATCTCAATGTGGTTTTGATTTGCATTTCCCGGATGCTGAGTGATGTTGAGCATTTTTTCATATGTCTGTTGGCCATTTGGATATCTTCCTTAGAGAAATGCCTACTTAGCTCTTTTGCCCATTTTTTAATTGGGTTGCTTGTTTTCTTGTAAAGTTGTTTGAGTTCCTTATATATTCTGGATATTAATCCTTTGTCAGATGTATATTTTGCAAATATTTTCTCCCACTCTGTTGGTTGTCTTTTAACTCTTTTAATTGTTTCTTTTGCTGTGCAGAAGCTTTTTAGTTTGATATAATCCCATTTGTTTATTTTTCCTTTGGTTGCCCGTGCTTTTGGGGTCGTATTCATGAAGTCTGTGCCCAGTCCTATTTCCTGAAGTGTTTCCCCTATGTTTTCTTTAAGAAGTTTTATTGTCTCAGGGTGTATATTTAAATCCTTAATCCATTTTGAGTTGATTTTAGTATACGGTGAGAGGTATGGATCTAGTTTCATTCTCCTGCATATCGATATCCAGTTATCCCAGCACCACTTGCTGAAGAGGCAGTCCCTTCCCCAGTGAATAGGTTTGGTGCCTTTGTCAAAGATCAGATGGCAGTAAGTGTGTGGGTTGATTTCTGGATTCTCTATTCTATTCCATTGGTCAGTGTGTCTGTTTTTATGCCAGTACCATACTGTTTTGGTTATTATAGCTTTGTAATATAGCTTAAAGTCAGGTAGTGTTATGTCTCCAGCTTTATTTTTTTTGCTGAGCATTGCTTTGGCTATTCGTGGTCTTTTATTGTTCCATATAAATGTCTGAATAGTTTTTTCCATTTCTGAGAAAAATGTCTTTGGAATTTTGATGGGGATTGCATTGAATTTGTATATCACTTTGGGTAGTATGGACATTTTCACTATGTTGATTCTTCCAATCCAAGAGCATGGAATATCTTTCCATCTTCTTGTATCCTCTCTAATTTCTCTCAGCAGTGGTTTGTAGTTCTCATTATAGAGATTTTTCACCTCCTTGGTTAACTCAATTCCTAAGTATTTTATTTTTTTGGTGGCTATTGTAAATGGGCAGGCTTTCTTGATTTCTCCTTCTGCATGTTCACTATTGGAGAAAAGAAATGCTACTGATTTTTGTGTGTTGATTTTGTATCCTGCTACTGTGCTGAAATCATTTATCAATTCCAAGAGTTTTTTTGTAGAGGTTTTAGGCTGTTCGATATATAGGATCATGTCATCTGCAAACAGGGACAGTTTGACTTCATCTTTTCCAATCTGGATGCCCTTTATTTCCTTCTCTTCTCTGATTGCTCTGGCTAGTACTTCCAACACTATGTTGAATAGGAGTGGTGAGAGTGGGCATCCTTGTCTAGTGCCTGTTCTTAAAGGAAAAGCTTTCAGCTTTTCCCCATTCAGGATGATATTGGCAGTGGGTTTGGCATATATGGCTTTAATTATGTTGAGATACTTTCCCTCTATACCTAACTTATTGAGGGTCTTTGTCATGAATGAGTGCTGAACTTTATCAAATGCTTTTTCAGCATCTATCGAGATGATCATATGGTCCTTGTGTTTGAGTTTATTAATATGGTGTATCACATTTATTGATTTGCGTATGTTGAACCAACCTTGCATCCCTGGGATGAATCCCACTTGATCGTGATGAATAATTTTTCGTATGTGTTGCTGTATTCTGTTTGCTAGTATTTTAGTGAGGATTTTTGCATCTATATTCATCAAGGATATCGGCCTGTAGTTTTCTTTTTTGGTTATATCTTTACCTGGTTTTGGTATCAGGATGATGTTTGCTTCATAGAATGAGTTTGGGAGATTTGCGTCCGTTTCAATCTTTTGGAATAGTTTGTAAAGAATCGGTGTCAATTCCTCTTTGAATGTTTGGTAAAATTCTGCTGTGAATCCATCTGGTCCTGGGCTTTTCTTTGTTGGGAGCCTTCTGATAACAGCTTCAATCTCCTTTATTGTTATTGGTCTGTTCAGATTTTCTACGTCTTCACGGTTCAGTTTTGGGAGCTTGTGTGTGTCCAGAAATTTATCCATTTCCTCCAGATTTTCACATTTGTTGGCGTATAGTTGTTTATAGTAGTCTCGAATGATTCCTTGTATTTCAGATGAATCAGTTGTAATATCGCCTTTTTCATTTCTAATTTTTGTTATTTGAGTCTTCTCTCTTCTTTTTTTTGTTAGCCATGCTAATGGTTTGTCAATTTTATTTATCTTTTCAAAAAACCAACTTTTTGATTCGTTGATCTTTTGAATTGTTTTTTGGTTTTCAATTTCATTCAGTTCTGCTCTGATCTTAATGATTTCTTTCCGTCTGCTAACTTTAGGATTGGATTGTTCTTGTTTTTCTAGTTCTTTAAGGTGAAGTGTTAGGTTGTTCACTTGCCATCTTTCCATTCTTCTGAAGTGAGCATTTAATGCAATAAATTTTCCCCTCAATACTGCTTTTGCAGTATCCCACAGGTTTTGGTATGATGTATCATTGTTTTCATTAGTTTCAATAAATTTTTTGATTTCCTGCTTGATTTCTTCTTGGACCCATATGTCATTAAGTAGAATGCTGTTTAATTTCCATGTGTTTGTATAGTTTCCAGAGTTTTGTTTGTTATTAATTTCTAGTTTTAATCCATTGTGGTCTGAGAAGATACATGGGATAATTCCAATTTTTTTGAATTTACTGAGACTTGATTTGTGACCTAATATGTGATCTATCCTGGAGAATGATCCATGTGCTGATGAGAAGAATGAATATTCTGAGGTTGTTGGGTGGAATGTTCTGTAGATATCTGCCAATTCCAATTGGTCTAGAGTCTTGTTTAGATCTTGTGTTTCTCTACTGATTCTTTGCCTAGATGATCTGTCTAATATTGACAGTGGAGTGTTCAGGTCCCCTGCTATTATGGTATTAGTGTCTATTTCCTTCTTTAGGTCTAATAGAGTTTGTTTTATAAATCTGGCTGCTCCAACATTGGGTGCGTACATATTTATGATTGTTATGTCTTCTTGATGGATCAGTCCTTTTATCATTAAGTAGTGTCCCTCATTGTCTCTTTTTATGGTTTTTAGTTTAAAGTCTATTTTGTCAGATATAAGAATAGCCACTCCAGCTCGTTTTTCTTTTCTGTTTGCATGGTAAATCTTTTTCCATCCTTTCACTCTTAGTCTGTGTGAATCTTTATGGGTGAGGTGGGTCTCTTGTAGGCAGCATATAGTTGGGTCCTGTTTTTTGATCCAGTCAGCCAGTCTGTGTCTTTTAATTGGGGAATTTAAGCCTTTAACATTAAGAGTTGTTATTGAAAGGTGTTGATTTATTCCTAGCATTTTATTGGTTGTTTGGTTGTCTTAGGTGTCTTTTGTTCCTTGCTTTCTGATTTACTGTTTGGTTTCTTTGTTTGTTGGTTCCTTAGGTTGTAGATAGTGTTTTTGTTAGCTTGTTTTCTCTTCATGAATGCCATTTTTATTGTACTAGCGGGTTTAGATTTTTCTTAGGTTTTTATGGCAGTGGTAGTTATTTTTCAGGAACCAAACCCAGTACTCCCTTGAGGATTTCTTGTAAGGGTGGTCTTGTGGTAGTGAACTCCCGCAGTTTTTGTTTGTCTGAGAAATATACTATTTGCCCCTCATTTCGGAAGGATAGCCTTGCAGGGTAGAGTATTCTTGGCTGGCAATCTTTGTCTTTTAGTATTTTGAAAATATCATCCCATTCCTTTCTAGCTTTTAGGGTTTGTGATGAGAAGTCTGATGTTAACCTGATTGGGGCTCCCTTATAGGTGATTTGACGCTTCTCTCTTGCAGCTTTTAAGATTCTCTCTTTGTCTCTGAGTTTTGCCAATTTGACTATGACATGTCTTGGAGAAGGCCTTTTTGGGTTGAATACGTTTGGAGATCATTGAGCTTCCTGGATCTGAAGATCTGTGATTTTTCCTATACCTGGGAAGTTTTCTGCCACTATTTTTTTGAATATGTTTTCAATGGAATCTCCATTTTCTTCCCCTTCTGGAATACCCATGACTCGGATATTTGAGCGCTTGAGGTTGTCTGATATCTCTCTCAGATTTTCTTCCATGTCCTTGATTCTTTTTTCTTTCTTTTTGTCTGCTTGTGTTATTTCAAACAGCCCATCTTCAAGTTCAGAGGTTCTCTCTTCAACTTCGACAAGCCTGCTGGTTAAACTCTCCGTTGTGTTTTTTATTTCGCTGAATAACTTCTTCAGTTCAGCAAGTTCTGCTACATTTTTTTTCAGGACATTGATTTCCTTGTATATTTCCTCTTTCAGATCCTGTATACTTTTCCTCATTTCATCATGATGTCTAGCTGAGTTTTCTTGTATCTCATTCAGTTTCCTTAGAATTATCACTCGAAATTCCTTGTCAGTTATTTCAAGGGCTTCTTGTTCTATAGGATCTAGAGTATGAGATTTATTAACTTTTGGTGGTGTACTTTCTTGATTTTTTGTATTTCTGGTGTCTTTTTTTTGGTGTTTATTCATTGTTGCAGGGGGTTTCACAGTCCACCGGTTTAAGACTAATGACTAACTAGGATGTTGCTGTGGTTGCCAATTTGGTATGGCTCCCGCCGTGACTGCTCAGTTGGCCTCTAGTGTCTTGTGTGTGTGGTTGCCTCGGGTCTTGGGCTTCTCCGGGGATCCACCTTTCTGGTCAGGTTGTACTCTGCTGGGCTGGTGGATCACGTACCACAGGGTGTGTGATCTCTGTTGAGCTTTCACTTTCTGTACAGGACTTCTCCCCTTTCCGTGTGCTCTGGCCCAGGCTGTTAGATCGTGCAGTGGCGACCCCACCGGGTGTGTGGTTTCTGTCGAGACTCCGCCTCCCTGGCCGCACGTCACCCCCCTCTGTGAACACTGTGCTGGGCTGGGGCGTGTCTTCTGCACCCCTCGTCTATCAGCTGGGCCTTCAAGACCCTGCTCAGCACCGCCTCGCCCAGGAAGTCTACCAGGTTTCTGCTAGGCACAGACGACCGGTCTCTCTGGGTGCCTTTGTAGCACTGTGTAGATCTTTCTCGGGTCTTGTTCACCTTTGTATCCCCCCGGTATAAACCGAGTCTAGTGCCCGCCTGCAGCCTGCTCTCCGGCAGGTTCAAGCGGACCTGGGAACTCTCCTACCGCACTATTCCCAACCAGAAATTCGTTAGGCTTTTTTCCAAACTGGTGGTCGCAGAGATAGTATCTGCCTCCCAGTAACAGGAAGTTTACCGGGGCCAGAGTCCAGGGTGTGGTGGAGTGACAGTCGGCCGCCCGTACTTCCTAGCCCTCCCAAAACTGGTCGGGACGCCCCACCCCCCCAGCCCTGCCAGAGAACCGTGGAGGGAGTGGGAGAGGAGGTCGGCCCGCAGGGTCCGGAAAGCCCCGCGCCAGGCCAAGCAAATGGGCTCAGTGATGGCCGAGCGGGGCGGAGCTGCCCGCACCTGGGAAAATGGAGGCAGCACCGGGGCAAGGAGTGGCCTGGTGGTGCAGGCGGGGAGCCGCGTGGGCATCCACCCCCCGAACAGAGCTTTGCCAGGGATCACTCACAGTGCTGTGCCAGGTCGGGCGCTCGCTCTGTCTCTGGTTTGTTGCCTTCCGTGTTCTCGGCGCTGCCGCCTCGGGCTGTTCAGTCGCGGCGCCGCTCGGGCGCTCCCAGGAGTCTTCTTTAATGCCGGCCTGAAACCTCGAATCCTGGATAGGGCAGCTGGCCGCCTTCAGTGCGGCCCCAGCCTCCGGGATCCTGGCTGCATCCACAGCAGCCCTGGCGCCGTGTTCCCTGTTTCAAGACTCGCTTTTGCAGCTAAGAATCAGTTCTTTTCCTGCTCCACACTTCAAAGCTGTTGCCTGTAAATGAGGCAGCCTCTCCTGCCGGGGGCAAAGTGGCGTTGAGCCCCCACGACCGGCCAGCAGCAGCAGTCCTCCCTTAAGAGATGGCCAGAGGAAGGTCCACAAGTTTCCCGGCTGCCTGAGGCCCAGTGGCCACCTTTTCCACCTCAGCTACTCCGCGCCAGCCGCCGCAGCCGCCGCCATCTTGAAACTCGACCTCCTACAATTTGTTCTCAACAGAGTGGCCAGAGAGATTCATAAGGCCGGACATGTCACTTCTCTGCTCGAAACCTTCCAGTGGCTCACTTCTCACTGAGTCAAAGCTGCAATCCTTCTCTCTGCTCTAGACACTTACGTAGCCCCTCCCCTACCTCCTTCAGGTCTCTGCTCAAATGCAAACATGTCAGTGAGGCCTTCCCTCACCAACCTCTCTCGAATTGCCTTAGAACCATTCTTTATCATCAGTAGTATAAACCTCCAGATCCCAACTGTGAAGGACATGAAAAGTTGCACATCTCAATCCACTTATCATAACACAGACGGGATGTGGGCTGATATCTACAACAAATGGGCCCTACACGGTATACCTTGAATTTGTTCGTTTGCTGCCTTATAAAATATTTTTCCTATTGTCATGCCACCTTATCCTGGGAGAAGTTCTCAAAAGCCTGTGGACGTGAAGCTTCCCGGACATATATTCTAACCTAAGTTTTAAAATCTTGTAATGTAAATATTTCAACAGTGAGTCTGTGATTGTCATCCCTGGATTCTCATTCCAATCATTTGAGAAGTCTTTGTTAGTTTGTTTTGTTTTAAAAGCACTTATGGTTAGATCTCACTCCAGAAAACTTGAGCCATTTGTTTTGGGGGATAGGTCCTGAGCATCAGAACTTTTTAAAGCTTCTGAGATGATTCCATTGAGCAGCCAGGGTGATGAAGCACAAAGACCAAATTAAGGGGAAAAAAGCTGAAACGTCAAGGGTTAGGTGGATTCGGTGTATAGGTATAGTGTGTATGTCAGAGTCTTCATTTTCTAGTTAAATGTAAGTAACAATCACTGATTTTATTGCCATAACACAAATAATTGTGTAAAACAAGGCTACAACCACAAGTTTCTGACTTCTGGCCTCTTTGGTGTCTTTGGCCTGTGCCACCTCCCAAAGTCATAGAGAAAGCCAAGTGTAGGGCTGTGGGGCTCAGGAAGGCGTGAGCCATCGCCTTCATGGAGCGTTCTCTAGGTGCCAGAATAAGAGGGAGGAGCAGGGCTTGCATACTGTCCTGATTCCTGCTGTTATTTCTCCAACGTTGTTGCACACGCAAAGGTAGGTGCAGAAGCTGACTTCCTAGTTTTACACAACAGCGACTATGAAAAGTCCCTGAGTTCTGGGTCGTAGCATTTTTTCAGAGAAAGCTTCTCTTCCTTGAACAGCCAGCTGTAGTTTCTCTGCTCCTTCCCAGCATGGAAGTCAATTGGGATTCCTGAATAAGCAGCCAAAATTTGGCCACATATTGTCCAGGAGGCTTTGTGTGTGGTGTGATAGAAATGCCAGTTACTGCATATCTCCTGACAGCCACACACCCAACTCACTCAGTGTCAGAGAGAGAGAGAGAGAGACATAAACTCATATTTATGAATTTACAAGGCAAATGTGTACAAAAACTTAGGCTACCACCAGCTTAATTATGACTAAAATATGGCTGCCTTAATTTCTTTTTTTTAACCTTTTTAAATATTAATTAATTTATTTTCTTACTGTGGTAAAATATATATAACATAAGATTTGCCATTTCAACCATTTTTAAACATACAATTCTGTGGAATTAATTACATTCACAATGCTGTGTGACCATCACCTCTATCCATTTCCAAAAATTTTTAGACATCCTAAACATAAACTTTATCCCCATTAAGCAGTAACTTTCCATTATTCCTTCCACCAGTTTTTGGTAACCTCTATCTACTTCTGTCTCTGAATTTTTTTCTTTTTACTTTAAGTCTTTTCTTAATTGACCCATGATAATTGTATATATTTATGAAATGCAATGTGATATTTGGGTACATTTATACTGTGTGCAATGATCCTATCAGGGTAATTAGCGTACCCTTCACCTCAAACATTTGTCACCTATTTGTGCTGGGGACATTCAACATCCTCTCTACCAGCTACTTGACGTTATACGGTAATTTGCTGTCGACTATAGTCTTCCTCTATTGCTATAGAACACTAAATCTTATTCTTCCTGTCTAGCTACAATTTTGTATTCATTGATGCCTACTATAATTTCTATAACTTAAAATCATCTCTATTTAGAGTCCCCTAAGTGAATATAACTCAATCTCAGCCACTTTGGAAGTTATTCCATTTCCCTAAATTCCATGCAGGAGGAGATATTTATATCCAAGATATTGGGAGTTGGAAACTTTTGGGCTGTTCAGAGTGTGGGTGCTATCATTTCCATCTACTGCTGGGTCCCTAATTGTCCCAAGACACCAGTCTCCTTCAGGTCATGCTGTCTTATACTAACTTTGTCCCTGCCCCATGCCAAAATATTTCCTTGCTCAGCAATCAGCTGTGATGGGGGATAAGGGGGAGGGCTTTGTGCAGCCATTTTTATGCTAGGATTTTTTCATCTCCCTGAGCTCTGCCTGGGAAAGCGAGCTGTATTGTGAATCCTCTTTACTTGGTTACTCGAAATACTATCAAGGCTTTTTTATTTCTCCTTGTCAGGCTGAGCCCTCATTTCTCATAAATCCCCACCATTAACTTTATTTAGCTTTGCTTTTTCTGACTGCCCTTTGACCCTCTAGAGTATGTGAGTATATCTATGTATGGGCACGGGCTTACTCTTAAAATCATCAGCATCATCCCAAAGTGTGGGTATTTAAGTGCGTAAGTGTGTGCACAGAGCTTTTCTCTTTAATTCTCCTGAATTTTCTAAAAGGTATTGTACTACTATTGCCCACAGCCCCCTTAGGGCTAAGGCTTTGGAAATTCAAAATAAAACACTTTCAGTTCTCACTTTCTGATGAGTTGTCCCCTACCTGCAATACTGGCATAGAGTTAGACAGTAAAGGAGAAAATAATCACAGCATGAAAGGAAGTTTAGGATATCACACAGAAACAATATCACAATTCACAAACACACATATACTTACAATGCGTCCCCTGTCCCCCAGCATAAGCACCTCGCAGTGCCAGCAGTTGGATCTCACGTTTCTTTGTATACTGTCATGGTTTTCTGCTAAATAGAATTTCCCCAAAAAACACTATGTAATGCTTAGAAGAGTGTTCTCCTTTCTATTGGGTGCTTTAAAATATAATGAGCATCACGGACTTCAAAATGTATTAATTCATAGCTTTTATTGTTTTCATTTGATTCTCTGTGCATTCACTCACCCCTTAGTGTATGCCAGGCACTCTTTGGGAATTCTGGATACAAGAATACCCTGATGACTACACACACACATTTTTGAGCTTATGCAGCCTACATTCTAGCAGATCAAAATATTTACTCACAGTACTGTAGATAGGGAAGAGTACCTGTGTGGTTTTGGGGGCTATAAGCTAGAGCAATGCCTGAAGATATCCTATAGGATGTATCCTTAGGATACCTTCTAAGAATTAAGGATTTAAGGCTAATTATATAGTAGAATGGACCTTGGCCCATGCAATGTTGAAACAGCTTCAGTATTCTTCTAATCTTTAACATGTGTAGTTTGTGAAATCCTTATCTTCAGAATCTGACTACACCTCTTCAGGGTTATGCTTTGTGAAATTTACAAGCATATCTGAAGACATCTTTAATTAAACACTTGTATAAGGTCATTCTTACATAAGTACACTGAGGTTTTTTTTTTTTAATCTTTAATTTCTATTCTCAGTTTTCAGATGATAAACTGAAGATCAGAGAGGTTAAGTGACAAATGTCACCAGGCTAGACACTCTAAGCACTCTAGAGCATATTTTCCTAACTCCTCCACCCTGTGCAAAGTACTGCCAAGACCTACAGCCTGTGAAGGAGTCGGGCAATGGTGGTGTCATGGGAGAAAATGTAAGTGTCCCATGATCAGATAAACGTGTGCTCCAAGCCCAGCTCTTAGGCTTCCTGTGTGACCCTGAGATGACCTTCAAATGCTCTGGATCTCCATGTTCTCCACTGTAAAATGGGAATAATCGCAATCCATCATGCTGCCTTAATGACTTAATGAGGTAATATAAAGTTTCTGTTTAGCACAATGACTTAAGCAAACTCAGTGCCCAGTCCGTGCTAAAATCATGTATCAGCTGGGAATTATTTATGGCTTACTGACATCAGGGAAAGCAGTTCTGAAAATAAAGCCAAGCAAAGATGCTCCTCAAAATAGATCAGGTCACTAGAGAAACATTTATCAAGTGTGTCTCGTGGTGTTCATATTTCCAGGTTATTGGCCATCTCTACCCAAGTAAAGAACCTGTAAACTATTCATCCAGCTGCCTCGGCTTGTTATGTGGATTGACAGGACAGATGGCAACATTTATGATAAGACATTAACCAAGTGCTGTTTGTTTTTATTAAATATTACAAGCAAACTGTTCATTTATTTTATAATAAAAGAATGTGGAAAATATACAGTGCATGTAGCTAATTAATTTTGCTTTTATTCAAAAACCCTCTGACGATGATTGACTCCCAAACATCCTTAATCTATGAACTGTCTTGGGCTCGGAATCAGTATTTTGTCAGAAGTAAATATTTCATTTTTTAGCAGGAAGCAAAGGGAATGCTTCTGAATAATGTATTGCAAACAGACGTGCCTCTGGATTAGTGTTGTTTAATATTTTACAATAAGTGATTTGGAGGAGAGATTTTTTAAAATGAAATCGTCAAGTCTGCATATGATGCTTAGCTCTTCTGAGTTGAAAATATCAAGAGAAATTGAAGAGCTAAAGAATGCTTTCACATTATAAATTGGAAGAAAAATGGAAACTAAATTTTACTTTTAATAAGTGCATGTTACTTAAAGAAGTAACGATTCAGATAGTTTCAGAAAAAGATCTAAGCACTGAAGTACTGTTAGATACATCATGCAAAATGTCAAGAAAACATGGATTCTGATCAGGAAAATAAAACCTGAAAACATTTCCAGATATGTGTGTGTGCATTTATACCTGGATAATTAATGCTCTGGGTGATTTGTATTATCAAAAAGGATGTTGGCTTTATCTAATGAAAATACCTTAAAAGTAATTTATTTATTAGTTTATTTATGTTAAGCTTTTACTATGGAAAATTTCAATTAACAGAAGTAGGAAAAGGGAAAATCATATATTTTAAATGAGGTCTTGCTTTCTACTGACATTCTCACCTACTCCTTCATAGGTATCCTCTTCATTAAATTCTGGTTTATCCATACAAGACTTTTTCCTTCCTTCCTTTTTCCTTCCTCTTCTTTTCCTCCCTTCTTTCCTTCCTTTATATCTATTTTTTAAAATTATAAACAGCCACATAATGCCAACACATACGCACTTGCCTTTATTTATCCTGTAAAGAATTTGTTATCAGTTCTTGTTTTTTTTTAATTAATGACATTATCTATCTATCTATCTATCTATCTATCTATCTATCTATCTATCTATCTATCTATCTATCAATCATATATCTATTTATCTACCTACATGTGTGCACGTGTGTAAGGAAAGTAGAAAAAGTTTAGTCAAGATCTCTCACCTTACATCTGTTACAAATGGGCAAGATTCAGCACATTCACTAGAAACAAGTTATAAAAGTAGTGAAACTGCGCATGCGTGCCCATTTACTGATTCAACATGATTGCTGTAATTATGTAATGCTTGGCTTGTGGCTGCTATTGTGTACTAAAGGTAAAAGGTAACTGTTCTGAACTGCTTGCTGGTCGGCAGAGTATGGAGGAATGGCAGAGCACAGAGGAACAGCGGACCATGGAAGGAGGGCAGAGCATGGAGGATCAGTGGAGTAGAGCTTGAGCTTGTGTTTGAGAATAAAGCATGTCTGTGAAGCTCATATCTGAAGAATAAAGTATGTCTACCTTGCTTAAAGCCACCAGATATCTTCTTTCAATTACCTGACTCATGAGCTGCACAAGAAGGGGCAGAAGGATCTGAAATCCAGCACCACAACGTGTACTCTGAAAAACACCAAAAAGAAAAACGTGGTTGTTTGCAAACATTTTTTCTAATTTATTTTGTGCCAGGTATTCTTCTAAAGCACTCCTACATCTGTTATCTCATCTCACCCTGTCCACGATTCATGCAGGGGGCATTGTTATTATCCCAAATCACAGATAAGGAAAGTGAGGCACAGAACATTTCAATTGACTCACCCATGGTCCCACAGCTACCAAATGTCAGGATCCCAGCCCGGGCAGTCTTCTGCAGAGTTTGTACTTTTATCCCCAAACCCAGCTGCCTCTCATCATATCTGTGTCTATAGGCAAATAAAGGACAAGTAAGTACCTGATTCCCCTGGGGCTAGAGCAGTGATATCCTCTTACTTTCTGTAATCCAGAGGACACAGATTGGGTGAGTGACCCCTCCCTCACCCCAGAATGTAAGACAGGGAAAGAAATCTAGAGGCAGAAATACTAGTCTTCCAACTGGAGACTTTAGAGCTTTCAGGGAAGGTAGATAAAAGGCTCAGATAAGGTCCACATGGAGCAAAACAGGTCTGGGAGAGTTGAGGGTAGATTTATGTGCCTCATACAATGTAAGGTCTTGGTGAATTTGCTTTACGAATTGGAACATTTCTGAATTACTGCATTCTTGTTGGTATGGCTGGGTTTACAGTGGCAACAAGCAACAGAGAAAGATAAAATCCAATGAACCACTGAGCACATGCCAGATGGAGGCCAGCCACTGACATTTTGGAGCTTACAGTTTGGAGGGAAAGTAGTGAGAAGAGTAAAAGATAGCAAAATCTAATTTCTAGAAGTTTTTTCTAATACAACTAAGTTTTATTTTGTCTATTTTATTCAGTTTATATTGTATCTATTACCCCATCATCCCTCTGCTCCCAGTCTGCCTTATCATGCTCTATTTTTTCTTCCCATGGCTGTCAGCTGCTTCTGATATATACTGTAGTATTTACTGATTTACCATGTTATTGTTTATTTTTTGTCTCTTCATTCCCTAAGGGTAAGGATTGTTGTCTGTTTTTTTCACTATTATCAAGCACTCAATGTATTGAATGAGGCTAGCTCTGTATTTACTACCCTATTATTCAGTCAGCACAGATTTATTGATTCCTGTCTCTCTGCTGGGCGATTTGAATGCAGATATAAAAATGTCATGCTTCTCCCCTAAAGAAGGAACTATGATTCTGAAGCCAGCTATGACCTCAAAGGTTTTCATTAAGCTGATATAAAAAGAGAGTTTATATTTCTCAAGTCCCACCCAGGCCAAAGACTTTGCATATACTTCTTCAAAATTTTATTTTAATAATATTTTTTTAACATAATGCATAAGTCAAATAGTACTTATGATAAAGCTGATAGTTAAGACTCCTCTACCCTCTTGCAAAACAAATTCCCCAGAGGTAAGTAGTTTTTATTCTGTTAGCTCTATTTTTTTTATAGACTTCTAAATTCATTCTCTTTATTCATTACATATATTATCTATTAAAATTTAATTATAAAAATTAGCATTTTGTTTTCTTCTCCCTTCTCAAGACACACAGTCACAAACACAGATATCTTTTTCTCCCATTCTTCTCAGTATTATTACCCTAATTAAACTAAAATCCTATATGCATTTATTATTTTTTAATGATAGTTTTATAAATATTTATCTTGAAATTATTATTTTACCTTTGATTAGTCTTCTATGTATCTATCATTATACCCCAAATTTTCAACATAGTAAAAAAAAGTTAGATAGCCTATCAATTTCTTGTTTCAATTCCTTATAATTTGCCACCTCCATTATTAACCCTAAAGCAAACTCTGCAGTCCTTCCCCAATACTGATTAGGCTTAGCCTTCATTCTTTAGTTCCCTTTAACAATCAATCTGGGATTTTACTTAGAGCTGGAATCTGTCTGGAACCAGACTCCTGGAGGTCTCCTGCTGCTGGGGAAATGTGTCCCTAAGAAAGCCACACTCCAAAACCTAGAGACACAGGACTTAGGGGAAAGGTGAATAAAAAGCATGAACAAATAACTAATTTGACGAGAGAAATACAAACGATATTGAAGGGTCATATGAAAGTGCTTGAAATTAAAAAGCAAACATAAATGAAACACACAAAGTGGAAGAAAGATAAAGAAATGTCTCAGAGCAACCAATAATTGTAGCTCAGTTTCAAATGGTATAATACTTATGCAATTAGAATCCTAGAGGAAAAACAAAAGCATGAGAGAGAATGTATCAGAACAAATACTTTAGTAGATAATGACTAAGATTTTCCTAAAAATAATTTTAAAAATCAGTTTACAAGAATCTTAGGGGACAAAAACCCCAGAAGGATAAATCCCCAAAACACAACCAAGAAAAAAATCTACACACACAATTGAATTGCTAAACCAAAGGTATGGGGTCAATCTTAAGTGTGTCTAGATATTTTTTTTAAAAAAATGCATTACATACAGATGAAAAAAATAGACATTACAGCATACTTCTTTTCAGAAACTATGAAAGGCAGAAGACAATGGAGTGACATATTTAAAGTGCTGAAAGTAAAGCCTTATAAATACAAAAATCTATATTCAATAAAAATATCTTTTTTCAATAAAAATATTTTTAAAAAGTGAAAAATAGGTAAAGATTTTCCAGACAAATAAAATACAATCTTCATTACAGAAAATGTTAAAGAAAGTTGTTCAGGCAGAAAGAATATGATACTGGACAGAAATTTAGATATATACAAAACAATTAAGGTATACAGTGATGACTAAAGTAAAGGTAAATAAAGAAAATATTTTTACGTCTTTTATAATCACTAAAATTCAATTTATGTCCTGAAACAAATAGTAAATGTATTGTCTTTATACAAAATATATAACTGTAAAATGTATTGCATCAAGTAAAAGAAAGAGAAGAGAATTTGTAAACTTCCTATATAATATGTGAAGCAGCATGTTATTTATAGGTAGCCCATGATTAAAGGTGTGTATTTTAATTCTTAGGGAAACTATTAACAACTAAAACTAAAAGCAGTAATGAACAGCAACTCTTTATTTGGACATAAAATAAATCATAAAAATACCAAATTAACCCAAAAGCAGGAGGAAAAATAAGATAAACAAAATAACAGACAAGGTAAATAGAAAACCACTAGCAAGAAGCTAGGTTCAAAATCAGTGATTTTAAAAGCTGCATTAAACTAAGATGGTCTAACTACACAAATAAATGACAGAGATTGAGAAGTTGGTTAAAAAAAACAATACCGACTTTATGCTTTCAGTGGGAAACATACTTTAAATATAAAGACATAAATTGATTTCAAGAAAAAGAATTTTTTTAAAAAAGGATATGCTAAGCAAGCACCTATCAAAAGTAAGCTGGATGGCTACAATAATACTAAAAAAATAGTTGTTAGAACAAGGTATTTTACAAGGGTTAAAAAATAACATATAATAGTAATAAAGATGTCAATTCACTAAAAAGATTGTGTGTGTTTTTATAACAAGAGTTTTCACATACATGACATTGAAGTTCATAAAACTGAAAAGAGAACTAGAGAAAAATCCACAATTATATGTGAAGATTTCAATACTCCTCTGTCTCTAATCAACAGAAGACGTAGACAGAAAGTCAGCAAGGACATAGAAAACCAGAACAACACAATCACCCCATTAGGCCTATTTGGCACTGTTAGAATACTTCACCCAACAGCAGAATATACATTCTTTGTAAGTCCATGTGGAACATTCACTAAGACAAAATAAGCCATTAAACTAAGAATACACAAATACACATTTCATTAGCTGTCACAGAAAGATCATTATCACATGTCATGTATTCCCTGGAAAACCCCATTAGCACTCATTGAATTCAGCAAAGGACAGTGAAAAAAGCATATGATATCCTAGTATTATTATGAAAATAATGTTTACCTCATAGACCCCCTAAAAGGGTGTCAGAGACCCACAGGAGTCACTGTTTCACACTTTGATAATTGTTTATATGCACCATGCCCAGTGTTATTTCAACAGTTCAAGCATGGCCCAATATTACATCTATTATTCATTCATGTAATAAATAGATAGGTATGAAGAGAAAAGTTCTATTACTCTCCTGACAGCTCCAGAAACAATTGTCAGCTACCTTTACAAAGGATAAACCATCTGTCTGCTATAAAATCCATGTGAACATGATTTTATATTGTTAAAGATTTTAGCTCTTAAATGTTGTTATGGACAACTCTGTCTTGATCCTTCTGCCTATACCTGTCTTTCCATGGGTCTTAACATGTTTTTGACAAAACAGCACTCACTTTCTATAAAACTATTCAAGCCAACCTTTATTTCATAAACATTTTCCTGAATTATATCTTTGAATACATGTGTAGAGCTAGAGCCGGGGTCTGGAGCTCACAGACCCCTTGAGCCCATTCATAAACCTTTCACATGCAGGTCTATGAGCTAGGTAACTGGCAAAAAGGTCCTTGGAGGCTTGGTTGAAGAAGGAATAATCTTTATTCAGCACACACAACACTATGAGCTAAGCAGTCCACAGAGAATCTCCAAAACTCAACTGCTACCAGCAAAGTCCAAAGAAAAACTGAGCAGCTGCCAGCAGAGTAAACATGCTCTATTTTTAGACGTGAGCTCTCTGCCAGCCAGCCTGCTTCACAAACTCAAGAACACACAATAGCAACAAACTAAAAAGATACATTGGTGCATATGTGCGCTAACTCCACCTATGCACAACTTGTATACAAGAAATGTGCTGCTCCACCCCCAACCAGACCTGAGCCAAGGAAGCCTGACTAAATCATCCTATTTTCTCCAGAACATGTTCATTATAATGTGTATATATCTATTTTTTCATGAGGAACCCTATTTATGAGAGTGTTGGCATTACTTTTTTATTCTCCCATACTTATATTTTTCTCTAATTTTTTACATTCCTTTTTTCTATTTTACTTTACTTCTTATCTGTGGTTACTCTTATAGCATTTCAGCAGTGTCTACTCTCTATGGTGCTACAATTTCACCATTTTTGTGTTGCTATTATTTTTTTCCTCCATTGCTTTTCTGGGGGTTAGATAGCTAATTTTATATCTTTTTTGTTTTCCCTGATATTCCATGGGTCCTTAGAGTTCTCCTTTGTGCATTTACCTTACAAGATCTCCTGTTTTAGTAAGTTGATTTTTTAATGCAAGGTGAAAAATTTGGTCACTTTTTGTGTATACATGAGAATTCTTCATAATCTCTCTCCTTCCTCCTTTCTAGTATCTCTATATTACTCTTATTCTGGTTCTTTTTTTCATAATTAATTAAAGAAAGTAAATATTGGAAGTTCATGGTAAAGTAGCCAATACAGTGTCCCACTTGGGCATCATGGTCCACAGTTTGGCTTCTCCCCTGAGCTAAGCATCTGTGTGGTTTATACAATGCCCAGACCCTCTTCTCTTGTCCTTGTGCAAAGACATATCACATCCCATGTGTGTAATTCTTAATTTAGCCCAGGCTCTTACATTCTTTAAAGCAAATGGATTTGAGGAAATAATCAACCAGCACTTGTGCATTCCATATCCATTATTAAAATAAGAGACTTGAAAGAATTTACATCAGGAAGGATCCTGACATTTACAAAGTTTACAGAATGTTTCTGGCTTTTCCCAGATGTACATTCACAGCATCTTCTCTCTACTTCCTTTGAATCACTCACTCCCCAAGTCAACCTTCAGTGGTTCAGCTAACAATTTCCTTGTTTATGGTCTAAAGTTTTACCTGTTTTCTGACCTTATGAAAATTGAAGTTGTAATCCTTGTTTCTCATTCCTTTTTGCATTTGTATGATTTCATTAAGGAGTGAAGGAAAATGTTAACATTATCCTTCCATCTTCAAACTGTAGCAACCAAGATCTCTCTGTTATATTCTGAATGTTCCTTTTGTTTGGATAGCACCCTATTTTTGTTTCATGACTACACTGTCTTTTGATAAGTTTCTGGGGATAATTGCACTATTGTTTTGTTTGTTTGTTTGTTTGTTTGTTTGTTTGTTTGTTTTCTATTCTTTCCATTGTCTTCTCTGAATTTTTTGTTGATTGTTTCTGTGTCTCTAAAATTAGAAATGCCCAGTAAACCCTGCCTATCCATTCATATATAGAAGTAATGCACTACACTGCAGTGGGACTTGTTGACGGATGGGCTTTCCCATATTGTGATCAGTTGGGAGGGGAGAGTTGTTTTGTTGTTGGACCCCAACATGTCACAATATGTACTTTCTTTCTCTTAGGACTTACTAATGAATTTTTACTCCAATATAACTTTGGGAAGCAAAAACCTTGTTTCCAGTATTCTGAGAGCTAGAATATAAAGGTCCTAACTTGCTTGTTATTATGTCAACTTTCACTGGGCCACCCTGCTTTTGCACTAAAGCTCATCCCATCCCCACCTCTTCATGCCCTGAGTCCTCTTTGGTCCAGCTTCACCATCAACTTCCATTTCAATCTCTCACCACCTCTCTGGGAGGGAGAACTGATTTCCAGTCAATAAGGGGAGGCAGCAGTGATGTTGGTCTGTCTTCTCCTTACTCAGATTTTTCAGCCCACTATCCTCGCCAGCTTCATCTCTGTACTCACCTCCCAAAGTAACTGGCACCTCCACTTTTCAACTCTTTCTAAAATTCTAGAGCAGAAAAGCTCTTGGTGGCTGCTCTCTTTCTAAACACAAAGATTTCAGCCTCCTTGGACCAACAATCCAGTTATTGCTCTTCTTTGTTTTTCTCTTGCAAAGTTAAGTTGATATGTACAATCTCTGTCAACTCTTAACCTTCCTTTGATAAAAAAGTGAAAATAAATATGTGTTCAGTGTGCTATGTTTAACTAGAATTTGCTTCACTTCATCTCTATAAAAAATACTGTAAGTGAGTCCTTGTGTCTCATTTTACACACATGGAAACGAAGCCTTGAAGCAACTCAGCAACTGGCTCCAAGTCACACAGCCTAGCAGGGGTCAGGCAGAATGGAGGTCCAGCCTTCAAAAGTATGTGTCAGTAAAGATTCCCCAAAACCTCAAGAAGATAAGAAAACAGGGTTTAAGGTATTACATAAAACACAAATTGTGTGATGAAATAGACTTGGAGAAGAGAAGAGAAGAGGAAAGGAGTGGAGAGGACAGGAGGGGGGAGGGTAGAGAGAAGAGAAGACAAAATAAAAACAGTAGCCATTTTCTAAAGGACAAGAACCGAGTTTTGTTGCAGACAGAGATTGTTCAGGAATGAGTTGGCAATGATTTAATGTAATGAAAAAGGAATGGTTTGTTTGCAGAGCACATAATATTTAGAAGGATTCATATTTGAATAATGATCTAACTTAGCAATCTGAAAAAAGATTCAAAATGCCAGAAGACAAGTGTCCTTTCAGAAAAACTCAAGGTTTCCAACTTAGTTTTCAGAAAAATATTTGGTGCTGTACTATAGACCCTGCAGAAATACCCCCAAATTCTCAATATCTTGTGCTCTTTGATTTCTTTTTATGGTAGTAATGACCTTTGTTTCGATAATTTAGAGAGAAGCAGTTTATAGCTTGAAAATATTTTCCTCTTTATAAGTAGTGATTTTTACCAACTTCAAGGGTGTTTAAAATGATTGTAAAGTGTGCATTGCTTTGACTTAGAACTCTTAAACGTGTTCAGATGCACATTTCACATCTTTATAAAGCTGATTTATTGATGTGTAAAAAAGGATTTAGAGCCCTTTGTATAGGGTGAAAAAAAGAATTTTCACTTGACTTTCTCAGGGCTACATAAAGAGGGAAGTAAAATGTTATGCAGTTTGCAATTGAACATTTACATCTCTGCTTTAACTGAAAACCCAGGACTATTTTTCCAGAAAGAACAAAGCAAAACAAAACAAAACAGAAAATCTCTGATGTACTCAAAGCAGGAAAATTTTAATATAGTTTAATAAGGAGATTATTTGTCAGGTATTCACACAGAGTGCAGAGAAACCGTTAGAGTTTATGCAAGTTTCTGGGACTAGTGAGAGTGGGGAGTTTCCAGGTTGGAACGGAGGAGGGAACAGAAGGGCTGCATAGAGAGTCAGCCTGTAGGTGCTGAGATACCCCAGCTTCATGCTCCTCTTGCTTGATCCTGCAGAGGTTCTCCATTGACAGAAACACAGGAAACCAGAGAACATGAATTCAGTCTATTGTGTAGCTTAAGCAGGTCAGTGCCCTGGGTGCAAACAATATATGTTTGAGGTGGTGTGTGTGTGTGTGTGTGTGTGTGTGTGTGTGTGTGTGTGTGTAGATATATCTCAACCATTTAGATACTTTGAGCTACCTCAAATATTGTCAAAATTTGTGAGCTATCCTGAAATTTGGCAATATTTGTATACTTTTTGATGGAGTTTGGATGTGTTGTCCCCTCCAAAACTCATGTGAAAATTTGATCCCCTATGTGGCAGTGTTGGAAAATGATTGAGTCATGGGGGTAGATCCCTCATGAATGGATTAGCATTCTCCCAAGGTGGGAGGAGTAGTGAGTGAGTTCTTACCCTATAAGTTTCCCTGAGAGCTGGTTGTTTTAAAAGACCCTCGCACCTCCTCTCTCTCTCTCTCTCTCTCTCTTTCTCTCTCTTCTCCTCCTCTCACCATGTGATCTGCTTGTACCCACCAGCTGCCTGCCACTTTCCACCATGAGTAGAAGCAGCCTGAGGCCCATGCCAGATGCAGCTGTCCCAGAATCATAAGCCAAATAAATCTCTGTTCTTTATAAATTACCCAGTCTCAGGTAATTCTGTTATAGCAATACAAAATGGACTAATACATTTTTATAAATATTTTTGTGTTGTCTAGATATATTTTAACCTTCTTCCTCAAAGAAATGTGGTCATTGAGTCTTTCCTGGGGAAAAAAAGATACTGAGGAATTTCTTCTATTTTAAGAATTGTCTATATTTTTGTTAATATTGTTTAAAGTTAGGAGGCAAAGGTACATTTATAAGAAAACCTAAAATGCTTTTACATAACTTGACTGGCCAAGTATTCTAGGAATCATTCTTTTTTTCTTCTTTTACATCATAAGGTGGCTGAAGCATGTACATTTAGCACATCACTGTTTCTTTGAGTCTCTGAGAAGCCAACAATCCTTCAAGCTTGGAAATACTTTGAGGAGTGAACTGAGATATTTACACAAATTAGAATGTGTAAACAACCAGAAGTAAAGAGTTTTAATGCAAAAAGTTTAAAGCAAAGATGCCAAGCCAAAACAGGGTGATGACCAAGACTCCTGGCCTGGAGGTATACCATTCGAGATGCATTCAGCTGCCCATCACAGGATACCTGAGTGAAAGTGTCTCAGGCAATAATGGTTTTATTTTCTTGTTTGACAGACCATCTGAAATAGTCATTTTAATGTTGGTTTAGCATCTCTATAAAGTGATATTCATGTGCTTTTTTTTTTTTTTTTTCCTTTGTACTGAATAGGTCAGCTGCATCTCCTCTGTGGTGTTACTAATTCTGGAAACTAAATATTTCCTTCTTTTCACCTTCTCCATCTCAAAGTGAGATTGCAGTTTATGTTCTCTTTGGAATTGGATACAGACATGGGACTGATTCCTTCCAATAACTATTGGGTAAAAGGGACGCATGTTACCTCTGGGACAGAATGTTTCTTTACTAGCTTAAAACCTGAGGAAATGAAACTGGCACTCGTACCTTGACACAAGCACACCCATATTTATTGTGTCATTACTCACAATAGCCAAGATACGGAATTAACCTAAGTGTCCATTAGTGGATGAATGGATAAAGAAAATGTGGTATATATACACAATGAAAAACTATTTAGCCTTAAAATAAGAATGAAATCTTGTCATTTATCACAGCATGGATGAACTTGGAAAACATTAAGTGAAGTAACCCAGGCACAGAAAGACAAATACCACATGATCTCACTCAGATGTCGAATTTGAAATAGTTGAACTCATAGAAGGAGAGAGAAGAATGGTGTTGCCAGGTGGCAGGGGTAGGTAGGGGGTGGGTAGGTGGGTGAGGGAAATGCTGGTCGAAACATAGAAAATTTCACTTAGACTGGAGGACTGTGTTCAAGAGATCTATTGTACAACAGGGTGACTATAGTAATAATATATTGTATTTTTTTAAATGCTAAGATGATGGATGCTAAATGTTCTTACCACAAAAATGATCACTATGTGAGGTAAAACATATGTTAATTAGCCAGATTTATTCATTCCACAGTGTATATGTACTTCAAAACATCATCTAGTACACAGTAAGTACATGCAATTTTACCTGTCAGTTAAAAACAAAAAACAAACCAAAAAAAAAAAAAAAAAAATCCTGAGGTTCTCTCTTCCCACTGGCATAAAAACAACAACAAACCAATAAAACAAACAAAAATAAAAAATAATGGCATGGAGGCTACTCCATCACCTGGATGTGAGTGACCATGATGAAACCCCCAACCAGTTTTCAACAGATAAGTAATGTGATGGGAGTGAAATGTTGTCTTAAATCACTGAGATTAGAGGACTGTTTGTTACTGCAGCATTACATACCCAATTCTGACTGAAAGATGGTTCTGACAGTTTGATTACGGCAATTTCACAATGATAGCAGAATGTACAAGGATAGTGTATTGGCGTGGCAGGCATCTGGTCCTTTTGTGTGCCTCTGATACCTTTATCACAGAAGGAGAAGAAATTCCTACACTCTCGGAGGTCTCTTCATGTTTCACTGGCTGCCTTGGGCTGTATGCCTAGACTCTAACTGCAAGGGAATTTGGGAAAATATGTCTAACATTTCCGGCCATGGTGATGGAAGAAGGGCCCTTCCAAAAAGCTACAAGAGGGTAACTGCAGTTGACTGTGCAACAAACAGGGTTGGCTGCAGGCAAGGAAGGAAGCTTAGTAGTTAAAAGCTTGGGCTTTGGAGACTTTTAGTTTGAGCTGATATAACAAACAGACTGGTGGCTCACATAAAACAGAAACGTATTTCTGCAGGCTGGAAGTTTGAGGTCAGGGTTCCAGCATGACCTGTATATGGATTTGCCTGTTATGGATTTTCATATAAGTGGAATCATACAGTATGTATCCTTTTGTGTCTGGCTTCTTTCATTCAGCTTGACATTTTCAAGTCTCATCTATATCTTATAATGCATCTGTACTTAATATATTCTTAGTGAAGGATAATATTACACTGCATGAATATGTGATCTTTTGTTTACCGATTTATCGGTTGGTGGGTATTTGATCGTTTTCACTTTTTGGACTATTATGAATACTGCCTCTGTAAACATCCATGTATTGTTATTGTGTGACTGTATATTTTCATTCATCTTGACATTCAGTTTTTAGGCAACTTTTTGTCCTCTCATGACTGCAATAAATACATTTCTCCACCACGATTAGATTTTGTTGTTAGCAGTCAATTAAAATTATTATAAGTTTAAGTCTTTTAATAATTTTAATTGACTGCTAACAACAAAATTCTACTAGTTATAATAAGCTGATGAATCACTCTCAAAATTGCATCACTAGGGTAAATTGCATTTTTATTTCCATGGAACTTTTTAATGTCGAAAGTAGGAGATATTGTTAGACATAATTGAAACTTCTGCCCATTTGTGTCCCTGAATAATGAAAATTCTCTTATGTGTCTAGACGTGGCAATATTTAATTAAAAATATAATGATGATTTATTCACTTGGTTTTGTGCCTTCTAATTATCCTCAAACATTGCAACAAAAGGGTAAATTTTCTATGAATATGAAGCCTCAAACTCAATAAAAATTAATAATTGAAATGCAAAACATGCGGCCCTTTATTTATTGTAATGTGATATGAGACCTTCCTGGCAGGGCAATGGTGATGACCCTATGAGCAAACCTGGGGTGTCCTTGACACTAATCTCATTGCGCCTTCCCCACTAGGCACCTTTACCACTGAGATGCTAGGCTCTTCATGGCTTTGGAGAGATGGTAAAAATAAGGATGGATTTGCTTTTCCCAGACCACAAAGATCCTGAAGACCCAACCTACTACCACTGTCTTGAAGTGCAAATATAAAGAGGGAATAGCAGGAACCCTGAGGTCACTTTTACCTTTTCATCCTCTGATACATGAGGGGGACACCAGGATCCTGTGTGTGACAGGTCCCTTTCTTGTTGTCAGGGACCACCCAGGCTGGTGGAATACTCAACACCCAGGACACAGGTGGCTTGTGCTACTTTATGGATGGAGATTGAAGCAAGCAATCTGTTGAGTAAATAAGATTTAAGAAAATTACTCAGAACACTTTCAAGCACTACATACCTTCTGGGAACATTTTGGAAGCAGACTTTTAGTGTAAATAGCAAGTAGTTACTCAGCATTTTTATGTATTTACCAAAGAAAACCTGCAGGGAATGTTTGAGCCATAGCATTCCAGCAATATTTAAAGCTTGTATAGGCTACTTCCTTGACTTGAAGGTAAAACATTTAGATATTTTAAAAATATTTTATGAAAGACCTGTCATTCTTTTTGATCATCATGCGGTCTAAATTTTACACTAACTAGCTCATCATTCCTACAGTAAGGTGACAGCCATTCATAAAACAAAACCCAAACAAAACCTACAGAAAACCCATAAGACTCCCCAAAAAGACATTTCCTTATTTGGGGTCTTAAGTAGGAATCCCTGAGACATAGCTATGTGTGTAGCTACAAGCACCTGGGTTTAAATCCTGGTCTAGTTACTAACATGTTGTTCCCTTTACTTATTGAATGTTAAATCTGAGTCTTTGTAATTAGTGAATCATGAGAACATGTTTGAGCAATCTGCCAATCAGTCAATAAAGCACACTCCTTTTTCCCATACCGCTGCATCTGAGGGTTCTGTGCCTTTCTTAAGGGTAGAAAAATATTTTCCCTTCAGTAAATGTATGGTGTGCATGTGGGTTGCTCATCTGGGATGAGGTTGCTATATTGAGACTTGAGTTTCCCCTTTTTCTAGCTAATGAGAAGCCCGCAGCTATTTTCTAAGCTTGGTCCTTTAGTGGTGGAGACCAAACATTAAACCAAAGATGTGTACTCTTTGGTGATACAACATGAGGCACTCAATAGATGCCCCAGCCTCGACTATAGGACTGATGGTCCTACTCAGAGAACACCACTGGTTCGTTTCTGTTGCTTATAACAGAATATGTGAAACTGGGTAATTTGAGAAGAAGTGAAATTTATTTCAGAGACTGGGAAGTCCATGGTCCAGAGATCACACGTGGTGAGGGCTTTCTTCCTGGTGACTCTTTACAGGCCTTGTGGCAACCAGGGTATCATATGGCCAAAATGAGCTGAGCAAGAGTAAACAATTTTCTCACTCACTCTCTTTATACAGCCATCAGAACCATGCCCATTACTCCATGAATGGATCAATCCACTCACAAGGGCATAGTCTTCACAATCTAATCACCTCTTAAAGGTCCCACCTTTCAATTACCATAATAGGATTTTCCACCCTCTGCACACTGTTACAATAGAGGTCAAGTTTCCAATACATGAACTTTTGGGGGACACATTCAACCCATAGCAAGGACAGTTGGCATTTCTAAGAGTCAAGCACTGTCAGGCAAGAGGAGAATGGAAGCATATATGTATCAGTCAGGTATTAACCCAATAATGCTGCATAACAAATCTCAGTAACTGAAAACAACAAAACTGTATTTTTGCTTGCACTACTGTGGACCAATTGAAGGACATGGTTGGATGGGAGTATTTTTGAAAGATTTTTGAATATTTGAGTATTTTTGAATATTTTTGAAAAATAATTTGATCTACTACAACATGCTTCTACTAATTCTTCATATTTTAATTCAGCTTTTCTTCCAAGGAATCCTTTCCTAATATCCCAGACATCGGAAGGCTAGTCTTTAAAAGTCTAATGACTTTAATTCCTGACATTATTTCAGTTTATAATTATACATTTATTTGACTATTATTAAATGAGCATCTGTTTCTGACACTAAAAATTAAGTTCTGTCAGGACAAGTACAATTATTCTAATTTTATAAAGTATAGGACTGTGCTTGGCACATAAGTGCCACTCAACAGTTATTTGACAAAAAATAATCTTCCCTGTGTATAGAAAATATGGTTTCTCAAAAACCTGAAATTCAATCACTTATTTTACACAAATTATTTGAGCCCCAGCTATGTGCCAAGCCCTGAGATATTATTTTCATACAGACTCAGGCTGTGTGTGTTCTAAATGCCAGATTTAAGTGATTTAGTTCTATAAGATCTCTGATTTCATGAAGCTTATATTATTGGACAGGGAGATTACCAATAAGAATAAGCAACTGAGAGATTATTTTTAGGTAGTAATAAGTGTTGCGAAGAAAATTAAGTGTTTAGCATGAGAGAGAGTGCCAGGTTAGGGTGGTTAGCTTGGATTTAGATGGTTAAAAAAAGTATCTCTGAAGAACTGACATAAGCTAAAAACTACGGAGACAGTTGATTTTAGGCATAGTTAATATAATGTGCAAAGGTCCTGTGGTAGGCACTGATTTAGTTTGTTGGAGATCCAGAATTTAAATCAGTGCTGCTGGAATTAATATGAGAAACTAAAATCAAGGGATAGAGTAGGAGTAGACTTATGGCCATGTGGGCCATGGCAGAGAGTTGTGCATATTTTTAGTAGCAAGTGAAGTCATATCTCACCTTTTAAAACTGAGTGTCATGATGTGATTTGGATTTTGTAAAGATTTTTCTTCCTGGTGTGTGAAAGGTGGACTGCATGGGTGGCAGAGTGAAGAGGCTGTTGCCAGGCAAGAGATGATGTAGTTCAGACCAGGACTGCAGCAGTGGAAATATCTCAGAGATGACACTGCCCAGTGGTGGATTGAGGAGGATGAGCCTCATCCTGCACTCCACTAAACCTTAAAACGTAAAACCTCATTTGTAGAAACTGAATGAGGCTCCTCTGAATAGGTGGCTCCTGCAAGTGGCAGAATGGGGAACTTACACTGACCAATCCAGGCTTCTGCAGCTTTATCCCCTACAGATTGCTCTGTAGAGAAGTCTGAAATGCCTTGGGTGAGGCAGGGGTCAAGCTGGTACCCAGGGGATGTGGTCCTGTTAAAGTCCTGGTCCATTAAAGCTTGAAGGAATTAAAGGGCTCTGAAATGTTCTTGGCTTGCTTAGCAACAACTTAGGAAGACATCCCTACCCCACCCCTGCCCCGCCAACCCCATCAAGTGTGAAGTCATTAAATACATAAATTCTCTGATTAAAGTGAGAGGGGAGGCCTGAATTCAGTCAGCTCAAAACCCCCCACCCAAAATCAGCCCTCACAGCACCTTGGCAGAAGCCTGGGAGCAAGGAATGGGAATCAGTCCTCTAACTCAATCTGAATTCCACAAAGGAAGAAACTGAAGCTCAAATATTTATTTCACCTCAGAAGGTGACACAGCAATAGTGTCTGGACTAGAAACATGGCCCAGCCTTCTCGAGCTCTGCTTTACAGTAACAATTACCATTTCTCTTACAACTATTAACAATTACATAGCACCTATTAGCTACCATACACTGGGCTAGGATTTGAGCTTTGCTTACTTGATTTAAATTGTAAAAGTATGCAACAGGACTGTCATCCCTAGATTTCAATATTTCAGACTAAGGCAGTGTAACTCAATGTTTCCCAAAGAATTGGTTGTAATCACTTTTTGAGGTGATCACTGGTCTATGGTTATGTCATTAAAGAAGACTGAATCACAAGGTAAGTCCCACTGCATTTTCAGTTCATCCTAGTGAAACAATTAGTTTGACATTAGGAGAACTTTTTTTTTTTTTTTTTTTTTTTACACCATTAGTTAAATGCTTTTTAGTCCCTCTTTTGTTAAGACTAGAGTTGGTTCAAGAGCTTTTGATATAGAACAGTCTCAGGATGTGGTTTAATAATATCACTGTGTTTTCCCTGGATTGATGCTGGTCTTACCTTTTGTTTGTGACAAGTAATACCGGTGTTCTGTTCATAGATAATATAAAGCATACTGAAAATAAATCAATTCATTGGAATACATTTTAAATTCATTGGAATCTTAAAATGACATATTGAATAAGACACGTTTTATAAATATTGCAAAACTCATAAAGGTGATTTAAAAAGGTACAAGGATAAGGCCGAATCATGAATACAGAATAAGCATGACTGAAGTTTGAGAAACACGGGAGTTACCTGTTTTTCTGTACTCCCCTGCACTTTTCTTAGAACTAGGAAAGATGCCAGCCAAAGCTCAAGCTAAGGGTTTTCTAGTGGGCAGTGGTAATGGAAACCTTCGAAGTTTAGAGAATCATTGTAAAGCCAGAGAAAATATAGCTCTAAGGCAGCAATACAGACAGCTCGTTAATTACACCGGCTACCGCCTTCCTTTTCTTAAAACTGAAGTGGGACATAAGTAGACTGAACCTATAACTTATGATCCAGGCAGTCTGAAAGCAAAAGGAGTCACTATTAATAATTACACCAGAAAAAAAAAAAAACAGGGAAAAAGAATACAGCTGGACCAAGTAAACTGGAATATATTGTCATCTTACAAGTGAACCCAATTGTTAATCCTATTACTGAGTAGTCACTCCAGGCTTTGAAATTAGGCTAGCTCTTCATCCCAAATAAGGTGGGGTGACCAATCACCTGTACAGAATTTCTTCATGGCTGTAGTTTTGACCATGTTGGGTCTTGAATTGGCTCTATGAGGACTACTACCCTTATTATGGGAATCCCCTGCTTATGCGCAACCCCTTCCCCCAGAGCCAGGGATGTGCCCTGGCAGGTAAATTCTCGAAACTTGGCCCATAGCTCTGCATCTCTTTGAAGGGTTAAATGAGACACTTCAGAAATCTGTTGTTGAAATTCCCTTCAGAGATCGGCAGTCCCTGTTTGGAAAAGCCCATCTGGAGAACTCCTCTTGCCTGTGAGTGCCTGTGTCCAGTTGTTCTCGCCTCCCCTCACTTGTTCCAAACCAGGACAGATTTCACTTCATGCAAGACACAAATCAGATGGCTTGAGCTCCACACCCCATTGTCTGATGGCACCTGCTCAGTTCCCTTGAGCTACTGCATTACTCATTTTTCCTGACTCAGACTCTCTGACATAGAGACACATTTTTAAACATGAAACTTAACGTGACAGCACAAGATGTTGAAAAAAACAACGTCCTTCCAACATAATCCAGCCGTCGATCCTTTTTGAATATTTACATCTTGCTTCCTCATCAACAGCAGATGTCTGAAGAGGTAAGTTGGTGATGTTGCATTTTGAGCTGAGATTAAAATGATGTAATGCTGTGGGGTCAGAAGATAAGGCTTCATTTACATTCTGTGGGTTTCAGGGGATTTGAGTAAAAGCAGAGGTGGTGCCCTGTGTGCCAACCAGATGGCCCTTTGGCATTTGGGGCAACAGCAGCTTATTTAACAAGGTCCTGTGAGGATGTTCGTTTAAACCTTGTTCTAACTCACAGTGACTCAGGCCAGCAAACCAAGATGGAAAATCTGTTTTCAAAGGCTGTTGTTTGAGAAATGCCTTCAAAGTGTTTCCCTTCCCTAAATATTTAACAGCTAACTTATTTTCTGTATCTCTGAAAAAGGCCACCTTTGCTCCGTATTCGTTATCTTCTAGAATGCAAATAAGCTGTGCTTTTCTTTTCTTTTCTTTTCCTTTTTTTTTTTTTTTCTTTTTTTTCCTCAGCCCAGTTAATTTAGCTCAGGGCTTTTATGTTTTAATTGAAGTGGCAGTTTTCATAAATATTCATCAAATACAAATAAGTTTCCAGGGTCATCAGACCATGATCCAGGACAGAAGAAAGAACATCGATGTTTTCTCTTCTCCAGAGCAAGTTGATGTTCATGAAGGCATAAGTAGCTCTTTAGACCGGGGACTCTAGTGTCCATCTGTTTGTTCAACAAGAATGTACTGAGGGTCAACAGGTGTGGGGTGTGTGGATGGGACCTGAAGATACAGAGTGAGAAAGCCATCTCTGTCTACCTGTGTATACATCTTTCTGCTTATACACCCATCTCCCTGTGGTCCAGCTACACCCACACTTATATTGCAGTTCTATCTCTCTGTCAGCATCTATGTGTTCTAGATTACACACACACAGAGACATATATATACACCTACACATGCATACATACATGTATATATGTGTGTTCATATGTATACACATGTATACATGGATATTTAAGTATGTGTATGTACATATATAGTACATATATGATAGAGAGATTATAAAGTCTTAGAGGTAGAACACAAACCATTGGGGGAGAGATAAGGTCTCCAGAAGCACATAAGACAAAGTGTTGGCTGTGACAGAATCATGCTTATTCAATCTTTTTTATGTTTATCCATTCTCTCAGTCGGGATAAGCTAGGTTTTGCTGTATAACCTATTTTCCCCAAATCCTAATGGTTTACAATACAAAAACATAATTCTCACTAACATTGTTTGTTCCATGGAAGTCACTGAGATTTTACTTCACATCTTTTTCTGGGACCCAGAATGACACAGCAGCCACTAGGCATCATGGCAGATAGAAAGGATAACATGGCAAAACACATTTTATCTCTTAAGGCTTCTTCATGAAAATAACACATGTCATTAAGGCTCATATCTCATTGACAAAAACATGCACACATTTGAGTTCAAGCAGATGAGGGTGTATGGTCATCTCTCTGGGAAGATTAATGCAAGAGGAGACCCTGGATAAAAGTAAATCTATCCAACAAGGATTATCTAATTTTTTCTTAAATAAACATGAATTGCTTGTGTTTTAAAAGAAAAGCCAATGAAAGTTAATATCATAAAGAGAGCACATTACCTGAGGAATGGTTTTCTGAGAGTGAAGGGTAAGGAAGACTCATCCCTCAGATCCTGGTACCCAGACGAGATGGAATAGAATAGATGCAAGTAATACTATTGAAACAGAGGGGAAAAAAGAGAAAAATCTCTAAAAAGAAAGAGGAAAAAGGAAAGAAAGAAAGAGAAAGAAAAAGAGAAAGAGAAAGAGAAATAAAATGAAAATGTTAATGATGAGCTCAGATGCATCCTATCTGAAACTTTTCTGTACAACCTCTTTTAACTAATGTATTCCATTCTCCTGGGATGAGTGATATAAAATTCAAGTTGATAGCTTTACTTTTCATTGTGACTTTCCACCAAGAGAGATTTCTTATTTCTCTTTAACCCTCCTATAGAACCAGCAGCCAGTCCCATTAGAGAGAAAGAAAAACAATCTCAGACATTCTCTTTGAGCTGCTTATTTCTGGCCCTCAGCATGAAACAGTGGCGAGTATGGGGTTCCACCCTGTCTGACTCCTGGCCCTTCTAGGATGACAGCATTGAAGTAAGTTCCAGCTTCTTTCTCGATCTTCAAGGATATTTCTGTTGGCGAGAAGAAAGATTCAAGCAGATTCAGTTTGGAAGAGCAGATTAGAAGGTACCATGTGTTTAGAGAGAATAAGCCATTCCTTTGTGAATAATCAAAGGAGGCTGAATTTTTTCCTTTGATCTGGACTGAAACTGAAACAACAACAACAGATCCAAGCAGTAGTTCAGAGAGAAACTGGAGCTTAATTGATGTTACTAGTACAAACCGTGCAGGGAAGTACAATAAGGAAAGCAGGTCTTTGCTCAGGTGGGGTAAGATTTTCTTTGGATGGATAATACCATGGTTTACGGATGAATTCCAGTTATGGAATTTGTTTCAATTGATGATAAACATCATGCATAAATGGTGTCAGCTTCCCTCTCCTCCTCCTCTTCCTCCTCCTCTTCCTCCTTCTTTTAATACTTCCCGTTGTAACTGGCTTCACTTTTCTGGACGCTACATGATTCCTTTAGAAGTACCAGGGAATGGAATAAAGTAGTCATTTAAATATTAGGCAAATTAAGTGCTTAAGCAACTAATGCAACGCAATGGAACAAAGACAGTTTGCAATATTGAACAGCTTATGAAAACAATTTCATATTCATTTAGAATTTATATACTGTTTTGTTAATGGAGAAAGCCTGCCAAATGGGTTGCTTTAATCAGCGTGTTGGCTACTTGGAAACTACATGATACATTATATGAGATGGTTACAGCAATTTCTTATGTATCTGTCAAGCAGTTTCTATAATATTGGTGTTACTATTATTTTGTGCTTTCTTCTAGGAAGACAAGATGAAGTAAACCTTCATAGTATACTATATATTTAAATTTCTCTCACTGTCAGGTATTGTAGCATCTGTATCATTTGTCAAGTAAACATATTCCAAATATGTTGTTCTGTTTAGTAGAGATAGAAAAAGGGAAAAGAAATATTGGTGAGAGAGGAAAGGAGGACAGAAATTTGGATGAAGACTGTGCAGTATATAGTGAATGACTCATGGCCGCAATCCCCAAATATTGAGTAAGGCCAATTAAAATTATGAAATATTTTGTATGAGTTAGTGGTCACTATAATAAATGCTGTGTAACAAATGACCACAAAATTTGGTGGCTGAAAGTACCCAAGACTGTGGGTCAACTCAACAGTTTTGCTGATCTTGGCTGGGTTTAGCTTAATGAGTTTTCCAGTCTTGTATGAGGCCTATTTCCATGTTTGTCAGGGATTTAGTTAATGGTTGGCTGACATAGTATGACCTCAGATGAGAAGTCTAACCCTTCTTCCATGGTATTTTATCCAGAGTCTGCTCACCCAGGCTTATTTTTTATGCTGAAGCCTGAATTCCAGCATGAAAGGGAAAGCAGAAGCATTCAAGACATCTTGAGACATGGGCTACTAAATGGCACATTGTCCTGCCCACTACATTCTATAGACCAAAGTGAGGCACAAAGCCACACTGGAGTTCAGGGGTGAAAAAAGGTTGAATATTAGATTCCCTAAGTGGCATTGGTTAAGGTTTACTGAGAAACAGGGAGCTGGAAACTACTCTGTCTGTCGGGTCTGCCCTGCAGGTGGACAGTGCAGCTTTCAGCAGTTTGAGTGGAGCAGGCAAAAGGCACAGAACTGAAGGGACTGTCTGTTGAATGTTCTGAAACAAAGTGAATAGACTACAGGATATGGATGGGGCAGGAACAGCCTCTGATGCACCTGCTGTTTATCTGCCTGAAGACCTCTCTTTACCTCCCTTGCTTGGGCTTTTAATTGGCCTTAGACTTCAGCTCATATACAAACTTCTTACGAAAAATTGTTTTCTTCCTGATATTCTGGTGTTTAGCCCTGCCACAATGTGTGTTCCTTGAATCTCCCATGGTGACACTGATTATACTGTCATTTAATTTCCTGAGTGCTTGTGTCTCCAACTTAAGCAAACACTGGTTAAGAGCAGGGATTTTCTTACGTTGTTCACCATTGAGTTTCACAGCACCTGGCACATAGCACTCAATATATATAGAGAGAGATATAGATAGATATAAATTTTATTTTATTGTGATAAGAACATGTGACATGAGACCTACCCTGTTAACATATGTTTAATTTTATAATTCAGTGTTATTGACTATTAGGTACAATATTTAGTGTATTCTGAGTAGCATTTAGCCAAGTTTTTAAGCACATATCTAAACCCAATTTTATGACAAGCCTGAGTTAGATTTCCCACTGGATTCAGATTAAATAGTTCACATTTCCTTAAGATGATAAGGCATTTGACATACATGAATTTTGAAAGAGCATCCTCTGCCTGTCAGGTACGAAAAATCACCTTTAAGGACATTCAAATGTAAAGCATCAATTATACATATTTTGGGATTCATTGTTGACATATGTTGATCAAATCAATATTTCTGGTATGTATATTGTTACAAATTGTACTTACTCTTTATGCCCCTTGTCCAATCTCTATGTATCCCCCCTCCCCCCCACCCCAGATAACCCTAGATTTCTTCTCTCCCCCTGAAAGAGTAATGGTTACTCTGTTGATTTGTTGCCTAGATGATCTGTCCAATGCTGAAAGATGCTGAAAGTCAATGCTGAAAGGTTCAGGACCCCCAATATTATCATAGAGCAGATATTTCTTCTGTCACTCTGGAATGGGCTTTGTGGAGAGAGACATTCTCTTCTCTTCTTTGATATCTGCTGGTGACTCTCCTTGTGTCAATGCACTGCAGTGGCTGGAGGGCCATCTGCATGGTGGTTGTAACATCTAGCCATTTTCATGGCAGCTGTGATCACTGTGGTGGCTGTAGTGGGCCACCCACGTGGAGGTGATGTTTTTGATATGCTCCTTGGCATTGGCAGTGTACCTGGTTGGGGAGGGGTGGTCCAGTCCCTGGCTCAATGCCTCAGGTCCCCTGGTGGGCCCCGAGGTGCTGGTGGTGTGCCTGGGCCAGAACTAACTTTTTGTCCTTTGCTTACTTCTAAAATGTTGGAACTTCCCGTGGGAACCGGTACTTGAGCTATGTTGTTTAGATAAATTGCTGCTTTGCTGCTGTTTCCCTAGTGAAGGCATTTTGTGCAGCTCAGGGCTTACGGTTGACTTTATAGGTACTTCTGGATCTCCAGAGACCTGGTGCACATGGGTTGTATAGAAACACTGGTCTGGGCCTGAGTCTTTTCATCAAATTGCACCCTATGCAATTCTACATTCCTGACCAGTCTCTTCTGAGTGGTCCTGCACTGATTGGCGTGCCCCAGTGTTCTTACAGTAGGCCTGTATCCCCCACCACCCATGCTCCAAACATTTCCCATGGGATGGGCACTGTGCTGGTCCCTTGCAATGACTCACTGGCTTCTGAGTGGCTCCCCTTTTTCAGCTATTCTGACTCCTCATTCCTGCGTGGGTCCATGGGAGCACTATTAATGGTCTTCTTATCCTGGGGGCCACCAAGGCCCTCTTCTCCCCTGCCCCCTCCAAGCAACTCCATCCGAAGGGCACAGCTGTGGCTTCTGCTGGCTCCTGCTCCCTGCACTCAGCAGTTCCAGCTCTAAAGCGGCTGTGGCCCAAAACATTCCAAGCAGTATTTTCTTTCTCTCATCGTGGTTTCTCCCACCTTCATGAACTCCGTAGGTCCCTCCTCTTCCCCTGAGCTCCAGCAGCCCCAACTTGGCTGTTGTTACATTTTTATAGGTGTAAATTGGTTGATATGTGGGAGAGAGTGACGCTGAGGACCATCTATTCCACCATCCTGACCAGAACTCCAGAAAAAGATTTTTAATATTTGAAGCCATCTTTGCTATGTTAGGTTATATTTTAAAAGTTTATGGCAATTTAAAAAAATACCTAAAAGGTGTCTTGTTCATAATTTCATTTAAAAGGAATAATAATGAATAATAGAGATGATTAGGAACTTATTACATGCCAGGCTCTGGGGTAAGAATTTTACTTGCTTTCTCTTACTTAATCTTTACAGCAATCTTATGAGAATGGTACAGCTATTATCCTAATTCTACTTGTTAATTTAAAAAAAAAATGAACTGGGAAAAAAATTATGAGAGACTTTGAAAAAGATCAAAAAGATTACTGGATACCACCAGTGGGAAACCAGGCAATGCTAGGTTCTCTGATTCTATGGTGGTCTTTCTCTCTTTCATTGTTTTTGAGCTATTTTATGATTCCTTAAAATGTGAAATACTTATAGTAATGAAAATTATTCTTGTCCATAGAAATGCAGCATTTGTCTTGTGAAGATTCAGTTGATTATTGCATAGATATTGACCGGTTTGTACAGTTTTGCACTTATTAAGCACATTTACATCATCATCCTTGATGGGCTTATATATGTCTGTTATTTAGATTTTCCTTTGAACTTATTGTAACATTTTGCAGGTTTTCTCATTGAATAGTGATTTTAATGAAGTAGTTAATATATATTCACTTTATAACTGTATGAGAGTCATTATCCCTTATTTTTCTGATCTCTTTTCTCTTTCTCTCTCTCTCTCTCTCTCCCATCCTTTCTCTTATAATCTTTTAACATACAGGAGGTATATCATATGGAGACAAAAACAGTAAGAGGGAGAACTTGGATTTAAATATAGGCATGGCTTTGTCTAACGAAGAGACTGTCATCTTAACCACCTTATCTTACATTCTTTTCAAGAAAGAAGTTAGAGAAAGGATGTTAAAAATCTGCATGTGAAGATCCACCCTGGTTTGCAATGCTTAAAACTTTCAAGGTCCTTTACAAAGAACATCTAGCTGTTTTAAATAAATTACCCTTTTATTAATTCAGGCTGTTAAATGTAAGCAGAGTAGAAGAAAGTTGTTTCACAGTTTATTTACTCATTAATTCAATATTATATGTGAATAATTGCATAGTATATGTTGCAGATACTATACAAAATTCCCCCTGTTTGGGGAATGACAATCATTGAAACCATCACCATACTAGGGGAAATCCTAATGTAGGTGAATTTCAAGTGGATTCTAAAGACACTGTGAAGAGTCTCCCTATAGTTGTGAGATACAAGAGTTATTTGCAACATTAGTACTTGAAGATTCACAATATATGAATGGAAATCAGATATTCACCTTCTATTTTTCCTTCACAGCATCCTGGATTGTGGGGAACCCACACTCCCACACATGCAGTTACTTTGACTCAGACCTCTGGGGAAGAACAGCTGATCTGGGCCCAGCCAGTCAACAGAATTTGTCCATGCAGTGATGAGGAGTTATGACAAAGATGGACATGTGGTCCAGGTCTATTGAGGAGACATGGACCTGAACTTCTGCCAATCCTGGTAAGAAAGAGGGTTAACTTGAAAACAGGTCTCTCTCTCCCTGTCTCTCTGTCTCTGTCTCTGACTGCCTCCTTCCCTCCTCTGTACTCTTCTGTTGGGTTGTTCAGCTGCCAGGGTCTCCACATAAAACTGGTTTGCCTGAAAATGATGAAGCAAAGAGGAAGTTAGATCCACGTGATGAGAAGAGGATGAAACAACCAAGTCCTATCAGGGCTGTCTGGCCCGTTCCATCCCTCCATGTTGGAACTCTGCGTGTGGACTTCTTGGCTATTGTGGTCAAGTCCTGACAAGCACTGGTTTGGGCGGAGAGAGGGATTCAATCCCTTGTTTCCTTTGTGCCTCAAGAGAGCTCTGCCGGTGGCTTGGCACAGCCGTGGTTTCTATGGGGCAGCTCATCCCTGAGGTGATTGTATCACAAATTCATTTCCCATCCCTGTGGCCTCAGCATGATAAAGACTTTCTATGTGTTCTAGTCTCTGGGTGCCTTGACACCCCTTGTTGGTTCCTTCGCCCTGCCCAGGACTCTCTGTAAATAGACCCTTTTAAAACTTGCCTCAGTTAGACTCTTTGTGACTGGCTTCCTTTCCTCTCAGATCCCAGATTGATATAGGAAGTCACCATTTTGAAGACCACCATACTGGCTGTCAGTGAATCCTAGACAGATAACCTCTACAGCTTTAGAACAGACGGATGCTTCTTTGATGGAAGCCAAGCAAAGCTATTGGCTTACCGGTAAGTCATAGATCATAAAAAGGTATGAATCCTCAAACACTGGAATCACATGCAGTGTAATGAAATGCTCAGATGCTGAAAGTCTTTGTTAACTGAAGAAAATCAAGAAGAGAGTAGATTCTGGCCTCAGTTTCCGCTCAGTTTTGAAGGCCAATCCTCACTAGATGGACTAGCCAACTGACTTACCAGAGCTATATAACACGTTTAATCTTTCTTTCAAAATCAGTCTCTCTCTTCCTGTTTTCCTGTCTCTCTCTGTCTCTCTCCAGCTGTCTGTCTCTGTCTCACACACACAGATAAATTTGATTAAGTTAAATTTATAATGAAACTCAGTTGAACATAATAAGCTACATCACTATTATAGAAACACTATAAAGTCATGGCTCCTTGTTTCCTTCACTGTTTTATCTATGGTTCTTGTGACAATGACTCTCAACCAAACTTTAGTCAGGCTTCTCTGAGCCCTTTTTGCAATTAGGCTTATGAGAATTGCAGACTCCTAGCAAAAATAATTTTGTCCCTGTGCACCATAAGAAACTTTGAAAAACACCAGCAAAGTTGCCATAAGCTCAAGCCTGTGTCCCTAGGAAGAAGAACCCAGCCCCCTTAAATTCCTTTTTGAAAAAGCTCAACAGTGCTGAAAGAATTTGCTGTTTGTTCAAGCCAAATCCTCACTATATAAGTCTCTGACCTCCCTTTTCTTAAAGAATTTACTTTAGGTAACATGCAATTGTAATTTCTCTCTCTGCCTCTTTCAGATGTAAATCTTTTCCCAGGCTTCTTCCAGTTCTACAAACCAGGAATGTCTTTCTTGTGCATCTGGTAGGCATCCCTGTCAAATGTATTCATACACAAAGACAGGGCCCTGTGTCTCAGTCTGTGTGGGATGGTAGGGACCTAACTTCAATAAGCTCCATGTAGTAAACACTGGTGGCCTAATCACGTCAAACACTACTCCCTCTTAATGTTCTTCAGTTCTTTTCATTTGGTGCACCCCGGGATTTAAAAATCATCCTGCCTTTGGTTTCGGTGGAGCTGAACTCAGTTTATACTGAAATCTCTCTCCCATACTGCAGTAGTCTGGATAAATCTGTCTTGCTATTTTTAACAGATGCCCAGCTTTCTTCTCTTTGACACTAGACACAGAGTAGAAGCTCAATACATTTCTGTTAAATAAGTGAGTGAATACATGTTTTCCTAAGAGAAATAAAAGTGTTTCCTTGTGTGAAACTTTGCAAGATGCTAAGTGCATAATAGATGCTTAATAAATAGCAGACAATGAAGACCTGGATGTGGTGCCCTTGACCCCAGGTTCTGGATCCATCACTGACACAAAATCTTTGGGTGTCCTTGAGAGTTCAGGGTCTGTCTCTGGACCTCAATTCTCAGGCTGAAATAATGAAGCTTCCTGAGGTGGTATCTGGTGCCCCTTCCAGCTGTGACATGCTGTGACTTCCCATTCTGATTAGTCATCAATTATCGTATGTTTGCAAAGAAACTCACACAGGTCACCATGATTTGTCCACAGCAGCTCCCTGGTTCCAGGCAGCACACAAGGTTAGGCTGCCAACTTCTGACACTCTTACCTCCTCTTCTGAGATGAGTGAGATGCTCAGGCACTGCTTGTCCTTGGGGTATTTTAATTAATTAACCACTCAGCCTTTTATTTGTCAACCACATATTTACAATTAGCTTCATTTGGTTTCCTACCTTCTCAATTGAGAAGAACTAACTAATGTGGGAGAACTAACTAATTAAACTAATAAATCCATTATTTAAGGTTTGTTTGCTTCTCTCAATGCTTTGAGGAACACTTGCTCTTTTTCAATTATTAGTTAAATGATTAATTATAGAAAAGAACGTGATTTATAGATAAAACACAGAATGCAGATCACACGTGGGTCAGTTCTGAACACAGCATTCCAAAGCTTCGGGGTTGGCCGATTCTACCACTGGAGAAGCTCTCTCAGGACACATGGATGGGGTGGTCAGTGTGGTGGACCACAGGTTACATGCAGATCTCAGGGGTGGAAAAAAATCAACCTGTCATGAAAGTCAGGCACATGGGTTACTCTCTAAGCCCATCCATGTCTTTGTCTCCATCTCTTCTGGAAGTGAATTAACATGTTTGGGTCTCAGAAACTTTATCTGTGAAAGGTGGAATAAAATTCTGTGCCTGTGGATTGTGGAATGGTTGTGTAAAACCACTTGTGTCAGGCCCATTAATGGTGCTCAATTAATATTAGCTGATTTCCAGGATGCTTAGTAGCAAAGAAAGGTGATAGGAAGTAGATACATCACTGATTTAGTAACAGCTTTTCAGGAATAAAGAAGTACTGCTATATTAAAAGTTAATATTGTTTATTATGGTAGTGTTTATTCCTGAAAAAGTGTTATTAAGTTAATATAAAAATACAGGCAGTTTAGGGTGACAGAAATATACTTTATTCTTCCTTTTTCTCTGTTCACAGCTACAGCCATTCAAAACTCTAATCCTCAGAATCCTGATATGTGAAGATGCAGGTGAAAATGCCCAGGAAACTCCAATTGCTGCAGAGGAACAGACTGCACCACCAAATTTGGCAATTAGCTTCCTACCTGCAATGACTTCAGCAAGGAAGGTTTCAATGAAGATGTGAAAATTGGGAGAACTACTGCAGAGGAGATGGGATGGGGACGAGTTTCCTTATTTACAATTTCATGTATCAAAAACTCTTTGATGATCCTCACACAGAAAATTTCCCTTGGGATGTCAACTTGTCTAAAGTCTCAGAAGGTACATGGTTTTATATTTTTCCTGGATATGTTTACACTGTTTTCTTTATTTTAAAAAAATCCGGGTGAGTTAATTGTTTAAATATCCTCTGATTTTTAGACTGAAGACCTGTTTATTCTAGATTTGGCATCAAGCATTATTTTTAGATGTATTTTGCATAGCAATTAGTTATTTGTTTTTCTGCCTCCTTTTTTGAAATGTGGTTCTCCTAATTACTTCTGGGATTTAATGTAATTACAATTCAAAGGATATTTAAAGTAGTTGATCAGACTACTTTGTATATTATTTCTTTCGTATCAGCAGATCTCTTATTCAGCATATGAGGCTACTTTGAAATTAATGGAGAAACAGGTCAATGCTAAACCAGTATTTTCTCAAATCAAGGAAACAGTCATTTCAGTGTTCCTGTTGGCTCTCTCCAGGGCTAAGGACCACAGGAGGTGGTGATGATGATTATGATGGCAGTGATGATGATGACAACGATGATGATGGTGATGGTGTTGGTGATATTGATGATGATGGTGTTGGTGATGGTGATGATGATGGTGGTGATAACAAGGTAAATGGCAACAATGAGGGCATCGCCAATTGATTGGCTATCAAATGTTTGTTATGTATCAATCAGGACAGAAGAGTACGTGCTACTCAAGGATTGTCCTGATGACCAGTAGCATTATCATCCTATGGGATCCTGTTAGAAATGCAAATGCTTGGACATCACAACAAGGCATACTATGTCATAATTTGGGGAAGTTGAATCCAGAAACACAGTTTTAATAAGCATTCAAATGATAATTATGCATGCTTAAGTTGGAGAAGCAGTGGCTAAGTTATGATGTGGTAACAAGCTCAAAATCTCAATGACTTAAAACATCCAAGGTTCATTTCTTGATGACACTTTGGGTCCTTAGGGGTCAACTGTGGGCTGCTTGTCATGTCACCCAGGGACCTACAGCAGCCCCATCTGGAATACTGCTGGTGGCTATGGCAAAGGAAAAGAGACAGACAAAATATGCTCTGGCTCTCAACCTTCCAGCCAGAAGGAGCATGTCTCTTCTGATCACTGATAAGCCGAACTAAGCACTTTAATCTGCTATTACTCCATCTTTGGCAACTGTCTTCTCCCCAGCAATGTCTCCTGTGTGACAAGTTTATGTTGAAAATATTCATACTTATTTTTTCTTTTCTCCTCACCTCAACTCAAAACAAATATTTTTCTAAAAGAGAAGAATAAAAGATTTTGCATTGATTTGCTTGGATTTGTTCACTGAATGTTTATTTCTTCATAGCTCGATTGGAGATTAATCCGGGTGATGTTACTTCCTAATATAAAATTTCATCTAGGTGTAAATGAATGGGTGACAGTGTTTGCTTCACTTAAGATGCTCTTTTATTACCATACTATAATTATAATGAACAGAGTATGTTGGATGGCTTTATGGAAGCAGCAATCATAACAACAATAAAATGCTTTTATATTAGCCTCACTTGAACCTACCTTGGAGTACGTTTTACAAAGAGGTGTTAGGGGATTGGAGTTTAAGGGAATCACAAAAGTCTAACTAAATGTCCTGCCAGAAATAAAGGAAGAAGACCATGAAAGGATGGATTTAATTCTATACAGAGATTCTTTTTTTATTTTGTTAAAAGTCACATTTTCGTTTCCTGCTAGAAAATAACCAGCTCCCCATTTACTCTCGAGCCTGAATCACTATGACACAGCAACAAAGAAGAGCTTATTTCAGATTTTTAAGGAAATTACTATCATAAAATCACATAAAGAGTATGGATGACATCCGAAGACCTTCATAACAAGGTGGGTTTGAATCTCAGTTTACAGGCTCACATTTAGAAAAAAACTCCAAAGTAATTTTAGTTTTGGTTCTACGTCTTGCTGTTGTTTCTTTCTCATCTCTGATTTCTCAAGGATTGCAGGAACCTCATCTCAGCCCTTTCAGGGCTGCCCTCCCCCTGTTCTGAGCCTGTGTCTAAGGATTAGAGATATTTTTGTTGTGATAAGACATCGGCTCCTCAAGCTATCTGAACAAAGTAGCTGTCCTTTGTGCCTGGGATAGGATTTAAATTCTGGCTTGATTCTGAAATTTACTCTATTTTCTATTACCCTTCTCTGCAAAACTGGATAGTTTTATGTGAGCTAAGCAGAAGCAGCAACTTTTCCTAATTGGAACCTGGTTCTGTTGCCTTTTCCTGCAGTTCAAACACCAAAATTCTGTTTCTCTGGCTTCGTGAGCTCCTGTGTTTTGCACATTATTTTTTCTCTGCACATGTCAAAGCATAACAAAATTTTGTATGTAAATTTCACTGTTGGTGCCCAGAAAGCGATACCCCGAAGTGAAGACCTCAGAAGCAGCCTCAAAAGCAAAGTTTTTCTCTGACCTTCTCTTGCCCTCCTGTCTCTCTGCCTCATTCTCCACTGAGAAAAGCCATAGAAACTAGAATACCCCTCCCTCAAGGCAGGTAATAGATATACTCTAATCTCCCCTCCTGCTTTTTTGTCTTGTGTCTGGCCATAAAGAAATTCTCCAAACTATCTTGTCTAATTGTAGGTCATAAGATCCTCATTCCAGAAAGGGTCTGTCCCATTCCCCAAAGGAATGAATGCTGCACAGAGAGGCCAAGAAGAATTGAACAGACAGGACTTGCTGGATTTCTCTACTCAGTATATTAGCATTAGACCATTCCTTTCTTGTCCAATCATATTTCCACATGGCTATGAATGCTTCATAGACCCTAAGCATAAAAATAGACAGTTTCCCCTATACTTTTGGATCTTCATTCTGAAGGCTCCCATGTCATGTAAAATTATGATATAATAAAATCTGTTATGTCTTTTCTCCATATTAATCTCTGTTTATTAGTTGATTTTTCAGAAAGAACATTCAGGGGGTTGAAGAGGATGTCTTCCCTTGGCTCCTATATTACTATTCAATTTTTTTTTTTCTTAACTAGTGAATGCATTCATATCTCTTATCTTAACTTTCCTAATATAATTATAAAGTGGTTTAAGCAGGTGAGTTCATTTACAAATGAGAGATCTGAAATGCAGGGATTTTCAGGGTTCACATTGTTAAAGGCAAAGCAGGGATATCGCTACAGGTGTTCTGGGCAGCAACCCTATTCTTTCTGGCACAATGCAGTTAGAATTAAAGTGTTCAATCCATCTGTTTCTCTCTAGTTTCTGTTACACTAATTTGTTTCCAATAATCTTGGGGATCGCACGTATTTTAAAGGTAAATTTTAATTTTATCTTCATTAAAAATTGTAAGGGGCCATGCAATGGACTTAAGTCATCAGCAACCTTTCTTCTTAAAAATTGAAATTTTATGCCCTAGAATATCACTCTGAACTTGTGAAGCACCCAAACATGGACCCGAACTATAAGAGTCATTAAAAGGAACACATTTCTGAGAATTTTGCACCAATCCAGCTCTGCTGAAAAACATTATTAGGTTATAGTTAAGTAGGACGATTCTAGAATAAGGTAAAACTGGATTTGAATCTTACTGCAGTTTGACCTTGGATGGGTTAATAAACATTCGTTTCCTTGGTCCCCTCACTGTTAAACAGGGAGGCTGGTGGTATACACACAATGGTTATTATGAGGATTTTAGACAGTAGTTCTTGTAGGTTGCACAAAGCGGCATCCAGCATGCAGAGGCACTCAGTCAGTGTCAACTCCTCAACATCATTTATCATGATCATTATCATCACCATCACCCTCATCATCGTTTTGAACAATAGATACTGTCAATCTAAGTAAGTGACAGATAAGATTCTAGGTGATTCTTTCTACTCTTAGGGAACCCATTAATTCTCACCAGTGGCAACTTAACTGACGTACTTCTAACAACTTACCACGAAGGCTACTGAAGTTCGGTTCCTATGAAAGGCTGTAATGTTCAGAGTCAAGCACAACTTGATTTGGATCTTGGCTCTCCACTAATAATCTTTGTGCACTTGGGCAAGCGTCTTAACCTCTCTGAACTTCAGTTTTCTCATTTGTAAAATGAAAACAAATCACTGGGAAGGTTAAGGAATAATGAGACAATTTATAGTGAAAGTGCCTAGTTCCTAGGAGAAGCCCCACCAACACCAGTTTCTTCTTCTTTTTCTGCTCCTTTCTTTTTTGGATTTGGTAGAAAAATGCAGTTGTGGGCACAGCTTTCATATACTTCTAATGAATATTGACAACTTGATCCAACTTACTATTATCTCAGTACTTCACTGATTCACTGAACCCAACCAGGGTTTAAAGGGCAGCACCGGGCAGATGTTGCTGCCTGTCGAGGTCTGTCTGCTGGGGCACGGAGGAGGGTGACTAGTATTGGACTTCATGTCACCACCCGTGGGAGAGCTACAACCAGAAATATGGGGGGAAACCATCTCTCAATACACTTGCAGACTCCTATTTACACAAGCTGGATATTTATTGATTATCTATCATGTGTTCAGCAGTACAATAAGCACCTTTACACTCACTACATCAATTAGCTATAACGTTACCTATGTGATTGACTTATTCCTATGTTATAGATGAGAAATATAAGTTTCAGAAGGGCCCAAGTGTAATCACATAGATAAATTCCCAAAGTAGCCCTATAAAACAACTAAGCTACAATTTAGTGCACACACACAGCTATACCTACACACACTTACATTTATATCTATCTATCTCTCCATTGGAAGAAAGACAGATGCACACAGAGATACAGGCAGAGGCGGACAGATATATCTCCCTGACAAGCTGTGACCCTAGCTGCTTTTCATTAAAACCGAAATTGATATTTATTTCCAGTGATAGCTTTGGCTCTTTTTTTGACACATTCATTAAATAGTTTCCATTATTCATTTTACTGAAAAAAAACTCTGTAACACAATTTTGATGAGCAAATTATTTCCTTTGATCTTTAAAACTTTTCCTTTAATTCCTCAATAGTGACTGTCCCCAAAGAATTGCAAGCAAATGCCCATTCTTGCAGTTTACATATTAATTACACCTCATTCCATGCCTACTATGTGGAATCTGAAAATTTGATCATCCCTAAATGAAATAGCCAGCTATCATGACTACTTAATTATAGGAGTATTCAAATTGTTAACTTAATTTCACATTTATGGTGGAAGACAGAGGGACCATGTGGACTGATGGGTCTCCTCCGTGTTCAGTGCCTTTAGAAGGAGCACATGCTTTCCACTCTTCCCAAGTGTAACCCATTTACTCACTCATGCTATCTACAGGTATTTGAATTTGGGACATCTTGAGTTTTTGTAAAGGTTATGGAATTTCTGTCTGACACATACTCTCTTATCAGCTAAAGGCTTAATACTACAATAGCTCATTTTAATATGGAATAACACATATCATTCCTCTAAAGAGATGTCACATATTGGTATTAGTTTGCTTTTAGTTCCTTCCTAACACATTAATTTATTGATAGAAAGAACATACTATTTAATTGAATTTTAACGGCATAGTGTTATTTACGTTTACATTTATTCATACCATCAATTCATGATATTTGATATTATTTTCCATACACAGTAGTGACATATATTCTCTCTTTAAAATAAACGTATCTTGAAATAATAATGGAGGTTCTTAATAAAGTAAAATTATGACATTATTATTCAAATGGCAATGTTCAGAAACAGATATAGGGCTTGGCCTGTAGTTACTGTTCTGTAAAGTCAGGTCTCTTTTTCACAGGTGGCAGGACTGCAGCTGTTACTCCTAGAGTTTGGGCCTTTGCTCCCTTCTGGCATCTTTGGTTTTGTTTTTTGAAAGATGTCCTAGGAAACAATCACCAGGGATGCCACCGGCTACATGGGGGTTCCCATACAAATGATGACTTCACACCGCTTTCTCAAATATAAAAGAACATGGACTCATTTGGGATCATCACTGTCACTAGGGGTAATAACTTAGCTGGCCCTGGAGGAACAAGATAACTTTTTTTCCATGTCCCTCTCCAGCCAGCTAGGTCACAGTGCAGCAACCTGTTAAGAAGCATTTCCAAAGAAAGAAATGCAATTGAATCACTTATCCCTTTACAGTTGGGATGTGGGCTGACATAGCTACAGAAATAAATACATAAATCTTGTACTTAAACTAGAGTAAGAACATGCTATGTATAGCATCACTTTGAAAGACATATAATGGTAATATATGTGTCTTTGAGAGTTTAAAAGAACAGTGAGAACTGGACCACTGAGGGGAGGGAGAGGAAGCTCTGCCTGCAGTGGAAGATGTAAGCTCTAGCTCCTCCTGTTAGGTCTGTTGTCCTCAGAGGTCATGCTGTCAGTCCTTCTAGTGCCCCTGGGTGACTCTCATCCTATTAGTCACCCAGTAAAGAGGGAACAGGAAAAACGAACACACACAAAAAATCACTGTCTAGTGTATCAACTGTTACGGACACACCAAACAGTGATTAAGACCCAGTAGGATGGGCTGCCTTGACATCAGGGTAAACTGGGGGCCTCACATGGCCTATGCAAGTTCCTTTCGGTGTTCTGCTCCCATGGACAAGATCCCCCAGCCAAGCTACACTTCTGACCATGGGGATCAGGTACAGTTCCTATTTAACCCTGAGTAGCAAATTTCATTCTCTGCTCACTCGCAAAATTATTGACACAAGCCAAACACATTCTCCTGTGGGAACCAGGGGGCTGCCCACCCTCTTGTCACTACAGAGCTGCCTCCACAGCCACTGCTAGTTCCCTCTGTTCCTGTGTAAAACCCTCTGTGCAGCCCTGTGTGTGGCATACAGTGTCCTCCTCCTGCAGGCTGTAAGTTTACAGGAGTGATAAACTACTGTTAATCTCATCTGTTCAGGGTTAGTGGTCAGTGCTCGGCTATTCCCATAACCCTAGTGTGGAAATCCCTCTCTCACCAGCAGAGTGATCAGGAGATGATTCAAACAACTTTTTCCCCTTCCACATAGTATTTTTGTCCTGACTTAAGAAGGGTCTTTTGGCTAAATTCTGAGGTAGGAAAGATAATGCAAACTTTATACTCAAGTAGAAACTTCATACTCAAGTGCATGGATTTAAAGGCATATGCTGTGTGATGTGGAAACAGGTGTGACTCAGCCTAGGTAGGGTCCAACACAGAGACCCTATTGTCCGGAATCAGGACTTGTACTCACCCTCTTGGCTGGGAAAGGAATCTAAGAGAATATTTGAATGCAAGTTTTAAATAAGTTTCTCACTTCTGGTATTAAGGCAAAGTTTGAATACGAAGGGCATAAAATATTTGCCAGATTTATTATTCATTGGCTGTAGTATTTGCACAAGAGGCTAAATTCCATAATTAGAAGATTTACTGCTGAAAAAACTCACTATATACAGCTGTCTTTCAAGAATTATAACATTAGCTCTAGTAAATAGTATGAGATCCCCAGAAGGTAAAAACCTTCCCAATAGTTGTGAAAAATGAAATATGTTTCAAATAAATACTTCACAGCTTTTTAATTGAAAATACTCACCACTCTCTGGTAGAATTTCAGGAGGCATCCCTTTCCTTATCTGGTCTTTGTAGGTTCAGCTAGGATAATTGTAAATAATTACCTAAATGTCAAAAATGTCTTATCTGCCAATGAACCAATATACTGCCATGTAATTAGCAGAAAGGAAAGATAATGACATGCAACTTCAGTTTGGAGATGACTTTCCCTTTCCTCTGAAGGAACACATAATTAGCAAGATTCAGAAAAAGTGATGGAAGTAGATTTACGTGTGTTGATATGGAACAATCTTTAAAATTTATAGTTGAACAGCAAAAAGTAAGGATCATAGCTAAGGATAGGGTCTGTTTCCAAATATATTTTTTAAAAGGTACTATATACTTGGATATGGACTGGATAACTCTGGAAGGGTGTACACACAAAAACAAAATTTAATAATGACTATCTATGGAGACAACCACTGAAAAGCTGTATGATAAGGTAAAGAATTTTTTTTTAAAGCAGAATGGAGAGCCCAGAAATAAATCCACACATTTATGATCAACTGATTTTTTACAAGGGCACCAAAAACACAGAGTGGGGGAATGGCACTCTCTTCCAAAAATGGTGCTGGCAACACTGGACATCCACATTAGAAGAATGAAATTAGACCCTTATCTCACCTCATATACAAAAATTAACTCAAATTGATTGAAGATTTGAATGTGAGACATGAAACCATAAAGCTATTAGAAGAAAATATAGGGCCAATAGGTATATCAACATCTCCATGATGTTGGTCTGGGCAAAGATTTTTTGGATATAATTCCAAAAATACAGGCAATGAAAGCAAAAATAGAGAAATAGAATTGCATCAAACTAAAAAGTTTCTCTACAGCAAAGGAAATAACAGAGTAAAGAGACAGTTTATTAAATGGGAGATAATATTTGCAAAACAAACATCTGATAAAAGGTTAATATTCTGATAAAAGATTAATGGATAAAATATATAAGGAACTCAAGTTGGCAACCAAAAACAAACAAACAAAAATCAAAATAATCTGATTTTTAAAAATGGGCAAAGTACCTGAAAATATATTTCTCAAGAGATGATATATAATGGCCAACAGGTATATCAAAAAATATTCAACACCAGCAATCATTGGAAATACAAATTAAAGCCATTATGACATATCACTTACACCCTGTTAGGTTGTATGTTATAAAAAAGGCAAGAGATAACAAGTGTCGGAGAAGAAGTAGAAAAAAGGGAATCTTTGCACACTGTAGTTGGGAATGTAAATTAGTACAGCCATTATGGAAAACAGTTTGGAGATTCCTCCAGAAACTAAAAATGGAACTATCATATGACCCAGCAATTCCATTAGTAGATATTTATCCAAAGGAAAGGAAATCAGTATCATAAAGGGATGTCTGCACCCTTCATGTTTATTTCAGCACTATTCACAATAGCCAAGATATGGAATCAACCTCAGTGTTCATCAGCAGATGAATGGATAAAATAATGTGGTATATACACAAAATGGAATACTACTCAGATGTAAAAAAAAAAAAAAAAAAAAAAAATCCTGTAATTTGTGGCAACATGGATGAGCCTGGAAGACATTATGTTAAGTGAAGTAATTCAAGCACAGAAAGATAAATACTACATCTTCTCACTTATATGTGGGAGTTAAAAAATTGGGACTTACAGAAGTAGAGAGTAGAATTGTGGTTACTAGAGGCTGGGAAGTGTAGAGGGAAGCAGGGATAGGAAGAGGAAGGTTAATGGATAAAAACTAGCAGCTAGATAGGAAGAATGAGTTCTAGTGTTTATAGTACTGCTAAGTGACTGTAATTAGAAACATTTTATTGTACATTTTCAAATGGCTAGAAGAGAGGAGTTCAAATGTTCTCAACACAAAGAAATGATAAGTGTTTGTCGTCATGGACATGCTAATTACTTTGATTCGATCATTACACATTGCATACATGTATTGAAAGATCACTGTGTACCCATAAATATGTACAATTATTACATGTAATTTATTTGTACATTTAATTAATTGTACATTTAATTGTGCCTGCCAATTAAAACAATTTAAACCAAAAAAATAAATAAAAGGATTTTTTAAATGCATTTTTCTTCCTGTATGCTCCTTTGTACTGTTTGATTTATTCCTATCATGAACAACATATAGTTTTCTGTTTCTAAATCACGTACAAACATTGATTAATGTTATTGCCTTCTGGCTAAATCATAACTATAGAGACATTTATATTACCAAACATTTCTTTCTTATTATGAGACAGACAGTATACTAAGTATTTCATGCATGTTGCTTCATTTAATCTTTATGACATTTCCCAAAGAAAATACATATTAAGCAGTCCCATTTTATAAATCGGGAATGGAGGCTGAGGAAGGTTAAGTAATCACCCAAAGATACAGACCAGTCACCCTGGTCTCCAACCCTGCGCTGTCTGCCCTCAGAGCCTGCTTAAGCAGTGCACTTCAAAATCCTCTCAATTTCAGACAGGTTATGGGCTGGAGTCTCACATGTGTATTTTTATGACTCATTTGCTGAAATCTCTAGTTTTAAAGATTGCTATCAAGAAAACTGGGCTACAAATTGAGTATGATTTCCAACAGGAAATTTTTTATTGGACTTTAAGTACCTTAGACTCATTTCATATTTTAACTTTTTTTCAAAATCAATAACCAAAGAAAAATTTCTAAATTGCTAAAATTATTTTTTAAATAGTGTTTTGTTTTTTTACAGCAGCTAATTTCTAGTTTTAATACTGCCATTCCATCTTTAATCTTTTGACTAAATTGTCTGATGGTAAATTGCATATATTAAAATAGTTACTTGCAAATTTTACTAGTAAATCTCACTAGTAAATGTCAACTATGACATTTTCCCCATATAAGTGGTTCAGTGAAGCAAAATGGCATTCATTGATCTAAAATTAAGTAAATATTTGATAAAATCTATTATATATCCAATTCGGGGAAGCAAAGGAACTCAGTCTTTTAAGCTGGTGTCAAACTGCCCAGAGCTGTTTTGTTGAACTTGTTAATTCTTATTATAAATGGTTAGTAGTAACAGTAATTGTGATTTTTGCATGAAAGTACCTGGATGGAATGCTTAATGATGCTCTACAAAATCTATTTTTTCCTCTTCTTCTAGGACCATTACCTATGAGAGAGGAAAATAATAGGTCTTGTATGTAAAAAGCAAGTTCACTTAGTGTACTAAACTTAGAGAAATATAAAACATTCCATTCATCTATGTATACGTTGAAGGACAAGGAATATAAAACTATTTATTAATATAATGATAAATAATACAATCAGTTATATATTATGATGATGATTATGGTCAATTAAGAATGAAAGTGAGGGAATAGCAGGCAGAAGCTGAAAGAATGAGGACAGAACAATAGCAGCTGTTGAAAATCAGGATAGCCCAGTCTGTCTGGCGTGGGCTCCATCCCATGAGGCTCTAGTGGAATTCCTGCAGCTACAAGAGCAGAAAAATGAATGTGGTGAATCTGGGTTGGTGGGGGGAAGGTGTTACATGTTTGAAAAATAACATCCATTTTTGACCTGCCAAGGAACCTACACACTGATTTTTTTTTCAAAAATTTTTTGTATGAATGCCTTTTAAAAAATCTTTCTTATTTATTGAAATTTTTATTGGAGTATGTAACTTTACACAAAGTTGTAAGACAATACAGAGAGACAACGTGTACACCATACCCACTTTCTCCCAATTGTAACATTTTGCAAAAACTGTAATGTAATATCACGTTAAAGATATTGACATTGATGAGAATCCACCAATCTCATTCAGAGTCCCCTGTTTTTATTTGTACTTGCACGTGGGTCGCCGGGTGGGGAGAACAGTTCTACACAATTTTATCCCATGAGTTAGTTCTTGTATCCACTACCATAGTCAGGATCCTGGGCATTTGCATCACCACCAGGATCCCTCCAGTCTTCAGTCTCCACTGGTTTACAAAGTTACTTATTCTTTCACCCTGTTCATTGAGGTTGTTTCATCTATTTGGAATATAGTCAGACTCTTTTGCTACATTAACTTTCATTGCATTCCATCTTTACATCTTAAATGATTTTTTTTTTAATCTTAAATATATTCATAGTTACTCTGGGTGTTCTATATTTTTACAGGTGTTGACAAATTCTTAATTCCTTGAATTTGTTATCATAGTTATCATGGTATCATTAAGATAATTCATTTCTCTAAAAAAATCCTCTTCGCTTTACCTATTCAACCCTTTATTAACCATCTCTTTAGTTTGTCTTTTCCAGAATGTCACATAATTGGAATCACAAAGTATCTATATAAAATTAGCTTCTTTTACTTAGCAATATGCACTTAAGATTCAACCATGTTTTTTAATGGGTTGATAGCTCATTTCCTTTTATTGTACCAAAGTTTTTTTATTTTTTTATTTTTTCTTTTTTCACATTCACTTATTAAAGAACATGTGGTTGCCTCCAGATTGGGGTAATTATTTTCAGAAATTGTTTTAAACATTTGTATGCAACATTGTGTGTGGGCATAACTATTCAAATCAGTTAGGTAAATACCAAGGAGTGCAACTGCCGAATTTTATGGCAAAAGAATGCTTAGCTGTGGAGTTTACTAACATTTATAAAGCAAATGTATTTCACAGGGCCTAGTTTCCAAAGCCCTGTAGTTTCAGGTATAACCCAACTTTTAAAATTACATATAGAAATGTTAAGCTTGCAAGAGACTTTCCCCAGGCTAAAGTCTCTGTTGTAGATAAAGAATTGTAACACAGCAAAGTTGCAGGTTCAAGGACAGACGTTCTTGGTGCAGGTTAACCTAAAGTTGCTTTATTGCTATGTAAAAATACTGAGGAAACTGCTGTAGGAAAAGATAATATTTGCTAAGAAAAAGATTTTGTTGGTGGATTGACTTAACCTTTTGCAAACTGCATTATGGAATGTCACTTTGTTATTTCACTGATGCTACTGGTCCTTGTGTTCTTTGTAATGATTAAAACAATTGAATTTTCTTGTGAAACTTCCTTGTCTTTACAATAAAAGGGAGAGCCTAACTTTAAATCAGGCAGACACATTCAATTTTTCTCCTCCACATGGGGAAATTACTGCAGTGTAGTCTGTCCGGGCCTCCGTGCATACACAGTGCTTAAGTAATCACGTAATTCTTTTTTCCGTCTCCGTTACACAAGGAAAAGAAGTGTAACAATTAGCTTTGTAAGAAACTGCCATATTGTTTTCCAAAGTGGCAGTGATGTTTTGCATTTCTGCCTGCAATAAAATAGAGTTCCTATTTCTCCACAACCTGGCAGTAGTTGTTATTGTCTTTATTTAGATTTTGGACATTCTAATAGGTATGTAGTGTGTAATATCATTTATTCTCCATAGCAGTATCATACAAAATAGTTTCACTGCCATAAAATTCCCTTGTGCTACATTTATTTAACCTTCTTCCCCTCTCACCCTAACTGCCCAGAAACCACTGGGGTTTTTTTTGGTGGGGGGGGGGGGGTTTACTGTCTCCATAGTTTTGCCTTTTCCAGAATGTCTTACATTTGGAATCATACAGTACATCATCTTTTTGGATTGGCTTCTTTCAATCAGTAATATGCATTTAATTCCTGCATGTCTTTTCATGGCTTGCTATATAATTTCACTTTATTGGTGAATAATATTCCACTGTCTGGATGTATCCCAGTGTATACATCCATTCACCTAATGAGAAACACATAGGTTGCTTCTAAGTTTTGTCAGTCACGAACAGAGGTGCTATAAACATTCTTAGGAAGGTTTTTGTGTGGACATGTTTTCAACTCATTTGGGTCAATGCATAGGAGGATGATTGCTGAATCCTATGGCAAGTCCATGTTTAGCTTTGTAAGAAACTGCCAAACTGTTTTCCGAATTGGTTGTATCATTTTACGTTACCACCTGCAATGAATGCAAGTTCCTGTTGTTCAGCATCCTCACCAGCATTTGGTGTTGTCAGTGTTTTGGATTTTAGCCATTCTAGGGAGTGTGCAGTGTTAACCCATTGTGATTTAATTCAATAAGATATAATTTATGATTTCCTAATTATGTACGATGTTGAGCATATTTTCCTATGTTTACGTGCCATCTATACGTTCTCTAGTGAGGTATCTCTTTAGATATTTTGCAGATTTTTAAATTGAGTTGTTTTCTTATTTTGAGTTTTAAGAGTTATTTGTAAATTTTAGATAGAAGTCCTTTATTTCTTTTATATGCATTTTGCACAACTTTTCTTCCAATCTGTGGCTTGTTTTTTTTTTTTTTTTTTTTTTTTTTTGGCTCTTTTAACAGTGCCTTTCTCATAGCATAAGTTTTTAATTTTAATGAAGTCCAACTTATATTTTTTCTTTCGTGCATCTAACTTTTTCGTTGTGTCCGAGTTCTTTCCTTCTTTCTGTCTTTCTTTCTGTGTTTCTTTTTTAAGGCATATGATCTTTCGACTTTCCTATACCGTCCATTGAAAAGACTGTTGATTTTACATTGAATTGGTTTTGTACCTTTGTCAAAGATCAAATATCAATTGAATAGTGAGAAATTGGTAAAGGGCCACGGAAAATGATTACATTGTGTAATGCTGAATATTCTAATTATCCTGATTTAAGCATCATATATTGCACACAGATATTGATATTCAAGTCTGTACCACACAGATATATATAATCCATTATGCTTAAAAGAAAAAAGAAAATTAAATATATTTGAGTTTTCTATTTCTGGTCTCTGCTCTGTTCCATAGATCTATATGTCTATTCCTTCACTAACATTATGCTGTATCAGTTATGTAGTCTTATATGAATTTTTGATATCAGGAGTTATAAGTCTTTCAACTTTTTTCTTCTTCTATATTGTGCTTAGTATACTAGGTATTTTACCTTTCCACATAACTTTAAGAATCAGTTTGCCGATATTTATAAAATGTTTGCTGAAAATTTGATTGGGAATGCATTACATCTATAGATCAAGTTAAAAAATGTCATCTTAATGTCAATTTTCCAATCTATGAACAGGGAATATTTCTCCACTTATTAGATTATAATTTTAAAAAATCAGTTGTGTAGTTTTTCATTTATTGGTCCCTTGTTTATTATTTGTTTATTAGTTCAAGGAGCTTTATTTTATATATTGCTTTTTATTATATTTCATTATCTTTTTGTTCTATTCTATTTTTATTTTATTTTATTTGTTTATCAGTTCGAAACGTTTTATTATTGATTGTTTAGGATTTTCTACATAGACAATCATGGTATCTATGAATAGAGACAGTTTCATTTCTTCCTTTCTTACCTGACTACATTTTGTTTTTACCCCTTGTCTCATTCACTAGTTAGAACTTCTAGCATGATGCTGAGTATGAATGTGAGAGAGGACATCTTGCCTTGTTTCTGACCTTAGGGGAAAAGCTTTGATTTTCTCACTATTTAAGTATGATGCTAGCTATATGTATTTTTTTTATTTTAATGTTCTTTATCACATTGAGGAAGTTTCCCTCTATTTCTAGCTTGCTAAGAGTTTTTAATCACAAGTGGGTGTTAGATTCTGTCAAGTACTTTTTCTGCATCAATTTACATGTGCATGACATTTGGTCTGCTGATGTGGTAGATGACATTGATTGGTCTTTGAATGTTTTTGCTTTTTTACTATCATTATTTTTTAATTCACACAAAATAATTGTAAATATTTATGGGTTACAGAGCTCTGATCTAATACATGTATAAAATGCGTGATGATCAAATCAGGATAATTATCATATTCATCAGTGCAAAAATTTATTATTTCTTTCTGATGACAGTATTCGAGCTCTTCTCTCCCAGCCATTTGAAAACATACCATACATTATTTTTTTTATTATAGACAACTAGCTCTACTAGGTGTAAATTTTTAGAACTTATTTTTCCTATCTTGCTATAATTTTGTATCTGTTAGTAGACCTCTTCTTATGGAATGTTGAACAAGCATTTCTAACATGGAATAATCCCACTTACTCATAGTGTTTAATTCCTTTTATATGTTGTTGAAACCAATTCAGTAATATTTTGCTGAGGATTTTTATGTCTACGTTAGGAAGATATATTGTACTTTTCCTCTCCTTAAAGTCTTTTAATGCCTTTATCTGGTTTTGCTCTTAGGGTAATAATAATCTCATTGTGTTTGTTGGCTTTCCTCTCTCCCACCTCTCCTTTCTATATCTTTATTTAATAATTTTATATTAATTTATTTTATAGCTCTTAGCATACCAAACTCAACTTCTAGCAAGTCATCAGAATTAGCATTTAATTGTTACTCTCAGTTTAGCTTTCCAGCAGCTTCATCGGCTTCTGGCAATCTGATCTTGGTTGTAATTGGATGCTCCTATCTCCCCAAATTTCTGGTGGCAGCTTTTCCTTCAACCTCAGTTCTCTAACTGTCCAAGAAGTCTTTGATTTTTAGCTTGCCCAGGTTTTCCTTGTTGTCAAGACTGGAGTGACAATTTCAAAGTTCCTTATATGTCAGAGCTTAGGCTAGAAATGCCACAAGCAGTAGTTTATTTCATCAAGGGGTTATGCAAACTGAAAACATGAGCATCCTCCACTTTTGAACACATCCTCCTGTGAGGGTGTTTTGAGCATCCTTCAGTGAACACAGCCCTGGTCACATATCTCTTCTGCTTCCCCAGCTCTGGATGAGCCTCAGAATAAGACAGACTCTGTGGTGGGAAATTTGATGTCTTTACTAATTATACTCCACCGGCCTCTTCTGACTTTATTTCTGGCCAACCCTCTGCCATTGGGGCCACTCCTTCAAGTGCTGTCAGCAGAGTTGCATGGTGCTTAACAACCACAGCTCCTGAATCAGACTGTGGTTTAATTCCTGGTTCACCACTTACAAGATGCAGAAAATCAGGCTTTTTTTCTTTAATCCCCCCAATTCCTCTTTTCCCCTACTTACAGAATGGAGGTTATAATATCCCCTTCCTCCTAGATGAGCGTTACCTATTCTTACTGTTATCCTTGAATGCACAGCTGAAATATTGCCTCCACTCTGACTACTACTCTCTCCTAGTTAATTGGTACTTTATGGTGCACCTCTAGCAATTTTCATGCAGGTGCACTGCAGTCCGTATCATAGTCGCATGGTTAATGGTTTATTTGTCAGTAAGATTGCCACATAAATTAGAGTAAGATCAATTAAGTTTCAATTTCAAATAGACAACTTTTTAAAAAAATATATAAGTATGTCCTCAATATTTGACAGGGTATATGAACACATACTGCACGGGGTATACTTATCTTAAAATAACTATTCATTGTCAAGTGTATGGGGCATGCTGTATTTTTATTTGCTTAATCTGACATTATGAGTCAATCACCCTGGATGGGCTGGGAGTTCCATGAAGGGGGGGGGGCATAGTCAGTCTCCTTTTTCTCTCCCATGTCTGCCATTTGGTGATCTCGGCAAGTATTTGATGATTAATATTCAAGAAATATACAGACAAATTCCAGAGAGGTTTTTTTCAAAACACAAATCTGAACACAGCAGGAAATGTTTCTATGGCTACTCACTCCCAGTGCCTACAGAACAAACCTTCTCAATATGATGACAAAGTCTATGCACATTCGGTCCCCACACTGTTCTTCAAAGTAAAATCCCATGTTCCCCTTCACCCTCAGCCTGCAGCCACACTGAGCGGTGTTTATTCCTTCAGGATCACTCTGCTGCCTCCATCCACAGGGAGTTCTCATGTGATGTTCCCTCTGCCTGGAATGCTGTTCCCTCCCACGTGTCTTGTGAACTCATGTACCACTCAGATCTCTAGATAACTGCTACTTCTTCAAGGAAATCTCTGTAGAAGTTCTTGACTAGTACGGTTCCTCCCATTAACAGCTTTTGTTATAGTTTCAATTTTCCTTTTAATTATGTAATTGTTTGATTTACATTTTTTTTCCTCAGCTGGACTGCCATGAACTCCATGATGTTCTGGCCTATTCAATAATAATGGTGTCTAATTAATTGATTAATTAAGTCCAACTGATAATTAGTGGATGTTAACAATGTTTGCAATATCATTCTAAACAATCTAGCTACAAATAGTGATTGAAGGCTTATACTTTTCCAGGCTCTGTCACTCTCTTTGAAGATATTAAAAAACAAAATGCTAATAGAGTTTATAGACTGAGAGATGCAGATAAAAATCAGAGACAGATTAGAGACAAGAGTTTTCCAAATGTTTTAAGAAAAGTTTTGATAAGTGTTCTAATAATATTAAATATTATTTAGAAAGTAAAAGTAAACATATGCATATATGTGTGTGTGATATATATTGCATGTATGGGAAAGTGTATATGAATATACATAAATATATATATGCATATGATTAATATTATCACACACATATATTCATATGTGTGTTTGTGTGTATATATATTTGTTATATTTTGTTGTTCAGAAATGGTGTACCCTGACTATATGAGTCATGATTTCATTGAGAACATAAGAATCATTTGGAATATTTTCCATTTATGATCATATATTTATATTCTGTATTTTTCTCATAATTTCAACATAATATTATGATTTTAGTTGATGTTTATTATATATTAAATATTTATGGTTCAAAAACAAATTATTATTTAATGTGGCCACTCATTAAATCTTATATGCTTTTCTATGTGATTGGAAATAAATTATTTTATAATGGTCCAAGAGTCAAATCTATTTGAGAAATATTGTTTTAGATAATAAGTCATTAGGTGTTAATGTCAAATAGATACCTGTAACAAAATACTATAAAATTAATGACTTACATGGGGAATGTATCTGTAATTGAGGAGACATCTAACTGTGCATTAATATAATTCAATATACAATTAGTACTACACCTGACCATTAACAATTAAAGGCACAGAGTGAAAAAATCCACACTCTCCCTCAAAACATTCCTAATAACAGTGCACAAGTCAATAAAAGTTTGATATTTGCATGTTTCCAAGACAGCGTTACTGTAATAAAAAAAAAATTACAGATTTTACCCAAATGTGAAGTTTTAGTGAGCCCATCTATATTTGTATTAATATTTCAATCATTATTTTGAAGAAATGACCACATTATGATTTAATATACCTAATTTTTTTTTTTAGATCAGTGGTTTTTAAATTGTTTACCATGAAACCTTAGGTTCCAAATAGTGAGTACTGAGTTTGGTGACTGGGTATTGGAAAAATTGAGGGGATAGGTAATTTGGTGTAAAATCCATGAGATTTTGACAGGAGAAGCAGACTTTTTGTTCAGACTCCAGGTCAAAAGGCAATGCTGTTACTAAAAAAAAAAAAAAAAAAAAGAACCTGACAAAGATGTGAGAAGAGGTCCATCTTCTGTTATGCTCTCCACTCATGAACACAGTGACTTAAAACGTAAGGGCATTTGCTCTTGGTGTGAGGTGCACGGTGGCACTTAACTTGAGATGCACTTACCGTCAGGGTTGGTTCGGCAGCTGCGTGATGCTCTCAGAAACCCAGTCTCTTTCCTTCCTTTCATTCTTCCTTCCATATCATGCTTCCTTTCTTCCCAAGACTGTCACTTCAAAGTCTCCAAGTGGCTGACTCAGATTCAGTGCCACATCCTCACAAACAGTGTGCACCAAGTGCATTCTTTGAGGCAGCACTAAGTTTACAGGAACTACATCTGTGTGTCATGGGCGTCCAAGATAGACATGCTAAGATGAACTTATCCAGGGAAGATCTACAGCTGAAGAAGTGACTGAGGTTTAGTAGGAAGTGATTATCGCATTCAATCAGATATTTCTGCTGTAAACACTTCCTTAAATCCAGACATGCTCAGGAGTGATTCATGCTTTCAAGACTTTTGAGAAAATAAAAGAATATGAGACCAAGTAAGTTATGAGTCCCAGTGAGGTGAATATAAGTGGAAATGGGTTAACCACTGTAAGGAAAACCGTCTTTTCTCCCATCAGACTGAATGACTATAAACAAGAAGATACATAGGAGAGCACGTCAATTCTAGATGGCACGTCTTCAGTGTCTCCTTTTTAAATTAATGCAGTCTATTTCTGATGTCAGTTTGATTTCTCCAGGAAACAGATGCCAAAGCAGAATAAGAAGTGTAAGATTTATTGAGAGTGGAATCTATGATAGAAAATGAAAAGAGAGCGAGAGTAGGAGGGGTGGTCCTGTCACAATGCAGGCATGACACCAGCAGAAGGAGAAGTTGAAGGAAGGAAGACAAGGTAGGCAGATGTCCAGACTGCAGTGCAGCTCTGAGAAAGGACTGGCCCGTCCATCATGGAACTCCTGTGGAAAGATCACCCATAGACTAGTTTCAAGTTGGGTAAAAATAGCCACAAGTGTCCCATGCTGATCATCAATGCACTGTGCTCCTTGCACAAGACTTTCTCGGAGAAGGATCTGAATGGCAAAATTTCATAGCAGCTTCACACTCCTTTTAAAAATATTTTATTTTAAGATATTTTACATTACAAATTAGGCAATGATTTTAGGGGAAAATGTAGAAAATGTAAATAAAAAAATAAATAAATAAAGGAAGGATTACTGACATTGCCTAAACTCTGCAGCTTAGGAACAAAATGTCTGACTGTCTGAGTCGTATTTTCCATGCAAATACAAACCTCTACATGTAGAATTTCACAGGAGTGAATGGCTACAGAAACGATGTCTTAAACTTCGAAATGATTTTGGTTTCAATTAACGTTTCTATGTTGATGTGACACATATAAAAAGGCACAATTCCAAACAAAATTTAACGTGAAAAAAATGAAGGAAGATTCTATGCTTCTCTGATTTGTTACTTACTTATGGGCACTGAACCCAAATTTATACAATGGACACGTATTTTTTAGGTGGAACCTTACTAAAGCCTATTAATACGTTTTCTGCCTGAGCTAAACTACCTGAGGAAACAGTTTTAAAGAATATGCCTCATTGCAGTGCTATTTCCTTCTATCTCAGTTTTATAAGCCCTTTTGAAATCTTTTACAGACCAAACCAGCAATTTTTAAACATGTCTCCTACATCGAAGTCAATTATCCATTAGTTAGTGAATTTTTTGGCTACTCTAAATTTGAGGAATGTTGTTTCTTTTTAAACTGTTTCAGCTGAATGCCTTCTTCCCCTAACCTCTGGTCAGTTATGAATTATGACTTGCTCTTCACATAATAGCAGGCATAGGGTCAGGCTGAAGTGTATTTTGGTAAAATCCTGAATAACTAAGAGTATTGAGCAAACTTTTCCCTCAAAAATTAATTAATAGCACATAGAAATTAATTTTACTTGGCAATGGGTAAGCAGATGCTGCAATTTTTTTACCAATTAAATTGTGACCCTGTTTCTGCATCTTCTACTTTTCTTCCTGAATAGTATCTTTTTTAACAAAAATGCTGATGCACAAGTATTCATACTGCTTAGTTTTTCTGTGTCCACCCTCTGTCATAAATGCCTTAATGAGAAATATAACTACTATTTCACTACCTACTGGAAACTTGATAAGCCAAAAAATAAAAAAGTATTTAACATATACACAGAGCAATACAGAGCACTTGTGCAAATTATAGGCATGGACAAATTCCTTCGCCTGAAGAAAAAAAAAAAGAAATGAAATTCAAAACTGTAAATAAAGCAAATGGAGATATTATCTGACATTAATGCAAAACTATATGAGTTTTGCAAACTAAATAATTGTAAATGTCCAAAGATATGCTATTTTCAAGTAACTTAGTTTTTTTCTTTTGCTTCTATTTTTTCACTTGCAGAGAAACACAGAAGTGTCCTTGCCAACAAGATGGATTATATAAATTTTTTATGACATTCAAGGATAGGAATGAGTAGCTTTATCTGCAGTTCTGTAGATGCTAGCAATTCATTTACCTCTATTTCCATGTAATGCTTTTTTATATTGAACTATGCAGTTTCACACTACTTTTGCTTTCAAACACAGATCTCACTGCCACTACCATCATCTCAACCACCATCACCAACACTACCATCATCACCCCATCATCATCACCTGCATCATCTCCAACATTATCATTACCACCAGCATCATCATCACCTCCCCATCACTGATGTCATCATCGCTACATCCACAATTATCACCACCAACAGCATCATCACCACTATCATCATAATCACATCCACCATCACCATCACCACTATCATCATCTCCGCTATCACCACCAACATTGCCATCACCTACACTATCACACCATTGAACCTCATCCCCTCCATCATCACCATCACAATGATCCTCACCTCCACTGGCACCAACACCATCATCATCACCTGCACTATCACTAGCACCACAGTCATCATCACTCGCACCTCCATCCCATCACCATAATCACCACCACTATCGCAATCATTACTCCTGTTTCTTCTTCCTCAGTTTTCTTCCAAGGATCTGCCTAAGCCATTATGCCTACTTAAATAGCTCTAACTCTCCCACTAGTACAATTCCCTAAAAGCAGGTTGTACTAATTTTGTCTCCCACTGTAATACTGGGAGCCATAGCCTTCCTCAACAATTAAAAAAGAGTGCCCCTGCCCATAGGAATAGCTTCTTTACGTGGGTATTCTGATTTGAATTCTGACTTTGAAACAAAGTGACTATATGATTCCTGGCAAGTCACTTCACTTCTTTATGTCCCTCAGGTTTTCAAACTCTAAATTCAGAATCCTGGAGTAGAAGATATCTTCAGATTTTTCCAGCTAGAAATATCTATATTCATAATTTTAATAAGGCAATATCTATATGTAATCAGAAGACTACATGACAATTTTAACAAGAAAAATTGCATTTCCTTAACTGGAATACAGGGAGATAAATATGCAAAAATCTACACTGTATATGCATATAAACAAATAAATACAAATACTATGAATATGTGTAATTTAAAAATTTGTCTGAGAAGTTCTGAGGTATTTTAAGATATCCATTCATTATTTCCATGAACATATACTGGGTGTATCCCTTAGCTTTTGCTGACCAACCCAACTCTTAGATGCTAAAAGTAACAATAATCAACTTGCTTGCAATTGTGTAGGCTGGTGATTTGAGCATAACTCAGCTGGACAACTTGTCTGTACTTCATGTAGTGTGGACTCAGGTCACTCATGTATTCATGGTCAGCTCTGAGTTGGCCACGCTCATGTCTATTATCAAAAAAGAAATGGGAAAGTGTAATCTGCAAGGAGAAAACATTTCTACTTCAATCAATAGAAATAGACACTGGAGTGACAAAGATGATAGGATTTGAGCAATAATATTAAAATAGCTACCATGTACATATCTCATATACATATATATAGACAATAGAATTCTAAGATGAGAATCTTTCTATGAACTTTTTGAAGTGCACTTTTGTGTGTGTGTACATATTTTATATATATGTATGTATAATACTCAATACGTTCAATAAGGTATTGGAAAGTGTGGGCATAAGTAGGAATATGGAAAGAAAGGCCATAATTGAAATTTTAAAAATCCGTGTGTGTGTATATATATATTTGTCCTCTAACTAGGATTAACAGTGGATTAAACACTACAAAGGGGGGGAAAAAAGATTAGAAAACTTTAAGACATAGCAATTGAAAATTATCCAAAATGTAATACAAAGAGGAGAAAGTCAGGAGGAAATAAACAAAATATCAGTGAGCTGTGCAACAGTACCAATTAACCTAGTATACATTGAACCAGAGTCCCAGAAGGAAAGGAGTGGCAATGTTAAAAGACATCAAGATGATTTTTTAAAATTCTGATAAAAACTACAAATCCACAGATACAAGGAGCTCAATAATTTCCAATTAAATGAATATGAACAAAACGACAAGAAGCCACATCAAAATCAATTTGCTTCAAACCAGAGTTAAAGAAAGCACCTTAAAAGTAGCAGGAGAGAGAAGAATCATTGCGGATAGAGGGACACAACTAAGAATGACACACAATTCTCAGCAGAAATAATTCTAGGAAGAGGAAAGTGGAGGGATTTTAAAAAAATGCATGAAAATGTGTCATCCAAGATTTCCAAACCCAGCAAAAATATCCTTTGAAAATGAAGGAAACTGAAGGCTTTTTCAGATAATAGGAAAGTTGAGAGATTTATAACCACCACACTGTCAGAGGAATGTAAAGAAGTTCATCAGGCAGCAGGAAAAACAATGGAATTCAAATCTACAGAAACATATAAAGAATATCAATAATGGGAAATATGTGGGAAAACACAAATAATTATTTATTATTTCTTCGATATATTTAAAAGATTAAAAAACTACTTAAAGCAAAAATGAAAATAATTATTATGGGATTTAGGTCTATAACATATGTAGAAATAAAATGTGTGACACCAATAGCAGAAAGGTTGCTAGTATGTTTGTATAAGTTTCTTATGCCATACATGAAGTAGTGCAATATTAGTTGATAGTGATAAATTAAAATTATGCATTACAAATCTAAAAGCACCTATCTAAAATGTGTAGCTAATACGAAACTGTGGAATAAAAAATGGAATTAAGAAAAAAACATTTAACAAAGGTTAATAAAGGCCAAAAAAAAATTAAAATGACATACAGAAAATAACAAGATGTTTGATTTAAACCTAACCTTATCAGTAATCAATAAAATGTAAATGATGTAAACACCCTAATAAAAAGAAATTAGGAAATTAGATACAAATCAAACACACTAACATTCTGTCAACAAGAAGCTAAAAACAAACCAACAAAAAACCCTCACAATAATTAACCCAGTGTAAATATAATACACAATTAGGTTAAAAATAAAAAATAAAGAAAAGGATTCACCATTGAAAACATTAATAAAAAGAGAGCTAAAGAAGCTATAGTAATGCCAGATAAAATTGTTTTCAGAATAAGCAATAGTGCTAAGAATTAGGGTCATTTCTTAATGAAAAATGAGTCATTCATCAAAAAGATATAGTAATCCTAAATGTTTATGTACCTAATAAAAGAGCTTCAAAATATATGAAGCAAACACCATTAGAGCTTAAAGAGAAATAGACAAACCCACAGTTATGGTTGGAGTTTTCAATACCCCTCACTGGATACTTTTTAGAAAAAGTAGAAAGTCAGTAAGAACATGGAGTACTTAAACAACACTATTAACTAATTAGGCCTAATTAACCTATATAAAACACCCAACAACAAAAGAATATGTATTATTTTCAGTTCAAGTTCACACAGGACATTCACCCAGATAAACCATAGTCTAAATAAAAGTTAAGGGATTCAAATTATATAACGCAGTTTCTGGTTGTAGTGGAATTATATAAGAAATTAATTATATATATATATATATATTATATATATATACACACACACATAGAAAATATTCAAATATTTGAAAAGTAAACTGCACATTTTTAAGTAACCCATAGTCAAAGAAGAAATGAAAAAGGGAATTATAAAATACATGGAACTAAATAAAAATAGAAATAACCCAGATCAAAATTTGCAGAATGCAAATAAAGTACTGGTTAGAGAAAAAAAAAAAAAAAAAAAAAAAAAAAATTAACATTTAGAATAACAGAAATGTTTAAAATCCATGACCTGATTTTTCACTTTAAAATACAAGGAAAAAAGAGCAAATAAAATCCAGGGGAAATAGAAGAAAATAAATAATAAATATAAGAATAGAAGTAAATGAATAAAAATGAAAAGAAGAAATATAGAGTATCAATGAAATCAAAATAACACTTGTGGCAGGCAGGCCCTAAAGTGTCCCTCAGTGGGTCACAACCTAGTATAATTATTTTCCTGTTGAAGTATGACGTATTTCTAAACTTTAAAATGTAACAAAAATTAAAATTAAAGATTTTTGCAGATGACTCCTTGAAATCAATAAAACTGGCAAATCTATAACCAGTCTGGAAAAAAAATTAAAATAGAGCAATTACAAACTATTGGAAGCAAAGAACATCACTATTTATAGTATAGGCATTAAAAGAATAAAAAGTGAATATAATGTTCAACACTATGTCAATAAAAATCAGTATGTGAAATGAGATACACAAATATTTTAAAAGACACAAACTCCCCAAGCTCACTCAGAAGTAAATAGATATCTTGATTAGCTCTGTATTTATTTTTTAAATTGAATTTGTAGTTTAAAATGTTACCACAAAGTAAACTCAAGGGCCAGATCATTTTACTGGTGAATCCTACCAAATATTTTAAAAATACATAATTTCAATCCTATAAAAACATTCTCAGAAACAAACGAGGAGGTAATACTACCCCACTCATTTTATAAGTTTGGCATTAACCTCATATGGAAAACCAAACAAATATAGTATAATGAAATAAAAGTAGAAACCAATGTTCCTCCTGAACATAGACATAAGAATTCCTAACTAGAAGTTAGAAAACTCAATTCAATAATATATAAAATGATCAATATTTCATGAGCAAGTGAGTTTCAACCCAGGAATGCAAGGTTGCTTTAACATTTAAAAATAAATCAATGCATTTCTATGTATTAACAAATTAAGAAGAAAAATGTGATCATCTCAATAGATGCAAATAAATATATTTGTCAAAATTTAATATTTATTCTTGATGTAAACTCTCAACAAATTAAGAATGAAATGTTACTTCATCAGCCTGATGAAAGGTATTTACAGAATTCTTGCAGTTGGCAGCTCACATAATTGTATTAGACTAATGCTTTATTTCTACGATTGAGAACAACACTAGTATTCTACTACCACCACTTTTCAGTACTGTACCAAGCTTCTAGTCAGTGCTATAAAACAAGATAAATAAATGGAGGGCACATAAATTAAAAAGGAAGAAGAAAAACTCTCTGTATTTAAAAATAACCTGATTACCTATGTAGACAATCTGAAGTATCTTTTTAGATGTTACTAGAATTAATGAGTTTAGCAAGATTGCAGGATGCAACATCAACATACAAAAATTAACTTCATTTCTATGCACTTGCAATGAACAAGTGCAAACTGAAACTGAGAATACAATGCTATTTCCAGAAGCACCAAAATATTAAATAGTAAATATTAAATATTTTGGTATATAATTATCAAATGATAGGCAAGACCTATACACTGAAACAAAAGTAAAACAAAATTATCCAAAACCCAATTAATTCATGTAGAACAAATGCAAAATCAGAAAATAAGATTGAAAGGATGGGTAATTCATTACCACTGGGCTGGTGCATTATGTCATCCCCAAGCGGTCAAATTCCTTGCTCAAGGTAGGTCCTGTAAATGAATGAGCCTTGAGGAATTCCTCTTCACGGTCAGCCAGCTTGAGAGAGTTAGCCCAGGATCCGCTTCTGCTTTGTGCTGCTTCTCAGGGTGGGAAGATGACTTAGTGGAGGAAATCCCTGACCTGACTGAGTCCTAGAGCTTGCTGCTGTAGGATTGTCAGTAACACTTGCCAAATAATACATAAAGGAAAAGCTCTTTATTATGGAAGACGTCAACCTAGAGTCAGAGAGTAAAGTCCCAACTGCCTCCCAGGCTGGCCAGGGAAGGAAGGTTTTATGGGATTTTGGGGATGGAAGCTATGGACAAGGGGCCAGGTACAAAATCTCCAAGTGTGACAGCCAGCTGCCTTCTGAGGTCATCTATTGTACCTCTGGTTGAACTTTCCCTCTTCTAACTATTTGAAATTATACAGTAAATTATTGTTAACTATAGTCACCTTACAGTGATCACATCATTGTCATGGTGGTTTCTGACCTCCTGAAACTGGATGTCTAGTAAGAATAGCTACTACTTACTAAAGAATGGATGCAATGTGATTGACATTAATGGATATCATCATGTAGCATCACAGAATATAAATATCTTGTTCAAACATAGTTTTTCACTAATTACACATTTTTTTTTTCTTTTTCAATGCATTGGTTTGTTGTAGTAAGTCCTCATCCATGGCTTGATAAAACTTTTCATCTTTCCACATTTTCATGCTGAGTTTTGTCTCATCCACCACCAAAGGTCAGAAACCACCATGTCCATCATTATGTCTAGAAAAGTGTAGTGGTTGTATCTGTAGATGGGCTACATTATGCTGTGTTAACAACCCCCAAATCTTAGTGGCTTAAGGAGAGACTTGACTGACTATAGCCAGAGAGTCAAATCAAACCCACAGACTGTTTTTATAAATAAAGTTTTAATGGAATGCATCCATTCCCATTGGATTATGTATTGTCTATGACCGTTTTCACACTGAAAGTGCAGAGGTAAGGTGAAAATATGAGAGCCCTAGATCCTGTCCACCACCAAATGGCTCAGTGGCTTCTGCTTGCACAGTACACATACTGTCCTTATATGTGGTTCTTACTTCACAAAGAGGAATCAGAGAGACAGCAGATAGATTTTATTACTTGAATCATTCATAAGTAGCATTCTAAGTCACCATTGAGTTTAGAAGAAATAGGTACTATTCAGGGTGCAGGTACTCATTTATATATTATTACCCTTTATATTGAGCTCCACAACAGCTCAAAAAATTCACTGCAAAATGGTACTAGTGTTATCTTGGTGGTGGGATTAGTAACAGTAGTTACTTTTCCCTGTAATTTTTGGTATCTTCCAAATGTTCTCTAATGAGCATGCATTACATTTGTATTACAAAATATAATTTATATGAAAGGAAATGCATTACTATTGTTATTCTTAACGAGCCCCTCCTAATTATTGGTCAGGTATTACACATTTCACACCAAGTTGCACACAACCAGAACATTCAGTCTCTGCAGAATTCTCTAGAGCTGGGATGGCAAATTAGGCTCAGATTTCCTGCACTGTCTCCATATGTGGTGTTTGTCTTAGGTCATGTGGTGAGAGGGATTCAAAGGCCAAAGCCTTGTCTCAAAAATGACAGACTGATTAGCAATGCCAGCTATAGATTTAGGACAGGTATACAATTATGTACTTACTGTGCATGTCATCGCCCTCAATTTACACCACCATGATAAGACAACAGTAATTAAAAAATCTTTATTGATGCTAATAAAAGAAAACTTAAATTGTTTTATTTCACAGAAAAACTCCATGTTAATGGAATGCATACAAAACCAGTTAGGAGACTTTTTCTACCCTAAAATTGTCATCACCCTGAGTCTGACATGTGATACTTAATACATCCGATATCACCAGATACCAGAGCTTCCACCACCCACAAATGGAAGGGTGAATTTTGAAGAAGTAAATAATGTGTACATTATTATTATCTCTGTATGTGTAACACTAAAGGCAATATTAAAAATGCAACTACACCTTTATTCCTATATGCAAATCATGTTTCCAGAAAATAAATTGGAAAATTAAATTCATCAGCTCAACCTTAAGTCAAAAATTACATTATTAATCCTTACTTTGTTTCCCTTTAGGCGACATATAGACTATCAAAATTTTCAATCTGATAGGTTACTAAGTGAATTGCTTATGGAAAGCAATACATTAAATTTAACATTTTTTTTTTTTTTGCCATTTGCGCATGATAGATAAGCAATTCAGTTACCTAGTTACAGGTGCTTTTACATAGAGTAATTCATTTTCTCCCATCTACATGATGCCTTATCATCCTTCAAAAGTGTCTCATTTTTGTAGCATTCCTGCTTTATAATTGACATATAATAAACTGTATATGTTTAAAGCATACAATTTGCTAAGTTTTGACATACAAGTATAATTACACCCACAAAAGTATTACCACAATCTGAACATGTCTGTCATTCCCAAAAGGTTTTGCTACATTTAATGTTCTTTAGTAATTCCTTTCTTCTGATCTAGACAACCACTTTTTGGCTTTCTGTCATGATTGATTAGTTTAAATGTTTCATAATTTTGTACAAATGGAATCTTACAGTATGTAGTCTCTTTTGTCTGCCTTCTGTTCAGCTTATTTATTTAAATATTCATTCATGTTGTTGGTTGTATCAATAACTCACTCCTTTTTTACTGCTAAGTAGTATTTCATTGTATGGATATACTACAATGTGTTTATCTGTTTATTTGCTGATGGACATTTCAGCCAATTCTAGTATTTGGCAGCTATAAATTTATCTTCTATGAACATTCACATACAAGTTGTTGTATAGATACATGCATTCATTTCTCTTGGGTAAATACCTAGGGGCGTAATAGCTGAGTCATAGGGTAGGTGTGTATATTTAACTTCTTAAGAAATTTCCAAACATTTCCAAAGTACTCCAAAGTATGTACATTTTTACATTTCCATTACCAAAGCATGAGAGTTCCAGTTGCTTCGCCTCCTTACCAATAATTGGCATGGTCAATCTTTCTAATTTGGGGTATTCTAACGGGAGTGTAGTGGTATTCCATTGTATTTTTACTTCACATTTCCCTCATGGATAATAATCCTTAGCATCTTTAGGGATGCTTATATTCCATACTTTTTTTTTTTTTTTCTGTTTCTTATTCGATTGTTTTACTTCATTTTGTTTGGGGGAGTTTTTATATATTCTAGATTCAAATCCTGGCTCTGATAAATACATAATTCAGAAAAATTTATACCCATCTGTGTCTTTTGATCAGCAGGTCTTCATTTTTATTAAGTCAAATGTATTACCTTTAAAATCTATTATGAATCATGCTTCAGATGGTGTAGCAAATAACTTTGACTTCTCTAAGGCCACAACATTTTCTCTTACATAGTCTTCTAGGAATTTTTTAGGTCTATGAGTTAATTTTTATATACAATGTGGAGCATGGATAGGGTTAACAGTATATGGCTACTCTCTCTTCTCCTGGGAACTCCAGCTGCTTTTGTCTTCTGGAATCCCGTCTCTGCATCTTCAACTGAGAGAAATCTAGGCTCTGCCAGGGTTTCCCTCTTTAAATTGCAGCCTGGGGATTCTCTCTGGGCAGAAAGTCAAATCAATTGTAGAGCTCATCTCATTTAAATCTCCTCTCACAGTGATCAATTGGCCTGAACTGACTGATGTCCTGTGTCTGAAACTTTTGTTTAAATATTTTTCTTATTTGTTCTTAAGCCTGGAAGTTAAATTCATACCCTTTTATTTCATATTGGCCAGCAATGGAAGTTATTTTTAATCCAAAATCTATTTTAAAATAAATTCTCTATTAAATATGCAAAATCAAAGAGAATACAAGAAATCACTGGGTCACATAGTATCAAATGACCAGCAGTACGCCAAATTTATTACTTAAAGTGTGCACACAGTTAGTGTGATAAACTGTTATCATATTTAGTCATGTTTAACTTTCCTGGCAATCAATCCAATCCTGAATATCAGCACACGAAAGTAAATTTATTTATGCTGAAGAAGGCATCTGGAGTTGAGTTTGAGATCCAAGTTTCCCAAATTAGTTTCACATCAGTTGCATATTCTTTCGGTAAGGTGATCTTCTTGTACAAGATTATAAACATGCACATTATCATTTATATATTCACATGTTATAAGCAGCTAAGCTTATCTAAATTTATGCATAAATGTAAGCATTTGCATAGCACTTTTAAATATTTATCTTTTAAGTATTCCCTATTTTATCATCCTGTTTTACGTTTTGATATATAGAGAGAGATTGGCAAGATTTCTATGATATGAAACCCTGTGTAACCAATTTGTAGATACTCCTTTTTTTATAAAATAAGCAAAACATGTTTTTCCAATTGATCTGTTTTTCCTCTTAATTAATGTTTTCCTCTTATTCAATGTTTAAGGGGATTTTTGAAGGTCTAAAAATGGAGTAGCAATTACAGAGAGAAATGAATAAATATGTGTGTGGGGGTGTATATGTATATACCTATTTCTGGCATTTTTATTTTTTAACTTTTCAGTAATGTTGATTTGAACTAGCTGTCGTATTCCCTAGCAGATGCTAATTCAAGTAGAGATTTATATTCTACTGGAAAGAAAAATCTGAAATGGTTACTGAAGAGAAGCCATAGCCTTCATTTTTTTTTCCTAAAAAGTAATTATCTTTTTTATTTGTGCTTTTTCCCTCTATCAATATAAAGTGACATACTGAATTATTATAAACTTCCATGTAAACACTCTGTTCACTGTCCATACATTTCATAATATTAGTCCCAGGAATTTGACCAAGTAATGTTTGGGGAGGATCACTGCTACCTAAAAGTGTATTAACCCTTTCTATTCCACTAGAAGTATAAATTCATTTTTAATACTTTTCCTCCCCAAATTCCATCTTATTTACATGATATGGTTATAAAAAGAGAGAAAAGTGAAAAAGAAGGAGGAAAAAAAATAATGAAGAAAATTAGCCTACATTAGCTATTAAATATTAATATGTGACATGTAATATTTTTTACTTGGACTTTACTTATGTTAGCTATTTTAATACTAATTAATACTCCTGTGGGGACACTACTATGGTAACCAGAATGTTACACATAATAATAAAATCAGCTATCACTTATGACTCACCTACTATGTTCCAAGCAATGGGCTATGTTCTTTAACATGCATTATGTTATCTTTGGGAGTAACAGCTGTGATAGATACTATTATTACACTCATTTTGGCAGATTTGTCATTTTCCTGCAGATGAGGTGCAGAGCTGAGATTCCAGAGCTCTTACCCAACCTCACGATATGGCCTCTGATGAGGAGACTCTCATGTCCTCGGCAGAGATTCTAACACTCAATATAAATTAGCTTAAAACAGTGTTATCCTGAAATTAAGACTGAGCACAAGAGTCTACTCTGCTAAGCCTAGAATAACTGAGACAATTATTAAAATAAAAATTTTTTTAGGGTGACTTTCTACCAATTATCAAGATGTATTATTTCCCTATAATAATTATGATGTGATATAAGAAGGATAGCCAAATTGACTGATGGAGTAATCTGACTGCCCAGATATGTATGAAAGTTGATATATAACAGAGTTGGCAATAAAATTTAATTGAAAACAATGACAATGTAATAAATAGGTTGAATTTCTATAAATTTATTTCTCTACACTTAGATCCCTACCTCACTCCATGCACAAACTGTAAAATATGAAATGCTCTTTGAGTATACATTGAGTATGTACAGCTTTTTGTATGTCAATTGTATCTCAAAAGGTGTTTTTAAAAAAGAAATAAAATAAGTACTTATTAATGGTTACATGAACACATTTCCACAATCATTTATAAAACTAGGTGCTAGATACTTGTAGAGAAAGTTATTTATGCTGATTTCAGAATTTATTAGAAGTTCATTAGAAATGAGACAATTTTTAAGAACAATATCAGTTGTCTAATTCTTAGTCATGGGGTATTTTTAGTTCTTTAAACAGGGAAATAAAAACAACAAAAAATATTTCACTAAATAAAAGAAGAGGGGAAAGGAAAAAGACTCCTTAAAGAGATAAATGCTTTAAATCAACCTTATGAAGAAATAATGTTGAAGACACAGGATTAAGTCAGGAATTAAAATGTCAGGAAATGTGAAGAAGTGTTCCAAATTGACTACAACAAGAAATGGTAGAATGTAGGATAATCAGAGTTTCAAAGTTGGAGAATTTTAGTAGGGATGAAAAATGATGTCCTGGAAGGAGCATTGAGGAGGATGCAGGGCATCACATTATGTCCACATAATGTAACAAGATGAAGCAAATATTTCACAGAAAAATATACTGAAGAGTTTTAAGGGTAAACAAAGACTACAAGGTGTACTTAATACATTATCAAAAAAAGAAAATCTTTAAGAATTTGAAAGTATAGCCCTCCTGTTCTGTTTTATCTATAAAACAATCATCAAGGGATAAATCCTATAAGAAATTCAACTCCTGCAATGTACTAATGCCTTTTTTTTTTTTTTTTTGGTGACAAAAGTTGATTTATCTCAGGTATACAAGAATGCAACAACTTAAGTAAAATCTACTGATGCAAAATAGATTAAAGGTAGAAAAATTGCATAATCATATCAATAGATTTCAAAAATGCCTTTATTTAAATTCAATACATTCACAACCCAAAAGAAAATAAAAAATAAACACACATAAACAAAGGCTATATATATTCAATAATTTAGATATTATGTAAATTTCTTTAATCTGATAGAATACCTACCAAGAGTTCAAGAGGGTAAAAAGTCAGGAAAATCTCCTCTATCACCAGTAATATTAAATCTTGTGCAGGGTTTCCTGGACAATGCAATAAGTAAACACAACAAAACAAGCAAAACTAAAGAAAATAGAAGTACACACGTTGGAAAACACATACAAATTGTCAATATTTGCAAATGTTAAATTGATTATATAGAAAATCTAATAAAATCAACTTAAAAATGACTTTTTTCTCTTTCTTTCTGTCTGCCTCCCTCCCTCATTCTTTCTTCTTCCCTTCTTCATTGTCTCTCTCTCCCTGTCTTTCTCTCTTCCCCCCCAGCCCCCCCTCTTCTCTTTACCCCTTATCTTTACCCTTGTCTGCTTCCCACCTCCCACTCATTATCCTAACTGCCTTCAAGCCCAACACCCCAATCTGACTTGGCAGGGGTCCTCTCTGAAAACAGGGGCTTGGATCTTGCTTGGTACAGCATCCACTCCCCAGGCTTTTAACCTGGAATTTGATGGTCCTTTCAGCCTCCAGTTTCCACACTACCACACATCTGCTTCACCTTGATGCATCCTCCAGTCCAGGCGGCCCACAGGTTTCCCAGAGACACCCCTGACCCAGCTTCCCCTTACCCCAGTTGACCCCACAGCATCCTGAAGCCTCTGAGCTCCACCATCTGAATGGCCAGCCACACTCCCAGCCACTCCCAGGCACCTCCCTGCCTGAGGTCCACCTGACACCCCCAACTCCTTCTCCTACCTCCCAGCACACAGCGCACCTACATCCCCTCCTTTTGGTTCTATGACCTTTGCACTGTCCCATGTGGAATGTCACTGACATGATCAAACAGCTTTCTCCATATAGATTACCCACACACCCCATTCACCAGTGACTGACAGGGGGCATAAAGGGACTTCTTGGTGATGGTAGCTTCTGGCCAGGTACATATTCCTTTATACCGATGTAGTTGTCAAAATTAAGCAAATGTTACCAGTGAGATCTGTGTGGTTTGTTGTATGTAAACTTTACCTCTAAAGAAATCAATCTTGAACAAATACTGTGTGTGTGTGTGTGTGTGTGTGTGTGTGTGTGTGTGTGTGTGTGTGTGTGTGTTCATGCAGAAGTTTTGTGGGGATGCGGACTGTGGACTGATGTCTGCTATACTGCTGTACACTTTTAAAAGCACAGATAGAATAAGATGGGTACAGGGGTGGATAGAATCCTGGAACAATATAAAGTAAGGCAAAGATAGAAAAATAGAAGCAGTGCATTCTGGGTGGTGAGTGCAGGGGAGTTATCAATAGAGTTCTTTCCACTTTGATAGTTGGTAGTAAAATAATAAAAAACTTCTAGGGAAAAAGATGTCTGGCCACTCCCACCTCCCTATACCCCATCCCCAGCTTGGTTATTCCATTTTTCTTACTACATGCTGAATCTCTTTCCTCCCCCCTCCACAGCCCCCTGTAGTTAGCAGGACATTCCTAGATTCATTTTACAACTCTGTCTCCCTGCTACCATATCTGGGGTTTCCACTCCCATAATCTTCACTCAGTGCCCCGAACATCAGGGACATAGGTTGGGCCCCATCACACAAGAGATGCAGACAGCTCGGGACCAAGTACACATGGAAAAGCCAGACTGAACTCCGGCATAAGAAAGGACATACACAGACCACAGGCCTAGGCAGGTGGCTAGAGTTCTATCCTTACCCACCCCCTCTGTTTTTCTATCAGCCTTATTAACTGATAAGCTTACTGGTCTATGAGATATACATTGGTCCAACCTATCTGGCTTCTTTAGTCCTACATTTGGAACCGTAATCCTGATCAGCCCAAGTAAAGACCAGGGAGGAGGTGGAGAATATGGAGGTGTCCTCCAAAAGATGGAAAGGAAAGAGGCAAGCACCTTGGTGTTTATTACTCCATGACACAGAGAGATAGAGGTAGAGGAAGGAAAAGAGAAAGTTTTCTGGAGAAATAGAGGCTTAGATCAGAGGCCTTGACATGGAAGATACTATGGAAGGATCACATGCTTATAAAACTGGTAATGTTGAGATTCAACCCTACTTTTAATGGATTGGGTCAGTCTTCTTAGAACTTCACTAATTGTCTGTTCTAAAATTATATGTCCACAACTTTTGCCAAATGATTTCATAATCCTTTCCTTTCTGTGTAGGATATACCCCTGCTATGGTTTAAATGTGTCCCCCAAAATTCATGCATTAGAAACTTAATCCCTAATGCAATAGCATTGAGAGATGAGGCCCAATAAGAGATGACTAGTTATGAGGGCTCCACCCTCATGCATGGATTAATGCTGTTATTGGGAGTGGGTTAGCTCTCTGGACAGTGGGTTTTTTATGAGAGTGAGTCTGACCCACTCTTGCTCTCTGGCTCTCTTCACCTCACACCCTTCAACCTTCCACCATGGGACACAGCAGCATGAAGTCCCGTGCAAGGTGCTGGCACTGTGCTCTTAGACTTCCCCGCCTCCAGAATCAAGAGACAAATAAATTTCTGTTCATTATAAATTACCCAGTCTCAGGTGTTTTGATACAGCAGCATAATGAACTAAGGCAACCCGCTATAGAATTCACTCTTACCCGTGTAGATTAGTCCATTACTGTTGTTTACAACAAAATACCTGATGCTGGGTAACATGTAAGGAAGATAAATAAAGAGGTTCATTTTTTACAGTTTCAGGGGCTTGGAAGTCCAAAGTCCAGGGAATACATCTAGTGAGGACCTTCTTTTGGGTTTCTTCTGGGGGCCTTCTTTTGGGCTGCTTTTGGAGACTTTCTACAGGGTTGCTTAGTGGCCAGGGTGTCACATCGTGAAAGAATGGCCTAAGCAAGAGGCCCTCCTTGTAAAGCCATCAGAACATGCCCATTATTCCATGAATGGATCAATCCATTAACAAGGGCACAGTCCTCACAATCTAATCACCTACCTTTCATGTACCATAACTGGATTTCCCACCCTCTTATGACTGCTACAACGGGGGTCAAACTTCCACATTTGAACTTTTGGGGGACACATTAAACCCATAGCACCATGTAACTTGTTTTGGCAAATAAAAGGTTAACAGATGTGTTGGGAGTAGAGACTGTCAATGTGCTGTCTGGGTTTTGCTTCTGCACTAGCACACCCGTTTCAGATGGATACCATCCCATTGGACTTCACTGACATTTGAAATGGAAACAAATGACGTAATTTCATCTCCAGCCTCATGTCTATAAGGTTACCTTCCCATTTTCCTCAGTGCTCTACCTGAGAGTCAACTCTGTTTCTTTTTGCTCTGAGTCTTTCTCCCATACACAGGTCCTGCCTTTTAGCATCCACTTTTGCTTCAATTCCACCAACCAGTGACCTGCACTTTCCAGCCCATTAGATTGAGGCCAGATTGAGATATCATCAAGTTGAGCATTCCTGGATGCCAACCTTGAATGTGTATTGAAAATGTCAGGCGGTATAGAGTGGGATCCTTACTGAATCCTCTTTCTGTAAAAGAGCTGTATAGAGTCAGCAGAAATATCCAGGCAGGTTTCCTAAGAGGATGTTTCTGAGTAACCACAGGGCTCTTGTAGTTGTTATTGTTTTGTTTGTTCGTTTGGTTGGTTGGTTTTTTTGTTTGTTTTTTGCTAATTGGAGGTTAGAACTAACCAGCTCATAACAATAAAGCAAAAAATAATTATATTACCTTTGAATTCTCTTTCTCCTAAATAACTTATATTTTTTAAAGTATTGACTTTAAGGGCCGAGCCCATGGCGCACTCGGGATAGTGCGGCGCTGGGAGCACTGCGGTGCTGGGAGCGCAGCGACGCTCCTGCCGTGGGTTCGGATCCTATATAGGATTGGCTGGTGCACTCGCTGGCTGAGTGCCGGTCACGAAAAAGACAAAGTAAATAAATAAATTAATTAAATAAAATAAAATATTGATTTTAAGAATTTCAAAATTGTTAGCCAGTCCAGAACACTCTTTATTTATTTATTTATTTATTTATTTATTTATTTATTTATTTATTTATTTATTTATTTATTTATTTATTGAGATACAGGTTTATTGCGTGATACAGAAAATTCCTAAGAAGAATCAGGTCACTGTCTAAAGAATTGTTCCAAAGATGATAAAATGCATGAGAAGAACTTAGAGAACTTGCTGGAGCTCGTTTTTAACTCAGCCAATTTCTCTATAATCAACACAATAATAATACTTCCCCTTCTAGTTCTGTGTTGCGAATGCTGTAAAAACAATGTTTTATTTATTTTTTGAGATTTCATAATTCCCAGAGAGCAGCACCTTGAACTATTTCTGTACTAAATAGATTGCAAGATACAAAGCCAAATTTGAAAACTGTCACTAATGTGAGAGTTTTAATTATGTGTAAATTAAAACAAAAAGGGAAGTGCCTTTCTTCCCTGTAGTGATAATGTTCGACATTATGCAAAATCTCTCAAATGCAGACATATTTTTTAAGTTTCCAATCAAAAGGATCTAACTCTTCTAGGGTCCTGATCTGCACAAGGCCAGAGAACTACTGCTTCTTGGAGAATGGGGTCCTATTCGCAGGTGCCAAACTCAGCCTTTGGAACTGTCACCTGCTGATGTTCTTTTCCCAGATGCACGTGGTTGTTAAGAGGCCGTGTGGGCTGCTCACAAGGCTGTTTGCATTCAGATCACACCCTCTCTTCCTCTGCTCTGCCCCAAATCACAGAAACCTACATTCACCAAGCTCCCTTGCTTCTGGCCAGATGTGTTCCATGACAACAGGAGGGGACAAGCACAGGGTTTTCTCTCTTTCACTCAATGCCATAGGCAGTATCTTTGACGGCAGCCGAGTCTCCCTTGTGGATCCATCTCCTACTGCATGGGTTTGCAGTGGTTCAAGGTTTAATTCTAAGACCCAGGCTCCCAGCTTTAATAATATCCCCACCTTCCTTCTCTCCAGCCTAGAGTGACAGCAGCTTGTGTCAGTAGTTATTCTCTGGGTAGCTTCTCAGGTCTTTCAAGCCCTCTGTTGCAAATTCCCTAAGTTAAATTCCCTCTGAAATACCTGTGATTTCTACTTTCCTGCATGATACAACATGATGAGATAAAGTGACCACTACAAACATCTACTTTTTGCCAGCACAGAAATTCTCTGTTATTCTCTGACAAGTCATCCCTCATCGAGGGCAGTGTGTTCTAGACCGGCCACATGATGCCCCTCCCAGTCCCAGGACACTCAGTTCTGCTTCTCCTTATTGGGGTCCCAGCACCATACAGGCTGACACCTGACCACCGGTGGCACATCTGTGAGGATGCGCTCACTCCTCAACATGGACACCTGTCTTTGCTCAGCTCCACACACAGCACCTCTCCTGTGGGCATTTTCAGGAGTGATTCTGGCCCTACGCTTTGTGCCTCCATGACTTCCAGGACAAAATTCCACAATCTTATCTCTCATTTGGCTTAAGGTCAAAGGCAATACTCCCCTCTCTAGCTCAGTGGGAGAGGCACTCTCAGCCCACGTTAGTTCTCTCCAAGGGGCTTCCCTCTCTCATGTCCCACTTCCTGGACTCTTCAACTTCCAGTCTTTTATGTACTCTAGTTTCCCAGGGTTCAAAATGAAAATCTATCAATTTATCTTGGAATATGGGAACGATTTCCTACCACTGGTTTGTTGTGCCAGCAAGCATCCCCTTACAACATCCAGTAACACATATAAAGAATAATATAGCCACACCCATGACCTAATTGTGGCCCCTCAGACTATGCCAGGCATGTGACTGACAGGTTTCAGCTGCTAGCCCTGAAATTCATCAAGCATTTGTTCATTTTTAAAAATAGCATTATTGAGATTTAATTCACATGCCATACAGCCTTCCCATTTAATGTGTACAGGTCAATTTTGTTTACTATATTTACAGAGCTGTGTAACCATCACCTCAATCAACTTTAAAACATTTTTATTATCCCCCAAATAAATCTGGTATCTTTTAGTAGTTGTTCTCCATTTTCTTCCAATCCCACCTGTCCTGGGAAACTACTAATATACTCTCTTTCTCTATAGACTTTTCTGGACATTTCCTATAAAAGGGATGATACAATATATCATCTTTGGTGACTGGCTTATTTCACTTAGCATGATGTCTTCCAGGCTTATCCATGTTGCTGTTTATTGCAGGAATTTCTTTCTTTTTTAAGGCTGAGTAATATTCTCTTATATGTGTATGCCACTTTGTCTTTATCCACTCACCCACTGATAAAAATTTAGGTTGTTTCCACATCTTGGCTATTGTGAATAATGCTTGGCTATTGTGAACACAGAAGTTCAGATATCTTTTCTGAATCCTGATTTCAATTCTTTTGGATATATGCCAGAAGTGGGATTGCTAAAACATGTGCAGTATTTTTGTATACAATGCTACCTCAATAAAGCTGATTTAAAAGCAAACAAACAGATCTCATTGTTAGAGCTGCAGGGTTTCTGAGACATTTGAAGGTTCAGCCGAGGTAGGTCTGTTGTGCTAAGGTCTGGACCCTGTGATGAAGTCCTGGAACCCTGAAGCACATGAAGTAATGATCTGGTCGGACCCTGAGGATACTGGGTCTGCAACACAGCCCCTAAACTGACTGTGTTTTTTGAGTGGTCCACTCTCTCCTGCTAGGGAGTAGCCCTTCCATGACTATACCAGAAAATGCTGCAGAGGCTTCCACCTGCAAGGCAACAAGGACCCCCACAGGGACCTGCCCCTCCTCCTCTATTGGCTGCCAGACAGATAACTAGGATGAAATCCCAGCATACATCAGTTGGCTATGTGTTGATACTGAAAAGAAAGAACTGAGAGATTAGGCACTAAAAAATGACAGGAATTAGCTTGCATGTATCACCATGAGCTAGGAGACTTCCCCTGGGTTTGAATTTTATGTGCAACTCACCAAGGGGCCCAGAATGCTAACACTGGACAAGCAAGTGTCCATTGCCTTGGGGGCACCTTCTTTCATGAGATTTGCACCCTAGAAGAGCCCCAGAAAATGGGACAAATTCACTGCTGAGACAGTTTTTAGAAGTCTGGAAAAAACCCGGCTGATGTTAAGGAAAGGAAGCTGCGAGAAATGAATGTATCAGAGTCAATGTGAGGATACGTCAAAAAGTTTGTGAAAAAATAGTATTAAAAGAGAATACAAATCTTTCCATGAACTTTTTGACGACCGTTTGTATATTATGTAAGTCCGGAAGACCCAACAGAAGATCATGTTTCTCGGCATGTCCCAGAGCATATACCGAAGTGACTGGAAAAGCCCTGGAAAGAGGGCTCCAGTGTCACTAGGAAGGTCGGTGGCAGTTGTGCTGTACAGGACAGTGCTGACCATAGGAGAGCTGAACAGACACAGTTACATAGCCAGGATCAGGATCATTAAGATCCACAAGGATACAGCGGCCCCAAAGTACTATAGGTGGCTGCTCTTTACCCCAGAAGCCAGAAGGCTGCAATGACCATAAAACTACCAGCAAGTGTGGAGGGACAGCCAAGACAGTGTGACCCAAAGGAGTTGTGGAGAAGGTCAGCAGAGAATGACCTTCCCACGGAAGAAACAGATGACCTGCCAAAGGCATTGCTTAGTATCTCTTTCCATAAAAAGACAAAAATAACAGAGCAGGAGTTTGAGGGTGGTTACCCCATAAAAAGTCATGGTCCCTTACTTAGTTCCCAGACTTGAGACAATTTTCAGGTCCAGACATCACCAACTGAAGAGTTTGCCAGGTCCCTAAGAGTAAGGAAAAAGACCTCACAATACGGTGACAAGTCTATGCTGTCATGGTTCCTCCAGTCCTTCTCCAAAGGGATCTCCCACGCCCAGTTCCCCATGTGACTGTGCAGTGGAAAAAGGGAGATAACTATACATTTTGAAAACCATTGGTCCAGGGTCTGGTTTACACTGATACCCAAAGACACATAGTATTACCATTTCCTGACTGTTAAATGGATCCCCAAATAGAGTTTGGCTCACAGACAGCCCACCATATCTGTGGACCTACCCCGCGTTAAGTTCCCCAGTCTCCAAGTAGATAATTGGAATTGATATGATTAGTACTTGGAGTAACCCTCACATTGGATCCCTGTCCTGTGTGATAAGAGTTTTCATAGTGATTAAGGCCAAGGGGAAACCCCTGAATCCAGCTCAGATAACAAATACATACTAATACCTCATGCGGGGGGACAAGCAAACAAAAATGAATGGCATTGTTAGAGATTTAAAGGTGCTCTGGTGGTTCCTTTTATATCTCCATTGAATTCACCAAAGGCTAGCAGGAAAGAGGGTTCACTGTGCTGACAGAAGAGGTCCTGCTGATTATTTACACCTTCCAATTTGGTGGCGTACGGCTGTTTTGACACAATGAGGACGGAGACTCATGCATATGGAACCAGGCGACTCATTTGAATGCCTCTGGATTCTCCCCTGCCCCATTGCTGCTGTGCATGGGAAAGTGTAGTAAACCCAGACTGAAGGTTCTGGTCAGACTGCCAGGGAAACACCGAGACCTGCCCGGTGATTGCTGAAGGTGATGAACTCAGAATGGATTGTGGAGGAGGGAGAGGATGCATTTGCAGACCTGAGATCAACAGCAGCTGCTGAGGCTGTGGTTCCTCAAACACACCTCCCTCTTCCAAGTTCATTCTCAGGAAGAAAGTCCGGCAGGAACCATAGAGGAGACGTGGTTCACAAACGAATGGGATTTCTTTGTAACTCAATGTCTCTTCCCATCTCCCCTGGCTCTCTTCCTATTTTTTTTTTTTTTTTTTTCAAACGTCTTTTCCCTAATACGTCTCACAAATGTCTAATCTCATCTTGGTTTTTTGCTTTCAGAAGAGCCAGACTAACATGCCAGTGATGGTTTTAAGAAGAAAATATTAAATACAGTTGAGCCCACTTGAAAATCCTTCTCAAACTTCCCAAACCCTCTCTCTTCACTGGGGGCAAGAACTTTTCTAAATCTGGTTTATTGTTCTTGGTGGCTATTTGAATTGGAATTGGGGTGTTCTGCAGTATCAGAGCTTCAACACACCATCTACAACTCAAAGTGAAAGTGTCCATAAGGAGGATAATTGTACTTAGACTTAGAATCCCCAGATCTAGTAAGTCCCATTATTTTATGTAAAAAAAAAAAAAAAAAAAAAAAAAAATTACTCATTCCATTTCATTATATTTTACATTATTTAGCCTAATTAACCTTCTGCCACCAGCATTGCAGACACCTTTAAAGGACTTCATATATAATAGGTCAATATTAGATTGCTCATACATTTATTCTAACTTTGGAAACAGCCCTCGTAGCTACTTTTGTACTGCCTTCTTGCAAATAATCTATTATTTATAATTATCATTGATTTCAAATGTGACAGAAATATTTAATTCTATCAAATAGCAACATTTTCCAAAGACATAAAAATAAATTCACCTGTAATTACTGGTTTTGATAATCCCAACTTCATTTACTGTACTCCAGTGGCACAGCATTGCCAGCAATACCTTTAATATAATCAAAGAATTGAAGATATTATAGAGAAATGCACAGACTTCAGAAAAATAAGTCAATGTGTATTGAGTCACAGAAAGCTGCACATAGAATTTGCACTGCTTAATTCAGCAAAAAGATATTAATTTTAGTTCTATGATTTCTGGCAGCATGAGTCTCATGCAATAATCACATTTTGGTGAACAACTTAACTTTTGTTTCTATTCAGAAAACTCAATTGGAAACTCTGAGCATTGTATTTTTGATACTGTAAAGTTTTGAGGGTTTATTTTTATTTATTTATTTATTTTATTTTTGGTGCATCTTTGAGGTTAATGGGATGTGATAGCTTCTGGTCCTTCCAGCTAGCAGGAGGAGGCCGTCTTCAAGCCACCTGCTGGACCTGTGGTAACATCATAAATTCATTCAGTGTTGGTGGAGGTTGCAATGGTACCCACTAGGGGGCACTGCATTTCTTTGAATATACGTGTAAATATCTTTAACATATTAGGGTGCCCTATCAGCTCAGAGAGAAACATTCATTTAATTCTCAGAGAATGTTAGATGCATTTCCTTTGGAAAACATTTAAAAATAAAGCTAATATTTCTCTTTATAAAACAATGTGGACTGCTAAGATATTCCCTTTGGAGAAACACTGTTTTTTGGGGGGGTTTTTTTGTTTGTTTGTTTGTTTGTTTGTTTTTTTCAGTAATTTAGAGACAGAAAATGCTTTCTTTTGGTAATATCTGAATGAAAAAACACTAAAATTTTAAAATTCTTTTCTGTATTTAGAAACTATAGGCTATTTTACCGGACTATTCACACCTAGAAAAAATAATCCTGTTTAAACCCGTAAAAGCAACACACCACTTAATAGCTAATTGTTCAAGCATCTCTCCTTGGAGCACTTAGCATGGATTAATTTAAGTAAGCTAAATGCTTAGTTAGATTGCAGTCTGCTGTGCTGAATAATTTGTCTTACTACAACAAAGGCAAGCCTCTCAATGAGATTGGAGCTCAACATACGTATTGATTTCTAATAGTATGAGTCAGTGCAAAATATGGCTGCGAGGTCAGTAGTCTTTGTCAAGGGGCAGGGTCTGTAGGAGCTTGTGTCCATGGGGAGATACCCAGCTGGTATTTCTGACCCTCACAGCCACAAGGACTGAACTGCTCTAACGTACTCTGTCATGGAAGTGCAGTGTGCTCAGTTAAAGGCTGCAATGTCAGTGAGTAGAAACCTGCTGGCTGTCTCACCCACCTCATCCTGTGCTGCGTCTTTCTTGCCTAACAAACTGCCACCTTCTCACTGTGTTCTCACACAAGGAAAAGCAATCTCTAGTTCCTTTCTCTTCTGCTTAAGACACTAATCCTATTATGGTGGCTCTACCCTCTTGAGATGATCTAAACCTATTACCTCTCAAAGATGCTTACTTTCTACTTCCATCCCATTGTGGGGTTAAGGTTTCAACATATAATTTTGGAGGGAACATAAACACGTAGCCCATACACACAAACACAGGCAATATGTAATTATACATGTATATCTGTGCATACACATGCACATACACACAAGTATAAAGAATATTCAGGGGTACTTCAAAAATTTCACAGAAAGATTCATGTTATCTTTTAATTCTATTTCTCCATAAACTTTTTGTAGTACCCATGTGTTTATATATATATATGCACACACTATATATATAAACAGTATATATATACACACAGTATCTATGTATATGAGAATTGCCAGTATAAGCTATAGAAGTTGCAAAAACGGTTATAAATATTTTAAACCTTTCAAGTGTTCACATTTTAAAAATCCAATACTACTCTTTTTGCCCAAAATAATACTGATATAAGGTACATAATGTATTATGCCACGATAATTGCAGCATGTGTATATTGCAATATTTCTTCACAGCATACTACATTTTTTTGTCTAGAAAGGGGAAATGGATTTTAATGCTGTTTAAAGACTATTGGTCATCTTTCTTCAGTCATGCAGTCTGGCTCTATGGGGTTTGCATGGCTGCGCCCATCCTTCAATGTACGGTCCACGCAAAACAGCATGTGACATTCACCCATCCCGTGTAGGGCCTGCTTGAATGTGTTTGCCCTTAGGGGTGAAGAGTTTAGATCTGGAGTTAAAGAAGATTGGATTTCTCTCCCAACTCTACTACTTACTAGGTATGAAATTTAATTCTTTAGAAAAGCATTTTTCCTCAACTGAAAAATAGGAACTTATTAAAATGTGAACTTTCTCATAGGATTGCTGGGTAAAAAAATGAGATAACGTATGTGACATAATTACCACCATGCAATTGACACAATAGTGAAGTGATATTACTTAAATGAAACAAGTAATTAAAATTTAAAGTAACTCTGCCTCAGCTACTATGCAGTGAATTTCTGAGGCCGACCTGGGCCAGCAGATGCCCTTGCAGACCTGTGCCTTGTCTCTACAGAGAATAGTTGTGGTAGCACCATGACATCACAGTCAAGGCTAGACGTGATCCTGCAAACAGAATCACCCTTAACAACACACTCCATGATCTACAGTCTAGTCCGGAAACATAGCATTCACCCAAACTCGGGGTTAATTTTTTGTCTGAGTCCCAGTATTGGGATAGGAACAAAATTAACTCATGTGGTACTGCACTGGCTCCTTTGCCATGTACTGCCTCAGGCCAAAAAGACAGATAAGCAGACTTCTGTCCATGCAGTCATTTTCATTCCTTGGGGGTTCACAGACTCATTTGTGAATATGATGGAATTTGTGAATATCTGGAAGATTTGGAATTCTTTTCTCAAAATTGAGCTCATGTCACAGTAAGTTGAAATGGTATATGCCTCAGTTTGGGCTGGTCCTGAAAGCCATGTAACACATGTACCCTCTCATCCTGAAGTGAGCTGCTAGACCATGGTTGGCAATCTGGGGCTCTAGGGCCAAATCCAACCCACAGCATGTTTTTGTAAATAAAGTTTTATTGGAACAGAGCCATGCCCATTTGTTTACATATTGCCAATTGCTGCTTTTGTGACACTGGCAGACCTGAGTAATGGTGAAAAAGACCATATGGTTTGTAAGGTCTAAAGTATTTGCTATCTGGCCCTTCCCAATTTTCTGTATTAGTCTGTTTCTGCTGCTTATAACAAAATAACTCTGGGTGATTTATAAGAAAAATGAACTTTATTGCTTACAGTTTTGGAGGCTCACATTGTGAGATGGTGGAAGCAGAGAAAGCAGAGAAACTAACCTCTTCCTCATTTACTCTCCTTTAAATGCCCTCAGAATCATCATTTTTAATCCAGTCACTACAGCATGATCTTATAATCTAATCACCTCTTCATGGCCCTACCTTTCAATTACCATAATAGGATTTTCCACCCTCAATAGTTACAGTGGGGATTTAAGCTTCAATGAGGTTAAGGGGCATCCGGTCTACAGCATTCTGTCCCTGACCTCCCCAAACTCATGTCCTTTTTGCATTCAAATACATTCATTCCATCCCCAAAGTCTTAACTTGTTTCAACTAAAAAGTCTGAAGTTCGAAGTCACATCTGTGAAATCAAAACAAGTTATCTACTTCCAAGATGCAATGGTGGAACAAGGAAATGATACATATTGCCATTCAAAAAGGAAGAAATCCATCTCAGATATGCCAAGACATGTGAGAGAGCAGCTTCCAGTGTTCAACATTGCCTGCATCAAGTCTGAGAGAGAATCCGAGCTTGGAGAGGCCAGGTGAAGTTGTCACTGTCTGTTTCCCTGTTTCTCACAGGCACGCATGGCGGGGCCCTCACACTCGTCCTAGGCCAAAAGAGACGAACTTCAAGAGAACCGCTCAGAGAATCTGACATATGCTAATTGGAGTTTGTCAAAGTCAAGGTTGGGCCTCTAATTCTTATTTGGAAAAACTTAGCAGTGAAAGACTGTGGTTGAGCCTACCCACCTGGTGGCAGATGGTATGGGAAAAGTGGCCACATTGGGAGAGAGCTTCTCACTCGCTGTGGTGGAAGCCACATCAATTCTGCTCTGAGAACCAAGCATGGGCCTCATAAGAGGCAGCCAGCCTAGGGCAACATCTCAGAGGATTCCTCCTGCCACACTTTCCTGGGTGACAAAAAGACTGCAGAAAACAGAGCCCACATGGGGTTGACCAGGAGAAGCCCAGGAGTTTAGGGGAATGCAAAGTGGACAAAGAAGTGGGGCTATGCCCAGGAGCTGAGTTGGAGGACACTGGTTAAGGGTATCCTAGGGAAGACCCACCTCTAGAGAAGGACCAATGACTGTACGTCTACACCTAGGGCAGACTTTACAACTGCCCCAGCTGTATAAAACTCTGCCCTTTTCCCTAATCCCCCTCCTCCTGGGCTGAACCTGTAAAGGTGAAAACAGAAGCTAATAAATGAGAGAAGCAAGAAAAAGTGAAGCAAGGAGGACACAGTTTCAGGAAGCTGACCACCAGCCTCTCAGTGGCCAGGACAGAAGCACATGACAATGAAGACTGACTGACCCAATGCTGAGTACCAGCTGGTTGATTGGTATTGGCTGATCATCCCCACGGAAAAATTTCTATCCAAATCATTAAGAGCTTCAGTTCCCAAATATTACTTAAAATAACTATTTATCTTTATTTTTAAAAAGATGATTTTTACAACAAATACCAAAAATGTTGCAAAACAGAGCACAATTAATTGCTTCATGTGAGATTTGTGTTTATTCAGAAATTGGAGAGATGGATATGGATTGTGAGGGTTTAGGGAAGAAGAAATTGAAAGAAGGAACTTTGTGCAATAGAAAGAAAACTACCAAGCTAACTACATGCCTTAAGCTGTGCAAGGATCTTATAGTATCACACTCAGACACACACACACCCCTACGCGCGCGGGCGCACACACACGCACACAGAATGGACAATTCTGTATTCCATAGAACTAGAAAAATCTTATGATCTATCTGTCTATCCATCTTTTCATATACATAGGCATATTTATATGTATTAATTCAACAAATACTCATTGAATATTTGCCAGTACTTGTGCGTAAAAGAGGTTTGCCTTGAGATAAATCAGATCTAACCTCAGTAATAGCACTCCCACTGTTATAGCAGTTTAATATTTTAAGGGCTTTTTTTGTAACACTTAGGTGTTTGTTTACATTTCATAAAGACATTTATTTAAATACTGTATATGCATTTGAAAAAGTCAGTACTATATATATATATATATATTTCTTTTCTTTGAGGTTTTTTTTTGGGGGGGGACATTTCTTCTTCAGTTTCTTTCCTTTCTTTTTTTATTATACATACATGTGGGGTAAACATTGATTTTCAATAATTGTGTACAATATGTGGCGTTTACATCAGTATAGTTAGCTTATTTATCATTACAATACACAATCATTCTTTGTGTCCATTGACCAATTCCTCATTAGCCTCCTTACTTCCCCCCTCCCACTCCTTTTTCCACCTCTAGTTTTCTAAAAGTTCAATGTATTACTGTGATTATTATTTCTTTCTTTCTTTCTCTCTGTCTCTCTTTATTGTTCATTTGTTCATTTATGGATTCAGTTCCAGTTATAAGTGAGAACATGTGGTATTTCTCCTTCTGTACCTGGGTTTACTCACTTAGAATAATTTTCTCCAGGCTCATCCATGTTGCTGCAAATGGTAGGATTTCATTCCTTTTTATGGCTGAATAGAACTCCATTGTGTGCATATACCAGAATTTCCTTGTCCAGTCATCCATCAATTGACATTTAGGTTAGTTCCATTGCCTAGCTATTGTAAATAAAGCTGTAATAAATATGGGAGTGCAGGTATCTCTTTGACCTAATGTTTTCCAATCTTCTGGATATATCCTAAGTAGTGGGATTGCTGGATCATATGGACATTCTATCTGTAGTTATTTAAGGAACTTCCATACTGTTCTCCATAATGACTGTACTAATTTACAGTCCTGCCAACAGTGCAGGAGGGTTCCTTTTTCTCCACATCCTCACCAGCATTTGTTATTCTCTGTCTTTTTTATAATAGCCAGTCTGATAGGGGTGACGTGATATTTCAAAGTGGTTTTGATTTGCATTTCCCTGATGATTAGTGATGCTGAGTAGTTTTTCATATACCTGTTGGCCATTTGTATGGCTTCCTTTGAGAAATGTCTATTCTTGCCCATTTTTTAATTGGATTATTTGGTTTTTTTGCTGTAAAGTTGTCTGAGCTTTTTGTATATTCTGGATATTAATCCCTTGTCAGATGTGTAGTTTGCAAATATTTTTTCCCATTTTGTAGGATGTTTTTTCACTCTATTGATTGTTCCCTTTGCTGTGCAGAAGCTTTTTAGTTTGATGTAATCCCATTTGTTTATTTTTTCTTTTGTTGCCTGTGGTTTGAGAGTGTTATTCATAAAGTCATTGCTCAGTCCTAAATCCTAGAGCATTTCTGCTGTATTTTGTTCTAGGAGTTATAAAGTTTCAGGCCTTATATTTAAGTCTCTAATCCATTTTGAGTTGACTTTGGTATATGATGAGAGGTACAGATCAAGTTTCATTCTTCTGCAAATGAATATCCAGTTTTCCCAGCACTGTTTATTGAAGAGGCAGTCTTTTCTGCAATGTATGTTCTTGGGGCCCTTGTCAAAGATCGGTAGGCTATAAACATGTGGGTTGATTACATAGTTCTCTATTCTGTTCCATTGGTCCATGTGTCTGTTTTTATGCCAGTACCGTGCTGTTTTTGTTACTACAGATTTGTAATATAGCTTGAAGTCAGGAAGTGTAATGTCTCTGGCTTTACTTTTTTTGCTCAGGATTGCTTTCGCTATTTGGGATCTTTTTTTGTTTGATGTGAATGTTAGGACTGATTTTTCTATTTCTATGAAGAATGTCATTGGTATTTTGATGGGGATTGGATTGAATATGTAGATGGCCTTGGGTAGTATGGACATTTTTACTACCTTGATTCTTCCAATCCATGAACAAGGAATGCCTTTCCATCTCTTAGTGTCTTCTTTAATTTCTTTCAGTAGTGATTTGTAGTTCACATTGTAGAGATCTTTCACCTTTTTGGTTAGATTTATTCCTAGGTATTTTATTATTATTATTATTATTATTATTATTTTGGTGAATATTGCAAATGGGCTTGCTTTCTTGATCTCTTTTTCTTCCAGTTTGTTGTTGGAGTATAAAAACACTACTGATTTTTTGTATGTTGATTTTGTATTTGCAACCTTAGTAAATTCATTTATCAGTTCTAAGAGTTTTTTGGTAGAGTCCCTTGGGTTTTCTATATTCAGAATCATGTCATCTGTGAACAGGGAGAATTTGATTTCCTCTTTATGTATTTGGATGCCCTTTATATCATTATCTTGTGTAATTGCTCTGGAAAGTACTTCCAACACTATGATAAATAGGGGTGGAGTGAGTGGGCATCCTTGTCTTGTTCTTGATCTTAAGGGGAAAGCTTTCAGCTTTTCCCCATTCAGGGTGATATTGGCAGTGGGTTTATCATATATGGCTTTTGTTATGTTGAGCTACATTGCTTCTATACCTAATTTGTTGAGAGTCTTTATCATGAAGGACTGTTGAGTTTTGTCAAATGCTTTTTCTGCATCTATTGAGATGATCATATGGTTTTTATTCTTGACTTTGTTGATGTGATGTATCACATTTATTGCTGCATATATTGAGACATCCTTGCATTCCTGGGATGAATCCCATTTGATTATAAGATATAATCTTTTTCATATGTTGCTATATACTGTTTGATACTATTTACTTGAGGATTTTTGCATCTAAATTCATCAAGGATATTGGACTGTAGTTTTATTTTTGTTGTTGTTGTATCTTTGTTTTGTTGGGGTATCAGGGCAATGCTGGCTTCATAGAATGAGTCTGGGAGAATGGTTTCTGTTTCAGTTTTTCGGAATAGTTTGGAAAGAATTAGTATTAGTTCCTCTTTAAAGGTCTGGTAGAATTCAGTAGTGAAGTCATCTGGTCCTGGTCTCTCCTTTTTTGGAAGATTTCTTATTACTGCTTCAATCTCGTTACTTGTTATTGATCTGTTAGGTTTTTCTGTCTTCTCTGTTCAATCTGGGGAGTTTGTATGTGTCTAGAAATTTTATCCATTTCCTCCAGATTTTCAAATTTGTTGGCATATAGTTGTTCAATGTAGTCTCTAATGATTCTTTGTATTTCTGCAGTATCAGTTGTGATATCCCCCTTTTCATTTCTGATTTTTGTTATTTGGGTCTTCTCTATTCTCTTTTTAGTATGTCTGGCTAGTGATTTCTCTATTTTGTTTATCTTCTAAAAAACAACTTTTTGTTTCATTGATCTCTTGTAGTATACTTTTGGTCTCTATTTCAATGAGTTCTGCTTTGATTTTAATTATTTCTTTCCACCTACTAACTTTGTGATTGGATTGTTCTTGTTTTTCTATTTCCTTGAGGTGTAATGTTAGGTTGTTTATTTCAAATCTTTCTATTCTCAAGATGCAATCATTTATTGCCATAAACTTTCCTCTTAGTACTGCTTTTGCAGTATCCCACAGGTTTTGGTAATGACATGTTGTAATTATTATCAGTTTCAAGAAATTTTTTGATTTCCTGTTTGATTTCTTCTTTAACCCTTACATCATTCAGGAGCATGCTGTTTAATTACCAAGTATTTGTGTGATTTCCAAAGTTTCATTTCTTATTAATTTCTAGTTTTAATTCATTGTGGTCTGAGAAGATTCATGAAATGATTTCAATTTTAAAAAATTTGTTGATACTTGATTTGTGACCTAATATGTGATCTATCTTGGAGAATGTTTCATGTGTGATGAGAAGAATGTATATTCTCTGGTTGTTTGGTGAAATGTTCTATACATATCCATCAAGTCCAATTGGTCTAGAGTGTAGATTAAATCTTGTATTTCCCTATTGATTTGTTGCCTAGATGATCTGTCCAGTGTTGAGAGGGCAATGTTCAAGTCCCCAACAATTACATTATTGAGGTCTATCTTTCTCTTTACGTGTGGTAATGTTTGCTTTATAAATCTGGGTGCACCAATTTTGGTAGCATATGTATTTATGATTGTTATGTCTTCTTGGTGGATAGATCCCTTTATCATTATATAATGGCCTTCTTTGTCTCTTTTATAGTTTTTGTTTACAGTGTATTTTATCTGATATAAGAATTGCTACTCTTGCTTGCATTTGGTTTCTATTTGTGTGTATATCTTTTTACATCCTTTTATTTTTAGTCTGTTAGAGTCTTTACAGGTGAGGTAGGTTACTTGTAAGCAGCATACACTTGGGTCTAGTTTTTTAATCCATCCAGTTAGTCAATGTCTTCTGAGTGGGGAGTTGAATCCATTAACTTTTAGCATTGCTATTGAAAGATCCATATTGTTTGATTCCTGTCATTTAATTGCTTGTGCAGTTGTTTTAAGTATCTTTTGTTCCTTTCTTTCCCTGCTACTCTATGTCTTCACAGTTTCTTGGAGTTTTGAAGTGGAGTGGTACAGTGTTTTTTTTTTTTTTTTTTCCTCTTTCTCATTCGCGTATGTCTTTTGTCAGTGGAATTTATTCTTCCCTGTGTTCATGGTAGGGATTATTGGGGGGGGGGCGGGTTCCAGGTGCAAGACTGTCTTGAGAGTTTCTTTTAGGACTGGTCATGTGGTTTTGAATTCCATAGTTTTTGCTTATCTGGGAAATACACTATATCTCTTTCATATCTGAAGGATAGCCTTCCTGTATATAGTATTCTTGGCTGGCAGGGTTTTTTTTTTTTTTCCTCTAGTACTTTAAATACATAATCCCATTATTTTCTGGCCTGTAGCATTTCTGCTGAGAAGTCTGCTGTTAGTCTGATGGGGACCACCCCATTGGTGACTTGATGTTTTTCTTTTACTCTTTTTAGGATTCTCTCTTTGTATGTATCTTTTGCTGTCTTAACTACAATGTGTCTCAGAGAGGACCTTTTTAGATTTGGAGATTTTTTTTTGTTTGGGGATCTTTGTGCTTCTTGTATCTGAAAATCCATACCTTACCAATACCAAGGAAGTTTCCTGCTATTACTTCATTGAATACATTCTCAATGCCTTTTCCTTTTTCTTCCCCATCTGGAACATCATAATTCAGATGTTTATATGCATGAGTTTGTCTGATAGTTCTCAGAGATTTTCTTCAATTTTTAAATTCTTTCTTTCTTTTTCTTTCTTTCTTTTTAATTTTTTTTTTCCCCTTTTTTGTCTTCTTGGGTTATTTGAAAACAGTGTCTTTGGGGTCCAAAATTCTTTCTTCTGCTTCCTCTAGTCTGCTGCTAAAGCTCTCAAATATTGTTTTATTTCATTGAATGGGTCTTTCAGTTCGAAGAGTTCTGCCACATCCTTTTTTATGGCATTAATCTCTTTGTAGATTTCCTCCTTCATATCTTGGATTATTTTTCTTGTTTCATTGTGTTGCCCATGTGTCTCTTTTTGTATCTCACTGAGTTTCCTTAAGATGTTTGCTTGGATTTCTTTTTCAGACAGTTCAAGGGCTTCTTATAGATTGGGGTCTTGTGTTTGAGAGTTATTATATTCTTTTGGGGGTGCCCTTGTTTCTTGTTTTTTCATATTTCTGGTATTTCTGTGTTGATGTCTGGTCATCTTGTGGAGCAGTTGCTTCTTCAGTTACCTGAGTTTCTTTTGGAGAGAAAGAATCTCTTCTGAAAGTTTGTCTTAAGTTGCCTGTTGGGTAGGATGGTTTAGTTTTGATTTCACATAGTCTACTGTTGGGAGGAGACTTCTGGGTCTGCTGTCCAGTGATTCATGCCTCCTGGAGTGGGAGCTGTAAGAGGTGAGGCTCTTGGGGCTGGTGCTGAGCCTCTGAGGCCTCTCACAGGGAAAGCTGTGAGGCGCGGGGTTCCAAAAGCTGGTATCGGAGCATTCAGGCTTCTCCTGGCAAATGCTGTGAGGAGTGAAGCTCTTAGGGCTAGTGAAGGGCTGCTGAGGCCTCTTCCAGCTAGAGGCATAGAAGGAAGGAATCCCAGGGTTGGTGTACGGGTGATCAAGTCACTTCCAGTGAGAGCTGGCTCCTGGAGCCAGAGCCAGATGACTGGGGTCCCTCTCTGAGAAAGTCTTGTGGAGTGGGATTCCAGGTGCTATTGCCAGGGTGCTGAGCCTTCTACCTGCAAAAGCTGTGGGGGGACAGGGCTCCCGGGTTTGGTGTGGAATATCTCTAGTCACACCCAGTGAAAGCAGTGAGGTGTGGTGCTCTTGGACCCGCTGCCTAACTGCTGGGGCCTCTCCCTGCGAAAACCACAAAGGATGGAATTCCCAGTGCTGTTGCTAGGGTGCTGAAGCCTCTCTCTATGAGAGTGACAGGATGTGGGGCTTCTGAGGCTGGTGTGAAAGAGTTCAAGTCACTCCCAGCAAAAGGATGGAGGGTGGAGCTCACAGGGTCAGCTTGTAGGAGCTCAAGATATTCCTGGCAGGTATCGCAAGGAGTGGGGCTCCCGGAGTTGGTGTAGGGTCTCTCAAGTCTCTCTCAGTGAGAACAGTGAGAGGTGGGGCTCTTGGGCCTGGTGCCAGACTGCTGGGACCTCTCCCAGCAAGAACAATGAGGGGCAGAGCTCCCGGTGCTGTTCCCAGGGTGCTGACTCCTCTCCGTGTGAGTGTCACAGGATGTGGAGCTTCTGAGACTGGCATGAGAAAGCTCAAGTCACTCCCAGCAGAAGATAAGAGGGTGTGGCTCACCAGGCTGGCATAAAGGAGTTCAAGTTACTCCCCACAGGAGTCAAGATCAGGGTGCTTTTAGATCTGCTGCAAAGCTTCTGCAGCCCTTCCCTGTGGGAGACATGAGGAGCAGGGCACTCACAGCTGATGCCAAGCTGCTCTGATCTCTAAATGGTAAACGCCTGAAGAGGAGGGGCTACAGGGTTTGCTACCCACCAGCTCCAGCCTTCTGCTATGGAAGCCTCACAGGGTGGGGCTCTAGAAGCTGCGGTGGCACGCTGGTGTAGGCGACTAGGGGCTGTGCCGTGGTCATTGCTGGATTTGCCTGGCCCGCAGTTCCAGTGGTTGGGGTTGCATCTTTTAGATGGTGTGAGCCATGCAGCAGTGAGCACAGATGGCTGCTGTAGGGAACAAGAGGAAGTCCTGTAGAGGAAGATGGATCCCTGCCCTGATGGCAGACAATGGCACTGGTGAACTCCATAGTGGAAAGGCCAAGCTGGGGAAGGAGTAAACAGATGTTACCACTGAGAAGTACCCCAATTTCTTCTGTCCATTCTCTGTTCTGGAACCCTTCTGTGGGAGAACTGCACGCCGGGCACCTCTAGTCCACTATCTTGCCCCCTTTAAGTTATTTTTATTGTTAACTTTTAGTACTATTATTAACTATTAGTCTTTTTATCTGTTAACTCACTGGGTTCCCACAGCTTTCCTACAACCATTCTTCAGCCTGGGTTTATTGATCTCATATTTAGGTGTATAACCTGAGCTCCAAACAACTTGCCCATGGTCACACAGCTAAAAATGGCTGAAGCAGGACTAAACACAACAACAGGAAGAAACCAGAAATTTTATGTCCTCTTTCCCTGACCCTGCTGCATCCCAGCATTTATCCAGCCCAAAGTAGTTACCATATGCCCAGACATGACTGCATGTACTTAAACCATGCTAAAAATATATCAAGGAAGCCACAGAGGCAAAAGTTATTTCATAACAAAAATACAAGCAACAAATAGTGATACTATTTCTCTTCTTTTTCCCCTACACCAAACAAAAATCAGTATTTCCATTTCTAGTCTTTCATATGGCTACCCTACAGTTGTGAAATATGTGAAGATTTCATGCAGTTGTGCAATATTTCAAGCCCTGCCTTTCCTTCTCGGTACCATCTCCTCGACACCCCTTCATGGCTGCATGTCTCTCTCTCCTCTTATTCTGTGAAGTGTGCCTGTGCAGCTTCTACATAATCATCTCTTTTTACTTTATGTTTTTCTTAGTTCTTAGAGATGTCAATCCACAGTGAATGAGCTTCAAAGAGGAGATATTTTAAACAACAACCTCTCATAACTGTCATCTGTCACCTTTAATCTTAAAGAAAAATAAATCAAACATGAAGCTTATGCATAATCCAAACTGCAATGTAAAGTCATATTTAGATTTTTAATAAATAAAAGCCAGTTTTGGAAACTAGAAACTACAAGTAGGTAATATTAAAAGAAAGAAAGAAAGAAAGAAAGAAAGAAAGAAAGAAAGAAAGAAAGAAAGAAAGAAAGAAAGAAAGAAAGAAAGAAAGAAAGAAAGAAAGAAAGAAAGAAAGAAAGAAAGAAAGGAAAAGAAAAGAAAAAATACCTGATAGTCCTATGAAGAGTTTTATAATTTTAGATGTTTCAAATTAATACCTTATGGGATATAAATAAAATGGCACACTTTTGGGGATCTAAGAAATCAGAAACTTGTATTAATTGAACTCCCTTTCAAATAAAAGCTATTAAGGTGTTAACTATAAATTTCCAAAGGCTGATTAAGTTTGTAGTGGGCCTCCAATCTTTTGGGGTCTTCAGTGTAACTTTAAGATTTTTGAAGGCTGCCAAATTAAATTAAAGGAAATGAATCATTAAAATTTCATTAGATAAAAATGTTTGAAAAAAATTTCCTTTTTGCAATGCAAATTGCTATCAGGTTTTGTCACTGTACTCAGTCTGTGGATTCCCTACATCTAATTTTCCATAGAACAATTAGTCATACAAAAGGATTATTCTCCAATAAATTAAAAGGAGAGAAAACAACCTGTCAACTGCTTTCTCATAGTGTGAGTCCTTTATTTCTGGAAGAAATAATGCATAGGGTAGAGATGAAGAAGAAGGTCAGTGCCTGATTCTCAGGTGTATCACAGGTATCCACACTCGTGTCAGTCATTCATCAGTGAAATGAGAAGAGGCCTCTATCAATTTGGAGAGGTAATAGACCACAAGCTGCTGCAAACAAGACTACAGCACACTCAACAGCTTTCAGGAAGAGAGAGGAAACCAAAAATATGCTGTAAAACAAAATCTGTGGGCAGTTAAGGTGATCAGAATATTTGCAGGGTTTCTCAGGATTGTGGCCATACAGCAAACCCCAAGTGACATACCTGACTGGGGATTTCCCAAGGGTTGATGAGAAAAGATCTTTATAGAAGATAAAGAAAGCTGGCAAATTTCCCAGAAGAAATGAGTAAAGATTCCTGAGCAATAATATTCAACGCCCCTTCATGATCAAAACTTTCAGCAATGTAGATACAGAAGAAATGTACCTCAATACAATAAAGGCCATATGTGACAAGCCCACAGCTAATTTCATACTAAATGGACAAAAGTTGAAGGCTTTTTCTCTAAGACCTGGAACAAGACAAGGATGCCCACTTTCCCCACTCTTATTCAACATAGTACTGGAAGTTCTAGCCAAAGCAATAAGCCAAGAGAAAGCAATTAACGGCATTCAAATTGGAAAGGAGGAAGTCAAAGTATTGCTATTTGCAGATGACATGATCATATACACAGAAAACCCTAAAGACTTCACCAAAAAATTACTAGAATAAATAAGTAGATTCAGTAGGCAAGGTAAAAAATCAACATACAAAAATCAACAGTGTTTCTGTACACCGATAACAAACTATTTGAAAAAAGAAAACCATAAAATAATCCCATTTACAATAGCTACCAAAAAATAAAACACTAAAGAGTAAATTTAATCAGGAAAGTGAGAGGTCTCTTCAAGGAAAAGTGTATATATTTATGAATGAAATTAAAGACACAATTAAATGGAAAGTTACCCTGTGTTCATGGGGTTAGAAGAACTAACATCATCAAAATGTCCGTATTACCCTAAGTGATCTATAGATGCAGTGTAATACTTATCAAAATACCAAGGACATTCTTCAAAGAAACAGAAAAAAATCCTAAAATTTGTATGAAACCTCAAAAGACCCCAAATTACCAAAGCAATCATGAGCAAAAAGAATAAAGCTGGAGGCATCACACTATCAAATTTCAAAATACATTACAAAGCAATAGTAACCAAGACAGCATGGCACTGACAAAAACAGACACATAAGCCAGTGGAACAGAATTGAAAACCTAGAAATAAATCCACACACTTAAAGCCACTGACAAAAGTGGCAAGAACACACATTGGGGAAGACAGTCATTTCAATATATGGTGCTGGGAAAACTGGATGGCCACATGCAGAATAATAAAAACAGACCCTATTTCTCACCACATAAAAGAAAGAATCAACTCAAAATGAACTCAAGACTTAAATTTAAGATCCACAGCTATGAAACTATTAGAAGAAAACATGGGGAAACTCTCCATTACATTGTTTTGGCCAAGAATTTTTTGAATAATACCTCAAAAGCACACACCACAAAAAGCTAAAATAAATGAATAGAATTTCATACAACTAAAAAGCTTCTGCACAGCAAAGGAAACAAACAACAGAGTCAAAAGACAATCTAGAGAATGAGAGAAAATATTTGCAACTACACATTTGACAAGCTCTTAATAAAAACAATAACCCAATTGATAAATGGGCAAAGGACCTAAACAGACATCTTTCAAAGGAGACATACAAAAGGCAAACAGGCAAATGAAAAAATGCTCAACATCACTAAGCATCAGGGAAATGCAAATTAAAACCATGATGAAATATCATCTCATTCCAGTTAGAATGGCTATGATCAACAGGACAGAAAATAACACATGCTGGAGAGGATGTGGAGAAAAGGGAATTCTCATACATCGTTGGTGGGAATGTAAACTAGTATATCCATTATGGAAAACAGTATGGAGATTCTTCAAAAAACTGAAAATAGAATTACCTTATGACCCAGCAATTTTACTCCTTGGTATACATCCAAAGGGAATGAAATCAATATATCGAAGAGACACCTCTACTCCTGTGTTCATTGCAATACTATTCACAATAACCAAGAGATGGAATCAACCTAAATGCCCATCAATGAATGAACTGATTTAACAAAACTGTGGCATACATACCCAATGGAATACCATTCAGCTATAAAAAAATTAAAATCCTGTCATTTGCAGAAACATGGATGGAACTGAAGACCATCATGTTAAGTGAAGTAAGACAGGCATAAAAAAACAGATAGTGCATGATCTTACTCATATGTGGAATCTAAAAACAAACAAAAAATTCTCACAGAAGTAGAGAGAAGAATAATGCTTAGAGGGCAGGGAGGGAAGGGAGGCAGGGCGGAGGGGAAGAGGTAGATTAATGGTACAAAATTACATGTAGACAGGAAGAATAAATTCTGTTGCTCTAGGCTGACTATTGCTAATAATATTATATAGTTCTAAATAGCTAGAAAAGAGGATCTTAAATGTAATCACCACAAAGAAAATATAAATGTTTAGGTGATGAATACGCTATCTTCTCTAAGTGAATCATTGTACAATATATGCATATATCGAAACAACACACTGTACCCCACAAATATATACAATTAAATATTTTTTTAAAAAAGAAACAAAATAGATGTCTATAGCCTGCAATAATGCATTCACAAATTACACTGCCAACAATTAGGAGGGTTTTTATTTAAAGCTTCTTAGAAGGCATAAGAGACTCTCTGAGCCTATACATTTATATTCATGTACTGTAGGAAAAGGGAAGCCCTTTGGATTCCAAGAATAGCTTCCTCCTAGTTTTCACTATCTTTAATAACTTCAGTTACTCACGAAACAAATATTGAACGGGCACTTCTGACAGCTCAGTTGTGTACTATGCACAGGGCGTCCCCTCCTTCTCTCACTAAATAAGAGCTTATATGTTTTCCTAGACAAGAGCTGCATAGGATGCAAATTCAATGGCATGAATTCCGCCAAAGGAACATGCCAAGAGTAGTGAAAAGTGATAGCACATAGTGGAAAAACTGGCCAGAAAATAAGATTTTTTAAAAGAGTGTTTAAAAAGCTTCTCAGTAGGAATTCATGTAAAAAGGGAACCAGCAGGTATAGAGAAGTAGCTTCATAGATCAACATGGTGCACTAAAAAACTAAAATGAATAGAATAACCAGTACTCCTCATGACAGTACACACACACACACACACACACACACACACACACACACACACACACACACACACACACACACGAATACACATCCATTTTACTCTGCTTCAGACACCAACAATGCAAATGTAGAACTGTTTTTGGAAGGATGCCATACAAAATGGCTGAAATAACATCATGACATCTGAAGAGAATACAACACACCTCCAGATGTACAGGTGAATTACTCATTTTCAACAATGGAGGGGGCATAAGCTATTCTAACAATATCTGGCAACTCTGTTGTTTGCTTAGCAGCCGCATCATCCCGCAGATGGCTGCTGTTTGTTCTTTCGTTTTATTTTTGCTTTGCTTTGTTTTTAACCCAGAAGTGACTTTCTTCCGCATCCAACTTGACCAGTGGCTCTGCTGTGCAAAGACATCTAGCGGACTCTCCAGAACATTCAAAGCCTGGCTTGAAAATCAGAAATAACGTGAAGCGCAGGAGGTAGCAGTGTAGCCAACAAGGAAACACTACTTAGTTCCCAACAGTGATTCTGACTATGGAATCAAGTGGAACTCAGCCAGCCTCAACAACCCTGAACCACGGCTTTAGTGGCCCCAACTCCCCAACCCCTCCCAAACCAGAGGAATATGTGTTAGGAAGTGTCCTCTCCCTGAGATACACATGACTCAGTATCAGATGGAATTTCAGAGCATGTTTATAAATGGAAAACATTTTCTAGAAGCTATAGGGATTGTTTCCAGGAAAAGATGTCCAATGGAAGAGAAATTGGAACCGTATTAAAAGTCTAGAATGGAAAGACCCCATCCAGAGCTTAATCACCAGCTACTGTTCTTAGAATGAAGCCATTCATGTATTGCATGAAAACTTCAGGGAGCACAAAAACAAACTTGCAGCCTGGAGTGAGTTAACTACCAGAATCAAGATGTAGAAAAGAGTTCTGGAATTATAAAGCGTAGGCAGCTACAATGTAGAGGAAAGCACACCACTGCAATTTAAAAAAAAAAAAAATCCTGCCTAATTTTCTGTATCCTTTCTTGCTGCTTCTAAAAGCCAGAAAAGTGAGTGGAGATGGTCTGTATGGCTTTCTTAAAACTCCACGTGAATGGTGTATATTTCATCCAAACAAGCAGATGGTTGATCTCATTTACCAACCCTTGCATGAGGATGTTAACGAATGCCCAGATGTTTGACATCACGGACACAGAGAACTCGGTAAATCCTGCATTCTGAGGGCACCATCCAGCTTGGTGCAAGTTGGTCTTCTTATTGTGTGATTTCATTAGTTCCTCTACTCACCTGGTATTTCTCTTCACTCTAAAGGAGCAATCACTGTAAAATTAAGATAAATCTTTGACTTTCTAGTGAAGTACAAAAGGTAATTCTTAGAAAAATAAAGTTAAGGTCATGGCATTAGGCAAAGGGTAAAGTTGATGGAGCGAAGCAATGCGTGACTAGGAAAATCAAATACTGAACATAAAATTAAAGATGACTACTTCATCATTTACAAAGGTGGATTTCTACAGCTCATGGTAAATTTTCCTTGCTTTGGGTCACTTTGTCTCTCCTTCCTAACATTTTTATAAAAGATAACAACTAAAGGGTTTTTTTTTCAAAATGCAGTAAAGAAAAAAATGTCTTATATTATTTTCTTGATATCTTGTCAATAGAAAGAATATTAATATTTACATGGGATTCAATTAGAATTAAATCTTCAGATTATACCAGAAATCTACCATCTAGCAAAGAGAGTATCATTTTACATGGTCTGAAGGACAGATAATAGGACGATGGTAATAAATAAGAGTAGAAATAGTAAGACATTAAAAAAAAGGCAATGGGAATTATAGTACATGGTCATCATTTGAAATGTCAAGGTTAAAAGACTATGCTGTTTGCAAAACTATGTATTGAATGTTCTCTTTTATTTCCCTGCTGAGTAGATTCTGTATAGAAAAGGCAAACTTTATCTCTTTCCCAGTCCGGGTCATTAATCTTCCCAAGAGGTTAGCATGTTGAGACCCAAGAATTAATTAACATGAGGTTGGCCCAGAATCACATACGATCAATGCAAATTCAGAAAGGAAGATACATGTTTTAAATATGTTCCAAACATTGCTTGCTTCTGGCACATTGGGACACAGGAAACAAAGTTATGAAGGTGCCTTGATTAAGATGGAGAATTTGCAGATTAAAGGATAAAGAGGCTAGACCAGGAGAAAAAGTAACAGGTCTTCATTTTCTCACTGGCACTTTTTACTTTTTTTTTTTTTTAATTGCTTTTCACAAAATAAATAAATAAATAAATCCTTGGCTTTTATTCAAATGGTATCCAACTGGGGGAATAAAAGTAACTTTGTCATCATGAATAAACACTGCTGTCTTTTATTCTTGTTACTGAGGTGGTTAGAGCACATCAGGGTTACCCAGCATTATCATCCCCCTCCCTTCTACACTTTCACTGCTGCAAACTAAGTACACACCTTTTCACTATTATTTTGTTATTCTTTTGTTTTTTGTAAATATTGAATTGACAAAAAGTGTATGTATTCAAGGGGTGCAGTGTGATGTTTTTATATATGTGCATGTTGTGTAATGATTGTGTAATGTAAGTAACACATCCATCATCATTCATAGTTAGCACGTGTGTGCATGTGTGTGTACTGAAGGTATTTAAAATATGTTCTCTTGGCAATTTTTGAGTAAACAATACAGGATAGTTAACTATAGTTACCATGCTGTACATTAGATCTTCAGAATTTATTCATCTTAATAACTGAAAGTTTGTACCCTTTGACCAACATCTCCCCATTTCCCCCATCCCCCAGCTCTTTCCAACTGCCTTTCTACTCTCTGCTTCTATGAGCTTGACTTTCCTAGATTTCACATGTAAGTGCGATCATGTGGTATAATCTATCTGTGTCTGGCTTATTCCACCAAGCATACACCCTTCAGGTTCATTCATGTTGTTGCATATTGTAACTGCACAGCAAAGAAAACAATCAACAAAGTGAAAAGGCAACCTATAAATTGGGAAAAAATATTCACAAACCGTATGTCAGCTAAGATGTTATTCTGTAAGATTTATAAAGAACCCATCCAACTAAATAGCAAGAAAATATATAACTGAGTAAAAAAAAATGGGCAAAGGACTTGAATAGGCAATGATGTAAAAATAGCCAACAGGTTTGGTACATGAAAGATTGCTCAGTATTACTAATCATCAGGAAAATGCAAGAGTGGTTCATCTATGTTGTTGCAAATGGCATGATTTTCTTCTTTTTATGGTTGAGTAATATTCCACTGTACATATGTACACACACATATATATACACACACTATATATATATACACAGATATGTCACAATTTATTCATCATTCATCAACACACACTTAGGTTGCTTCATATCTTGGCTATTGTGAAAAATGCTGCAATAAACATGGGGCTATTATGCTACTTCTGGGTATTTGTTTGGTTTTAGCTGGAGCTATTGATTTGGGTGATGTTTTTGATTTGGATTTGGTTGTTATTGTTTTGAATTTGTGTTTATCAGTTGCATTCCACTGGTGAAAATTATGACCCACTTGCCTCTTGTTTCTCAAAATACTTCCTAAGTGTCTACTCAGTCAAGCTTTGAGTTAAGCACTCCAGGCAGAAGGACACCACTTCTACCACATCCTTTCCTGCTATTCCTGTTAGTAACTTTGACCTCTACCGTTGAATAGGTATGAATGGTGGTCCAGCGTCTTGCTCAGTTCATTATAAAGCTTCTTTACTTATTTCCCACAACAACACAATGAGTACATGTTATTGTTATCTCCATTTTATACTCAAAAAAGCTGAGTCACAGAGCAGCTAAATGGCCTGCCTTAGGTCACGCATCTAGAAAGCATTCGAGTCAGGAATCAACCAAATTCTGTCTGATCCTGGAGCATCCTGTCAAGTCCAGAAATCCCGGTTGTAATGTGAAATCATCCAATTTTAAATGTGAGCATCTAATTCAATTTGGGGCGGGGGAGAGAGAGAAAAGAAAGAAAAAAGGAAAACTCTGCATGGAAACAACTGAATACACCTGGAGGTCAGATTTGGCTGCTGGCACCTGCATGTGACTTCTGCCCTTCGGTATACTTCTACCAGCACCCTCTACCCCTAGAATGATGCCCCATAAGCTGCTGCTCAGCCCATAATGTCCACTCATTTGGATCAAGTTCTCCAGATGATCTTGGTGGCAGGCCCATCTCTGCCTGAGTTCAGGGCCATTGGGGTTAAACAAAAATAATTAGGACCCAGAGATATTATTGAGCAAAGAGGAAAAAGAGGATATGGCAGCAACAGCCAGCATCAGGCCCATCACAGCTTCAAAGCTCATGAAAATGTAATGGAGCATCTACCCGATTTACCTACACGTGTCACAAAAGGAAACGTATTTTGTAGCAGAGATGCTGAATGTCAGACTGAGATATGTGTGGAAGTTACAATGGGGATGCAGAGCAAGCAAAGCTGAAACATTTCAGTTTCTTAGGGAAGATTCACAAAAGACAGTGCTGTGGATCACCTGAAAAATCTACGGAATGTGTGCCAGGAAGGGGAAAGTCTCAACTTCTCAGAAGAGCTCCTGATCCTTCTGCGGTCCCACGAATGTCGGCATTCCTCAATCCACACAGTGCTCCAGCCACCCAAGGCTGCATGGACTTTCCAATATGCCAAGTATTTTCTTGATGTGCTTTTTATGCCTAGAAAGACCATCCACAACTTTTCTGCCCAGAAGGCTCCAGAGTCAGACAGAACTCTTGGTTGCTTGTGACAAAAAGCCAAGCCAAGTCAAAGCAGCTTATATTAAGGAGAATGTTTATTGACTCATGTGGCTGAGGCCAGACTCGATGATCTTGAGGCATGGCAAGGCAGGAATCAGACTCCTCCTGTCTTTTGGTTGCACGTTCCGCTGCGCTGGCTTCGTTCTCTGGCAGGCATCCAATATAGTCACTAACATTCCAAATTATTATTCTACCAGTATGGTAATCATCCCAGAGAGAGGCTGTCTCTGTGGTAACAATTTCAAAATATTGTAACCGCGCCTCTTACTAGCCATTCCTGAACAACTCGCTGAGATGCTTCAATGCTGGATTCTGAAGTCCAGGGCTGGGTCACTTACCATTTCACAGAGGGAGGGCAAGGGTCTTCCCTGGCCATCTCAGGTGTGTGTCTGGTGTCCACACACTCATTCAGTTAGAGGCCAGATTTGGATACTAAGTTATATAGTCACATAGGCTTGCTCCATCAGAACCACATGGACTAAGAGAATAAGGGATATGGTTCCCCCAAGAAAATAGATTTAACATTACTATCAGAAGAAACAGTGCTGCCCTGGCACGCGGACAGACAGGCATGGCTCACTCTACCCTCCACATGTTGTTCTGTGCTGTGCTCAAATGAAGCATCCACTGGGAACCTCCCCCTCATTTTTCCCTCTGTCCCATGGCATCATCATGTTTCTCATTCATACCCTCAGTCTGTGCACATGTTTATTGGCACACATGTATCACAATCGCCTATTTATTTGTCTTTCTGTGTACAGACATCATACATAATTCATGTTTTTATCTTTAGAACCTAGCACAGAGTGTTGGTCATTCATTAATTTCTTCATTCACTCTCTCACCACATGTGTATTAGGCTCCTACAACTTAAGCCAAGAGCTTAAGATTTAAGCGAACATAATCCCAGCTCCCATAGAAGAAGCAGACATTGATCAAGCCACACAAATATATGCAAAACTGCAATGGTAAAATAGCTACAAAGCTAGATATGCATGGTCATAAAGGAATGTGAAGTGTATGGCTTTACCTGCTTTTGTGGAATCAGAGAAGGCTCCCTTAGCAAGTGATGTTTGATTGATGCCTGGAAGATGCCAAGCAAGTGTTGGTAAGGAGTATCCAGGTAGATTAGCATGGGCTAAAACAGGACAAAGACAGTCAGAGAACACTTGGAACACTGAGGGCAGGTGGTGGAGCACAGGAGAGAAAGCTAAATATACCTGAGTTTTTATCCCAAGGGTAGTAAGAAACCAGAGAGGGCCTACAAGACTGAGGGAGACAGAGGAGCAGGTATAGGTGGAGAGATGATCAGGTCTGTAATTTGTAAAGAGCACACTGGCTGCATTATGGATGCTAGATTAAAGGGAATGAGAGCACATATGGGGAGCCCTATTGGAAGGAAGAACATCAAAGTTAGAGATGGTAGCAGTGGGGAAAGGGAGTGGGAAGGGACACAGAAGACAAATGTGTTGAACACGTGTCATATGGGTTGAATCATGTCCCTCCAAAATCCATATCTTGGAATCTTCACTCCCATAAGGCCATGGCAAATATAATTAGTTAAATTAAGAAGAGGTCATACTGGAATAGGGTGGGACCCTAATCTAACATGACTGGTGTTCTTATAAAACAAAGGACACGTGAAGACAGAGACAAAGGGGAACACCCCGTAAATATTGGAGTTGTGCTACTGCAAGCAAGGAATGCCAAAAGTTGCTAAAAAGCCACTAGAATCATGGAGAGAGGCCTGGGAAAGAGAATAATTGTGCCCTGCCAACACCTTGATGTCAGACTTCCTGCCTCCAGAACTGTGAGAGAATAAATTCCTGTTGGGTATGCAGTTCAGTTTGTGGTCCTTTGTTATGAGAGCCCCAGCAAACTAATACAACATGGTTGTTGATTTGAAAAAGTACATTTTAGGCATCTCTTCTAATTATAACCCTTTAAAAAATATTCCTAGCAAATATTTGAGAAGGAAACGAATGAATGAATGAATAATCAGGCAAACTTAAATAAGTTTCTCTATTGCAGAACTTTTCAGAATCATTGATAGTTTATTACACCTCCTGAAACCCCAAGATGGGGATATAGTTTGCATGGTGTCCTGTTGCTGACTGTGGAAGAACCAGGTTTTCCCAGTTCATCACTTGATGCATATTTTACACAAAACACTTGGGAGACCTGCATCTTACTGTCCTTCTCATTTTACAGATGAGGGAAAATGAGGTCCAGAGAAGGAAAGCAACAAGGTCAGTCTCCTGTCTTTGTTGCAAGGTAAGGACTAGAAAACTTACTGTGTTCACTCAAACACATTATGGTTTATTTTATTTAGTAAATTATCTCTAAGGGTCAAAAACAGTTGATTGACAAGAGCAACCACCTTAACCTAGAAGGTCTTGTTGCATCAAAACCACAATTCACAACAAAATTAGAACCAGGATCTTATTCTATCCTTAGCAGAACAACCTGTCTAAGAAAACTGTTCCCCAGCATTATCCCTATTCCATCTATGTGATTCAACAATGAGGACCATCTCCTTCTCTGAAACATGGTTGATTGTACATATCTGTGGAGGTACAGAGTTGAATATCAATACCTGTGTGCAATATGTGATACTCAAATAAGGATAATTATTATATTCAACATTATACGCTGTAATCATTTTTCATGGCCCGTCACCAGATTTTTATGCACAACTTTGCACTTAAAAGTAAAACAACTGTTTCTGTGATGGCACCTGGAGGCACTCTGGCATTTGTCCCACTGCTAATTAATGGTTTGCCCATGCCAAGGTCAATGTTCACCTAATTTTCTTCTTTTTGTGTTGGAATAATAGACAATAATCAAGAAATAAATTTTTTTCCTGGTTCAGGAAAGAAAAAAAGGCATTTAAGAACTAAGAACAATAATTAGGGTTTTACACAAAAGGACCCATTTCAAGAGCTCTCTGGGGGAAAGAGAGGAAGAGAAATTTAGAATATAATGAATAGAGAATTCAACATAAAAAGCCTTCTATTATTTATTATCTGTATAATAATGCCTTGGATTTAAGAGCTGTAATTAATTATAAGCAATGACAAATGGTCAAGAAAAAGCCAATAGGAATGACCCTGGTGGTTGACATCCTGCTATGACTTGAGGGAATCTTGTCACATCCAGGCTGGCTAATTTACTAAGCTTTCAGTCTTACCCAATTGATCCTCCAAAGAGAAATTACTATAAATATAGAACAACTACAGTGACATTCATCCCAGTGAAGTGAAAAGACATGCACAATCTCAAACAGTGTGGATTTTGCAAGTTCGAAGGTCTTCTCTGTCTACGTGGCCACCTCTTCACCTGGGCTGTGAACATACTCGGACTAATTCTGGGCTTCACTTGTCCCTGTGTCCCTAAAACCAAACACAAAGCCAGGCACAGGGTAGGTTCTATTTAATTATTTTAAAATAATTACATGAATTGAATGGAACTAGGTAGGATCTAATAAAACATAGGGGAAAAAAAGAATAGATAGCAAAGATCCCTAAACCCTGAGTGGAAAGAAGCTGTCCTAAATTCCCAGATGATCATTGCACACTTATTTAGCCCAGAAACTTCCATAAAGAGAAGGATTTGGGCAAGTTATGTGCTGGTGCCCACAGCACAGATGGTCCAAAGGACTGCATTTCTCAAAGTGTGAGTTCATGCTTGCCCCAGAATTGGAGGAGCTTAAGTAGGAAAGGATTCTCCTTCATTAGATTTTGAAGCACAGAAAAAAGATCTGTCTGATAATGTGCTCCTTCCCTTTTAAAGCTCAAAAGATGGCTCCCCCAAAATATGCTTAGATACTCATAAGGTTTAAAGATGGAATTGTTATACTTCATCTACACAGAAAAGTGAATGAGGAGGGGGGCATGGTCACCCACCCTCCTCTGGCCGCCGCAGAGCCCAGGAAGTTCCCTCTGTTTCTTGAACCCAAACAAGAATACACTGAAGTCAAAAGCAGAGAGGGCACCTTGAGAATTCTCTGGTAAAATTCCATGAAAGGCTAGTCTCAACTACATGAGCCAAACTGTAATCTTTTTGGATTGGTAGGGGAATTACATGCAAACTTTAAATAATTAACCCAATTTTTCATTCTGACTTGGCACAGCGGCAGCCACTTCCAATAGAAGAGATGGATGAGTGAGTAAGTGAAGGTAGCCTCAAGACAGACGCTGACAGACAGTGGAAAAAGAAGACGCAGCTTGAGACACCAGCTTCCCGAAGAATTGGCCTGCTAGACTGTGGTGCAAACGAAGGCATTCTGTGTAGAATATGAAAACAAGCCCAAAATAGCACACGTAGTTACATCTCTATGAACGAAATGCCTGGTAAATGTAAGAAATGATTCACCCTAAATCACTTGCAGTCATTTTCTCTGTGTTAGGTGCCAAAATTGTTAAGGGAAGAAGAAACAGGGTTAAGGTTAAGGGTAGGATCTTAAGGACATTTTGTCATAATGTTAATCATTAATTTAAACAGATTTTATAAATAATAATAATAATAATAATAATAATAATAATAATAATAATAGGGCTATTTTTACCCAGGAACAGTGAAATGAACTGTTTACAACATCATTTGCAAGTGGTCCAAATAATCCACACGTTTCCATGTCAAACTTCAAGCCAACAATCATCATTACTTATTTTGAAAATTCTGTAAAACTACATTAAATTTGGAATATATTATTTATGCAAAAGTTATGAACAATTAATCTAATTTTCAATCAACAGTAAGTACCTTCGTCAACTCTAAAGTGAAAGGGTTTGCTAGACCAGGAAATAAAGATGAATGAGGATATTCAGACTAAATAAGATAAAAGCACTTTTAAAAATGGCATATTATTTGAACATAAATGATAATAATGATATCTACAAAAGCAAATGGTTTTGCTAATCTTTCTCACCATAAACATCATAAAGTCTTCTCCTTGGATACCACTTGTTAGATTTTTTTTTTTTTTTTTGATTGATGATGGATATTCATGAGGCACAAAGCTGTCACCACCTGTGTCCAAGATGTGATGATCAGATCAACACTATCAGTATGCCCATTACCACAAATTGCAAATTTTCCCTATATCCCCCACCCAACCTCTCCCTGACCTCCCTCCCTCCCCCCCACTTGTTAAATTTTGATGTAACTTCATGGTAAACATCTGAAATTTCCCAATGTGCATTTGTTTGAACAATCTCCATAATTTAGACTTTTACTTATTCAAATTGGCTTTTTTATTTTATTCATCCAAATTTTATATTCAAAACCCAATCTTCTAGAAAAGACAGTTGAGGCAGAGGTTAAGATTCTGCAATCTGGAGTCAGATAACCTGAGTCAGATCTGTCTTTGCCCCCTGCTGGCTGTGTGACCTGGAGTCTGATGCTCTGGGTCTCTGGGCCTCCGTTTTTTCATTTGTCGCATGGGGCTGATAGGAATGCCTACCTCACATGTATGTTGTGAGAACTAAATATTAATGAAACACAGTAACAGTGCCTCACTTCACAGGAAACATCACATGAAGATAGCTTCATTGTTATTATCTTTTTTCATAAAAATGCTGTTAATAGCTGTACTTCTGGTTCATCTGCCAATGAAATATCTTAATATTGAATTTGCTCTCTAGCTTTCAGGGAGCATTGTGCTTAGGGACTGTATTCATTTGTTGTTACTGCCTTAACAAATCACTGCAAACTCAGCGGCTTAACAAAAACACAAATTTATTACTAAATATTCTGGAAGTCAGCAGTCCTAAAATCATGGAGCTGGCAGGGCTGCATCTCTTCTGAAATCCACTTTCTCATCTTTTCCAACTTCTAGGGACATTGCTCTTGCTCTTCCATCATCACAACCTCATTTCCACCATCACGTCTCCTTCCATGATTCTGACGCTCCTGCCTCCCTCTTATAAGGACACTTGACATTATATTGTTCCTACCTAAATATTCCAAGATAACCTCCCTGTGTCAAGGTCCTTAGCTTAAGCACATCCTCAAAGTCCCATTTCCCATGTAAGGTAACATATTTGTAGGTTCTGGGAATTAGGACGTGGACCTCTTTAGGGGACTGTTATTCTGTCTACCAGAGGAACATACCATTTTGGATTCTTAATTTCACCTCTTTTTCATAAACCTGTTCTTTCTCCCCTTAATCTCCCTCCTCCCAGTAAAAAAGAGCAGCTTTACCAAACACATCTTTAATGATAAAAAAAAAAAAAATGGCCATGACTCTGATAAATTCCCCAAAGTCATGGCAGCCTCAATTGGCATTTAAAAAACAAAAAGACCTGAAAATGAAAACTTGCCTATTGAGCAAATGTTCATTTAAAAAAAGGAATAAACAGATGTCTCTCACAAAATAAAGACTTTCATTTTTACCCAATGTTACTTTTATTTTCTTTCTAATGCTCATTTATAAATGGGATAAAATAAAGGATTCAGCCAAGTAGTCAAAATTTTCAAGTTTCTAGACATAGAAATCTCTGTAGAGTTGAAACAAAGGACACCACAGCTTGGCTAGACTCTGTACGAGGAGACAGCTGACATTTTTAACTTGTTCTGGGATCATATGATCTTCCCACATCATATTTAAATAAAATAATTTCCCTAAAGGAGACTTTATTAACTCATCCAGGGTTAGAAGAACAGTGAAAGCATGCAAAGCATGGCACTGACCTTGACCTGATCTTACGGCCACCACTATATCTGCACCTGGCTCCAGTGCTCAGTATCAGTGAACCCTGTCATCCCTATCCAGGTCCCTACATGGGTCAGATAGGTGACATGGAGGGGGGAAGCATGCTTGGGAACTTCCTCAGGCCCCCTCTTTTCACTTGCATTTTAAATACTTTTCAAAACGAATATGGACTCTCTCACTTCTCTGGAAATAACTGGTCCTCTTAGCCTATCTTTTGTTTATTCACATCAGGTAAAGACATGATTTCCAAAACAAGTTTAACTATCCTCTTAACCTTATTACAAGAAATACCACAGCATCAGTGTCACAGTGAATGCCACTCCACTCATTCCCAATGTTAGTGACAAACGGAGAGAGGCGGATCTGTGGGAGATGGGAGGGAGATGCCCCTTCAGAGGGAAGGCAGGATCCTCACCACCCAGCACTGGCTGCCAGGTAGGGACGGGAGTCCAGTGTTACCAGAACTTCCATCTTCACAAGGAAAGATGGGACACCTGCCATTTTACACGTGGTCTTCCGATTTTTATGTGTTGTCAAATAATTCAATTTTTCAAAACTAGCTGAACTGTTTGGAGTCTCTGATGTATGGGTGAGAAATAACATTTTCTATGTTTTTCAGGGAAGCAGATACTGAGATTGAGTTAGAAGTACATGCTGTTTATTGGGGACAGTACCGTGAAAGATAAAAGAGGAAGATAACAGGACTGGACAGGAAGGATTTGGAAACAGATCTGACAAAGCTTCAGCCGACACAGTGGGGAGGCCCATAGCAAAGTCTGTCTGTTAGAGGAATCCTGCATTGGATGGAATTGGCCAGACCCTAGTATCCCAGCTGGGCTTTGCTCAGTCATTGACTGGCTGACTGGGAAGGGTGTGGCCTTGGCTTGAACAACAGGACAGACCCTGAAGGCCTTAACAGGTGGAGCCTGTGAGCTAGCGGGACACTCAGAGTTAAAAGATGACTTATGGAATTCCAGGTGGCAACTTCCATGGCAGCCACAGAAATGGACTAAAATGGACCTACTTCCACTACTAAGCAGGGCTCGTTGATTTGATGAGTCTGTCTCAGAGAAGCAGATCTTGTTTCCATATTTCTTGCTCATTGGTTCATTTATCAGCTATTTAGAGGGTGACAATGTTCACCAGTTCCCATGCCAGGGAGCACATCACAGCCTTCCCAGAGCTCACACTCAGGTGGTCAGCTGAGCCTCTTCCAGGCCTCCTCACTATGGGAGGGCTGCTACGCAGTTGTCGCAGTGCAATGTAGGCTTAGAATGGGTGCTACTCACCCATTCTCTTGGGGCCAGCATTTGCCTTCCAGGGATATTCAAAAGCAATCAGTCCATCAGACCTCTCTGGTGGTTAAAATTCTGACTTACTGGAAATAAGTAGTGTTAACACTGACATGCACACACATATTGATCTATAACACAAGTGACTACTAGGATGATCTCATTGCAGTTTCAGATTTAGTTGGTAGATGGAAGCTGCAGAGAAGAGAAGAAAATACTTAGTTGACATCACACGCTGACTCACTGAGAGATCACAGTGGATTTAAATCTGGCGTGACTTTGCAGCAGGTAAGGAAACATATGTATATATAGGAATCCCCAACTAAGAAAAGAAAAGATAGAGATGCCAGTTTATTCATTCACTCTTTCATTCATGAATTCATTAAAAAAACAATGAGGTCCTGGTATGTACCCATTGTGGGTATATTAGTGAATTTCAGCAGTAACCCCTGTCTCACGTTGTTTGTGGTCTAATGAGGAGAACTACACAATAAACAGGAAGAAAGTAAATGGATACAGTATTATTTACTATTTGACAATGTGGAATGCTTTGAAGTATATAAACACTAGAGCTATTGAGAAGGCGCCAACAAGAATAGCATTTTATGGAACAGAAACAGCTCAAATAGAAAGATCCTGAAGTAGGAAGCAGCTTGGCTCATGGTAGAACTGCCACAGGCCCGTGTGGCTCAAGGGCAAAGAGAGGGCACAAAGGTGTTCATCGATAAGGAGGGCAAGTGGGCCCTTGAGTGCTGAGGTATAGAGACCTTGGCTCCTCAGGTGCTGAGAACATAAGGACAAGTCCTAGTGTTCAAATAATGTCACTGGAAAGTGAAGAATAAGTTGAGAAATGTCCACTACTTCTTCTACATCAAATATCCTTTCTCAACACCCTGCCCTGCTCACAGAACTGAAATTGGCCTACTTACTCCATCCCTGTGACTCTTCCCTGTGACCTCATCCCTGGAGCCACATGTATGGGACCAGGTATGCACACAAGACCTAGCATAGGACTAGCAGATCCCCTCTCCTTCAGAATCCTTGGGTCAGTCAGAAGTAGGGAGCTGAGATCCAAAATCAGGTGGGCTTGGGGTGAGAGATATGTGAGACCCTGCAGCCACAGAAAGGAGAGAAACCAGAGCAGATGGAGGAAAAGGGTCAACAGACAGGGAAGCTAAAAATAAAACATAAAGATAATATCACAGACTATTCCACACTAAATTATTAGCCAAATCCTAATACAGACATTTAATAGGGACACTTACAATGGCAGATTCTATTACTATCCCCATTTTACAAATCTGGAAACAGACACAGTTTGAAAATGGAGAAGAAATCCAGAGAGAGAGAGGCAGAAAAAGATGCATTCTGCTTCAGGGACAAAGTCTTAGAGAATAGCTACAAATGACTCCACACAGCAGTGAAGTAGAATTCTGTGTAGGATAAGATGCTTCTGGTTTCCCACAGGTTGTCCCATGGGAGCTCCCCAGTAGGAAGAGGAGGTCACCACCTACTCTCCACCAATCAGGTCCATTGAAAGCCTTGGATGATTGGCAGACACAGTCATGGTCTCCCCACTCCCCAGCTGGACATAAAGTATGGTTCACACTTATCAGCCAATTCTGGGCCCATTGTATTTGTCAGGCCTCCTCATTGAGTTTTTAATGAACACATGGTATGTTTCTCTATTCAAATATTCCCCTGTGACCTCATCCCTGGAGACACACCTATGGGACCAGGTATTAATATTCAAAGGACATTCAAATTACTAACTGGTTGTCCAGAAATCTCATCCTAGGCCAACATTCCACAAGTTATCATTTGAACTGACTATGACCAAGCGGTAACTACTCAGAGAAATTCTGCTGCAGATGGTAATGTGGGTGACATTTTAATCCAGCAGCCTCCAAAAACAGACAATGTGATCAGTAAGTGGTGATAATATAGCCATTTTGCAGGTGGCTGGATGTAATAACGTGATGTGCAGTGGTAGACCAGGGAGCTTTTACCTATGGCGGAGGATGGATTTCTTGAGAGGTGCAAGGCTCTATCAAAACCTTCAATCTCTCTCTGTGTCGAGGGACTGTTTGCCCTGAAGTGAACACTTAGCTGCATTGATTAAGAAGGCAGTTCTTCATTGAACACCTGCTGTGTGTCAGGTATGCCTAGGATTAGTGTATAAAGCATGAGAAAAGTCAAGTTGAAACCTTCTCTAGTGGGGCTTATATTTTAGTGGTAGAACAGGCAATAATCAAGTATATAAGTAAAATATATAATATATTAGGTGAATGTAAGTGCAGTGGATAAGTGTAAAAATGAGAAGAGGAAGAGAGAGTGTGATTGATGGGTGGGGTACAATTTGAAAGAAAATGGTTAGGGATTCCTCACTGAGCAAGTGATCACATTGGAACAACTCAGTGTAGCAAATGAAAGGCAGGATAGTAAAATGGTAATAACAACATTTACAAAGCCCTTATTCTGTGCCAGGCACTGTCATATCAGGTTGCCTCATTGATTCTTCATTTTACAGATAAGGAAAGTGAGAAGCTGACAACTGCAGAAGCTTGCCCTGGATCACAGGGGCAATAGCTGTAGAGATGGGTACTGTATTAGTCAGTTTCTGTTGCTGATAACAATATACCTGAGACTGGGTGATGTATAAAGAAATAGAATTTATTCCTTACAGTTTCAGAAGCTGGGAGGTCCAAAGTCCAGGAAACATATCTGGTGAGGGCCTTCTTGGTGGTGATGGCTCTACAGCAATTCAGGGTGTCACACGGTGAGAATGATCTAACCTTCTCACTCACTCTCTTTATAAAGCGATCTGAACCAAGCCTATTATTCCATGGATGGATCAATCCATTTACAAGGGCACAGTCCTCACAATCTAATCACCTCGTAAAGCAAGGTCCCACCTTTCAATTACCATAATAGAGTTTCCCACCCTCTTAACACTGTCACAGTGGGGATTAAGTTTCTAATACAGGAAACTTTAGGGGACATAATTCCACCAACAGCAGGTGTTGAGCCAGGCAGTCTGGCTGCAGTGAGCATGCTCTGAAACCAGTGGCCTGCCATCTCCCATACAGTACAGTAGAGAGTATGTAAGGCCTTGAGGCTGCAACTGTGTAGACAGGGCTCCAGATTCCTGCCCTACTGCTCATTAGCTATGAGACTTGGGGAGTCATTTAACTTCTTGGTTTCTCCTCAGTATATTGGGGATATTAATAGAGCCTGCCTCTCAGGGTTGTTTTGAATATAGGGTTGTTGTGAAGTTAAAATGAGTTAGTAAATACAAAGCTATAAGAAGAGTTCCTGGCACATGTTGAGGGCTCAATAAAGAATGTCTGTTATTAATATCACCATTATGGTTATTACCTTTTAAATCATTGTGAGGGTTATGCCTTCATAAATGGGTTAATTAACTTATGGATTAATGGGTTAATGGATTAATAAGTTATCATGGGAGAAGACATGCTCAGTCCTCTCTCCATGTGATGCCCTGGTCACCTTGGGACTCTAAAGAGAGTCCCAACCAGGAAGAAAGCCCTTAACCAGATGCATCCCTTGACATTGGACTGCCCAGTCTCCAAATCTGTAAGAAATGAACTCTGTTTCTCTATAAATTACCCAGTGTTAGGTATTCTGCTTTAAGCAATGGAAAATGGATGAATACAATCAACATCATCCTTAGTGGAGATCAGGTCACGAGCCACTTGCCTATGGAACTCCTCAGGAGTGTCTGCTTTGCCACATTTCCCAACTTGTCATCTTGTCAAACCATGTCCAGGGAGGGTGTCCTCAGTAGTTCTTTTATTCCCAACGATCAACTGGGATTGACAGATTGGTGGGATGTGCAAACAGGAGGGAAGTGAATGCTATGGTATGAATGTCTATGTCCCTGCCAAATGCATGTGTTGAAATCCTAACTCCCAAGATGGTGGAATATGGAGGTGGAGCCATTAGGTGGTGGTTACATCATGAGGGTAAAGTCCTCATGAATGGGATTAGGGCCCTTTAAAAAAATGGCCCAAGGAAGACCCCATGCCCCTTCTGCCATGTGAGGACAAAGCTGGCTATCTGTAAGAAGGGCCCTCACCAGATACCAGATATGTCACTGCCTTGACCTTCAGCTTCCAGCCTCCAGAACTCTGAGAAATAAATTTCTGTTGTTTAAGTCACCACATTTAGTATATTTTGTTACAGCAGCCCAAACAGACTAAGACAGTGAATGAGATTGAACCTCATGGGAAGAAGCATGTGTCCCTGTAACCCAGTCCCATGGGCAGAAGGAGATGAGGATTCAGGAAATAAATCTGGGGAACGAGGCACAAAGTCTGCTGCTAGGAGCCAGGGATAGTAACTGCGTAGAAAAACCTTTGTGGGAAGTCTCCCTCTTGTGTCTTCATTCTTCTAGTTTTCATTATTAATTGTTTCATTTATTAAGTTATTTGAACACCTGTAATAAGCCATCTACTCAGTATGATGGAAGCTCTGTGGGATGATAGAATTTTTTTTTTTTAAATAGTGGAACCAAATCTATGTTTCTACAAGTAGATGTTTGATATTTGAATAAGATACAGTTTCCCATATAAAATGTTATATTCATAACACGTTTTCTTAAAATAAAGGTTACTCTTCACTTTGCTCTCTTACTTAAGTTGAAAATCACCCTCTTAAATTCTTCATCATATTATCAAATCTCTATATAACCCATAACAGGGCCACTCCTAACAGGAGATCCCTCCACCCCCACCCCAAACTCATATTCAGAGAGAAAAGAACAGTTATAGGAATTCCTGCTATTTTGTAGAGAAAACTTAGAAAAGCTACATTTTTAGAAATGCTTGTGAATTAAAATTGCTATATTTTTCCACGCTTATTCTATGGATTCAAGCAGGGGAAAGGGAATACAAAAAAGGAAAGAGGTAAATTAGGGATTGAAAGAGGCAGGGTGAGATTCTGATCAATATCATTAACTTTTCATCTTACAGTAAGTTTGAAAAACTTAAAAGGTAATCTAACAAATTAGAGCAGCTGCAAAAAAGGACAACAGTTGCCATTCTGACTGTACTAGACATCGGTTTCCCATTTATAGAGTGTTCTTGTTTTAGGAAAGAGTTATGGAAAAATGAAATGTCAGAAAGAAAGTACATCAAATATGAAACTGCATCATATATGAACTGTATATGTGTAATATATGCAGACAGCTTAAAATATGAACTGCATTTATTTATTTAAAGGTTAGATTTCATGAAAACTGCTTTGAAAAGTTCTTGTAAATTTATTTTTTCAGAAATATTATTTTATAGTAGGGTCACTTGGTAATCAAAAATCATTCTTATGCTCTTGAAATAGCCTCACTTGCCATTTGCCAGGAATGTTTATCCTTATCCCAGAAAGAATCTATATCCCTGTCACAGTGAGTGCTCATGGCGAGTGCATTACCCAAGGGCTATGTTCCATAAAACATGGGGCTCACACCACGGGTGGAATATATGATAGTTTTTGGTGCTATCACAATTCAAGACAAAAAGAAATGGATCATAGAGTCAATTTAATTTTCAATTTTCTCTCCATTTCTTTTATTACAATAAATACATTCCCAGTTTGATTCTAATATAGTGTTAACACCTCTCTAATACCAACCCATCTTCCTTTTTAATGAAGAGAAAGGTTGTCGCCAGTCAGAGCCTTTGTCATTCACCTGAATCTATCTAGAATTTAGTACCATAATTTTATATTTGTTACCCATTTAGAAGAGAGTGATTTTTCATTTTTCTTTCTTTTTTTTTTTCAGTGTCAGGCGATACATACTTCTAGTACACGTATAAATTTTCCTTTATAAATATATTAACATATGCTATACAATCATACATCGCATATTCTTTTGTGCTCAACTTCCTTTGTTTAGTGTTTGTGTGGTTCATCATGATTGCATATGATAGTGTCAGTCACTGTCTTTGTTGTATAGTATCTTATTGAGTGAATAATCTACAGTGTATTCACTTATTCTACTGTTCATGGACTTTTGGATACTATTCAGTTTGGGATTATAACAAACAGAGCTGCCATGGACGTGCTAGGATGTGGCACTAGAGGGATTGTACGTGCATTTGTAGGGTGTGTATGTGCCCTTGCATAGAGTTGCTGGATTGTGGGGTATGCACATGTGCAGCTTTAGTAGATATTTCCAAAACGTTTAGCAAAGAGACTGTGCCAATTCACACTCCATTCACAGTATTTGAGAGATCTGGTTACTCTGTACCCTTTCCAACACTTTTATATTTGTCTTTCTTTTTTAAGGCCATTTTGGTGGGGATATAGTGGAAGCGCATTGAATTTCCATGAGGAAAGCTGAGAATCATTCATGCATCTCTCAGACACTTACTTAATCTCTTTGGGGAGGTGCCTGTTTAAGCCATTAGATCATTGTCCTACCAGGTTTCCTATTGGGTTGGAAGTTTGGGAGTTGTTATGTTGGGGAGAAGCAAGTGTCCTCGTGTGACTGGAAGAACCCCACCTGTGCCTGGAAGATCTAGAAGTGTACATGACTGGAAGGAGACTTGAAAGTTTGTCTGGAGCCCTGGCAAAGTTTGGAATTTTTTTCCTGAGTGTGTAGAATATGTAAAGTTCATGCTGTGGAAATTTTCTGCTTACAAAAATATTAAAGAAAAGATCCAATTATAAACTAAATTTAGGGGAAAAAAATAGAAGAGGGAGTTCACAGATGTATCCAAACCCATATGAGGTGCTGGTGCAGTTGGGAGGAGACAGACCCTGAATGAGACCCTGAGCTTGTGGTCACTGCTTCAGCACTACTCTGTCCTTATGTCTTTCCTGCCTGCTCAGCCTGGGCTGGAGGGATGGCGGCACAATTTTGTGTTTCCAGGCTCTGATTTATTCTCATTCCATAAGACATAACAGATATCTATCCAGTCACTAATATGTTTATGTCCTCATCTACTTGATAACCCTTTATAGCTCTCAGTACACCCTGCATAGAGACCAAAGTTCAGCCATATCCCAGAATGCCTTCACTGTCTGGCTCCCACCCGCCAGCCTCACCCCACATCCATGCTTCCTGTGCACACTCTGTTCCAGCCATTCAGGATGGCCTGGCATTTTGGAAATACACTGGATACTTTTTATGCCTTTTGTAATAATAACAAATTAAACAAGAGACAAACACATCATATATCCAGCACGTAATACGTTGCTGCGTATCGTCCTCTCAATACCTTTGTGAGGTGGGCACTTAACAGGACTCCTCTTTTGTTCATAAGGAACTTCAGATACTGGAAAGTTCCAAAAAAGGCTAGATTTTGCTAAGGTAACAACCACAAATTTCCTAAGACTTATAACAACAAAATTCATTTTGCAGTCTCACAACGTAGGGGGTCACAGAGCTCTTTCCACATTGTTCTGATTGACGAACTCAGGCTGAACAAAGCCCCCAACTTCTCAACCTGAGTCTTCAGGATCTGCTACTGCCAGAGAGAAAGGGGGCTGGAGAATTTTGCACCTACAGTGAAGGGCTTTGACCCTAAGGGACTTAGTCCTTCCCACTCACCTGGATCGGCTCCAACTATTCACATGTCCCTGCCTAGCTGCAAGGGCATGGGAAACTGTACCCCTGAATTTACCAGAAAGGAGATGAGACATGGATATTGGTTCACATTAGTAATGTCTAACACCACAATAGAAAAGGTAAGTAGTTTCCCAAGTTTATACAACTCATCCATCATGGATCCAAAGCTCAAACCCAGGCTTCTGCTTTTTTGTTATCTTGACCTGAGAAGCTTTGCCCCTTGTCTTCAGGAGGACATTTATGACCATCTGCCCAAGGCCCACCTCAGGTACCACTTCCTCTAGAAAGGCTTTTTCTTGCCTTCTCCTTTAATTCTCCCTTTGAAAAATAATTGTTACTCCTGCTGTTCTCCTTTTATTCTGTCTTCCTGTTGTTGACTATTAGCAGTTGACACATATTATTAACTTGTTATGTTCATTACTGCATTTTCTATCTGACTGCAAGTGTCTTCAGGCTTGGGACAAAATCGTACTCATCTCTGTTTCTCCAGGGCTGACGCAAAGTAAATGATTAAGAAGCACAAATTAGATGAAAACAAAATAAATCATGCAACATTTGTTTATATAATTGGTGCTACTATTCAAAATGAACTTCTCACACCAGACGGTGCATGTATTAGTCAGGGTCCCATCAGAACAAGGCTCACGCTACGTGGTTCAACAGAGATAATGTTAAGAGCTAAAATCAAGGGAAATTGAAAAAACCTAGAGATTAACAACTGCAGGCAAATAACAGCATCCTCACAGCTGGAGTGGCCAAGCCTAGGAACCAGGACCATGAGGACAAGGCTGAAAATCTGAAAGAACAGCTGCACCCTCAGAGCTGGAGCCAGTGTGGGAAATCCCCAGAGGAGAATTGGAGCCAAGGGGAGATGGTCTTTTTGGGGAACTAAGCCACAGAGAGAATAAAACCAACACCAGAAGTAATCCCCAGAGTAGAGACAGGAGGTGGAGAGAAACGTGCTGGCTTCTTCTATCCCTATCCTCAAATTTTTAATCATTGACCTCCACTGGTCAAACCTACCCAGAATGGGCGTGGAGGCCTGGGAAACTGAGTCTGAAAAGATTAGTTTCCATCACACAGACCAGAACTAGAGCAGCAGAGAGTGGATCTGAGAGCAGTCGTTACATGATCACTTCCACAGACTGATAAATTGTAAAAGAAGCCAAGACTTATAACCACTACAGTTTCTTTCACCCACTTCAGTTACATCTCCTGCACCACAGAGTGGGATTAGAGTGTATGCCCTGTCCCATAAAAGGGAATACATTCTCTCCATCCCTCATTTTTCTAGGCTATGTGCAATATGTCCAGAGTGTGTCAGACATGGCTGGATTCAGTGCAGAAGGATTAAGGCTGGAAACAGTGCAGACCTGCTTTCTTTTATTGAGAAGTTTTATGTATGTATGTATGTATGTATGTATATGTATGTATGTATTTATATATTTATTTATTGTTTGGGGGTTCTGGCTGTTACAGAGATCTGAACCCTTAAACTTGGTGTTATAACATCATGCTCTAACTAACCAAGCTACCCAGCCAACAATTTTTTTAAAAAATTTCAATCTCCCAGTTTCTACAGTTTTGAGTAGAGAGGTGGTTCTGGTGATTCTCATGGTTTTGCAGCCCACACATACCATGGCTCACATCCATCTTCTCTCTGCTGCGAAAGCAGGACTAGGATCCAGGATACATAGGAAGACCTCACACAAGTGTTCCAGAATCACTCATCATCAGTCTCCAGGGCTGATTTCATTCCGTGGGCTGACAGCAGTGTCATCTTCCACCAGATGAGTGCTCTCCTGCCATTTGAATGGGAGTCTCAAAATCGAAAAACAAAACCTATCAGTAAATAGCACATCCTTAATGGTAAAGACAACCTGCTCCAAATTATTTATCTTATAGGAGGAGCCATAAGTTCTTTTGTTATAAAATTTACCAGGGTATTTATTTACTACCTTCACTTTACATGTGGAGTAATTTATTACAGGTAAGAAGAAAGTAGCCAGACAAAAATGAGGCCATCAGGCTTAAAAGGGGAAATCTAGAAACCTGCTACCTTTCTTTCCATCCCTAAAAGACCATGAGAATATGTTACCCAGGAAAATATTATTTAGTTTACTTTTCTTTGTGCTCTGAATGTACTCTTCTCTTAGTAGCAATTACTAGATGAAACAAACAAGAACGACAAGCCCTGAACCGGTATGGGCACATTAGAAAGAATGAGAAGAATCTGATTCGTGGAGGGCAGTTAGTATAATAGTGGGGAAAGTGGATGCACATAATATGACCTGCTTTCTTCTTAAAAATTGTATTTATTTATTTGTTTGTTTGTTTGTTTGTTTGTTTGTTTGTTGTTTTTGGAATTTGGCTGGTACAGGCATCTGAACCCTTGACCTTTGTGTTATAACACTGTGCTCTAATCAACTGAGCCAACCAGCCAGCCCTTTTTAAAAAAATTTATAAGTCCCAATTTCCACTCTCTGTGCTTCCTAGATTCATAGTCCATTCTTCAAGTCAATTACCTGTGTGCATTTTCCGTTTCTACTCTCTCCTAGGCAAAATACTGATTTAAATTCAACCCATAGTTATGCAGTCATGTCTGAAGGCCAGGGGCCCATCACATTTGAGGGAATGTAGCTAGACAGATGTGAGATGGCTCAATCCCAGATGTCTCCACTTAATGCTATTGTAGATATGGAGAGAAACATTACCAGAAATATTTGTAATTCTCAACAATTGTCCTCAAAATGCTCCCCCAGGAACACATATGGATTCACAAACTGGTTTTCCAAGCTCTCAGAGTAAGTGACTGAAATTTCATCTTCAGTTATGAATTAACTTGGGGAATTTGAAAATATCCCACAATTTCTATGAGTCAGAGATATCATGAATTTCAATCTGTCAATATCCACAACTAATTCCAAGACATTTAAAACACACAGACTTGGGAGCTCAGGACATCTGGTTCACCAGGCACTCTTGCTCTAGCTGAGCTGTGGCGCCTGTTCTCATTTGTGGCTGGAGCTGTGATGATTTCACACGGGTAGCCTGTCTTCTTGCGTGAGTCAAAAACATTTAACTCGATCAATGGAGTTATTGTATTGAGGCCAAAATGTCTCATCTCATATCCTGCCTTTGTTTCTCATATTGTACACGTATGATATTAATTTCTGAGTGTCAGATTCTTCCCAGTACTATAAAAAAGATGGAAGAAATAAGAGGAACGTCTGCCGAGTACTCCCCTGACATATCTTTTCATTTTGCCAGTCAGACCACAGCAGCAGAACAAACATTGCAGGCTTGTGCAGAGTTCCATAACTAATCCAACAAACAACAGGAGCCTCTCATCCTCAGAAATTCTCATTTAGAATGTGTTTCTTCTCTGTTTATTCTCCAATTCTTTGTGTCATGAATCCACGAAGGTAAAAACCTTAAAGAACCTGAAAGTCATCAGGGCATATTCTCCATTTACAGAACAGGAATTACTAGTTCCTGTCATCTATTCCTGTATCAGTTTAATCTGAACATAAATACACGTATTTGCTGCAGGAGTCACAAATGCAAAATGGTAAAATTGTCAAAGCAATCTTAGAACTCCTAACTGAGACCTGTGTTCAATTTCCCTATCCTGTAACACTGGAATGAAAGCTCAAGTCTGTTTACTTCCTTTCTTCCTGAAAAGACTTGGGCAACCATCACCTTCTGATGCAAGGTGAAGTAGAACTAAATCTCAGGACATGTGCTCATCACTAACAGCCAGTCAGGCCTGGAAGCCAGGCTGTCTCAACAGGCTAGCTCATTGCCAGTGGAAACCAACACTGCACAGAAGGGAAAAATTTGAATCTTAGGTGATATCTTCAAATTCCATCACACTTAACCCGTACATATTAAAGTTGTTGCTAACCACCATGCACATCCTACCATCTTGGTGAGGCTTTCCTGAATCTAGACAGAAACTGATGCCACAAAAATCTAATTTTTTTTTGGGGGGGGGGAAACCCAAATAAACCAAGAATGTACTTTGTTTTGTTCTTTTAACTCCTCCTTTTCCTCCCTCTCCCCTCCCTTCCCCCTCCTCCTTCTCTTAATTGTCTCACCCCCTCTAAGCCCCTGTGTAGCTTGAAATCAGACAGGAATGTTATTTAAACAGTCCAAAGTAAGCTTTCTGAACAGTAAACATCTATGAAAGGATCATGGAATTTATTCCCCAGGGAAACATAAGTGACCTGTAAGCCTTTACCAGGTACAGTGACAGCAGTGAGACATCATCATCATCATCATCATCATCATCAAATAATTGTAAAAACAGTAATAAACACAGATCATGTCTCTTCTATTCACTGCTGTCTTAGGTACTTTGGGCTGCCATAACAAAACACCACAGACTGGATGGCTTAAACAACAGAAATTTATTCTTTCAAAGTTCTGGAGGCTACAAAGTCCAAGATTACGGTTGGCTCTGGTGAGGACCCTCTTCCTGGCTTGCAGATGGTAGCCAACTTGCTGTGTTCTTACATGGAAATAAGACAGTGAGAATAAGCTCTCTGGTGTCTCTTCTAAGGGAATTAATCCCATCGTGAAGGCCCCACCCCTGTGACCTTATCTAAACTTAATCACTTCCCAAAGGTCTCATCTCCAAATACCATCACATTCAGGGTTAGGGTTCAAACATACAAATTTGGGGAAGACACAATTCAATCACTAGCAGTTGTCATCCCAGGTACAGGACTTGTGTGTAGTAGATGATATTCAATATTTTATGAATGAATAAATGAATAAATGGCTTCAACCTTGTTTTTTCTTTTCCCTCAATACATGCAAATCTGTGTTAGATTACTTTTCAACAATTTAGCCCCACCACTACGCCCTTCTAAGCCTGGGAAATACTTTCCAGAAATCCCTTCCAGTAAGAAGAAATCAAGTGAAAATTATAAGACAAATACAAAATGAAAGCCATTGTCCCTGGCAGGGCGTGCAAGTAGATTCATTGGCTTCACAGTGCTCTCCACAAACTCAAAGCAGCCTATCAGGCTTCTGTGCTAGCCCAGCTTTCCCATTGCTTCTGGTTGAAGTCATTAGTAACATTTCCTCTGATCCTCCAGCTGCAGCTTCTCAGGCCTTCTCTCTCCTAGCTCCACCCATGGTATAATTACAGTATTAAACCCATGAAATCATGGTGGTGGCTCCATTTTTTAAATCAAATCCAGACCGATACAATATTCTAAAGGACATTGTTTGCATTTTTTTTGGTAATGTTTTTTGTTTTATCGGTCTCCTTCAAAATTTTCTAACCCATAGAAGTCTATCTTGCCCCAGCTTTTTGAAGCTAAAATGATATTGATTAAAGGGAGGAAGATTGTGCTAGTAGAGATCACAGGATGAACAAAGTTACGCAGTGGGAATAACCATGGCATGTAAGACAAGGTATTCTTTTTAAATGTGCCCAGGTGAAAAGAACATTCACAGAAAATTCAGCCAACAGTTCCTTAAACCACAGAATATGTATTACTTACTGAAGAAGCCCAGAGTAAGTTCAGAATTGATTTTGTCATCAAGAACCTAGACTTCTGCCATCTTTGTGATCCCTCTTCCTAGAATAGCCTCTGAATCATAATAGAAGAACAGGGGTGAAATATGAGATTTCCTGCATTACCATGATTATCAAAGAGGAGAATATTTCCTAGAATGCTGCAGAAGATACTTCCTAATATTTTTTGGCCAAAACGTGGCCTCACCCTGGGCCAATCACTGGCAGGGAAATGGGATTACTTCATTGGATCAAGCCAATAGTGACTCATTCCCTGAGACGGGGGGCGGGTCTAGTGCTGCCCATCTCCCTAGGCTTCCAACCTGGGCGGCCACAAAGGAAGAGATTGTTAACATAGGAGACATGATTCTAAGTGATGTGGCATCTGGAGCTTAAGTTATACTAAATCACATGGTGACCAAGTGATTCCCTTTCCACAGTCTATGGGTTCTTCTTGCAACATCAAGGAGAAGTTGTCTGCTTGATGCTTATATATCTGTAAATCCTGCTCATACTCTTGAATCTTCCTTGATGACATAAAGGAACTGGGACTCAGGCTCAGAGCCTGAAGCAGGTAGTAGCATGTAGGTAATGATATTTGTGTTTCTCTATTGTGTTTATTTCCATAATTACCTTCTATTTTTGACAAGTGATAATGGCTTTTCATTCATAGTATTGGTGCAGGTTTTTTTTAATGTTCCTTTTCAGAACATTTATTTCAGTTAAGTAAGACTTCTATAACAAATATTATCTGGACAATAGTACAACTATTATAGTAATTTTGGGGAAAATTATAAGAATGTTCAACAAAAGACTGAAAATTGGAAAATGCTTCATAAAAAATAGTAGGAGAGAGGTTTTCAGAGAGACATAGGCCTACAGTGCAGCTAGACCCATAGGGAAAATCAGAAAGCTGACTCTAAATTAATTTCCAAGGCAAAGTATGTAAAAATACAAGCTCTGTGCTGGATCTTTCTTTTCTTAGCATCTTGACACTCCACAATAAATCTCTAAACATCCAAATTGTGATTTTAATCATCCAAATATTGGTTTGTTTCAAAATTCATTTGAGCCAACAATGGCGTTTGTCATTAACTGCTGCCACCATTATTATTATATCTGAAAACAGGCTGATGTATTTTAGTTCATTATTATACATCTATTGATTTCCTGTTTTCAAATTTGGAACTGAAACAACAGAAGAATCCATGTGCCGATCTTTGCAAATAACACACATCTACAAACATACACATAGGAATTTAATTGTGTTTCTTAACCTCTGATGCTTCCAACCAAACACTCTTTTAAAAATCATGAGGAATATCATAAATATTTCCTACCCTCAAAAATCTTCTGTTTCACCCTGTATGTTTAAAATAGGCTTAGGGGCATAAAAATATTGATTCTGGATAATACATATTTTAATAATGTTTTCCAAAGAGTGGTCTGCCTCGCTGGAGAAGTGCAACAGGATATTAGGCGATGCTGAGGCATCATTAAAAGACATAGAGTCATGTGGTGAGATGTATTATTTTATCTTTGATTTTCTTTTCAATCTTCTTTCAATCCTTCCCATTATATTGTACAGAAAGTCTAATTAGGAGAACAGAATGCCTTTGACCCCTCTAACCTCTACTGGTTTTCTTTTTAACCAAAGATGTCATAAGCATCAAGATCAGCACCTTTGGCGAGCATCAGGACCTGACTAGAAATGGACATGTCTTTGCACCAGTTAGAGAGAATGTTTAGCTATAGTTAACAGCTAAATGGTGCAGATGCTGAATTGCTTGCACAACAAGCAGTCTGAAAGAATGCATTCCCTCGGGATCTTTGTCTGTGTCTGTGCAATTTTTTTAAAAAACTGTATGTATGTATTCATGTATTTATTTAACTTAGACAAAAATGGCTGCCTAGACTTCAGACATTAAATCTACTAGCCTTCCAGGTGGGAAGAAAGTGAGCAAGGGAAAAATAAAAGTCTTTATTTTTTTGAAAGGCTCTATCTTATTTTTCTTGAAATTTTTTGTTGTCGTTGCTTATGTTTACTTGTGCCATTATTTTTATTTTATTTTTTAATTTTTTAATTTTTTTCCCTCCACATCACCCTCTCTGATGTCCCCTTTTGCCTCACTGGCCACTACCAGGTCACATGACAATTCTTAGACCAATCACAGGCAATGGGGAATTGTGTCACATGTCTGGTTCAGGCCAATCAGACTTCATTCCTTGAGAATATTCCGCTAATCTCCATATAAATTTGGTATTGTTTGGCAGGCAAAGAGGGAAAAATGGCTTCTGGTTGATCACAACTGTTAGACCAACAACAAATAGAGTAGATCACAATTGTTTATTTGCACTATGCTTTCTATTTAAATTTTATTTACAACAGTGATATAAAAGAAAGCAACCCCAAGATAATCAGAAGAAACACTATGTTGAGCAAAGATGGTGTGTGGTGATATGTGAGAATGAGTAGGTGTGGCAGAACCCTTGAATAGGACTCTTGGATGTCTGATGCTTTTGCTGTATGTGTTACAGTTCATGAGTGATTTGTGCAGGGTTAGAGTTTGTTAACACAAAATCCCAGGACCTAGGAGAGATGGTAGGGTAGCACTTGATTCTGTTCTTAGTTTTTCTTTGTTCTCCACCAGAAATACACTCAATCTATGCCAGATGGAGAAGAATCACTGCATCCTAAGCATGATTTTGTGTGTCAGAGGTGGCAATTAATATGTAAGTCACAACAAAGTTAAACTGTCCCCAAGGGCAAATCATGAACAGGTGCAAATTTTCATATTATTTTAATTGACAAAACATTAATTGTCCATTAGTTACAATTTGAATTATTAAAGATTTGAAATCAGATAGAATAACTATCAAATATGGCATCTATGGTATTTCAAATAAAGTTAACAACATTAAACCACATTTTTTTTGCCACAAACCTTATTAATGACTAGATAAGACCAAATTGTCACTATCTTATCAGGTCAATATAAATAAATTTGTTTACTTATTTCTTGGAAAAGGTTATGGTATATCTGTACTTTTGTCATTTTATACTGTTAATTTATAAATAGTTTTCTTGCTTACAAGATGTTTTCTTAATTTATACCTTATATTTATTCAAATTATTATAAATTTATAATTAAGGGTCTTTGAATTAATGAGATATATGGATAACAAAGGGCTTTTTGAAAACAAAGGATGTTTTAATCAAGTCCAGGCATGTGTGAGAAGTTCTTCCTATTGCACTCTCTCTCTCTCTCTCTCTCTGTCTCTCTCTCTCTCTCTCTCTGCTGATATAGTTCACTAACTTGAGAGGCTTTCTGAACTCCTTTGTGAATGGCGTGTGACCGAACCCACATCAAAGTTATCTGGAGAAATCTCACTGGGCACTTCTACAATGGTATGCTTCTATAATTAAAGAGACACATGTAGAAATCTGACTTTGTCCTTCTTTTGAATATGGCTGTATGAGGATATGATGGTAGGAGCTCTGGCAGCTATTTTGGGCCACAAGGAGACAATATAAGGACCAAGCCAATAGGCTGTGGAAAGTGGAACAGGAGGATAGAAAAAGCCTGGATGTCTGAGGACACTGAAGGACTTCTGAACCTACTAAATGAATGCTCAGCATTAGATGTCTTGTATGATAGAACCCTGTTTTGTAAGTCTTTCTACCTGAGTATTTGTTAGTTGGCACTGATACTGGATTACATTGGAGGATTTCCAATTAAACTGATTTTATAAAGGCAAAATTCCAAAAATTGTCATACAAAGGTTAAGAATATATTCTGGATTCTTATGTAGCTTTCTCAGAGGCCCTAGAATAATAATAACAATAAATTAATTAATTAAAAATAATAAAATAAAAAAATAAAAATAATACAATAAGAATATTTCTCATTATGTTAGCATGAAATTGACATTACCATAAGTACTCTTACTTTTTGCCAGTGCAAATGTCAAACACTTTTATGTGCATAAATGAGTATTGATTTATTTCACAGCACAAACTTAGCAAAGTACACATACCCTCCAATGCCTCTGTTCAACAATTCAGAGCTTTGACCTGGATGTGTGAGGCAGACAGATTCATAAAGAAAGATTGATAGATGCAGTCAAAATCATGGGGATGTGGATTGGGTTTTGAGAGTGAGAGATCTGGCTTCTTTCCTTCTATTTCTAGCAAAAAGCACAATTTTCCAATAACACAGCATTTTGGAATGTCCATAAGAAAAACGTAAAAGTTCATTTCATTTTGTCAGTAAGTGGCCTTCTAAAAATCTCCAAACTCCTTTAGCAGACAGAAAATATGAACATTATGTTCCAGTTCAATTATATCTATCTTTCCCAAAAAAGCAAAAACAAGAAAATATAAACAAAATAAAGGTGAAACTGAGCTCTCCCCGTATTTCCTATAATTTTACTGAGTTTATAAAAAATTGAGATTTTGTTAAACTATAAGACCATGGCAGATGGGGAAAGTATAATTTAGGGAGATTAAATGAGCTGTATTTTATATGCCTCTAGTATTAAAGGCATTGAAAAATATCATAATTAGAAAATGATGCATTGTAGACACCAGGCTATTTCTCAGCTGAACAGCTAATAATCACTCTTCTCGATGTTCCAGATGTGTGTGTTTCCTCTAATAATGGGAAGATAAAAATAACACTCTTAATTCTTTTTTCCAAATGATAATGGGCAGGCCACTGCCACCAGGCATTCCGCAGGAGGGAGTGTTGTGAGGTATCTCTAAAGCAGCTCTGAAATAAGTACACATGGTCATCACATTAATCAAATGCAATCTTAATTATTTCAGAACTTGCTCCAAACTTTTCCAAGTCAGCGACTGATAATGAGCTCATGGGCTTTTGTATTCCAGCTCGCAACATCATGCTAAATGGCCTGCAACTGGACAGGCTGCTTGTATGAATACGTATTAGTCCTGGATTGTTTAATTCAGGGTCTGAGGACCTGCAGACGACATATCTCATTTCCCTACGTCTCTTTCCAAATCAGTGCCTCTCTTCTTATCCATCTTTACAGGGCAAAATGAATAAAGCTGGCATGAGCTTCTGGTGCTGCACTGAAAGCTTCTCAGCTCAAGTGATTTAGGGTTTACTTTCTGCATGTGGAAATTACTCCAGCCCTTCCTCCAGCCTGGCATGGATGGCACAGAGAAAGGGGCTGAATGATCTCTTGCACTAAATCTCGTAGCGGTAGCAGCCTCATTCTCTTCTTTCAAGGGCAGTAGTGAACTTTCCATTTGGGGTTGCTGGAATGACCCATAGAACGGGAGAAAGGTTTGGATCTCGGTTGCAATTCCTCCACCAACTCACTGAACTGGTGGACAAGTTCTAACAGAGAGGGTTCCCAGTTGTAAAATGGCACACTAATATCCTGACCTACCTGCCTCCAAGGTTCTTGAAAAGACAGAATAAGGGCACTGATGGTGTGAAAGCATTTCACAAGTTAAGAAACACCTGCAAGTTTAAGTCAACATCTACCTCCAATCAATTGTGAAGTCACACCAGGAAGTCAGAGTCCAAACCCAACATCATGTTTTGACCTCCCTGGGAACATGATGAAAGAGAGGAAACATAGATGATAATTTCATAACTTTGACTTTGTCCTTGGCACAGTGTCTACTCCAATCTCTTCCTAATCCCATGGGTGAATACACTTCATGTGACATGAAACTATAACACACATTTTCCTTTCTCTCCCACTGCCCTTCTCTAATATATTCAAAGGAGGCAACATTACCCTTACTCTACATAAATTAGCTTTTCTGCTCAAGTTTTAAATAATAGACCACTGTGTAGTAAAGAATCAGTAATATCCAAAGAGAAGTCTGTCCTTTGCCCTAGCCTCTGGGAGGTAGCCTCCAAAGTCTTGGAATCTCCTGAGTGAGTGATTGAGTTTTCTGTATGGGACCATGGACCACTACAATTGTTTATGCTAATGAGATGACTCAAGGCAGATGTTGGCCAGGCCAGAAAGACCAACCACGTGGTTAAAGATTTGGGGTTTTGAAAAGGGAAGGTAGTTCAACCATGTGGCCATGTGTCAATCAATCATACCTATGTAATGAAGCCCCAGTACAGACTCTGGACACTGAAGCTCAGGTGAGATCCTAGCTGGCGATATGCTGTGTGTATTGCCGTGCACCATAGCAGGGAGTGGGTAACACTGTCCAGCGCTTCTCACTGAGGGGACATTTGGAGCTTCACTTTGGAATCTTTCTTTAGCTGATTCTAATTTGCATCATTTTGCTATAATAAAACTGCTCATAAGTATAGCACTTTCCTGAATTCTGTGCATCATTCTGGTGAATTATCAAAACTGAGGGTGATTTTCAGAAATCCCCACATTTGTAGTTGGCTTTAGAAATGTCTTATGTAACTGTGCAGTTTGCCTACCTCTTTAAAACCACCCATGGCCAATTTGGTGAATGAACACAGTCTCACTGTCCACAACACAGTGTTCTTGACTGCACTGCGGTACTGTGTGACACTGTCAGTACTGTGTTCTTGACTGCACTGCTAGACTTCTTACCTTCCCTGGGTGGGTCTGCCTCTGGCTGGGACATTGTGGTGGGAACATTTCTTGCTGTTTATCTTCTTCTTTCCCTCAGCCTTTTAGTCGTTGGTTGACCTCGTAGGATGTGAGCAGGAAATGGAGGGGAGATTAGGGTTTAAGGAAGGTCTTATTTAAGCTGCTAATTTAGTAAAAGAACTTCATGCTCTGTGAACCCAGTGCATATTGATGCTGCATTTTGGTCTCTTGCAGGTTCTCTGCTGGGCTGGGCTCATCTCCTGCAGACTCCATGGCCAAGGTAAACACACCATTAGTCTAGCAGGCCACTCGCTCCTCTTTGCTACCCTATAGGAATCTCTACCTCATTCTCTTCCACCTGCTGCTGCATTTCTCAAACATTCCCCCGGGAACTTAACCCTAATTCTCTACTGAAACTATGTCTGGTCCTAGGACTTCAGAACTAATTAAGTGCTCTGACACACTAGCCTGGGTCTGAGGACTAATGACTGTCATACAACTAATTTTCGAGAAGACAGTATGTTGTTGAAACACACACTAGTATAGATAAGCAAATCTGTCAACATCAATTTCCTACTCATATGGTATTAAAGCCTTTTCCCTACAGGAGCATGGGGCTCCTGCACAAAATTAAGTAACGTGAAAGTGTGTATCTTTCATAGCATTTTATAACCACTTATTTTTTTCCCTGAGTTTGATCGTTTCTTTATTATTTAATTCTTCACTCCCAGCACCTGCCTTTCCTATGTCTTAGAGTTTGACTAAATTTCCAAAGATGTGTGAAGCTTGCCTAAAACATCACCCATAAAGAGTGTTGGTCCTTTTATTTGTTTCTGAAACTCAAGATGTAGTTTATAGTGATGAAGTTGAAAACAAGCTTCCCTATGGTGGCTAACTATTAACAGGATGTGGGTGCAGGGAGAGCCAGCCCTGCTAGGGGGCACCACAGTCACTACATTGGCAATCCTTTACCTTTCAGGGCATCACTGGGAGGCTGGAGTATTGAACAACTTGATGCCTGAGTGCAGCTGTGAGGTGGCAGGCCCCATGCCATTGTACAGACATGCCAGTAGAGTCTTCAACAACAGAAAAAGTAAATGAGAGGACTAAGGGATGGGAGGTGTGTGCCTACAAAACCCAGCTGTGCTTTCTCCACATCCATCTGAACTATCTACACATGTGGGCAGTGCCTGCACTGCACAGGAGAGCACATGGAACCCAGGACAAAAGGACATTCTGAAATGAAGCTGAAAGGGGAAAGAAACCCCCCAGGAAGGAAGCAAGAGAGGTATGAAGTAAGTATATTATACAAGCAGCATCTACACATGTTCATTATTGTTATTTCATTTAGAGGGACAAAGTTACAGCAAGATAGGAAGAATAAATTACAGTGTTCTATAGCACTGTAGGGTGACTATGACTATAGTTAACAATAATGTGTTCTATATTTTCTTTTTTTTTTTAAAGTGCCTGGCCAGTATAGGAATCGAACCCTGGACCTTGGTATCATCAGCACCACACTCTAACCAAGTGAGCTAACTGACCAGACCTATTGCATATTTCAAAAAGCTATAAGAGAACATTTTAAATGTTCCCAGCACAAAGAAATGATAAATGATTTAGGAGATGAATATGCTAATTACCCTGATTTGATCTCGTATTGAAATATCACACTGTATAAAAAAAAACAAAACGAAATATCACACTGTGCCCCACAAATATGTACAAATATTAAGTCAATTAAAATGATATTTTAAAATAAAAATTTAAAAAGTAATAAGTGGTTTAATTCTAAGTTTGCAATAAAATGTAAAACTTGTGACTATCCCTCTATTTTTTTACATGATTTCAGGCCAAAGAAAAGAAGGGAACTGTGTGAGGGTGAGGTCACAGTTACAGTGATGTCAGCTTATTGTAATATAAGACATCTGAAAAAAGTAAAATACTTTTAACTAAATAGAAAAGCCAGTCTCACACAGACTTCAAATTTCAAAACATGTATTTCATCATAAAGCGCTTTATCCCAGTGAATAAAAAAGATTGTTTCTACTCTCAGCCTCTACAGCACCTGTAGAGATGATCTTCAACTTCAAATAAGAACATTTTTCTAAACAAATGACCCAGACCAACAAGTAAAGCCAGAGAATGTTTTAAGCCTCTCCTAAAACAGAAAGATTGGCTTTTTATGTACTGATAACACCTCTGCCTTCTTAGAATGAGAGGAAAATTTCCCTAGTGGGTTTTATAGCCTTTTAATTGTTATTTTCACTTAGAAAAAGATAGTGTTCTACTTGTCTCCAGAGAAAGAAGAGTTTATATTAGACTGTTCTTTATACTTTCCTATACATTTTATTTTTTTCTAATAAACAAACAACACCCTACCATAACCCATATAAATTGTATATATTCAGGAAGGATTATTGAATAGGTACTAAAAATTTTAATACTAAAACATTTTAAATGCAGAATTTGCACTTTGCAAATAAACTTCTAAATAAAAAGTGTTTTGCTTTTCTGAATCTCATGTCAAACTTTCTCTGTTCCTTCTGTTTTTGAATCCAATTATACTAAAAGTTATATATACACATTGAGATCTGGAAAGAACTCCCAGTGGCCAGCAGCTCTGCTTTTCTGTTTTCCACTAGAAAAATAACTAGATGAAGCTATTAGTGCAAAAGATGTTTTTCATAGTTGCAAGAAGTAATACTGGTAGAGAAGAATAGATTTGTAAATATGGGAGAAAATTTGGCTCATATTCTACCAACTCTTTGAAGCACGACAGCATGCTGCTTCACGAAATTCTCTAGTTCCATTCACTTGGAGAATGTGGGCTTGGAGAGAGGGCAGGCTTGGTTTAGGGGAATTATTAAGACATGTCAAGCTATTGAAACCCCAGATTGTCAAGATTTATCTTTTCATTCTGAAAGTGAAGGATGGTGTTTGCCAAAATGGCAAAGATGATGCTGGTACTTTTGGAAATTGCAAGGATGACTCGATACATAAATATATACACACATACCCATATCATACACATACAGGCACATAAGTACTCACATATAAACACACATCAGCAAACACATGCATATACACACATAAATACAAGGATATTTCGAAAAACTAGTGGAAAAATAGAATTGAGAGATAATATGAATCTTTCCATGACAAAGAACCCTCATATATATACACACAAAAACACACATAAACAACCATAACATAAACACAAACAACACCACACACACACACACACACACACACACACACACACACACACACACACACACACACACACACACACACACTTCAAAGCCGTTAGCAAATATGGCCTGAAAGATGAGCAAGACTAACCATCCAATAAATATTCCAAATACTCACCTCAGCTCTGATTTCATCAGTCTGGCCCCTGAACTGGGATGTTAGGAATATTCCACCTTATTTCATCTTTAACACACTGGGACGTCTATCTGCAAATACCTGTTGCCTGGATACTAGAATACATAAAATGCTTTTTGAAGGCAAAATTTCCCAGTCTTAAAAAGACTTTTCTTATCTTTTCAGATTTGCTAAAAAGTATCAAATTGCTTAGATGGAAATGTTTTCAAATTATAGAGATGTTTGTTTTGCCCAGTGCTGAGCAGCTGGAGAACTAAACATGAAAGAGCAGCTTCTTCACCGCAAAAAGCCTGTGCCCAACCACAAAGGTCACTCCTATTTTCTGAAACGCTGGGGAAAACTGGATGTAGGTGTAATCCTGCAGAGCAACCTAGAAGAATGCACAGAACATAATGCAAAAACCAGCACACATGACTCAATGAACTGTTTCTTTTCATCTGAATGTCTGAATGTGGCCATGAACCCCTTCTATAAAGTGCTAAGCTCAGGGGTGGGGCACAGGGACAGGTTCTCTGTCCTAGATTGCGATGAGCTTGTGAACAGCTAAAATTGAAAAGCTAAACTAGGCATGTATAAGGTAAAGGAATCAAACTGGAGAATGTTTCAATGTTTATTTTCATGTTTAAGTAGATGACACGCTATGATTAGAAGATATCTTTATTATGGAAAATAAAGTCATTTCTTTCTGAAGTAATTCCAGGAAAAGATAATTCATAAGAAATAAAGAGAGAGATTAGAATAAGCCTGTGATGGCCTCAACTATCCCAAACATATGCCAGATTTTAAAATTCAGTGCATTTCATCTTCTTCTCTCTAAATGCCTCTTCCTTTAGTCTAAATATTTCAGAGTTTGATGGCTGCACATGTAAAATATACAAAATTGACATCTTTGCCTGCTTTGCTTTAAAATGTACTTACTCCAATACACATTTTAGTGTTTCAATATGCTATCTTCATGGCATAAATGACACTCTATAGTCAACATTTTAGCATAACTTTGCACCTTCCTTTTTAAGTGTATACCCTTTGTAAAATAGGGAATATGCGTTGTATTAGTCAGGCATGGATTTAATTGGGGAGTTGGTTGTTTAGTTTAGGAGATACACATGCAGTGCTTACACAGAGAGAGAAGAGGAGTACTGAGGCTATTGAGTGGAAGAAAAAAAAAAGGTTTCAACACTGTGTCGAGTCAGAATGCAATTATCCTTCAGTACTGTTAATGGACTTGGTCAATGCTGAAGGGCCCAGCCTGCACTTTTTTCTCCTCTTACTTTTTTTTTCATTTTATCTTATTTATTTTATTTTTTCCCAGCTTTATTAAGGTATAATTGACAAATCTGCTTGACATTGGTTTGGGCAATGATTTTTTGGATATGATTCCAAAAGCATAGGCAGCAAAAGCAAAAATAGACAAATGGGATTGCATCAAACTAAAAAGCTTTTGCACAGCAAAGGAAACAATCAACAGAGCGAAAAGACAACATATAAAGTGAGAGAAAATATTTGCAAACCAGCCTGCACTATGATCCCCATCTTCCTCTCATGAATCTGAAGGCACTTTACTGGAGTAATATCAGCTTTGGGATCACAATCACAAAGGGCAGAATGTCAAACCACTTAATACTGTCAAAATACAAACAGGCTGCCGATGTGGCCATAGAACACAAAATGCATTCTTCTGCCTGCCTTGATGTTCTCTATTTCCCAAAGGTTCTGACTAGATTTAAGGATGATTCTAGTCTGGGAACTTAATCAGGTCTGTTTGCAAAGTAAAACCTAAGAATTCATTTTCCCCTTCTCTCTATGCTCACAAAGACTTCTGGAGTTTGCTAGGTGCTGTTTATTCCCAAGAGAAATTTCAAGTTTGTTCTCTTCTTGCTCTCTCTTTCTTTCCTTTGTTTTTAGTAGCTGGCCAGTACAGGGATCTGGAGATGTGTCCTTGGAGTTATAAGGCTGCACTCTAACCAGCTGAGCTAACTGACCAGCCCTCTTCTTGCTCTCTCTTAACTTAATGCACCTATACATTTAAATTCTGGTTCTTTCATGTGGCTGCTATTTCTCCATTCCTGTGTTTTGAACTCTAAAACAGAGTATCTAGATTATGGAAACTGTCATCTCACATATTCAAATATCTTATGTGGCATGGTCTCACTGAAGAATCTGTATCTTCTGTTCCTTACAGCATTTGCAAAAAGAAGGTGCTCTCAAGAGGAGTTCGAATATCTGCCACAGGCCACAGGATTAATCTAAGCCTTTCCATTCTGGAAGAGAAAAAGAGACTATGCTAGTGTTTGGATAAAATTGTATTTTCAGACCAAAATTTGGCTATCTTATCCACTAAAATCCTACTTGATTCAAGCAAGTATTTCATGACACCCAGGAAGTTGCATTTTAGAATCTAATAATCGATGTTAATTTTTCCATATCGGTTCATGTTTTTCAGGGTGCAATACCTGCTATGTATTTGAAAAATGAGGGTGAGTATAGCCCATGGCTTCTAATCAGCAAGAAGCATTTAGAGCAGAGAAAACATTAATGAAATGTCAAACCGATGAAGGACAATGGCAAATCTGAGAAAAATTAAGTCATGGTGCAAGGAACAGCCCTTTGCTTAGTTTTTAACTTTGAGCTGAGGGTTTTGTTGTTGTTGTTGTAATTCTTTTAATTTATATACTTTTCTTATTTTATTTTTTATTTTTATTCTTTTTTACATTTTAAAAATTTATTTTATTTATTTTTTAATTTCATTTAATTACTTTTTTGAGTCAAATGAAGCAGTGGGAGTGGAGAAGGAACAAAGAAATCTGTAACTAGTTCTGATCAATTAGTTGTAAACACCACTGCACTTGGACCCACCTGAGTAAGTTTTATTACAAGGAGAAAGTGTGACTGCACAGTAGAGATGCATCTCCATGAGCAAGCCCATCATCCCTGCAGGCTCCCCTGACAAAGCACTGTTCTGGGAAGTGGCAAAGTTTTCCACTCTGATGAGGACTTGGGCCACAACTGCATAGTCTGAGTTTGTGTCCTCTACCATACTAAGCACTCTGGCACTAGGAACTGCTGCATTTTGTATGCTTTAATCAGGATCCTCATCACTAAGGTGATATCCATTGTATCCCCACACCTCAATTTAACCCCCCACCCCCAGCCCCCTAAGGCTCCCTTTCCAGATTCAGTTGGCCTGGCTGACTGTGTATGACTCATCTTGTAATTGAGTTTTGATGCTTCTGTTTCAGAAATGAATGCCCATTATGCCTGGGACAAATGTCAAGCATCAACATTTAGAGAACATTTGATAAGGCGTAGCCTTCATTTGAATAATTATGTTTGAATTAGTATTTGCTTCTCTCTGCAATATGGGGCTATCTCCCCACTAAGCACTGTAGAAAACCATGCAGCAGGTCCCGGCTAGCAAAACAGCTCTGATCGCAAGTGCTGGCCACCTCTCTAAAGCATCTGCTCCAGCAAATGACTTGGGTTTCCTGGCTTTATTCTGCAGTCAAAAAAAAAAAAAAAAAAAGATAATCAAGTTTTACCAGCCTCATTTCTCAACCCCAATTACAACATCTACAAGACTCATTGAAGATAAACTCCTGGGGACAGGCCCACATCACCAGTGATTCATATCCTGTCCACAAAAACACTTTAGTCCCACGGTCAAGAGACACAGGAAGAACTTGCTAACTGCTGATGTGATGAGGATGTGTAGGACATGAAGCCTTGTGATGCTACACCCAGGGACATCTATAATAAGATGACGGCTGGACTCTATTTTCAACAGCAGAGTCATCCACCGTTTAAAGTCATGGAGCTGCCTCGGATAACTCCTGTAGGTCTTTCCAATGCCTGCTTCTTAAAATAAAATTATATTTCTCAGGGAAGAAATGGCTTGGAAGAGAATATCATTCTAGACCAATATCAGTTTCAGCAGTTATTCCATCTTAATTAATAAAAATAGTATTAAATCTTCCTACCCTTGAATTCGTGCTTTGCTTAAGACCTCTCCTGTAGTTAATTCAGTAACATTTTATATTTTAAAAGTGATGCAGGAATTATATAATTTTGTTTTTCTTTGCCACTTCCATTTACAGTCCCTGTATTTTACCTAATGACCACTTCTCAATTTTTGGAACAGCCATTTTCTTTTATAATTTTTTTTTTTAGAGTATCCATTGCTTTTCACCCTCAGTAAGCATCCTCTAAGTGTTTTGTCTCTGCCAGAAAAACAACTGTGAAAATTTTTTGCCACCCTATAGATGGATTTCTACACACTGTTAAATTGAAAAATTGTTTATTTATTTTTATTTTTGTTCAGGCAAATGACAAGTCTCATATGCAGATGTTTTCTAAGCAGTTTTATTTTGATGCATATCAATACTATTTTTAAATTTCAGATAGGCTACTAAAATTTGGTGCTTACAAAATGCTTGCACGTCTGTAGCTAAAAGTGACTCGAAAGATTTTACTCCCCCAAAACGTACTACATTAGCTCCTCATGAAGTTACAGCTACCAGAGAAGGAAAATATATTTGTCATTCTCAACATTTTCCCAAACTCTGCAAGCTTCATGTAAAAATCATTTATAAAATTGTACATTTTCATTATACACTCATATATTAAATGAAACCTCTCTTCCAATTCAGATGCAAGAATTTTCAAGCTTTTAATACGGAAAACTAGAAAAAGTAAAGTTTGGGTAAAGACTTAGATACTATTCCAAAACAATGAACTGAGGAAAAGTGGAGAAAACAGGCATTCAGCATGGATACCCAGTAAATGACACAATCCAACCAATCCCATGAAATACAACTTATACACCAATGAACAGAACTTGAAAAAAATACTAACACTTTTCTTTCCTGCTCATGTTTCCAAAAGAATTCCAGAGGCCAAAGGAAATAGCTTTCAATGCACAGGCAGGGAGAGCATAGGGTTAAGGTGGAAGGAGTGCCCAGGACTCAAGAAGTAGGGAGGATCGCTGTCAGCACTCTGCAGTCCCAGTCCTTTGCATATGTGTATCAAACCAAGAGCAGTGCTCCTTCCAAATAAAGGTGGCAGCATTCAATTATCTTTTATATACACTTATTCCCAGGCCAAGGGCAAGTAATGTCAGTTGTGCTTTACAAAGGACTGAGAATAGAAAAACCAATCCCCATATCCTCTCAATTCCAAGTGGCTGTTAACCCTCAGATGACTAACAACATCCATGACTCTTACACTGATTGCATTAGCACTGAGCTGGTTCCAGCGAGTGTGTGAGAATGTCATCTACAGTGCTCGCAGTACCTCCTTGTAGCTGTCTAGGAACACATTCTGGCTTATAAATTGTCTGCTCTGATACCTGCTTAGGAAGGGATCCCACCAGACCTCCACAAAATAAACTTGGTTAGATCATCCCCTATTGCTGATCAAACTCTCTGCTCCACCACCCAAAAAACAGAAGGCATTAAGGTGAGTACAAACATAAGAAAGGAGTTTACATCTGGTCTTGCAGTCTTTCCATATAGTCTCTAAAGTCCTGCGAGTCCCCCAGCCCCATATCTTGGCAGACCCACTTGATGTTGTCATCACTGTCAAACAGGATGGAGTTGGTGTAGGGGCCACCGTCCTCTGGGAGGATGGTGGTGTAGGAAGTAAACTTGACTCGCTTCCTCTTTGGGCCCGAAGAATTGACAGGTTCATTTTTAACTTCTTTCTCATAGACATAGTCAGAAGGTCTGAGCAGTTGACTATGGAAAGTCTTCTGGGAGCTGCCATTCAGAAGAAAGTTCCTCTCCTCAAACTGCAGCCCCCTGTCTATCATGGTGGTGCACTCCTCCGATGGGAGTGTGATGTCAATGGGGTTCTCCAGCAGTTCCACTTCATTCCCCAGCCAGACCCAGTCATGGGAATGGGGGATGCTGCCTTGCTCTCTCACAGCAAACCTTTTGTGTCTATATTTCCAAGCGAATGCCACACAGTTGATTAAGAAGACCAGAATGGCCAGGCAGAAGACACAGAGCAGGGCATACATGCCAGTCTCCAAGTCTGTTAACCCTCTTGAGGTCACTGTAAGATCACCAGGATTATTGGGTTCCGGTAACTTCCCTTGAGTGTCTGGACCACCACTCTTGAGTAACTTCTTATCCTTTCCTTCCATAGGAGACTGTGGGGTTGTGCTTTTATTGGTACTTTCCTCTTGGCCAACTGATGCGCCATGCTGGAACATTCCTGAACTGCTCTCTCCTGGTTCCCTTCACGCTCTATGGGATTACTTAGGTGGTCTTTTTTTTCTTCTTCAAGTGACCAGTTAGCTCACTTGAGAGAACATGGTGTCGGTAACACCAAGGTCACAGGATCAGATACCAATACTGGCCAGCTGCCAAAACATAATAATAATAATTTATAGTACCCCATAAATACGTATAATCAATTATGTCTCAATTAAAAGAATTAAATTTTAAAATGATTAAAAAAATATTTTTTTCATTGGACATGTTTTTGGGGTACAATTTTTTGTTTCAATTCATGTATATATTGTATAATGGTCTAATCAGAATAGTTGGCATATCTATCACCTAAACATTTATCATTTATTACATTCGAGGTTCTCTTATCTGGCTCTCTTAAAATATACAATACAATATTATTAGCTTTTGTCACCCTAGAGCACCAGAACTTATTCTTCCTGTCTAACTGTAACTTTTTGGCAGTCCACCAACCTTTCCCATCCCCCCTTTTAAGGTGGTCTTTATATTCACAATTTATGCCCTCAATATCATTACTGCCTCTCTGGTGCTCAATACTTGGTTCCTATTTGACCTTGACATTTCCTTTATTCATGACAAAAACACTCTTCCTCTTGGTCTTCTGACAAAGTTCACTAATCAACATTTCTAAATTAATCAAGGGTCCTTTCCCTTCACCTTCTGCAATCACAACTGGCCAGCTGGACTCAAGGTTTGGCTGGACAGACACCACCATTTCATCCAATGATGAGGCAGTAATTGAAAAATCCTTGGTATCATAAATGTCTAGAGGTGTCACTGAACCATCACTGAACAAAATCCAAGAACTGACTATTGCTTCCTAAGGAAAATGAAACCAAAGCATTATATTATAATCAGGTTCCTTCTTCTTTGTAAACATGTACACAGATATGATTTCCTATAAAATACGTTTTCATTATATAGAATGAGAAAAATAAACCCCAATGTTTTAAAATCTGGAATAGTGTCTATCATACAATGAACTGTCATAAATTATGTGCTGTAGTCCCAATGTTGTGAGGAACAAATGATCTACTTTAATGAATGCAGTCATGTGTATGTTAACTGACTGAATGTCATATAGCAGAATTTGACTTCGACGTTTCAAAAAGAGTTTGAAAGATCACATGATGCATGTGAATAAATTTCAGGAGCAAGTAATCAGGCTACTGCTCAGGATAATCTCATGTCAAGCTTTCTTTATCAGAAAGACATGCTCAGCTTGACGTATCTGAGGAAAGATGTATCATGGGTGATGGCATGCTTGAAAGGAACAATGACCTTGGGATAATTTAAGCAGGTTTGCTACAATCTTAAAGACGGAGCATAGGTTTAGAGTTGCCAATAATTAATATAAATCAACTGAAACCAGGTACCTATTAGCCATACTTGTTTAAATAGCCCCCCCCAAAAAATTCTAGTATCAAATATTACTTGTTTGAGAGAAGTGAAAATGTGTGATCTTTTGGTTACAGTCTAGCAGTAGTTTTCCTTGTACAGATTAGACCACTGTACAATGGTATTTGGATATGTGTGCTGTGGCTAAAAAAGCAAATAAGAGTAGAAAATTATCCAAACCTCTGTGTAGTTTTCTCAGAGACAGAACAGCTTGGATAAGAAGCAGCAGGAGCTTCAAGAATCACCAGTCCTCGCTATGAGTGCTCTACTGCTCTCTTTTGCAGGATGTGATAAGCAAGAGAGAGAAGTTGTCTTGATTGACCAGGGACACAGAGCGTCTGGGAATCTTACCTGTTGTGGGGACTGAAGAATGTCCTGGGCAGCCACTGTTGAGACGATGGCCCTTTTGTCTGCTCTGTGAGGCTACACGGAAAGAGATAAGCCAGCCACAAGCTGCATGCCTAGCTCTGTGATGGTGACTTGGTCATCCAGGACGATCACTCTCTTCTCAGCCAGGATGGAGTCAGAGAGAGGCAAGAGGACCTTCAAGGTAAGTGAGAAAGCTTGTGTCTGCTATATACATAACCATTTAAATTCCTTAATGATGCTTCCACCACAGTGTTCTCCTAGCTCTCTGATAAATGAATACACTATGGAATTTGTTTAGGAATTTGTTATGCTATTGTTCAAACTTTTAAAACTTTTTATACACTCCAAGACCACAAAGTGAAATGGTTGTATTTCAGTTAGAAAATAACCAGCATTCTCAGGTTCCACTAATTTCTATTAATGATATGCAGAAAGTTGAGTATCATATAAGGCAGGATTTCTCAACCTCAGCACTATTTACATTTCAGGCTGACAGGGTTTTTCTTTGTGTTCTGTTTTGTTTTGGTGGGAAGCTCTCCTACGCACTGTAATGTAATTAGCAGTATCTTGACTTCTACCCACTAGGTGCCAGTAATAACCCCCCTCCCAGGTGTGACAACCAGAAATGTGTGCAGACAATACTACATATCTCCTGGGGTTACCTACGACTGGTATCAGGGTTTGCATTTTATGTTTTAACTTGGCATCAACTGGTAAAAAGGGTAAGATATTTTATCCCAATAGCATCTGTAATTTGCAAAAGCTTTTCTGTGCTTCCTTCATTAAAAATTCATTTTTGAATATGGGTTACATTGATTGGTGATTCCTGCATATTGTTTGCTGTTATTATACTCTTTCACACACAAACACGCACCTACCTAGAATTTCCTCACACAAACGTGTATCTGGACACATACAAATGACGGGTCTGGTATCTGGGGGAAGCAGCAATAAGCAGACGGCCTCTACCTGCACTGTGGTTATTCCCGGCTCCTGACCAGCAAGGGTCCTGCCATCCTGTAACTGAGAGATTTTCGGCTCCTCCACCTACATGAATTGGGTCACGAGGTTGGTGATGTCAAACTGCCAGTCGGGGCCCAGCATGTAGGTCATTTGACCTGCATCAGGTGACTCGGCCGCAAACTGGGTGAGGACGTGCACCGTGGCATGCTGGTACTGGAGGGAGCACCCTTGTCCCTTCTTGTCCTCGTCTTCCTCGTCATCACTCTCTGGGGTAGGCCTGGAGCACAAACAAACCGAATCAGAGTAAACACCCTCGTTGTTAAGAAGTTTTATTTGCCCTCACTGTCCAGATTCTGCTTGACTGTGCAAGGTGAAATGTACTGAGTAGTTCTCCCTCTTGCTAGACATGCCCACCCACCGACTCATTTACCTATCTGTCCATTCATCTGGCCCTCTGATGGTGTTGCCTGCTGCCAGAAACACTGTTTCAAGCCCAGAACCCAGAAGACAGAGCCACCATCTCTTCCTCTCAACTTGTTTTCACTCAAGTGGAAGAAGCAGGTGCAAGATAGATGGATACAGGATCAGAGTATATCAGTGGTTCCCAAATGTTGCTGCACATTAAAATCACCTGGGGCACTTCAAAATATCCCAATGCCCAGTGTCAGCCGTAGCAATCAAAGCAGAATATCAGGGTGTTCAAGCCAGCCACGGATAGATTTTCAAGAGGCCCTGGTGAATCCAATGCGAAGCAAAGTTTGGAATCTACTGGTTTGAGCTCTGGACTGAAACAAGCCTAGTTCCACTGCCTGGTTCCAGCCTAACTTAGACAAGTGACTTGAGCACCTGATCCTCATTTTCCTCACCTGTAAAATGGGGCTACACCTGCCTCTCATGTGGTTGTTGCAGAATTAAGAGAAATAATCCATGAAATGTGTTTGACACAAGGCCAGCATATAGTATGTGCTCAGCAGAATTTAAAAGCGATTGTTATTAATGCTTCAAGGAGAGCTGTCATGTTGCTTTGTGTTGCTTCATCCTGCACAGATTTGTCACCCGACTTCCCCTGGGTGATGGAGATGCAAACAATTATTCCAAGCCCATCTCTTCTGAGCAGTGAGAAGCCCCAAAGTGGTTAACTTTCCTGGGAATGCTCCAGCGAGAGGGATCCCTTTATTGGGAAATTAACCCCAAATAGGGGTTCTCTTCCTGCATTTATTTTCCAGACCAGGAAGTTCCAGGAAGAGAACATAGGTGGGATTATAGTTTAACAATATAGGCTGGTAACATTCAGTGAAACAAGCCAGATGACATTCCAGTAGACAATAAAGTTGTCCTATCAACACAAGCTTGATCTCAGCAAACATTCCTTCTCCCTTTAGCAGTTTTCCAGCAACTTAGATATCAATCAATAACTAATCTGTCTTTGAGCCAGCAACCTTGCTGTGCCACAATTCTTTTCTTGCAACAGAGACTCAATAGCCTGGGGAAAATTTCCAGTCCTCTGCAAGGTCAATATTTAAAACTGCAAGACTTTGGAAAACCAGGCCCTGTGAAGTACATATGCTTTTTAGTATACTCCACACTATCATAGAGTTCAGCACAGGTTCTGTGGAACAGTAGAGAAAAGACGGCTCACCCTACCCTCTGGAACCAGGGTAGGCTTCCCAGAGCTTCCTTCAAGGGCAAGAAACCCTCACAGGGCACTTGCCACATGGGGCAGGGCACTTAATGGTACTACTTCAGTCACTCCTCACAAAAAACGGGGGGGTCTTGGTTCAGCTACAGGAAATGGGGTCCACTGGGGGTGCTAACCAAGCAAGTGGCATGATCAGATTTGTATTTTGTAAAGTTTACTCTGGAGGAAGTAGAAAAGAAATTTTTGGTTGAAAGATGGAACCTAAGGAGAAGAACCAGATGGGAAGGCTCTTTAGGCAGCTGTGTGCCAAGTCCTGATGCTGAAGTGGGACAGAGAGAGAAGAGCCCCACCCCTGAAATTTAACTGGACCTGGGCACCTGTGAGCAGGTTTGTGCCACTTTATACGAGTCCCCAAACCCAGTTTTTCTCAAGGCTTGTCTACTCTTATCCTTTTTTTTTTTTTTTTGGTCAGTTATGTGAGTCAACAGATTACCATGTGAGGTTTTTTGGGGAGGTTTTTATTTGTTTGTTTGTTTGTTTTTAAGCTGGTTGGGTTTCCTTCCCTTGTAATCAGCTTGCATGTCATCTAGACAGAGTCTCACAATTAGTGCTATATGGAACATGAGCATTATTTCTTAAGAAAATCACCATTTCCATGAAGAGCTTAGAAAATGCTTTTGGGGGGCAGGAAAACAAAGCATGCCTCAATGGAAGTTCCCATCATCTTCTGAGAGTGGACCTGATGTATTCACTGACTCTGAATACACCTCACTCAAAACACTGAAGAATAGAAGACTTCAGAAAAAGTTGAGGAAAAGTAGCTATATTAGTTTCTGTCTCTCTTTTGCTGATCAGGGCAAAGACAGAGCACCAGGCAGATGGACATTACAACAGGATCTTCTTGGAATGGTATGCTCCTGAGAGGCAGAATAGAGCAAGAATAGAACTGGTGTCAGCAAGCTAAGATGCATAGCAGGCCAGATTCTGGCCCTTATCAGTTTTTGTAAATAAAGTTTTATTAGCACACATTCACACCCATTCTTTTACACCACTTCTGTGGCTGCTTTTATGCTACAACAGCAGAGGTGATAGCTGTGACAGACCATCTGGCCAGTAATAATCTAAAATATTTACTATCTGGCCCTCCACCAAAAATTATGCCAAGCATAAGTATTGATACCAAACTACATGTGCCTAAATCTCTTACTACTCATGGAATAAACTCTTGATGCCCTGAAATCTTTATCTAGAGAATGGGATTATAACAAAATTCACCTTGTAGGATTGTTGTAAGAATTGAGTTGGTTGACTTACGCAAAATGTTGTTTGATGTAGTCTCTGGTATATCATCAGCTCCTGGGAGTATATTAGCTACTATCATCATTGTTTTTATGACCTACATATTCCCAGTTTCTAACCATGGGGCCACTCCTGGTTGCCCACTGTCTCCCAAAGGGCATCAGAATCACCCCCAGCACTCACAGCCTGGAGGACTGGCTGCTCACTAGGCAGGACTCTGTTCTCTTCTACCTTTAAAATCTAAGCAGCTGCCAAGCAGGGAGATGGTCCCAGTGGCCATTAGCAGCAAACTCTGCCTTCTGAGATAATACCATCCACTTAAGTGGCTGTTAGACTTTATAGTACATAAACACTTTTCCTCTCTAATTCACTTTCTGTTTACACAACAGGATAGGCACTTTATCTCCTCATTTCAGCTTTTCTTCTGCCTCAAACATCAGATATTCAGCCCCAGGCAGTTTTCGGTTCTCTCATTAGGCCCCCATGCTGGGGAATTCATTGCCTCAAAATGCTCACTTTCATGATCTGATAACTATTTCTAAACTTAAAGAAAAACAACACCAACAAAATTACTTATTTATGATGGTATTAGGGAAAGTTTTCTTCTTTTCTTCTTCTATTTTTTTCCCCAGGGTATTTATACTGTGTGTCTTTTTATAGACTCTCTACAATACAAGTTATGAAAGACCTATTATAAAAGCAAATTTCTATTGCTGTATTTGTTTCGTGGAAATGTTAGCAACCAAGAAGCTGCAAGCACACTGTTGTAATCTGGGCCACCTTGCTTCTTGATCAACTATTGGGACAAAGTGAACCCACGAGAGCAGTTTCTAAGGGAAGCAGCGTGAAAAACTGGCCCTGACTCGGGTGTTCTGCACACCCCTCCTCCTGCATCGCCCAGCATTGCAGTGGGCTCCAGCTCTGCAACATCCAGCATGCCAAATGTCCCAATTTGTCAGCAAAAATCTAGGCTTTCACATAAAATCTCCTTTTTAAAAATTTAAATAGCTAATTTTCTTTAAAAAGATTTTGTTTTGATTTTCATTTCCCTGATGATTAGTGATGCTGAGGATTTTTCACAGACCTGTTGGCCCTTCGTATGTCTTCTTTTGACATTAAAAAAATAAAGCGGTATATCTATACAGTGGAATCTTACTCAGCCGTGAAAAAGCATGAAATCCTTTCATTTGTGGCAAAATGGATGAGCATGGCAGATATTATGTAAAGTGAAATAAGTAAGGCACAGAAATAAAAATATCACATGTTCTTACTTATATATGATAGCTAAAACATGATAATAATAAGTTGAACTTTTTGAAGTAGAGAGTAGAGTTATGGTTACTAGAGTCTGGGAAGGGGAGGGGAGAGGAAGGAAGAGGTGTATTAACAGGCACAAAGCTATTTGTAGACAGAAAGAATAAGTTCTGGTGTTGTAGGCTAACTAGAGCTAATAGTATTATATTATATATTTTTAAATAGTTAGAAAAAAGGATGTTGACCATAATCACCACAAAGAAAAGATAAATCTTCAGGGGTTGGATATGTTATCTACCCTAAATGGTCATTGTACAATATGTGCATGTATTTATGTACCCCATAAATATGTACAATTAAATTTTTAAATTAAAATAAATAAGCATTTTCTTTAGGCCAAACTAAACATATTTAAAGGCCAGATTCAGCCAAAGGACCAACATATTTAAGAATTGTGGTTTCAAATACCAAGGTATTGCTGTGGGCTTTGGGACCCATCTACCAAGGGCCATTTACCTGTACTAGGTCACAACTTTCCCATCTGCAAAATGTGCCTGTCACCCTTGCCTCTGATCTACCTGATATTTTCACAGGAGAGATGTGGGCTTTGTTGACTAGGACAAGCGGACAGGAGGGGATGAGCTCTCTTCTGAGAAACCTCTCCCTGCCTCAGTTGTGCAAATGGAAAAGAAGACTGGGAGAGGAAGACTAGAGTCACCCAAGTCTCGGCCAGGTTTTGAGGAAGGATTCCATGTTGACTTTTACGTCTTCCATTATTGGTGGTTTAAAAGGCAAAACAAAACAAAACAGAAAACAACCAAACCCTCTCCTTTATTACCCTTAAAAATGGTAAACATTGGATCTATTATTTTTCTTAAAAAGTTGTTTTTCACATTTTTATTAAGAGTTGAAAAATTTGTCTTAAAGAAAGTGAGTTTTGATAAGATGCTCAGCCTGAAGGAATCTGCTTCTCTTCCTGAGGTCAGGGGCATCCCTCAGGCATGAGGCTCCTGCAGCATCTCAAGAGAGGCCCACCCTCTCTCTAAAGCCTCAGGTGGACATGTCCTGCCACACACCCCACAGACAGGAGGCAGAAGAATTCTCCATAGGGCAGAGCATCCTGAACTTCCCTCCACTGACTCCCGACAGTGTTTTTCTAACTGTCCCTTCCCTTCCCCAGCAATAACCTATGTATACATGCATGTTTGTCCATGTGACGTGTGATGTCCCCTTGGAGGTTCTCTGCCCTTTGCTGGACATTTTTTCTAACCCCATTCTTTTCTTTTACTTCTCTAGTCTCTTTTCTTTTCACCTTGTTCCTTTTCATTTACAATCATCTCTTGCTGCTGAACCACTTTCCAACTTAGAAGGGAATTTCACAGCTGTTTGAATTGCTTCCTTCATCGTTGGTCCTTTCTTACTGAAGCTTCTTTCTTTGATTATATTCACTTCCTTCTGGTCTATCCATCTTTCCCAAGTTGTATCCTGTATTAGTCAGCTCATGCTGCCATAACAAAGTTCCAAAGACCGGGTGACTTACACAGCAGAAATTTATTTCTCTCAGTTCTGGAGGCTGGAAGTCCAAGATCAAGGTGCTGGCATGGTCAGGTTATATAACAAGTTCTCTCCTCTTGGCTTGCAGATGACCTTCTTGTCGATCACTGTGTGCTTACACAGCCTTTCCTTAGTGCCTGTATGGACAGAGAAAGAAGAGAAAGAGAGAAAGAGAGAGAGAGAGAGAGAGCGTGCTCCCTCTTCTCACAAGGTCACTAATCCTATTGGATCAGGACCCCATCTTTATGACCTCATTTAACCTTAATCACCTCCCAAAAACCCTGTCACCAAATTCAGTTACATTGGGGATTAGGACTTCAATATGTGAATGAGGGGAGACCCCACAATTCAGTCCACAGCATATTCTTCCAAACTCATCTTTCTAACTCTCTAAATCAACTCCTGACCTAGCCCCAATAACAGGCAGATGCTTCAGGAAATACACTCCCCTGGTCATGGATATGTTAAAAATAAGTCACTTTTAAAATTTGCTGAGTAATGATAATTCTTGTCAATATCACTACCTTGTCAAAGATATGAACATCTATATTACTAATCAAGAGCAATAAACATCATTCACTCATTAGTTTATTTCTACAGTAACTAACCAGACCATTTACTCACAACAAAATGAATTGGTGACATAATATGGAAAAGAAATACAGAGACTGACAAGTACCACAATTAAAATGTCAAGAAAAGCAATTAGTAACAAGTTACTCAATTATTTTCTAAGATAGATGTCAATATAGCATTCCATATTTCAGGTAGGAAAAACATTTTCTTAATCTGGAATTTATCTGTAGGACTAGCTTGGTTAGTTTCAAATCTTACTACTTATTAGGTTTATTAGGGGCATTTTCTAAACAGTTTTCCAAACAGTTTATTCATTTTATAAAATGAAAACACTATTGGCTGCTCTTTTCCTGTCTCACAGGTATGTTATAAGAATCAAAAAAGCAAAGGTGTGAAGACATTTTAGGAATGACCCTTTAAGTACTAAAAATATAAACAGGGCCCTTTACATCATGACTGATGTTGTTTCCTCTGAGCTTATGGTCCAAAAGTTTGCCAGAGAATACCTCTCCTACCACATTCCTGCCCCCATTAAAAATTCTTGCTGGATTATTACAGTAAATGCTTATATCAAAAGAATGGAAAGACTTCAAATAAACGACCTAACACTATGCCTCAAAGAACTTGAAAAACAACAACAATCCAAACCTAAAGCAGTAGACAAAAAGAAATAATTAAGATCAGAGCAGAACTAAATGAAATAGAGACCCCAAAAACAGTAGAAAAGATCAACAAAAGTAAAAGTTGGCTTTTCAAGAAGATAAATAAAATAGACACACCATTAGCCAGATTAACAAAAAAAGGAGAGAGAAAACCCAAATAAAAATTAGAAACGAAAAGGGAGACATTACAACTGATAACACAGATATACAAAGAATCACTAGAGATTATAAACAACTGTATGACAACAAATTTGAAAATCTAGAAGATATGGATAAGTTTCTAGACACATGTAAATTACCAAGACTGAACCAAGAAGAGAAAGAAAACCTGAACACACCAATAACAAGCAAGGAGATTGAAGTGGTAACTAACAATCTTCCAACTAAAAACCAGTCTGGGCCAGGATGGCTTCACAGCTGAATTCTATCAAACTTTTAAAGAGGAGTTAATACCAATTGTCCTCAAACTATTTCAAACAATTGAAACAGATACTACTCTCCCAAACTCATTCTATGAGGCCAACATAACTCTGATACCAAAACCAGATAAAGACACAACAAAAAAGAAAAATTATACGCCAACATCCTTGATGAACCTTGATGCTAAAATCCTCAACAAAATATTAACAATCAGAATACAGCAACATATTTAAAAAAAAAAATATATACACTGTGATCAAGTGGGATCCATCCCGGGGATGCCAGGATGGTTCAACATACAAAAGTGAATGAGTGTAATACATCACATCAAAACCCAAGGACAAAGACCATATTATTATCTCCATAGATGCTGAAAAAGCATTTGACAAAATTCAGCATCCCTTCATGATAAAGACTCTCAACTAATTAGATATAGAAGGAAAATATCTCAACATAATAAAAGCCATTTATGACAAGCCCACTGCCAGTATCATTCTGACTGGGGAAAAATTGAAGGCCTTCCCCTTAAGGACAGGAATAAGACAAGGATGTCCACTCTCACTGCTTCTATTTAACATAGTACTGGAGGTACTAGGTAGAGCAATCATGTAAGAGAAATAAATAAAGGGAATTCAGATTGGAAAAGATGAAGTCAAACTTTCTCTATTTGCAGATGACATGATACTATATATAGAAAAACCTAAAAACTCTATCAAAAAAACTCCTAGAGCTGGTTAATAACTTCAGTAATGTTGCAGGTATAAAATAAATGCCCCCAAATCAGTAGCATTTATATACTCAAATAATGAATCAACAGAAACACAAATAAAGAAAATAAGACCATTTACAATTGTCATCAAAAAAATAAGATACCCAGGGATCAATTTAACCAAGGAGGTGAAAGACTTCTACAATGAGAACTATAAACCACTTCTGAAAGAAATTACAGAAGACACAAAAAGATGGAAAGATATTCCATGCTCTTGGATTGGAAGAATTAACATTGTGAAAATGTCTATACTACCCAGAGCTATCTACAGGTTCAGTGCATTCCCCATCAAAATACCAATGGCATTCTTCACAGAAATGGAAAAAACAATCTTACTCTTTTATATGGAAAAACAAAAGACCCCAAATAGCCAAAGCAATCCTGAGCAAAAAAAAAAAAAAAGGCCGGAGGCATGACTCTGCCTTACTTCAAATTTTACTACAAAGATGTTGTAACCAAAACAGAAAGGTACTGGTATAAAAATAGACATTCAGACCAGTGAAGTAGAATAAAGAACCCAGAAATCACTCCTCAGGCTTATAGCCATCTGATATTAGACAAAGGCAACAAAAATCTACATTGGGGAAAAAACTGCCTCTTCAAAATGTGGTCCTGGGAAAACTGGATATCCATATGCAGAAGAATGAAACTAGATATGAATCTTTCACCATACACTAAAATCAACTCAAAATAGATTAAAGACCTAGGTATAAGAACTGAAACTGTAAAATTACTAAGGGAAAATATAGGTGAAACACTTCAGCAATTAAGTCAGGGTACAGACTTTAGGAACATGAGCCCAAAAGCACAAGCAGCAAAAGAAAAAAAACAAATTGGACTATATTAAACTAAAAGTTTCTTCACAGCAAAGGAAACAATCAACAGAGTGAAACAACAACCTACAGAGTGGGAGAAAATTTTTGCTAACTCTGCATACAACAAGGCATTAATATCCAGAATATACATAGAACTCAAGCAATTATATAGTAAAAAAACAGCTGACACAATTAAAAAATAGGCAAAGGAGCTGAATAGACATTTTTCAAAGGAAGACATACATATGGCCAACAGATAAATGAAAAAATGCTCAACATCACTAGTAATCATAGAAATGCAAATTAAAACCACATTGAGATACCACCTCACTCCAGTTAGACTGGCTATAATATAAAAGACAGTGAATAACACATTCTGGCAAGGGTGTGGAAAGAAGGGAACACTACTGCACTGCCAGTGGGACTGAAAATTAGTACAACCACAGTGGAAAAGAGTATGGAGGTTTCTCAAACAACTACAGATAGATCTTCCATATGATCCAACAATCCCTCTTCTGGGTATATATCCAGAGGAATGGAAATAATCATGTCAAAGAGATACCTGCACTCCCATGTTCATTGCAGCTCTGTTTACAATAGCCAAGATATGGAACCAACCTAAATGTCCATCAATGGATGATTTGATAAAGAAAGTGTGTTATATATACACTGTGGAATACTACTCTGCCATGAAAAAGAATGAAATACTCCCATTTGCAACAACATGGATGAACCTGGAGAAACTTATGTTGAGTGAAATAAGCAAAGCACAGAGGGATAAATACCACATGTGCTCACTCATATGTGGGAGCTAAGAGAGAAAGAAGGAAGGAAGGAAAGACCACAGTAGTGCCGTGATCCAACAGAGGAAGGGAACATTCCTAGGGATACAAAGTGGAGTGTGAGGGAGAGGGGCACGGGGAGGGAGGTTGGGTGAAAATTGGGTGGGGACAAGGGGTACAAAAGTAATTTCTGGTAGTGGGTATGCCCCCAGTATGAATCTGGCTCTCACATATGGGCAGGAGGGTTGACAATTAGCTTTGTATCTCATTAATATTCTTAATAAATAAAAAAAAATTCATGCTGGAGAAACTGACCTAAATAAAAACACTAAAAATGCTTGAAATTTATCTTTGGAACCTGTTCACATGTCTCCTCTATTCCTCTGTCCCACCTTCCCCTTCCTTCCTTCGATCCTCATCTCCTTCCTGCCCATGGGACAACTCATCTTCTTCTTCCATTCTGGATTCTGTTCTCTCTTGCCCATCTGTGAAAAACATATCTGTTCCATTAGATAGAAGCAATGGTTCTGCTGCTCTATTGCACAGCGGGGCAGCTGTGGTGCACTGTTAAGTGTTGTATGTTCCATAATAGCTCAAGGAGAGGCTTCTGAATGTTTTCCCTACAAAGAAATGTCACATGCATGAGGTGATAAATGCACTAGCTACCATGACCAGATTAGTATACAATATACACAAGAATCAAAATATCATATTACATCCCATAAGTATGTATAATTACAATGTATAAATTAAAATTTTAAAAGATGTATCTGTTCCAGGTTAACTATTCTGATACTGACAACATGTATGTCAAAATAGAACAATTAAGCACATTAAGTAAATGGCTGATAGTGGGAGTTTACAGGTAAGCAGAGGAAGAAGCTAAACAATCCGATGGTAATTGATTATAATTGGAGACACCACTAGGAACTCCTATTTAGCTTAACATGGATAAGGATGGTTACATACAGAAATATTTTAGTTTTGTGTGTGTATGGGGGTTAGTGCACACACCTGTATTTCTTTGTTCTGACAGCCAAGACAGCCTAAAGGAAATGACACCAAGTAACAGTGAGCAAACCAATTCCCAGATCTTGGTTTCTAATATTCTCTAATAAAAGGAATCAGAGATTCTAGAAAAAATGATGGCTTTAGGACCAGGTGAGGAAACATACAAGGGGAACATCTTGTAGTACCATAAAGTAAGAAAGTGTTCAAAACTTAGAAAATATACACTGCTGGCAATATGTCAAAGGGACACAGGGACAGAGTGAACATGCTTCCAGTGATCAAAGCTGGATCATCTGATCAACAAAATAAATAAGAGTATTGTATTATGACCAAAAGCATGAAATAAGTATCCATGAGTCCATACTAATATAAATAAATAATTGAATAAATAACTAAATGGAGGAGAAGACACAGGCCTTCCACATGAAAGAATTCCATATAAATTTATGTGGATACTCTGCTTTCAAGGAGGGGGCACATACCCAACTCTCCTAAAATGTGGGTTGTGCATCGTGAGTTCTTTTCAAAGAGGACAATATGGAATAGAGGGGTGAAGGGGAGAGAGAGCAACTTTACAGTGGAGAGACCCGATGAATTCTGCCTCAGCCAGGTGATCAAGGTCAACTTCATCAGTGATGAACCAATTACCCTTGAAATGATGTGATGACAATGACATTTTACGTCCGTGGTATTTCTCCCCACAAAGCTCATAGTCCCAGGAAAACATGAAAGTACACATGCACGTGAATGCACACACACACACACACCACACATACCCCTCAGGAGAATTCCAGCTGAAGGACATCATAGAAAATGCCTGACCAGCACTCCTCAAAACTATCAATGTTATTAAAAAGGAGGGAAGTCTGAGAAATTGTCACAGATAAGAGGAGCCTAAGAGGACATAAAGACTACATGTAACGTATACTGAATAGAATAGAATTGTGTCACAGAAAAAATATATAGGGTTAAAATTCAGGAAATCTAAATAAAGTGTGGACTTGTGTAAATAACAACGTATCATCAAGGGCTCATGAATCATTCAATTACATCTCCTTGAATTCTTAGAATAGCAATATAAAGAATTATTATCTTTCCCAATTTGTAAATTTGGAAACTGAGGAATATGGAGTAAAAGTGACTAGTCTAGGGCCGCAGAATTGTAAGTGGCAGAACCAGAATCAAGCCCCAAGCAGGCCCACTCCAGCATCCACACTTCACGCCATCCCACACTCACTAAACCTGTGCTGACTATTACAAGTATAAAAGAATGGCTAATAGAAGGAAAGACGATCGGGAAATGGGGAATTAATGACAAATATCAAGCTGTTCCTAAATGCCAGGCCTGAGCTAGATGCACTAAATGCATTTTTTTATTTATATGCACCATTTTATTTAATGTTAGCAACAAGCCTATCAGGTCAGTACTGATTATTCCTATTTTTAGAAAAGAAAACTGAGAATCGGAGAAATTTGGAAATTTTCTCAAGTTGCTCGTGATGGGTGGAGTCTGATTCTGAGCCCCTGCCCTCACTAACACCCTCTAGCCGCTCTTGCCACAAATGGGTGGCAGAATCAGAACCTTCTGAACCCCAAGCCCAGCCCACTGTAACCTACCATGAGTATCATTTCCCCAAGGCCTGGACCCCTCAAGGCCAATTGACCTCTTACGAAGATCCGCATCCTGCAGCATTGGGCCCACAGTTCTCTCTCTGGTCCCTCACCTTTTGTTGGAGGTCACTGGGATCCTCTTGCCCTTGACCTGGCTCAGCTTCATGTCTGAGATCTCAATATGCAAAGAGAATCAGGGTGTCCAGATGGCAGCCTTGAAATGGGAGGTGAAATGCTGGTGGGTGAAGTTCACAATCGTGTCCTCTTTGCTCTTTATTTCCTTCCCATTCACAAAAATAGAACCACAGTTGTTAGAAACCTTTGGGGAGGAAGTAGAACCTTCAGACACATCAGAGAAAAAACACATAAGCACAACAATGAAATTTCGTGAAATACCCCTGCTCTGACTTACTAGAAACCAAAACAAACAGACTGACAGGATTGGAGCTAATATGGTTTTTAAGCATTAGTGACAATGGATGATAAAAAATTTCCATAAAAAGCATTTTGTCCTAGTCAATAATTGATGGATCTTGGACGTGACTGGTGCCATTGTGCATACAATAAGCACAAAATAGCCGCCGGTCTTGTCTTCCACTGTAGCAGCAGACCCCTCCCACCTTTCCTTTATGAGAGGCCTCATGACTTCTGCAAAACAGAAACCCTTTTGCTGCTGCAACAGAGCAATTCTCCACCCTAGTTGCATAGCTTCTGCATTAGCATAATGACCCTCCTTGATTGTATCAGCCAGTCCTTGGTGCCCCATATAAGCTCTCTCACCCCCACACCTAGTACTGTACTCCACTGCACTTTGAGCACAGCCTGGTAGATTCTTTTCCTTTAATAAAGCTTGATTGGTACCCAGCATCTCAGCTCACTTTCTTTCATTATGGTGCTGAAACCTGGGAAGGGTTCTGGCCGACATTGTTGGATGACCCCCTCTCTTGAGTTGATTGGCCCTCAGCCCCCATTCCCAGACCTGCCGAACTTGGTGCCTCTGGGACTTTCTCTTTTTGCCATTTCAGACCAACACATCCAACATCAGCCTCAATTCAGCGTGAGTCAGTGGGTCAGTGCTGCTTCTATGGGTTCCCCTGACTACTCTCTACAACTATAGTCTCTATGAAGCCCCACATGCCTGGCCAAGGGAACTCTTCTCGTGCCCCCCAGCTACTGGAGGATGCTCCATTAGCCAGTGGGTGGCTTTTTGCTTGAAAAGAAGATGCACACCAAAGAGGATGCTCCTTGGTGGCATTCTTCTACGAGGACTGCCCGTTTCCTTTCACACCCTCTACATGGGATCCTTACAATCCAAACCTCCAAGCTCTATGCTTCTGGGCTGTCTCCTGGACAATCTCTCAGCCTCCAGGGAGGCATTAAAACTTGAACACCTCATTACAAAGGATCACAGTGGCCACAAGATGGCACTCTCGATTTAGATACTCACTGAATTGGCAAAAGCTGGAGGGATTTCTTATGTTCGAGCCTCCTTCTCTCTCTGTCAAAACTGTCCTATGTTTCAAATTCTCCTAGCTCATGCCTCACCTCCCCTTCTGGACTCAAATCAATCTTCTGATCCATCAGCCTTCACCTTTTTCCTCTCTTCCCCCTACCTGGTCTCGAGACGCTCACCCTCGGCCACCCAACCCCTGTTTCCTTCTCCCCCTTCATCAGGTGACAACCCTGCCTCAGCTCCACCTCCTTTATACCCCCCCTCCGTGAAGTGGCAGGGACAGGGGGAATTGTCCAGGTCCACATCCTCTTTTCTCTTTCCAATCTCTCCCAAATTGAAAAATCACTGGGATCCTTCCAGTCATTCCCAGACACATATCTTAAGGAATTCAGATATCTCACCCAGTCTTATGATCTCACCTGGCATGATTTTTTTATGATTCTCACTACTATTTTGTCCCTTGAAGACAGGGAACAGGTCTGGGTAATGGACCAACAACAGGCAGATGAGGTACATGCTCCATTCCTCACACAGACCCAAATAGGGACTACCAGGCTGGCCACGGGGATGAGAATCTCTGGGATAATATGATCACACACCTATTTCACAGCCTCCAAAAGGCTACTAATTCCTAACCCACCTCTCTGAGGCTTTATATAAATACACACGTATAGATCCAAACTCACCTGCAGGCATGGCCTTTTACACTACCTCCACAATGCAGCTTTGAAGGTTTTTAACAATAGAGGGAAAAAAAAGGATCATTACAAAAGAAATCAGGCCAAATATCAACTTCTGGCTAATGCCATCTGTGGTTCACATACTCCAAAGCTTGCTGCATCAAGGGGCAAGCCACCTGAGAACTGTTTCAAATGCAGTCAACCAGGCCACTGGGCATGGGTCTGCCATAACCACAGGCCTCCTCCCAGGCCCTGTCCTCACTGCAAATAGCCAGGTCACTGGGGGGTAGCCCAGAGAGGGAGTAGCCCAGTCCCCAGCCCACAGCCTTTGGCTTCATGGCCATCCTTACTGGAGCTTCTTGGCTTTACCCAGAAGGAGGACTGATGATGCCCATGGCCCAAGGCCCCCACAGAGATTGCCATCCATGAGCCGAGGGTAACTCACCTCACAGCAGGTAAGCCAATCTCTTTTGTCATAGATACAGGGGCCACCTACTCTACCCTTCCTGAATATGCAGGACCAACAACCCCATCCTGTATCACAATAGTAGGGGTCATGGGATCAGAATACCACCCATGGATCACTCAATCCCTTTCCTGCACCCTACATCATACCCAATTCACACACAAATTTTTCATAATGCCTCAATGCCCAACCTCCTTACTGGGATGGGACACTCTTTTTAAATTCAAAGCTACTCTTACCCTAAACACTTTAATTCCATTTACAATACTCCTATTACAGGCCACCCCCAGACTTGGCCCCTGAGGTTTCCACCTTCCCCTTCCCCTTGGACAAGGTTAATCCTGTAGTATGGGATACTTCTTCTCCCTTCATTGCTATGCACCATCCCCCTGTCCTTGTTAAGTTGAAGAACCCCTCTCTGTTCCCTAATGTCCCACAATACCCCATCACTAACAAACACCTAATTGGCTTAAAACCCATCATACACAAAGTCTTTTCTTCTCTTCTCTTACAGCCTACCCACTGGCCTTTTAATACACCTATCCTTCCAGTTATAAAGCTCATACCATCTAGTTCAGGACTGATCCTGACATGCACCATTCCCAAAAACTTACTTGGACAATTTTGCCCCAGGGACTTCAGGATAGCCCCCACTTTTTAGCCAGGCCTTAGTTCAAGACTTATCTAAACTTCCCCCAACCTCAAGCACTTTAATACAACATACAGATGACCTCCTCCTTCATAGCCCCTCCAATGAGGATTCACAGGCCTGCACTGTTGCTGTCCTTAATTTCCTGGCCTCCAGGGGATATCAAGTGTCCCCCAGCAAGGCCCAAATTTCTTCCTCTTCAGTCACCTATTTGTGAGTCCACCTCACCCTCAACACCAGAGAAATCAGTGGATCACAAAAAATTAATTTCTGAACTACCAACTCCCACCACAAAGAGTGACATTCTCTCTTTCCTGGGGCTTGCAGGACATCTCCACGTGTGGATCCCCAACTTTGTTGTGCTTGCAAAACCACTTTAAGAGGCAGCCAAAGGGGATCCTGCCATTCCCTTAGATCCCACAAAGCCCATTCATTCTCCCTTCCAGTGATTACAAGCCCCTCTCCTCACAGCCCCAGCTCTATCCCTCCCAAACCTATCTCATCCTTTTATCCTATTCATCACCAAAACCCAAGGATTTGTGGTTGGCATTCTGGGACAAGAGGCAGGAGATACTTTCTCCCTGGTTACATACCTCTCTAAACAACTATACACTACAACTCAAGGATGGGCCCCCTGTTTACGGGCCTTGGCAGCAGTTGCCCTTTTAACACAAGAAAGCTCTAAACTAACTTTTGGACAACAAACAGTCCAGACCTTCTCAGCCATAAGGCCATGTCAGTTCTCTCCCCTTCCCACCTACAACTTATTCACCTTACCTTCATTGAGAATTCCCAGTTTACCTTCAAACCTTGTCCTCCAATAAATCCAGCCACTCTCATCCCAAAACACTCACAACCCTTAGAACATAACTGCATGGAGGCTTTAGACCTCTTTCTCAATCCCTTTCTACATACCTCCCCACATCCCATTACGTGGCCCCAACATACATCGTTCATAGATGGGAGTGCCACCTCCATGCCCATCCCCCGGGCAGGTTATGCCATAGTAAATCTAACACACCTCACCAAGCTGTCCATGGAACTTCACCTCCCTTGGACCCAACTTCTACCTTTAGCACTCACTTGCCTGCGAGCTGCCCCCACAAGCCCACAGGTCTTATTCCCTTCGAACTTATATATGGTAGACCCTTCACTCTCACACCTCTCCCACCCAGCTCATCACCTTTAGGCCAGTATCTCCTTACTCTTTTGCTCATTAGAGATCTTCTTCAGGAACAGGCCAACCTTCTATTACCTCATCCTGTCTCCACCACCCCCTCAGACTTTAAACTGAGCCCAGGACAGCAAGTGTATATTAATACCCAAATCCCAAAGCCCCTCTCACCATGTTGGGAAGGGCCTTATACAGTACTTCTCACCACCCCCACAGCAGTGAAAGTACTAAGAAAGGCCCCCTTGGTAACACTTATCCTTGGTAAAACTAGTGCCTGAGACTTTACCCAAAAAATCTGTTAACACCAAGCTAGAGGGGTCCCTCTGCTCAACCCCCAACCCAACATCTCCTTACACTTTGTCCATTTTAGGACCCATAAAACTGAAAATCTCCCCAATCCCAGAAGAAGGATGATCTTTCTTTCTCTGGTGATTATCCTCTCACTCTTGCAGGCCCGCTTCACATCCTTCACACATGAGCTGCTCCAAGACTGGTTCTGACCTGCTGTAGTGGGTTTGCCATCTTGGGACATCATAAGTATATGCCACTCCGTGTCCCTAACATTTGTTACATTACCTGTTCTAGTACTTGTTACAGGATTGGCCAGTGTTGCCCTGAAAGATTGTAACATTATAGGAAGATTTCTCCTGGCACTCCTTTACCTACTATCAGTAGGATGCTTCTTAGCAATTTCATTGTGGCAATGTGCCCTTTAAATTCTTTTGGCTCCCTAACCCTTTGCATCTTTCCCGTGTTTTACCTCCTATCTCAATGCTCCCCCTTACCTGGAACATGGAGGCTCCAGGTCTGCAGGGATGATGCAGTCCTCAATGAATCAGACTGGTCTTCGAGCGACTCATCTATCTCCCACTTTGTGAGAAACTTTTTGTGATCACCCCCCTCTGTCATGGTAGCCCGTAATGTTTCTACAACTATCTCTTCATTTTCCTCTAATTTCACCCCAGTGGGGACTGTCAGCGTTATGCGGGGCCTGCCCACACTCTGCCTTAATAACACCACCAAAGGCTACCACTCACCCCCTCCTCATCCATGCCATAAAACCAGAATATATTTCCTTTATAAAACTATGTCATCCTGTTGCCTGCCCGATAAAGTGATTTCTTGCATATTCATTTGGCTCATCCCTGACATCACCATCTAGACAGATGGAGGGATGTAGATGGAACTGGGACTAACTTTGACCCCCACCTCAGGAAGTGCCTCCTGTTCCCGTACAGCACTAATTGTACCTTTTTTAATTGAGGTAGGGATCCTTCCTGCAACTGGGACTGACATAGCAGACCTTGCTACTGCCTCTCAATTCTATCAAAAACTCTCAGAAGAACTAAGTATAGATAGCATCTCCTCCCTCCAGTGATAGGTCACCTGACTCGTGACAGTCGCTTTACAGAACCCTAGGGCTCTTGACCTCCTTACAGCCGAGAAAGGAGTCACCTGCTTCTTCTTGGGGGAGGAATGCTGTTATTACGTAAATGAGTCTGGGGTGATCCAAAACAACTTAAACCATTTAAAGGCGAGCATCGATCACTGGTGCAAAGGGTTACAAAACACAAACACACCTTTGGGGGTGGCCCCAGCCACTGAACCCTAGGATACCCTGGCTTATGCCCCTACCATGTCCCCTAACTGTGCCGGGAATCATCCTACTTTTTGGTCCCTGTCTCTTTTGGTGTTTCTCTAATTTCTTGCAGGAATGTATGCAGGCTTTCACCAACCAAAATGTTGCCGAATTGTTCCTGCGAGGAGCATATCAGCCCCTTAGAATCAGCGACCCTCCCCCAGAAGAATATAGCCTCCCCACATGAAACCAATACCCTGCCACCTAATTGTTTTACCCACCAACATAAATCTTTAGTTTTTCATATCTTCGCCCATCTCCAGCAGGAAGTAGCTTCAGAAGAATGAGACCTATGCCCCCTTTCCCTTCTCCCTATACTTAAAAGGTGGGAATGATGGATCTTGGACATGATCGGCACCATTGTGCACACAATGAGCACAAAATAACCACTGGCCTTGTCTTCCACTCCAGCACTAAACCACTCCCCCTTTCCTTTATGAGAAGCCTTGTGACTTCTGCAAAACAGAAATCCTTTTGCTGCTGCAAAGGAGCTATTCTCCACCACGGTTGTATAGCTTCTGCATTAGCATAATGCCCCTCCTTGATGGTATCAGCCAGCCCTTGGTGCCCTATATAAGCTCTCTCACCCCCATACCTGGTACTGTCCTCCACTTTGAGCGCAGCCTGGTAGATTCTTTTCCTTTAATAAATCTTGATTGGTACCTGGCACCTCAGCTCATTTTCTTTCAATAATAACTAGCAAAATTATAAGCATAATTTGAGGAATTTTGTAATCATGTGTATGTGTGTGTGCGAACACTCATTCCTTACCAGGTATTCTCTATGTTTCATAAATCAAATCTAAGGTGCATCAAATTTTATGCTTGGACCATTTTTGGCAATATGTAAATATTGGCCATATGGTACCAAGAAATAGTTTTATGTATACCATAAACAGCATCCTTGAAAACAGCTAAAGTGTGGGATTTTCTGATATTAAAGTCCTAATGGGCAAAGGGCTCCACAAAGACTTTGAAAACAAGAGTGTAAATATTTATTTTTTTACTCCTTTAAACTGTAATTTGCACAATGAAAATGATGGATAGCATTTTCATTATGGTTTTTGTCTCCAGCCTTTAGAGGAAGCTGCCTAATTAGCAGGCTGAGAATTAGATAACTTAAAGCCCCATTATTTTTCACATGTTCCTTTTGAGCAGATAAGACACTTTATAACTCTTTTTCCTACACCTTCTGAAAATATCATGTTTATGCAAACAGGAGAAGAAGAATAAACAAGTATAACTTCCTATGAAAAAAGTGCCATGTCCTGGAAAAGCTCTCCCCAGAATCAAAAGCAAAAGGGGGTCCACATTCTCACTTTACAGGTGAACAACCCAAGGCACAGCAGGGATGAGGCAGGCTCAAGGTGACCCAACTGCTTTTAAAGACTCACGTCATACTTGGACTTTACACAGGGTTCCCATGGCCCCAAGCCCACAGTTACACCAGAAATCTCTCTTTCTCTCTCACCCAGATTTCTTTGTTCACCTTTGGTCTCTTTGCTGAGCTTCAGAGCCACAGATGCACCTACTTAGGAGAAAAAACTGACATATTTAGGAGACTGCCTCAAAAGAATATCAAATTCAACACATTCAAAACTAAATCATGATATACAATCCTGACTCCACTAGGGTTTTCTATCTCAGGAATTGATATCTTCAGATATCCCATCTTACAAGCCAGAAACTTGGGGGTTGTCCCTAACTCCTCCTTTTTTTCCACGTCCACATCCAATTAAGCATCAATATCCTTAATTTTGACTACTAGATAGATTTTTTTACCTGCATATTTAATTTTTTATTTTAAAATATTTAATTGACAAAGATTGTATACATTAAAAATTGTATATATAAGGTGATAATTTGATATACGTATACATTGAAATGGTTACCACAATCAATTAATTAGCATATCCATCAGAACCCATGCTGTGCATTAGATCCCCAGAACTTGTTCATCCTATCGGTTAAAGTTTATACTTTTTGACCAAAATCTCCTCATTTCCCTCATTCCAGACGCTGGAAACTACCATTCTACTCTCTGCTTCTGAATTCAACGTTTTGAGATTCCACATATAAGTGAGATCATGTGATATTTGTCTTTCTGTCTCTGGTTTATTTCACTTAGCATAATGTCCTCCAGGTTTATTCAGGTTGTTGCACATCGCAGTAGACAAAAATGTGTCGGAATTAACCAGATAGCAAATTAGAGTTTGCTTTGATGGGTTGAATTTAAGAAAAAAATAAGATACTCTTTAGGGAATGCACAAAACATAAAAAAAAAAAAAAAAGGTGTTTTTAATTTTCCATGAAAGGCAAAATGAAGTTCAATGCTAATTTATCTTTGACCTCTTTTGGGTTGTCTCTCATCTTAACACATTTTGTGTTTCTGGAATTTTCTTCTAGAAAGAATTCTACAAGAACTAGGATAAAAACCCAGCTGCGAAATCAGACACAACTCTAACTAGACTGTGGTCACCTGTACATTTTGAATTATCAATACAATTACATAAAGATGTTAATCCAGTGGCAAACCGGGACATACCAAGGAGTCGTTCTGAGTTTTTGCACCTGATCAATAAGCTTAATATTCAATTATTCAGCCAATGACTATTGAGCATCAGCTATGTGTCAGAATAGAAAGGTAAATATGACATGATTCTCCATTCTACATGGAGAAATAAGAAACTGACGTTTAACTAACAGCTGGAATGTGCTGAGTACCATCCTGAGGGGCTTTCACCTGTTTTTCCACTGAATATTCAGAGCACTCTGTGAGCTCAGCATTAGCAATTCCATTTTACAAATGAAAAACCCCAAACTCAGAAAGTCCAATGAATGAGCCCTTGATTACACACCACCCAGCAGTGGTGGGGCTGGGGTACAGCCTGAGATCTCTCTCGATCAGATGATTTCTACTTTACAAATACCTAGATAAACATGATGAGCCACAGAGGCAGAAGAGTTGATGGGGACAGGGCAGGAGATCACAGAATGTCTGTCCTCAAGTATTCAACTCATTAAGGGTGTGAAACCTTAAACAGGGAAGTAAGATCTGGTACACTCACTAGTGTGGGGATTTTTGTCTGTTTCAGTCACTGGTGTGTCCTAGGCACACAAAACAGCACCTAGCACATAGTAGGCACTTAACAAATGTTTACTAAATCAGGATTTTTAGGGAAAAATTAGGGAGGAAGGAATTTTGAGAGGATGGAATCATGCAGGCAACAGAGCACACGTGGGAAAACAAAAATATCAGGTGGTTCAAGCAAATGCTTTTGTTGTGTCTCTGCCTCTGTTTGCACAATTCAGCACCAATCTCCACATACTTGAACACTGCTATTTGACAAATACATTCCTTTGATGTGATAAAGACATTAAGTAATCCCCACAGCTCTTTCAGGGTCCTTCAACCACTTAGTTTGCTTTATAGAATAAGCCAATTCATTACATTCTACTTATATACTCTTACAACCTCTTTAAGACTCAGATCTACTAAAATAATCAAAAGGTTCCAGTTCTTGTTTTTGTATTTGCTTTTTAAAGACAAAAATAGTAAAGGAGTATCTGCTAAAGAGAAAAAACAAAGTTCTTTCAATTATACTAAAGATAATCTCATTCCTATTCAAAGAAAAATAAACCAAACACAGAAATTATTTCCCAATTTTTTTTTAAGTTTGTGTTAATAATCTAGGTTGGTATAAGCCATAATGTGTGGAAGCTGGTTCACCCTGACTAAGAAGCAATAGTTAAATTTTACAATTATAGTATAATAATTCATGTTATTACTAACAAAATAATTCATGTTAGCTTCTGAAGTGTTAATTTGTTTATTTTTCAGTTGAATATTCCAGAAACTATAAGGAAATCATTTTAAATGTTTTTTTATTTAAATAGCAACCTTCAGATATTTATTTATTTTTTTTTAATTTTTATTTTAATTTTTATTTTTTCTTAATTTTATTTTGTCGATATACAATGTGGTTGATTATTGTGTCCCATTACCGAAACCTCCCTCCCTCCTCCCTCTCCCCCTCCCTCCCAACAATGTCCATACATTGTTGGTGGAACTGCAAAATGGTGCAGCCTCTATGGAAAATGGTATGGAGGTTCCTCAAACAATTGCAGATAGATCTACCATACGACCCAGCTATCCCACTGTTGGGAATATACCCAGAGGAATGGAAATCATCAAGTCAAAGGTATACCTGTTCCCCAATGTTCATCGCAGCACTCTTTACAATAGCCAAGAGTTGCAACCAGCCCAAATGTCCATCATCAGATGAGTGGATACGGAAAATATGGTACATCTACACAATGGAATACGACTCAGCTATAAAAACGAATGAAATACTGCCATGTGCAACAACATGGATGTACCTTGAGAGAATTATATTAAGTGAACCTTCAGATATTTAAAACTATATTTATTATATAGTATATTATATATAATGTATAGATATATATAATATATATAACCAGAACAGGGATATATATTATATATAATATAACATCATACTATATACAACTATATAAATCATAATATAGTTATGATATCTATAAATATTTTATATATAATTATATATAATAGACATGTATAATATATATGTATGAAATTATAGGTTTCTAAGAACATAAACAGAGGCTACTGAATAGAGAATTTAGTCTCCCTCTTCGTAAAAGTGTATCAATAAGGACAAAACATTTGTGGAAGCGCAGTCTGTGTATGTTTCCTTACTTCTGTGGTTTTGGCTGTCCTAGAGAATCCCACAGTCGATATATCCTAGTTCAGCTATTTAATATCAGAAGACTGCTGGGCAGGAGCAGACAGAGGCATTTTATTAACTGTTCATATATCCAGTAAGATAGCCCATTTCATCCATCCCTGTTGCTATTTTTAAAAGGAAGATGTAAAATAAACAACCTAGTAAATTATACCGTGCTGCAAAAATCACACTAACAGAGGTGTTAGCTGTTTTTCAGAACATGTTTGAGTGACTGAAAACCTCATTATCATGTCCAGGTTTGTAAAAAGATGAATACGAATAGGATTTTCCATAAGAGATGAGAATAGGATAGTTGGCCGACCTAGGTTATTTTAGAAACCTGTGATGCTCACAGTGCTGAGCCTACAGCCATTCCTTCAGGTACCTTTGGGAGACCAGGGAAGCCCCATGAGGAAAGCCACTCTGCAGATCGCATGCCGTAAGAAACTGAAGTTAACTACATCCTCCACCCCGTGGGACCCAGTGATAGCTGTAGTCAATAGCATGCAAGCTCACCTACAAGAAAATGATGTTTTGAATTACTGAACAATTCTAGTATGGATGCACCATAGGAGCCTGTCCCTCACCTTCTCCTGTGTTTAAGGTATTCATCACGCATTTCTAGAACTTTCTTCATCTTACAACTGATAGTTATACATTCAACTTTACTTCGTTTGTGGAAAATTTTGGTAATTGTTCAACTTGTTGTATTCTTTATCTCTTCTTTTTCTTCCCACTAGCTTTTGTTTTAAAACATTTTCAATACCATCCCACCTTCAGAATGAGAATCAGCTTTAGATTTCTTAAGGAGCTTTCTATTTATAAGAAATGAAACACTCTGATAGTATACAAATAGCATTCTGAACTGTTGTTTGTCTTTCAGGACTGGCTGTGGGAGGAATGCCTGGCTCATTGGTTATGGTTAGAACCTTGAACCTTTACCTTCTGTTCATTGTTTTGCAGCCACTCTGAGAACAACATGACCTTGCGATCTTAGACATCATCATCTTTCCACTCAAGGGCTGGAAGCTGCCTCAAAAAGTGTGTGACCTCAGTTAGCACCACCTTGTTTAGTCATTGAATGAGGAGTTAACAAGAAAAATAAAATCTTGGGTCAAAATGAGGTGGACCCTGAAGGGGCTTATAACTAGAGGCTTTTATCTAACCACAGTGTCTGTGAATGTGTGGCAAGTCCTCTATTGAAGGAAAATCAGAGTGACATACCAATGTGGTGGACACAGTTCATACCTTGAACCACTCAGATAACAATTTTCCACTCAAGTAGAAGTAGAAGTGTAGGAAGCTCTTTCAGACATCTGGTATACCTCCATTTCAAGCAACAAATGTAGAAGACCAAAATTTGTGTAATGAACAGTCCCGGACACTACAGTTTATCTCAAGGTCAAAACAGATATTCATCGTCTGCCTCTCCTACTATCTTTTCTAAATTTTCTTTGTCCCCATATACCGCCTTTTAAAAGTAACCAAAGTAATGTGTCAAAATGATGTTCACTGGCATGCCCAGATAGTTCAAATCTCTTATTATGATATTATGGAAAGGACAGAAATGTTAATAGACCCCTGTGAGAAAACTGTAATGGGTATTAGTTTGTTCCCCATGAATACAAACTATCTCTGATATTCTTTCCTGATTGGGACAGAAAACAATGTATTAAAAATATAAATTCACATTTAATGTACAATATATTTTAGGCCATGTTCATCTGTTTGAGCAAATAGACCATATCTGGCATAACAGCTGTGATTAGGGCTATAACCTGGTTGGACTTATAGGGGTCACTGGTCATTTCTAATGTTCATCTAGTTTCTCCTGGGGGCATATTTGTGGATAAAATGGAAATAAATGTGTTAGGGCCTCTGCAATTGCTGCTCTCTCTGCTTGGAATACTCTTCTCCCAGATATTCCCCTGACTGGGAATCTGCTTATCATTTGTATCAGAAGCAGACATCGTTGTTGTCCCATACTATGACCACTTTTATATGCTCCAACATACACACACATAGACTTTGTTGCTTTCTGAAATAACTGATATTTTATTCAGATAATCAATTCACTTCCATATACTCCACACTTGCCACATACTTTCTTTTTGCCAGAGATGGGCTTAGAAATGGTGATATGATATGATTCAGTCTAAGGATAGTGGGTGTTTCTGGACAAGGTTTACCAGCTTTAAAAAGAGACATCATAATAGGTTTCTTTCTATCCAGCTGGGTACGTCACATCACACGTGATTACTGGAACTGCTATGGCCTGAGGATAAAGTGGATGTGGAAGGGACACAGTGCCAGGAAGAGGAAAAGAATCAGGTCTTTGACGACCTCTTGGAACCAAAGAATTATGCAAACCTACAAGAGTCCCCTGTGATATTTCTTATTAGTTGAAGCAAGACAATTTTGCTATTTTCTTAGGCCATTTTGAGTCAGAGTTTTCTGTTACTTGCAGCCAAAAGCACCATAAATGATACAAGATCTCGGTTCAGCCACTTCTCCTCAGAGGCATTCTTGAAAATTTCCAAAGCTAAATTTGTCATCTCGTTCAACTAGTTACAACCTATCATATGACTACTCTTTACAATGTTAATAGAATTATTACCATCTGAAATACCCATGCTTATTTATTTCTTTGTATTTATTTATTTTTTCGTTTTTATTCTCCAATAGAAGTTCCTCTCCATGAGAACGGGAATCCTCTCTGTCCTGTTTACTGCTGTTGATCTGGCAACCAGCACAGTGCCTAGCTCAGAGTGCTGGCTACATTGATATATTAATACAGCACTGCTATGTCCTCTAACACCATTTCATTCTGTGCTCTGAGAATAACTAGTAATGAGAAAAGGAGAGGATGTATTAATATTTTCATCATTGAGAAGAATAAAGATCCCTTGAAAGGACAAAAGTGTGTTGACGAAGAGACAGCAAACCTAAACTTAAGAAAGTTGGCCATAAAGCTGGTAAATATTACACTTTGGATCCAAAAGGGAAAATGTGCCCTTTTGAAGTGAAATTGAGATCTAATCAAACATTAAGTATGCCTAGGGAGGAGGATGGAAAGGAAATATAAAGACATAAAAAAATATAAATCAGAGTTCCAGCAGTGAATTAAGTGATATCTGCAGGGCTCTCTGGCCCCCAATAGCATCAAGGAGAAACATACACTAGGCATTCTAGGGTTGCAGAAAAGAAGTGAAATTAATGTCAACTTATACAGAGAAAATGGATGGTTTACACCTTTATACTTTGTTAACACTTTGAGATATCATTCACATATTATTTTGAAAAAGTCACCTTTGGAGATTAATTTTGCTGCTAAATCTTGCATCTACATTACTCTGGGGTAATAATGGTAAAGGACTATTTGAAGAAAATTATTGTTGATCTGGGAATTCCATAAGAAAATCCATTGCTTCATTTTCTATTTGGAAGAGAATCAAGAATTTAATCTATGTGGCCACCCACCCCCACACTGTTTGCCACTGTTTTGATCTATGTTAACCGAAGGAAGACTGACCATACATTATAATCCATTCTCATGACCCTGCTCTGAACCTGAGAAATGTAAATCTATGTATAGAGGAAGAAAATTTACAAAGTCGGATGATATGTTTTTCACCCTTACATGAGAAATACATACATCTATAGGAACATATGCAAACTACATAAAAAGCAAGTTTTAATGACCAATTTTCATCAGAATCAAATGTTTAATAATCATTACAGAGTTTGAAAAGTGATTGCTTAGTGTTTGACACTTGGATATTATCCACATCATTTTGTTTGTTTGTTTGTTTTAAAAATCAAATAACCTATGGAAATAAGAGCATGGATAATAATGGCTACCCTATACGGAGTGATTACTATGTATTGGATAGAGTTCTTAGAGCTTAATATACACTATAATTTTGTAGGGCAAAGTATTCTTGTTCTTATATTACTATGAGATGATTGAAGTTCAGCAAGTCCAACTGGCCAAGGTTATAGAGCTAGAAAGGGACAGTGGAGGATTTGAACTCATGCCATCTGAATGCAAAACTAATTTTTTTTAACTTTACTCTTTTAATTGACAAATAAAAATTGTATGTATCTATGGTACACAACATGATATTTTGAAATACTTATACATTGTGACATGGCTAAGTCAGGCTAATTAACATATGCATTACCTCACATACTTATTATTTTGTGTGTAGTAAGGACACAAACTCTAATCTTCTAGCAGTTTTCAAGTACACCATACATTGTAATTAACTGTAGTCCTTACTAACTGAAATGTTTATTCCTTGACCACTATGTCCCCAGTTTCACTCCTCTCCCTAGTCCCAAGGACATTATGTTATGTGAAACAAGGCAGGGACAGAAAGACAAATACTGTGTGATCTCACATATATGTATGATCTAAAAAGGTTTAATTCACAGTGTTTCCCCTATGTTTTCTTTAAGGATTTTTATTGCTTCAGGATGTATATTTAATTCTTTAATCCATTTTGAGTTGATTTTGGTATATGGTGAGAGGTACAGGTATAGTTTCATTCTCCTACATATGAATATCCAGTATTCCCAGCATCATTTGATGAAGAGGCAATCACTTCCCCAGTGTGTAGGCTTGGTGCCTTTGTCAAAGAAAAGATGGCTATAGGTGTATGCATTGATTTCTGGGTTCTCTATTCTATTCCATTGATCCGTGTGCCTGTTTTTATGTCAGTACCATGCTGTTTTGGCTATTGTAGCTTTGTAGTATAGTTTAAAGTCAGGTAGTGTTATGCCTCCAGCTTTATTTTTATTTATTTATTTATTTATTTATTTTTGCTCATGATTGCTTTAACTATGCATGGTCTTTTGTTTTTCCATATAAATGTCTGGATAGATTTTTTTTTCCATTTCTGAGAAGAATGAGTGGATAAGGAAACTGGTATATTTACACAATGTAATACTACTCAGCTATAAAAAAAAGAATGAAATACTACCGTTCACAACAACATGGATGGACTTAGAGAAAATTATATTGAATGAAATACATCAGGCACAGAAAAAGGAATACCACATGGTCTCAATTATTTGTGGGAGCTAAAAATAAATAAATATACAAACAAATAAAGGGTGGGTGGAAGAAGACACAACAATCACAACCATTTCTTGAACTTATTAAGACAAGTGAACAGATATGATGTTTGGGGGGAAGGGAAGACAGGGAAAGGGGGAAGAAGAGTGGGTAAAGGGACAAGAAAATCAACTGCAATGTATATTGAGTAGCTAAAGTAAAATAAATTTAAAAAAAATAAAAATAAGAAGATTGAACTCACAGAAGTAGAGAGTAGAATGGTGGTTAGCAGAGGTTGGTGGGACAGGGTACAGAAAGAGCAGATATTGGTAAAAGTATACAAAGTTTCACTTCTCCAAAAAGTAATAAGTTTGAGAGAACTATAGTACAGCATGGTGACTATGCCTAATAATAATATATTGTGACTTTCAAATTGCTAGAGAGATTTTAAATGTTATCACCTTTAAAAATATAATAACTGTGAGGTGATGAATGTGTTAATTAGCTTGGTATGATTCTTCTACAACATACACATATATCACACATCACATTGTACTCCATCAATATACAATGATCATTTGTTAATTAAAAATAAAATTTTGTGCCGGCCTCATGGCTCACTCGGGAGAGTGCGGTGCTGGTAGTGCCAAGGCCGCAGATTTGGATCCTATGTAGAGATGGCTGGTGCGCTCACTGGCTGAGCGTGGTGCAGACCACACTGTGCCAAGGGTTGCGATCCCCTTACCAGTCAAAAAAAAGAAAGAATAAATAAATAAATAAATTAAATAAAATAAAATTTTAAAAGTGAATCCATAAAAAGAAAATCAGCTGTACTTCCTGCTGGGTTGATTATGTGGCAGCCCTATGGATGACACTGAGAATACAATATAAATAAAGTATGCTCCTGCCTTGAGCAGACCCAGTCTAGCAGAGGTGACAGATACATATGAAATACATAATCAACAGTAACAAATCAGGGATCTATTCTGGCAAATAAAAATTAAAAATAAGAAAAATAAATTTAAATTATTCGTAGTGCAAAAAGGAATAGACACTAGTTATTTTCTTAGAGCATTTACTTTAGAAAACTTGTAATTGTGAATTCGCCCTCTACCCCTTGGAAATGTAGGTGTATCTACTCAAAAGCTAAAAAAGTCTTTTGCCAACTTTACGATTCTGGATGGGGAATCATCTCTTTGTCATGTAGACATCAGGGATGATGGCACACCTGTCTTCCAGTTCCTGAGGAGGGTAGAAGCCTAACTTCCACAGGCACCTGGCTGCAGGTTGCAAACCTGTCTCCTGTCATAAAGATAGGAGAAATTCATTTTGCCTTTACATGAGGGCAGTTAGCACACACAGGAGGCTACTCCAATTACCAGGTGGATTTTGGATGAGAAATCTGTGACCAAAGTCTTTTTTCTTGAGGACTGATTATTTATTTTGAGAAAATGGATGGAAGGGGTTTTATCTCCTTGGCTGCATAATAGGGTAAGATTTCTTTCTGTCTTTGCAGTCTCTTAGTAGGGTGCCTATGATGAGCATCACCAGTTGGCTTAATGCTTATTTGCTAATACAAGTATTTTTTTTCTCTTCTACTTTCGTGGGCAGGTTTCCTGCATTAGCAGGAGATTTTATTTTTAGTTGTATTTCCCCAAGAGTTCCCATGGGGTTCTGGGAGACAAACGTATTCACTGTCTGCTTTTATCTCAGAACTACAAGAGGCTGCTGCTCATGTAATTTGGGATACACAGAACATCTTCACAACAGGATACCTGACACCCTCTCCCATCCACCTCCAACACCCCCATTAGATGCCCAAAGTGCAGAGCACATGTATTTTTTGATCCTGTTTGATGGTCACCTCTATGAGAAAACCAGGAAATGTTGGTCTTTCTCCTATAGGGAAAAAGCCCTTCCCAAAATACTTTCAGTAGGGTTTTACTCCATCTTTCTAGACAAGTGCCTTCCAAAAAACTATTCTTTATCAAAAATTCAGAGCATCCTAGGCCCAAGACACAGTGCAAGGTTTAGCATATGCTTATGTGTGGGATGTCTTCATTTCAACATTTTATCCCTTGGCTTGGGAGATTTAAAAAGTGCCACCAACGCTTGTTAGCTTAGGAAAAGATCCAAGCACTTTGTATTCATCAAATGGTGCCCCAGAAGGGATTGAAAGTTGTTTATCCAGTGAAAGCCCAGCATATGGAGTTGCCCAGCTTCCTGCAGCAGTTCTACATGTACATACTGAACCTGCTCAAGAGAAGAACTACTAATTAGGTACCATTGGCACAGATGCTGGGGCCACGAGTTTAGGTGCTTGGGGTTTATACATAAATTAATCACATAAAAGAAAAACATTTTGGCAGGGTAAATAGGTTTTCCTGGGGGGAAATAAGAAAGAGAGAGGTGTGAAGAGTTTTTCAAACTTCCATTGCATTTACTTAGGGAAGACTGGCCAGTTAGCTCAGTTGGTCAGAGCACGGTATTATAACCCCAACCTCAAAGGTTTGGATCCCCACATCAGCCAGCCACCAAAATGAATGAATGAATGAATGAACGAACAAACAAACACAAACAAATAAATAAATAAATAAGGGAAGTTTCTATTAGCGAAAAAGAAACACTTGCAAAAGTAAGAAATCTATGTATCATGAACTCAAGTTATACAGCATCAAAGACTGAGAGTTTATTTCTGCGATTTCAGGGAAAGGGTAACAAATAAGTACAAAAGGAAGCCTCCAAACCAGGTGTTCCACAAATCGAAAGTCCAAAAGAGGGTCTTTGAAGGACCCACGCTGACAATACCTGCAGATGCATGATATGTTCCCTGTTGCCAAGGGAAGGCTGGACATCCAAATTCACTCTTTCAGTAAGTATTTCTGAAGAGACCCAGGCATTCAGAATATAGCCAAGCCCAAGTGCTTTATGAGGAAATGTTTAGTGCACAAGTAATGTCTTTAGAATTACAAAGAGAGTCACCATTGTTAGACTTCTGTTCACCATGGTTAGTGGTGGATAGAATCCCTGCCTAGTCAAGCCTTTTTCTTAGCTGCCCCCAAATTTCCATCAGCCAGCACTGTACCTATCAATAGAAATAACTTAATTGAGTACTGTGGTTACATACTCTGTATTTACAAGTCCTGCTCCCAACCACTCACATTACCATAGTGAAAGTATACCAGTTTCTTTCTTTGAACACACACACACACATATTGTTGTACCTTGTGCATTTACAATATAATTAAATTCACAAAAAGGTAATTTACCCATAACTCCTTGGGGTACCTGGACAGAAATGGCATTTCATCAAATACTGCTGGAAATGGATAAGGTAGCACAACAACAAGAAAAAAACAACAACAACAAAACACAACAACAACAAAAACCACTTTGCGTGGCCCAGAGAAGTGATAACATCATGTCTGGTATAACACCATTGGGGATGTTGAGGACAAGGCAAAGTAGAATGAGCACATTTCACTCAAAGGCAGCCACCACTCAAGTAGAAACAATTGTGTCTGTGAAAAGGCTAGTGCCATCTTCCCAGAGCAACTGATTTGTTAAGACAAGCAGCAAATCCAGGTTTTAGATGAAACTGATCAATTTTCAACATTGGCCACAAGTAAGAAAACAAAGCATGGTGGTGCTCTAACAAGGCAAGTCTTGGGACTGTATTTGCCCCAAGAACTGCCATATTATGGCATGTTATAGCATGTTCTGCTATATTATGTCATGTTATCACATGTTATAGCATGTTGTGGTTTCCTTCACAGTGTGATTCTAATGCCGGGAGAGAGAAACTGACATGGGTTTATGTTTCTTATTGCTTTTTTCAACATATAAATCTCTACCTCATTGACATCGTGTTGCAGCCGTTAATGCTTTTTTGGCTCCCCACAGACTCTACTGTAAATAAAATGTAGGCTCTATCACAGTTGTCAATGCAAACCAATTCCTAGAGGCTCCTCAAGGATCTCTTGAGAGGGAATCTGGGCTCTGGCAAGAGTCATGCGAGGATTGATCAGTGATGTCTTCTTGGGCAGGTGCTGGGGAGCTGAGATGTGCATGTCTTGTCTCTGCCATTCTGGGCTATAAATTCAAGTCCAGAGTCCTCAGCAAGTGCTGGAGATTTTCAAATCCCAATCTGTAAATCATTTTTCAATCACCAGTGACACATACACCATATTCAGAAAACACTGACGTAGAAGATTTGTTTCTGGACAACTCTGCATTTTCAGTTAAAAGGCTCTATTGAAATCCTATGGGAATGATTCATGAATCTCATTTGAAAATGCCTCTGACCATTTCTGTCTACTAGGTACTATGACTAAACAGAAGCCCTGAAAAGATAGCATTGTCAGCTCACTAAATAATAGTCTTGTTTAAAATTATCTGCCCTTAGTACCAGCAGGTAACTTTCAATATTTAGCAGGTTTATTTTAACCATCATCAGCTGCAAAAGCCTTTTATGTCTTTTATAAATTGGATTAGTTGTCTGACTCTACCTTCTCTCCCAGTGAGACACAGTGCAAAACTACAATAATTATTTGTAATGTATAAATATTCATTCCTAGCAGTCCCCAGACGAGCTTATCAAAATAGACTTCAAGCTCTGCCTTCAACAAAAGAGTCTCATGTCCAATTAAATACCACACAGTGAGGTGGTCCGGTTACACTTCAAGGGCCCAGAATAGCCTGCAGAAACACACAAAGGGAATGAGTTCTTCAGAAACTGGATTCCAGTCTTTTGTTTTGATTTCCGTGTATGGGGATTCTATGTGCCAATCTGCTTCACAGCATGGATCCATTCACCATCTTTGCAGGGGACTCAAAATTAGACTGTGGCCATCTGCTTGCTGCCTGGTGCTGAAGTCAGACCTTCTTTGCTTCCTTATATCTCTAACATGTCACAATAATAATCAAAATTTAAATTAAAAAAATAACCAATACTGATAGAATTTGACATTTTCTATGTAATTTCATATTTTGGTCCTTTCCAAACTTCAGCCACCAAGATGTTTGACATGTTCACATAACATCTAAAATCCTACTAACTTAATATTTTAAAACCCAGTGGCAAATTGATTTCCTTCTTTTAATGTTTCATATTATAAGACTTTTCTATTTTGACATTTCATATAAATGGAATCATGCAATACATGGCTGTCTGTGACTTGCCATTCTTTTGCTAAGAATAATGTTTGCAAGATTGATCCATGTTGTAGCATTTGTCAGTATTTTAATCCTCTTTATGGCTGAATCACATTCCATTGTATGGATAGACCATATTTTGTATATTCGTGAGTAGATGGACATTTGGGTCATTTCTACTTTTTGGATATAACGTCATTATAAACATTCAAGCACAAGTTTTTGTGTGGACATGTATTTTTATTTCTCTTGGGTGCATACCTAGGAGTGGAATTCCTGGGCTCTGTGAGAACTCTATGTTTAACATTTTGAAGATCTCCCAAACTGTTTCCAAGGCATCTAGACCATCATACATTACCACCAACAGTGCATATGTTCTAATTTCTACAACCTCAACAGCCACAATTTTCAGGACAAACTCTCCACACTAAGTACCAACTCTTACATTCCAGAGTTCTCATCCACAAACAAACACCTTCAGAAAGATCGTCTTTCTTTAGGTTGTTTGTCAAATGGAAGAATTCTCCATTGGGGAAGATGTCCTGTGTATCAGGGACTCTTTGCAGAATCACACACAAAAAAACATCAGTTGAAACATCTACCAGCTTCTGTTTATCAGTTTGGACATATTTCCTTTCAAATACCCACTAGAGTTGGCATTCATTGAAAGCTTCATTGAACATATGACTGAATATAGAAATGATTGAATAATAAATGAATAGATGGGTGAATAACTAAGCTCAGTGAATATTTGCTGAGTACCTTGTAGGTGCCTAATGATGTGCTGGATGTTATAAACAGAGAGGTGAACCACAGAGACATGAGAACCCACTGTGGGAGAAAGATAATCACCAAGCAAGCAAACAAGTTAAAAGAAAAGCCCAGTTAGAGGTAAAGTCTCTAAAGCAAAGGCAAGAAGGTAATGGGTTGGAGAATGGCTAGAAGGGTTTCAGTCAGAGAAGGAGGCAGGACCCACATCCAAGGTCCTTGCTGTCAGAGTCAGAGCATGGAGGAAATGGAGGATGTTTTAACAATCTCATTGTTTCCTCTACCCTAAACTTTCAACTCTTCAACTAAAATTGTCATACGTGTTTCTCCTCGGTGTCCTCTCAAACACTTGAGTGGATTATTTTGGTCATTGGATAGAACTTTAAACATACTCCTCTACCGATCTTCAACGTGGTTTTCTGAATTTTATTTTGAAAGCTAATTTTCTAAAATTCTCACCTAGTGAACATTGTTTACTATCTCTTCTGTGGCCCTAGAGTTGACCCCAAACTCTTCTGCTCAGTAGACTTGTTCTTCCAATCTCATCTCCTAACACTTCCCCAGCAATCTCTGCTCCCAGATAATTGATATTTTCCCTATTTTCCAGAGTGCATCAGGAAAATTTTAAATAGCCAAGACTTTTTCAATTGTGATATTTTCTTATTTCTCACTGTCTTCCCAATCAGAGTCCCTTAGCTACTTCCCAACTCCTAATCCCTTTCCAGATGCTTCTTAATCATTTCCCAAATCACCAAAATAGAGTTTATTGTAACCCTTTGCTGAACAGACATAGCACTTTGTTCCATTTTACCTGTGTATTTATTAAACTACACTCCACTGTAAGCCTTTCAGAGGCAAAACAAAAGTGAATTATTCATCTCTATTTATTTATTAGCAGCTTGATGGTACAGGGATTCAGACCCCTGACCTTGGTGTTACAAGGCTGCATTCTAACCAGCTGAGCTCACCGGCCAGCCCAAAGTTATCCATCCTTAGGTCCTTAACACTCAGCACAGTGAATGGCACAGAGAGTATGATTGACAAATGAAGGAAAAATGAATTAATTACAAGGGAATGATGTAATGAATGAATGAAGAAAACCTTTTTTTCTTTCTCCTTAGCAGAAAACCCCTCCCCAACAGGGGATAAGGTGAGCCAGAGTCACTCAGCTGCCTTCCAACACAGACATCACCTGGCTGACTCACAATAAAATTTGTGACCAAAGCGAACCAAAGGCCATCCTCAGGAGTTTTTGATCTGAACTTAGTGCAAAAAATTCTTTTCCTTCATGATTACAGAGTTGTGCAGATATGAGCTTGATGCTACTTGTGGCTATTTTGTGGAGCAGCTTGCCTGGAGGAGTAAAACTCACGTGTAGAAAAAAGAAATAAAAAGGAAAGTGTCCAGTCTCAGTGTCATCTCTGGTTCCTATCATCCTTAAGGCCCTAATAACCTTCTAATTACTAGCTTATGAGGTCCAACATATTCCCCTCCATCCTACCTTTTATCTGGAGTTGAGCTCAGCGGTTTACACCCTGGGACAATTTTGCCCCCAGGAGACATTTAGCAATATCTGGAGACATCTTTGGTTGTTACAACTCAGAGCTGATAAACATCCTACAATGCACAGGACAGTCCCCCACACACATAAAACAAATAATTACAGCACTCAAATGCCAAAGTTGAGAAATCCTAAATTAGTTCACTCTTCACTTATAAGAAGGGTACGTCTGTGCCTCTGACTTCTGAAAGCCATTGTTGAAGTTGAAGGCTGCACTCCATCCTGTGAGGCAAACCCACCAGGTTAAATATATGAGCCAATTGCACAAAATATTTGTCATACAAAGGGAATCTTCCAAGTTAAATGACCTGATTTTCATTTGCACGTTGTCTTTACTGGAATGGATGTGAAAAACTCTTTCTTCCCTTCTTGGTTTTTCTACCATTTTATCAATGTTACAAACATACCTTTGAAGTTAAATCAAGTAACAGCGCTGATTAGCCCTGCTTTGCATTTTTTTTTTTTTTTTTGAAACAACACCATCAATGTTTCATGGTTTCTGCAGGCTGTAGATGTGGGCCTATTAATTTAACTTGAAAGAATTTCTTCTGCATGGAGAGTAGATGTCTACATTTCTGCAAATTGCTTCCTCTGGTCTATCTAACAGGTCTCGGTGCCTGAAGTCCTATCGATTGGTGCAGGTGGCTGATTTTTTAAAGAACTCATATATGATGCAAAATATGAGTAGTCTCCTATTGATTCAAGCTTAACAACAAGTGGTGTCTTTTTGCAGAGAATGTCCCTCCTAAATGTTTCCGTTATTTACTTTTTTGTTGTTTTGCTTACCTCATTTTCGGAACAACACTAAATGGAAAGCTGCCCTATGTGAATGACAAGTGTTTGAAGTCTGGTTCCATGCACAGGTGTTTGCTATCAAAATGCTTCTTCTAGATTCTCTAACCTTAGCATACTCAACCCAGTCCTTTTGCACCCATGGTGAAACTGGTATACAGTCATGATTCCTGAGATGCTCCAGTAACTGCCACCTAAATAAAAAATTCTTGAGATTCATTAGTTGGTTTCTTAATTTGTAGAATATATCATGAGTGGAGGAAGTTATGGACAACAAAGCACAGATTCCAGAGTACAGTAAATCAGGCCCACTTTCCCTGTTTAGTATCTGAGTGATCTCAGGCACATAAATACCCAGAGCCTTAGTCTCTTGCTGTGAAATGGAGATAACATCACATATGTCCTAAAGGACTGCTGTATCCATCATTGAAATTATCCATGTAAAGGGCCCCCAGAGAGGGTCAGTCACCTGACACTCCAGCAGCAGCGAGCTGAGGTCTCCATTCCCTTCTCCCTCACTTCCTATAAAGACAGGATGATTTGAAGTGTTAAATAAACATGACTGGAGGCCATTGTTTTGGACTAAGTTACTATACTAGGCCCCTCCAAAAAAGTCTAAAAACCAAAATGGAGTTACCCCTGCTAAATTCCATGTCACTTAGGCTGTGGTCTGACCTTCCTAGAAGTCAGCAGAAAGAGATAACAGTCAATTTCCCAAACAGGCCAGTTTATTTATTTTCTAATTTTATCTTATTTTGTTTTTATTATTATGAATATTCATGAGATACAAATTACCAGAAATTGCTTTTATACCCCGTGTACCCACCCAATTGTCCCCCAACTAACCTCCCCCTCTCCACTTCCCCCCACTCCACTTTGCAGCTCTAGTAATGTTCCCTCCTTCTGTAGACCACTGCACTACAGTGGTCTTTCTTCCCTTCCTTCCTTTCTCTCTTAGCTCCCACATATGAGTGAGCACATTTGGTATTTATCCCTTTGTGTTTTATTTATTTCACTCAATGTAAGTTTCTCAAAGTTCATCCATGCTGTTGCAAATGGGAGTATTTCATTCTTTTTTATGGCAGAGCAGTATTCCATGGTAAATATATACCACACGTTCCTTACCCAATCATCCATCGATGGGCATTTAGGTTGGTTCTATATCTTGGCTATTGTAAATAGAGCTGCAAAGAACATGGGAGTGCAGGTATCCCTTTGACATGATGATTTCCATTCCTCTGTGTATATACCCAGAAAAGGGATTGCTGGATCATATGGAAGATCTATCTGTAGTTGTTTGAGAAAACTCCATACTGTTTTCCATAGTGGTTGTACTAATTTACAGTCCCACCAACAGTGTAGGAGTGTTCCCTTCTCTCCACACTCTTGTCAGCATTTGTTATTCACCGTCTTTTTGATTTTAGCCAATCTAATTGGGGTGAGGTGGTATCTCAACATAGTTTTAATTTGTATTTCCTTGATGGCTAGTGATGTTGGGCATTTTTTCAGGTATCTGTTGGCCATTTTTATGTCTTCCTTTGAAAAATGTCTATTCGGCTGCTTTGCCCATTTTTTAATTGGTTCATTTGTTTTTATTACTGTATAATTTCTTGAGTTCTATGTATATTCTGGATATTAATCCCTTGTTGGATGCATAGTTAGCAAAAATTTTCTCCCACTCTGTAGGTTGTCATTTTGCTCTGTTGATTGCTTCCTTTGCTGTGCAGAAACTTTCTAATTTGATATAGTCCGATTTGTTTATTTTTTCTTTTGCTGCTTACACTTTCAGGTTCAAAGTGACCTACAGATTCAGTGCAATCCCCATCAAAATACTAATGACATTCCTCACAGAAATGGAGAAAACAAACTTACCTTTCATATGGAAAAACAAAAGGCCTCGAATAGCCAAAGCAATCCTGAGCAAAAAACATAAAGCCAGAGGCAAATCACTACCTGACTTCAAATTATACTACAAAGCCATTGTAACCAAAACAGCATGGTACTGGTATAAAAACAGACATTCAGACCAGTGGAGTAGAATTGAGAACCCAGATATCACCCCTCTGGCTTAAAGCCATCAATATTGAACAAAGACAACAAAAATCTACATTGGGGAAAAGACTGCCTCTTCAACAAGTGGCACTGGGAAAACTGGATATCCATATGCAGAAGAATGAAACTAGATATGCACCTCTCACCATACACTAAAATCAACTCAAAATGGATTAAAGCCTTACGTATAAGACCTGAAACTGTAAAATTACTAAGGGAATATGTAGGTGAAACACTTCAGCAATTAGGTCTGGGCACAGGCTTTACGAACAAATAGGCCAGTTTAAATCTTCAATAGGCATGTTAAGGAGGTTCCCCCTACTTTAATTCTTTTTTTTTTTTTTTTTGGCAGCCGGCAGGTATAAGATCCAACCCTTGACTTTGGTGTTATAAGGCTGTGCTCTAATCAACTGAGCTAACCTGCCAGCCCTCTGCTTTATACACAAAAGAGATAAAAGAGATAGCCTGAAGTAACCTGATCTTAACTAATCAGTTATTTTCCCATTGTCTCCCTGTCCCCACCTTACAAGGACAGTAACTTTGAAATACCAATCTGCTTTTTGTTCCTTGTTTCTGCTTTCTTCAGCCTTTTCTGTCCACAAAGCCTTTATTATTTTTAATAAATTTCAGAGCATTTCTCTGTGACAGATGGTGTTTGCCAGGTCAATCCTCACACTTGGCTGCCAATAAACTTTACAAAAATATTTCTGCCTCAACCACATTAATTTTGGTTGACAGAAAGGACTCAGGGAAATTGGCAGCACTTTCCATATTACTCCTAAAACACACCAGAGAACATTACAATTGATTAGAATACATGTCTTGAAAAGACTAAAAAACTGAGGCTTGGAAATATTAAGGCACCTGCCCAAGGTAAGAGAAAGTATAGTAGAACTGGGATTTGAATCCATGCTGTGTGGTTCTAGACTCTGAACTCTGCTGTGAAGACATCTATACGGGGTTTTTACCCAAATACAACCACATATGTAAAGGCTATTTGAAATGTGTCATCAGCAATATGAACTAGGCAAAAATGGAGTATCTTGTTTCAATTGTGAAATAAAAATATGTGGGTGAAGAACTAGAGAGGGAACAGAGGTCAGGGATAGGTGTAGTAGATAAGGTGATGGGGTGGAATTTGAATGTTTACAAAATCTATTAAAATGTAAAAAGACAGTAAGGAGCAAATAAAGCCTCTGGGACTCCAGGTGAGCAAGCTGCACAAAGAAGAAAGCAGGCACCTCCTGGAACTTGGAAAGAGTGCCAGTGTGCCCCTCGTGGCTCTTGGGCTGACATCTGGCCACCTGCCAGGGTAACCACTCTATCAATCTGCCACACTTAGCAAGGGGCAAGGTCACTGCTGTGTTCCATGTCAACAGGGAGTAGGGGAGGAGGAGGGAGTTCTTCAGCCAGATAATTTAAGCTTCCTGTACTCTTTTATTAATGCACCTTGCTTCTCCTTTGTGAAGGCAAACACTCCACCTTAAAGTCTTTTCTGGGAAGATCATTTTTTTGAGAAGAAGCCATGTGGAGAAAACCAAGCTCCACAAAGCAGGTGCCCTCAAAGGTCAGTCAGGCTAAATCTGCCTTAGCTGAGGAGATGCTGAGAGGTATTAACCAGGGGAATGAGGGACAGTCTTGCCTCCAAACATCCAAATGTCACTTTGTATTAGAACAATGCTCACAAAAGGAGCATTTGACAGCCTTAATAGCTGTGACTAACAGCAGCTTATAAAGTTAGTGAAAAGAACCCAAGAACACAGCTGAGCTTCGGCTCCTACTGAGCAGTAACAGAGGAAGGGCTCTGCTTTCTGTCCTCAGCACCCCAGAAAAAATGTTCTCTCACTTAGTTTTTAACTTTGCAGAGACAGGACCAGGCAGCCTGTTGAACTTTTCCTAGGTGCAGCAATAACAGTAACACTAATAATGATAATGACGTATTTGTTTCAGGAGTTGTATTTCACAAATTGCCAATTGTATAAAATGCCGTACTCACAGTTGTGTTCCATTATGCCTAAAGAAGCACATGGAAACATAAAAATGAATTGATTAACTTACTGATAAATAACTCTACTGTATCATATTTATATAACAACAGAGTTGGGGAAGTGGCCTAAGTCTATCTTTTCTGTTAAGAGGAAATAACTGAGGTTTTTAGGGTTGACTTGACTTGCTGGTGTTTACAGAGTTAATAGCCAGGGGAGAAACCTTGGATTTCTGTATTAGAAGCAAATTACAGTGGTGGTTATAAACATAAACAGCAGAACAATAGTTACCTGTGATCAAATTCCAGTCCCATTACTTATCACCTGGGAACTCATAGCCCAGTTACTTAACCTCCATGTTACTCTGTTTTCTCATCTGTAAAATGGGGACTGTAACGCTACCTCCCTCAGAATTATAGAGTCTTCAGTGAACTAAGACCAATGGAATTTTTAGACCAGTGACGGGTATATAGAAACCATCACATAAATATGAGTTCTTATCGTTACCCAAGTGCTATTTCTCCTATACTATATGCATGTTTTAAGAGACCAGGCATGTTGGAGCAAAAATTTATGATTGCATTTTGACTGCCTAATAAGCATGTCTGTTTCTTTGAATAACAGCACTGTATGATTGTCTTTGGGGGAACCTGCACTTCCCAATTCTCAGTCCATGCTATTCGGGTAGGGGTGGATCCAGGAGTGGTCAAGTGATATACGGAGACCAATTGGTGCATTTCATTCCCATAACAGAAGTAATTAATTTGTAGATGTGCCTGTGGCCTGAACTGTGCCAGTCAAAGCGAATTCCAGGGCTCTTGCTGAAATTCTTAGAAAAGAGAAGTTCTCTTAAAGCTGGGCTTGCTAAGCCTGGGATTGCCTGGGCACCGTCAAGTGAGACCTTTTCTGAAAGTGATTCCAACCAAGAGGAAGACAGAGCCAATGCTGGAGAGAATCAGCACCCTGAATTCTGTGCTTGTGAACTGAGATCCAGCTAGGTCTTCGCCTGACTCTTTTAGTGATATGAACAGATATATTCCATCACTTTCCTTAATCCCTCCTGAGTTGTGCTTCTGTCTCATAAAACTGAAGGAATCCCAGTAACACTCACAGTAACTTCTGCAGGAACCCAATAAAAGGAATAAGAAGCTGTTTCACTCTGCACATCACAGGTGTTTAAACTGTAGTCTAATCCCCAAAACAGAAACAGAAGGTCATCTGTTCTCATATTGAGTACAAAATAAATTTATCTCCAAAAGAAACAAGACATTAGAGGCAATGTCTTAAGAGAGTGTGAGATCTGAGACAAATTCACAGGCCCCAAAGCTCTGTGATATTGCTCTCCTGGGAGTGGAATTTTAGTTGGCTGGAGATGTGTGATGTGAGCCTGGGCCAGAGAAGGAGAAAAGCCCCTGGCGATGTTACCGGGTGAGGAGGGAAGCTGGGAGACTTGCAGCTTTAAGCTGCCGTGTTATAAGATTTCAACTAAGAATGTTAGTTCTGATTGAGGTAGCCAAAATAAAAATAAAAACTGAAACTGTCTAATTAATATTAAAATCATAATCTACATGGCAAGAACAAAAGGTTAAGAATAAAGCATTATCTGTAGTTCAGCCAACAGGAATACATGCTATATCTCCAATTAGGCTCTGTACCCCACAAATGTGTATAATCAATTATGTTTCAAATAAAAAAAAAAGAAAGGAAAAATGCATGTCTAAATTATTCATATAAAGACAGACAAAATTAGGCAGTAATATCTAAACTGACTGATAATTTATGCTTAAATGCTTGGCTCCTGCTGACAGAAAAAAGAAAGAAATTTCATGGAAATTTTGCCAACAACTGCCAAGAAGACAAAGCCTTGAAGGTCTCTGGATTTTTGTGCACCTCCTTCAAAGTTGAGTTAGCACCACTCTGCGGCTTTCCTTGGAACACTATTCCAAACCACAGCAGACAGGTGACCTTATAAGAAAGGTCAATGTACAAAGAGTGTCATGCACCTACATCCCGGTCCTAATTTCATATACTTTTGACATTTCACTAGGGGGATCTGGGACCCTCAGCAATATTTTTAGCGTGTCCATATCTGTGGCTAGCGACCTACCTTCCACATTTTTTTTAACCTTCCCCTCCATAGCAAAGTGAGCCTGCCAGTCACCACGCAAAATTGATTTGCAGATTCCTCTAAAGAGACTTGTGCAGTGTTTTGTTATTTTACATGATAAATGAACAACATCTTAAAAGATGGGAGAATCACCCATGGAGCCTCAGACCCACATAAAAGTAGTGAGAACACAGAAAACAATTGCCAACAATTGCTCCCTTTTCCCAAGCTCTGTAATATCCTGGAAAACCAAACTCCTATAGCCATGGTGGGTGTGATTACCATGAGCGGAGCATCAACCAGAAGGTAAAGACTGTGTTTAGGAATCTCCCAATTACCCAGCCTGTGGAAAATTGTCATTATTTGATCCGTCTATCACCTTCCTGGAAAATCTCCATTCTAAGTTTTTTTCTTCATTTGACCTGGTCAGAACTTGCCCTGAGATAACAGTCCTACTTATCCCTTCAGTTTTGTCAGAAATAATTGGTAACAGTTGTACAGTATTGTAGATGCCTGAGGTTGTGCTACCCATTGGCGCTACAAAGACACTGACGAAAAACTTAAAAGGAAGATCTGGGGGATGAGATACCCACAGGGGCTTTGTAAAGATTCTATGTATTCCTGGTGAAATAGAAGGCTGCCCACATATGTAGAGCTGTGCCCATGCCCAGGAAAGTCTTGGGAAGGCCCTATCTCTCACCTCTGTCTGACCTTGAGGCTCTGCACAAGCAGGAAGTGAAGGTGAAGGCAGAGTTGTAAACTGTCTGCCAAATAAATGACAAATGATTAGCATATTTTCACGTGCTTATTGGCCATTTGTGTACCTTCTTTGGAAAAATGTCTATTCAGAACCTTTGCTTATTTTAAAATAGGGTTATTTATCTTTTTATTCCGAATTGTACACATTTCTTTATTTACAAGGGGTCTTCAAAAAGTTCACAAGAAATGTGTATTATAAAGAAACTGCACGAATTTCAAATTTTTTTTGGCTCCAAAATAAACTCATACTAACTTGTTATAACATATCAGAACAGGATCTAGTTTGAGGTACTAAGAAGGATAAGTCATCAGTTTGAAAAGAGCCCCTGTCAGAGCAACATGAAGTCTGCTAAAATTGAACCTAGAACAAACATCAAATTTATGGTGATGCTTGGGTGGAAGAACGGTGAAATTGTTGAAGCTTTACAAAAAGTTTATGAGGGCAACGCCTAAAGAAATCAGCAGTTTACATAAGATGACTTGCTTTAAGAAGGGAGGAGACAATGTTGAAGATGAAGCCTGCAGTGGCAGACCATCAAAATCAATTTGTGAGGAAAAAATTAATCTTGGTCATGTCTTAATTGAAGAGCACTGATGATTAACAGCAGAAACAATAGCCAATGCCATAGACATCTCAATTGGTTCAGCTTACACAATTCTGACTGAAAAATTAAAGTTGAGCAAACTTTTCACTTGATGGATGCCAAAACTGGTGCCCAGATCAGCTGCAGAGAGAGCAGAGCTTTCAATCCAAACTTTAAAAAATGCAATCAAGATTCTGAAGCATTTCTTTGAAGAACTGTAACAGGAGATGCAACATGAGTTTACCAACATGATCCTGAAGACAAAGCACAATCAAAACAATGGCTACTAAGAGGTGGAAGTGATCCAGTCAAGAACAAAGGTCAAGGCAACAGTTTTTTGGAGATTCTTAAGGTATTTTGCTTGTTGACTTGCTGAAGGGCCAAAAACCATAACACCTGCTTATCATAAGAGTGTTTTGAGAAAATTAGCAAAATTTTTAGCAAAAAAACATGCAGGAAATCTTTGCCAGAGAGTTCTTCTCCACTATGGCAAGGCTCCTGCTCTTTCCTCTCACCAAACAAAAGCAATTTGGGGATAGTTTTGATGGAAAATCATTAAGCATCCTCCTTACAGTCCTGCTTTGGCCCCCTCTGACTTCCTTTTGTTTTCCATTCTTAAAAAGTCTTGAAACAGCACCCATTTTTCTTCAGCTAATAGTGTAACAAAGACTTCATTAACATGATTAAATTCCCAAGGCCTTCTGTTCTTTAGGGATAGACTAAATGGCTGGTGCCATCACTTACAAAAGCGTCTTGAACTTAACAAAGCTTATTTTGAGAAATAAAGTTTTTATTTATATCTTTTAATTCCATGTATTCACAAACTTGTTGAAGTCTCCTTGTTTTCTGGATTTGTGTCCTTTACCAGATACATCATTTGATAAATTCTACTAAATGTTTAAAGAAAACACAAATTCTACACAAACCCCCCTCAAGAAGGAAAAGAAGTAGAATGAAGAGGAGAAATAAGAAAAAGAGGAGGAAGAGGAGGTAGAAAAGGAGGAGGAAGAAGAGGAGGAGGGACATTTTAAAACTCATTCTATGAGACCAGTGTTTTTCTAATTCCAAAACCATACATACAAAGACTTCACAAAAAAAGAAAGCTTAAAATGAATATCCCTTATAAACATGTACAAAAAATCATCAATGACATACTAGCAATCAATACCCAGTAACATATAAAAAAGAATTATACAACAACATCAAGTGAGATTATCCCAGGAATGCAGGAATGGTTTAACATTCACAAATCAATCTGTGAGATACACCATTTAATAAAATAAAGAATATAAAGCACATGATCACCTCAATAAATGCATAAAAAACTATTTCAGAAATGCCAAAATCTTTTCCAAAAGTGGTAAAAAATAAACCAACATTCAACAATCTAAGAATAAAAGGAAACTTTTCTAAACCTGATAAAGGTCATATGCAAATAACACACAGCTAACATCATACCTAATGGTGAAAGATGGGTCCTTTCTCACTAGCATCAAGGCCAAGATAAGGAGGTTTACTGATACCACTTCCATCTCTTTCATTCAACTTTTTAAACATGTTCTGGAGATTCTACCCAGAGTAATTAAGCAAGAAAATAACATAAAAAAGTCATCTGTACTTGAAATGAATAATTAAACCTACATTTATTAGAAGATAACATGATTTTGAATATGGAAAACCTCAAAGAATCCACAAAATAACTATTATAAGTAATAAATAAGTTCAGCAAGGTTGCAGTGTACAAAATTAATATAAAGAAATCAATTGTGTTTTGTGCAATAACAATAAACGATCTAAAAATGAACTTAAGAAAACAGTTTCATTTACTGTGGCACCAAAGGGGAAAAAAAAAACTACTTAGTAATAAATTTAACCAAAGAAATAAAGTATGTGTAAATTGAAAGCTACAAAATATCACTGAAAGAAATAAAAAACAAAACAAAACAAACAAACAAAAACCTAACTAACTGAAAAGATAGCCATGATAAAAATTGGAAGACCAAATACTGTTAAGAGGCCAGTACTCCCCAAATTGATCTACAAATTTAACAATTTAATGCAACTCATATTATAATCCTGGCTGCCTTTTCTGCAGGAGTTGACAAGCTCTTCTTAAAATTCATATGGAAATTCAATAGACTCAGAATAGGCAAAACAATCTTGTAAAAGAAGTACAAAATCAGAGGATGCACACCTTTCAATTTCAAAACTTACTACAAAATAACAGTACACAAGACAGTGTAGTACTGACATAAGGATATAGGCATATAAACAAATGGAATAGAATAAACAACCAGAGATAAGCCCCTGTATTTATGGTCAATTGATTTTTGACAAGGGTGCCAAGATCATTTAATGAAAAAGAATAGTGTTTTCAACAAATTGTAGAGGAATAACTAGATATTCACAAGCAAAAGAATGAAGTTGGAACTCTACCTCACACTTTATAAAAGTAACTACACAGATTATAAAAATAAATATGAAAGCTAAAACTATAAAACTCTTTGAAGAAAAAGAAAACAGAAGAGTAAAGCTTTTCAACTTATATTATGAAGAAGTTTCTTAGATATGGCATCAAAACCACAGGTGACAAAAGAAACAATAGATAAGTTGGACCTAATCAAAAGTAAACACTTTTTACTTGAAGAGACTTCATCAAAAAAATGAAAAAAAAAAACTACCACCAGAATAGTAAAAAATATTTTCAAATTGTATATCTGATAAGAAAAATGAATCCAGAATATATAAAAAATTGTACAGCTCATAACAAAAGATAAATAACCCCATTAAAAATGGGCAAAAGATTTGCATAGACATTCCTACAAAGAAGATGTATAAATGACCAATAAGCACATAAAAAGATGCTTATTATTTGTCATAGGGAACTGTAAATCAAATCCACAATGAGATAAAACTTCATGCACACTTGGATGGCTCAAAGATGGACAATATCATGTGTTGGCAAAGATGCAGAAAACTCAGAACCCTCATACATTGCTGGTGGGATTTTAAAAGGTGTATGTATTAGTGCATTTTGTATTGCTGTAACAGAACACCTGAGACTGGGTAATTTATAAAGAACAGAAGTTTATTTGGGTTAACGTTTCTGGGACAGCTGCATATGGCATGGGCCTCAGGCTGCTTCTACTCATGGTGGAAAGCCTCAGGCAGCCAGTGGATAGAAGCAGATCACAAGGTGAGAGGAAGCAAGGGGGGGTGGGGGTGCCAGGGTTTTTAAACAATGAGCTCATGTGGGAACTAATAGAGCAAGAACTCACTCATTTATCCTCCCTCTTAGGGAGAACATTAATCCATTCATGAGGGATCCACCCTCTTGACTCAAACAGCTTCCAACACTGTCACATTGGAGATCAGAATTCTGCATGAGTTTTGTGGGGACAATACATCCAAACTCTATCAGAGCACTTTGGAAAATACTTTTTCAGTTCTTCAAAATGTTACACAAAGATTTACCATATGACCCAGCCATTTCACTGCTAGCTATCTACTCAAGAGAATTAAAAGCAAATGTCTAGGGATGGCCCCATGGCTCACTTGGGAGAGTGTGGCACTGGTAGCACTGAGGATGTGGGTTCAGATCCTATATAGGGATGGCCAGTGCACTCACTGGCTGAGCGTGGTGCAGACCACACCATGCCGAGGGTTGCAACCCCCTTACCAGTCAAAAAAAAAAAAAAAATGTCTACACTAAAAATTGTATACAAATATATTTATGATAGCCAACAGTGGAAACAAATTGTCCAATAACTAATGGATTGATAAAGAAAATATGGTATATCTATGCAATGAAATATGAGGGGTATTCAAAAAGGTTATGGAAATATTTGTGTTATATTTTAGTTTCATTTTTCCACAAATATCTTGAAGTGCTCCCATACCATTTAGCACTAAAAAGAAGGAAGTATTGAAACGTGTTACAACATGAATAAACTTTGAAGACATTTTGTTAAGTGAAAGAAGCTAGACACAAAAGTTAGCATATTGTATGGTGGCATTTTCATGAAATATTCATATTTTAGGCAAATCTGTAGAGAAAGAAGGTAAATTAGTGGTTGCAATGGATGAGGGCAGTGAGGGGAGATTGGGAAATGATGGCTGATAGGTATGGTATTTCTTTTGGGGGTGATAAATATAACATAAAATTTGATAGTAGTGATGGTTCTATAACACTGTGAATATACTAAAACCCATTTAATTCATCAAAAGCATGAATTTTATGGTATGGGAATTATATCTCAATAAAGCTGGTTTCCAAAACATCCAGAGATACTATTGTTTGTTTATTTTTTAGATATAACTGTACTTCTATTTTCTTTAGGGCTCCAGGGGATCCTAAGCTTGTTGGTGTCTTGAAATTTTTCATAATGTTATCTTTGAACTGGTGCTTTGTAAGTGAAGTTAGATGGAATAATGAGGCATGAATACAAGCAGAGGGAATACATGATACTTGCTTCAAATGCAGAGAAATGGTGATAGTATTCTGTGCAAGGATGGAACTAAGATAAAACAGCCTTTGAACTGGGAAAGAACTTTGAAACCAGAAAACAAAACCCATACCTTCATATAGTTTCACAAAAAGTTTACCAATGGGTTACTTACATACAGCAATCCAGATGCTTGCACAGCTGCTCTCCACACTTTTTGGAGGGAAGTAGGGGTTTATAAAGGAACTTAGAGACAGAAAGTAGTATGTACAACATGTTGGTATGGTCAACGTCTGGATGGTTTTTGACTAGGATGTATCAAAAGTCTTGTGACTAGTGAGCATTTAAGTTAAGGGTACTACCTGCATCAACAATAAAGCTTTGATCTTTATCTAAAGTCAGCCTACCTTTTCAATCATTGTCTTAATCATGCTTGTCTTGTTTCAGATTAATGGATAACTTTTTATTAAAGAGCTTATGGGGGGGATCATAGAAAGGGCAAGTAAAATCCAGGAGACCTGAAGATGGAGTCCATATGGTCTGCATTCCCACATATTCTAAGAACATGACTGGCCAAGGAACCTATAACATCATTTTAACCTCCCATTACTCCCTGTATTATCCAACCACCTACACTGAAAATGATGGCATGAAAGAAAGGGAAGTGATAGGGCAAACCATAGTTCCCTTTTCTTTCATCGGCAAGACAAAGGTAGAGAGTGTTGATAGATTGTGCATACGTGGAGAAATAAAAGTGGTTGAACTAGGTTTATGCAGCGTTTCCATTGTCCTGTTAAGAACAAAATGCATATGCATGCATGACTACAGAATACAAATTGTGTAATTTAAGAGATTCCACATACAAGTTAAATTCTGTTATATCTGCATTTGAATCTGTCACTGCACAATTTGAACATGAATAATAAAATTCACAATATTAATTTACATTTTAAATTTTCTTTACTTTAAAGACATTAAATAGCAAATTTATAACATCATGCCAAATCAAGAGAAAGACTGTGGAAGAAAGGAAAACACTTTATAATTTAGTATCTTTAATGACTTGTTTTTCTTGCTATTTGAAGAACAGTCCCCACATCTCCATTTGCTCCACAAATTATGGATCTCTGACAAGAGATTAACATAAGGTATAAACGCCATAGAGACACGATAAGTTTTCGTGGATGGACAACAGTATGGATTAAAATGTGCACCACACTACCTCTCCCTCTTTTATGTTTCTAGAGCACATAAACTGTATTTTTCATGTGGACTTTGCCACATTTTGAGTTTTGAATATTCGGTACTGCTTGCACATATTCTACCACATATATAGAAGTTCCTAGATATCTGCATCTGATTTATCTTCCTGTCATCCTCATAGAAGTGGCATAAGAACAGATACACAACAAATGTTTGGTGTTGCTTTGTGTTGCTTCGCCCCCCACAGATTTGTCACCCCACTTCCCCTGGGTGACAGAGATGTAAAGGATTACTCAAAGCCCATCTCTACTGAGCAGTGAGAGGCCCTGAAGTGGTTAATCTCCCACAGGAACCCTCAAGAGAGAGGGATCCCTTCCTTGGGAAATAAACACTGAATTGGGGTTCTCTTCCTGCATTTATTTTCCAGAGCAGGAAGTTATAGGAAGAGACATAGGTGGGGTTATAGTTTAACAACATAGGCTGGTAACTTACAGTGAAACAAGCCAGATGACATTCCAGTAAGGCAATTAAGTGGTCCTATCAACAACAGTTTGATCTTAGCAAACATTCCTTCTTAACAGCAATTTCTCAGTATCTTTACATAACAATCAGTAACTAGTCTGTCTTTGAGCCAGCAACCTGCTGTGCCACAATCCTTATCTTGCAACAGAGACTTATACCCTGAGGGAAATTTCCTGTCCTTGCAAGGTCAATATTTGAAACTGCAAGACTATGGAAAACCAGGCCCTGTGAAGTACATATGCTTTTTAGTATATTCCACAGTTTGGCATCTTAAATTTTTTTCCCAATCAGACTGCAAAACTCCTCCAGAGGTTTCCATCTGCTTTGCTGCCTTGCCTTGGTGCCTGGAATGGAGCACATGACAGAGTAGACATTCAGACAATATGTGCTGATGGACTCTGTGTCTCACATGAGGAACTGACATCAGAATGCAAAGGGTAAGCATTGTGTCTCTCCCTTTTCCTAGTAAAAACACCTTAACTTTTTTCTGAGGAATTAAAGCTCCCTTAATCTTATAGCACACATTCAGATTAAATTAATCCCCATCCTGGTTCTATAAGTAGGCATAGGACCTAGACCTGACCAATCAGCATGGTCCATTCTATGGCCACAGAGACTGATTCAGCAATGGGCATCAAACCTAATTCTGCTCAATCCTGTGGCTCTTGTTGGTAGGGTTTTGCTCCATTGAACTTAAAACCAAAATAATATAAACCATGGAGAAGGGGGGGGTATATTAGTCCATTTCTGTTTCTTATAACAGAATACCTGAAACTGGATAATTTAGAAAGAAATATAATTTATTTCTTACAATATCAGAGTCTGGGAAGTCCATGATCCAGGAGGCACATCTGGTGAGGGACTTGTTCTACAGCTAGTTATGGTGTCACATGGTGAGAATGGGCTGAACAAGAGAGAGCTAACCTGCTCACCTGCTCACCTGCTCTCCTTAAAAGGCCATCAGAATCACACTCATTACTCCATGAATGGATCAATCAATTCACAGGGACACAGTCCTCACAATCTAAACACCTCTTAAAGGCTCCACCTTTCAAATATTGTAATTGGATTTCCCATTCTTTTAACACTGTTACAATGGAGATTAAGTTTCCAAAACATGAAATTTGGGGGGACACATTTGACCCATAGCAGGGGGTATAGAGATTAAAAATTAATCTTGAGAATGGATACAACACAGAAAAAGTCAGAACTCAGAGATGGAGAGAAACCAAGTCCTGAAGTCCCTCAGGATCCAAATTTGCCTAAAGCTGCCATGACCCTTTTAATTCCATGAGCTAACACATTTCTTCTGTGGGGAGAGGAAGAGCTTCAGCCACTTTGATTCGAGTTTCTGTTACATGCAACCAGAAGACCATATTTAATTTAGAAATTTATAGTAAACTAGCCAGTACCCACTGCCTGCCACCTTGGGGCTGTTCCCTCCCACCAGAATCTTTAATGAGGTTTTACCTCAGTTACTAAGGCTCAAGCATACCCTTTTACAGGACTTCATTCAGAGAATATACCACTTGCCGTTTTATTCTTTCTATAAATTCAACTGTTTAAGGCAATCTTGGTATGACAGCTCTTTTGTAGCTGCTCAACCTTAACCCAGAAAATGCAGCTGCTGTATTGATGCTGCTGATCTTCTCCAAAAGTTACATCAGAGTCTATTTAGTGACCAGCTCCCTGAATATTTCTAGGTCAGCAGTAGGTAACTTTAGGTTCCATCTGACAGCACATCCATTGGGAACATACTCTGCCTTACCTTACCCCTTGCAGACCACGTTTGGAAACAAGATGCTTTCCTGGGGGCAAGGAAGAATTTATTTAAATGTTTTTTTTTTTTTTTTTTTTGTCTTTTTGTGACCGGCTGCACGGCCATCCTTATACAGGATCCGAACCCGCGGTGGGAGCGCTTCCACGCTCCCAGCGCTGCACTCTCCCGAGTGCGCCACCGGGGGTCGGCCCTTTATTTAAATGTTAATGTTCTTTTGTGAGTCCTTTAGTCTCTCATTAGGGTCTAGTCCAGCTGATACCGGAAGTCTGAAAACTTAATTACTGCAGAGACAAGTTGACAGTCACTATCATCCAGAGCAGCAACTGTGTTTTATTTATCTCTCTCCAAGAGTGAAAAAATCTGGCTCCAGGCTGATGATATGATTTTCTTCTGGTGTTCTGGAAATTGTGATTCACTGGCAAACAGTAAAGTTACTAATCACATAAAAACATAAGCCCATCCTATAGTCAGAAAGGTAAATTCTCAGAGGTTACAACATAATCACACCCTGGAAATTACATTTTTCATCCTTCCTGCAATGATTTTCAAAGAAACTTAGTAAAAAAGAAGCAATCAGGTGATATGGTGATATGGTTGAAAACACAAGTTTCAGAAATGCTCAGAAAAAGCTCATTCCAACTAACTGATCTCATTGATGGGAAAGCGGTAAGAGGGTGCTTTGCTATTAGTCCTTCAGAATGCTCTGTGTTTACACAACCTTACCCAATGACAATTTAATAATGCACAGTGCTGGTGAGTGTCAGCTCTGAAGCCAGCAAGCACCTGTATGTACCTCCAGGTCCACCGCCTCCTAGCTGGGTGATGATGGGTGAGTGACTTAACCTCTCTGTGCTTCTGTTTCCACATCTATAACCTCACATAATAAATAGTATTATCTACCTTGAAAACTTGTGTGGCTTAAATGAGTCAGTACATCTGGCATACTTATAATAATGCCTGACACATAGAGAAGGTTCAAAAATATTAACCATTTATTATCATTAGTCTGATTATAACCCTTTAAGAATAGGGGCATATATATTACATCCTGGAAGTTTGCAAACCTCTTTGTACATGGCTGTACTCAGAAGAGATAATCGTATGTGTATTGGAACAAAAGCATTCCATGAAATCAAAAGAAGACTTGGACCCTAATCCTTAAGGTCTTAAGCCCATGTTAGATCACTTCCACAAAGATGTTTCAAACAAATCCACTCCTTTTTGAAGATTTCCAACAGCAGCACATTCACGGAGGATGTTCTAGCAAGACCATGTGGCTATTCCTATAGAAGCTCACTGCACCTTTGAATAATTCTAATATTCATTCACTCTACATACACACTGAGCACCTTCTGTGCAATAAGCACTGGTGAATAAAATAGACATAGCCCTTACTCAACAGAAGTTATAGTCAAATGAGAGTTAAAAATTATATGTATAAAACCCTGCACATACACAATGGCACACACGAGTAATCTTTACTGAGACATAATAAATCAGGCATTGTGCAATGATTTTTATAAGCATCATCTTATTTTATCCTTCCCAAAACCTCAAAGTAGAATTATGTCATGCACATGTTTAACAAATAATTTAATTACATAGGTTCAGGACAAAAAGAGAAACAAAAGAAAAATCTAATTACTCTCTGACTCCTCTGACACCCTCTATGAAACCAGATCTTGCTCTATATTACACCAGGGGATTTGGACACAGCCCACATGTATAGGCAGATAAGAAAAAGTAATTTTTATCATTTGAGTTTTTAAGGACTCGGATCCTGGCGATCTGAGGAATAAAAGTGCTCCCTAAAGGTTCTTTTGACTATTTATATTTTTGTCCTACAAGATCATATCAGAGCCAATATTCTATATATAGATGAATTCCACTCTATTATTACCATCTTCAGTGGACGGACAAGGAAAATGAGGCTCAAAGAGTTTAAGTAACATGCCCAAGTTCAAAGAGCGAAGAAGTGGTGGGATCAGCATTGGGTGAAGTTTGAAATTTTAGTCTCTGAATTAAGCACTGGCTTGGGAAATTTTTGTTCTGTATCGTGAGCAAATATTGGTTGCCTTTTGGCTTTCACCCTTGAGATTCACTAAAACTACACAAATGAGTAAGTAAATAAGGCACCACTTACACAGTAACCCTTGCAATACTTAAAAGAGTTGCCATCCCTTCTGTTTCTCCTAGGCCTGGGTCTTTTTCTCTCCTCACGAGGTAGACACTCACACTCTCTTTGATCACTTCCACGGTTTGGTCTCCAGGGCCCCCAGCCCCACCATGCACGCCTCTGAGAAAACACATTTCAGTGGGTCTGTGCTTGTCACTTGGCCTAGAATAAAAGAGCACATACAAAAAGTCAGGGTACACAAAGTGTCCCTTCTACCACTCTCATTTAACTCCAAGATTGGCCAAAGCAAACCTATACAGGGCTCAGGCAGGTTAATTCAATGGGTCTTAGAGTGAATACTTTTGACAGAGAGAAGGCTTGTGTCACAAGTGAATTATTCAGATAGATTCTTTATTTTCACAAAGGTTCAAGTCCTTTCTTGAAATTCTGGTCTTGCTCGTTGTCTTCTCACGACCCGCTCATGATTGAGACCAGGGAATAAGGTACCTCGTGTTCCTCTGACCTTCGGTATTAGAAAATGAACAGAATGAGAAATGTCACATGCCCCTTAGCCTCAGTGTTGGAGATGACAGGGAGTGGAGAGGACTGTGGACAACTGGAGACCACAGTCCTTATCTAAATGGGCAGCATCAATTCAGTTCCAATAAGGATGACAGGCAAGGTCATGGGTCCAGAGGTATGTGAGTCCGGATTTTTCAAGAGAAGCTAGAAATCTAGATGTATATAAAGAATCTTCCAGTTTGTAAATACTGATAACTCATTTAATTAAAAACAAACAAACAAAAAAAACAAATAAACACTATAAACCTTTGAAACATTTCTGGTCCTGATCCGGCCCACAAATCACCTGTCTCTAACCTCTGTTATGAATGACATGCACTAATTAACGTTGCTGAAGATTATATGGAACTCAGAAGCACAAAAGCTCCCAAGGCTTTTACACACACACACACACACACACACACACACACACACACACACACACACACACACACACACACACACACACACACACACACACACACACACAGGGCTGTGACACTCCATCTCCCCTACCCTCCCTTTGCGAAGCTGCATTTTTTGGACGTAATTGTAGAAGCCTCTCATCTCCCCTAATCTTGCTAGATTAGGGTCAAATTTCTAGTCCAGCACTTTTTTCCCCCCCCCTAGATTCCGGGTTCTAATAAATGTCTTTTCTGCCATCCAATATAATGGTATGTTGGACACAAGAATTTTTAATATTACAATTTTTGTTGCCCTACAAAGTAAAGTTCTCCTTTAATTAAAAACAACCCCCAATTCTTAACTTCCCCAGAAAACACATGGTTTTGCAGATGCTCCTTAAGTATTTTCACGATCCCTACCAATCCTCCCTGGGATCACACAGCATTTCCTGGACCCGCATGTGTTTCATAATTTCACGGACTGGGGGATCTCTTCAAGGGTTGCTGAGGAGAGTTTTGTGCCTTTGCAACCTTGACTTGCAGGACAGCACACCTCCATAGTCCCCACAAATCTTGAAGGTGGGCTATAATTATTATTGTTGACAATAAAACAATGACAACTAGATTCCAGCTAACTAATTAGATACACTCAATTTACATGGACTCCAGGATTTGCAACAGAGGCCAGCGACCCCAGCACAGAAAGCAGTGATTCTGGGACTCTTATCTTTTTCTCTAGGATCAGGCCAACCTATAATCCCTGGCCTTGGTTTTCTGGGAAGAAAGGCCCATCTTTAAGCCATTATAAGAGTGACCATCACATATACGACAATACAATTGTCTCTCAAAGTGAGGAACTGTAGGGCTGGGCACTGGATATTTTCAGTAAATTCAGTAAGTAATTTTAGTAAATTCCCATGGATGAGAGACAACCAAGAATAATGCAACAATGGAACTCGGTCCACATGGGCTTAACTGGCCTCTCTCAAAGAGAAGGATTCCTCAGGCCATGAGGGTGGGTATTTGATGCCAGGTGGCTTCCTGCTGACCTCTATAAGGAGGACAAGAGGCCCAGGAACTGCTGAGGTGAGTCATCTGTTCAGGCGTGTAGGGTCATCAGCACACAGACACCCTCTCCAAGCCCAGCATGCCTGCCTCCCTCTGTATCGATGCTTTGGGAGCAGCAAACTGTGTGCACTGTTGTGAGTCTGTGAACATAACTTACTCCATCTGGAGGCCCTTGCCACTTGCTTTGTCCTTTGTGATCCTTGCCCACAAGAGTTATATAGTAACCAGGGGTAAGGCAGTGAGAATAATAGATAGAAACAGCTTGCTGACTACAAAGAAGGGACTTAATGATTAAAATACTGGTAGGGGAACAGTTGGTCCAGCTACCTGCATCACAAGACCACAAAGATAGTAATTATTATCATAAGAAATTTGGAGTTAGTGGTGTTAGCATGTTTCTTTTTTATTATTTAATTTATTTACTTTAATTGGTTGTACATGTTTATGTGCCCAAGATGTGATGATCAGATCAATACTATCAGCTACCCACCACCTCAAATTGCAATTATTTCCCATGCTGCCACCCAACTTTTCCCAAACCCCTCCCTCCCCTCCCCCAGCAACCTTAGTTCCATTCTCTTCTTCTGCAAGTCCAATGCACCACTGTGGTCTTTCTTGCCTTCCTTCTTTCTCTCTTAGCTCCCACTTACCAGTGAGGACATGTGGTGCTTTTCCCTCTGTAACTGGCTTATTTCATTTAAAATAATTTTCTCCAAGCTCATCCATGTTGCTGTGAATAGCAGAATTTCATTTTTTTTTTTTATGTCTGAATAGTATTCAGCTGTGTATATATTCCACATTTTCCTTATCTATTTGTCCATCGATGGACATTTAAGTTGGTTCCATGTCTTGGCTATTGTTAGTAGAGCTGTGGTGAACATGGGAGTTCAGGTATCCCTTTGACATGATGATTTCCATTCCTTTGGGTAAATACCCAGCAGTGGGATTGCTGGATTGTATGAAAGATCTATCTGTAGTTTGAGGAAATTCCATGCTGTTTTCCATAATGGCTGCACTAATTTACAGTCCTACCAACAGTGTAAGAGCATTCCCCTCTCTTTGCATTCTTGTTATTCTCAGTCTTTTTGATTATAGCTAGTCTAACTGGAGTGAGATGATATCTCAATACAGTTTTAATTTGCATGTCCCTGATGACTAGTAATGTCAAGCATTTTTTCAAGTAATTGTTGGCCATTCATATGTTTTCCTTTGAAAAATGTCTACTCAACTCCTTTGCCCATTTTTTAATTGGGTTTTTTTTTTTTTACTGTGTAGTTGTTTGAGTTCCTTATATACTATGGATATTAGTCCCTTGTTGGATGTATAGCTTGCAAATATTTTCTCTCTTTCTGTGGGTTGTCTTTTCACTCTTGATTGTTTCCTTTGCTATGCAGAAACTGTTTAGTTTCATATAATACCATTTATTTTTCATGTTGTTGCTTGTGCTTTTGGGGTCTTATTCATGAAATCTTTGCCAAGTCCTACTTCCTAAAGTGTTTCCCCTAGGTTTTCCTTCAGTGGTTTTATAGTTTCAGATGTTACACTTAAGTCTTTAATGCATTTTGATTTGATTTTGGTATATGGCAAGAGGTGTAGGTCTAGTTTCATTTTTTTGATATGGGTATTCAATTTTCCCAGCACCATTTACTGAAGAGGCAGTCTTTTCCACAATGTATGTTCATGTTGCCTTTGTCAAAGATCAGTTGGCTATAAGTCTGTGGATTGATTTATGGGTTCTCTATTCTGTTCCACTAATCTGAGCATCTGTTTTTATTCCAGTACCATGCTGTTTTGATTACCATAGCTTGGTAGTATAATTTAAAGGTAGGTAGTGTTATGCCTCCAGCTTTATTTATTTATTTATGTTGCTCAGAATTGCTTTGGCTATTTAGGGTCTTTCTTTCATTGTTCCATATGAATGTTAGGATTGTTTTTTCTATTTCTGTGAAAAATGCCATTGGTATTTTGATGGTGATTGCATTGAATCTGTAGGTAGTATTTTGGTGGTGATTGCATTGAATCTGTGTAGCATGGACATTTTCACAATGTTTGTTCTTCCAATCCAAGAGCATGGAAAGTCTTTGCTTCTTTTTGTGTCTTCTTTAATTTCTTTCAGGAGTGATTTGTGATTTGTAGTTCTCCCTGCAGAGCTCTTTCACCTCTTTGGTTAAATTGATTTGATTCCCAGATATTTCATTTTATTGGTGACTATTATAAATGGGCCTACTTTCTTAATTTCTTTGTCTGCTAGTTCATTGTTGGAGAATATTAATGCTACAGATTTGGGGAAATTGATTTTGTATCCTGCAACATTACTGAAATCGTTAATCAGCTCTAAGAGATTTTAGGTAAAGTCTCTGGATTTTTTTATATATAGGATAATATCATGTACAAACAGTAACAGTTCAACTACATCTTTTCTAATCTGGATACCCTTAATTCTTTCTCTTGCCTGATTACTCTGGCTAGTGTTTCCAATACTATGTTAGATAGGAGTGCTGAGAGTGGGCTCCTTGTCTTGTTTCTGTTCTTAAGGGAAAAAACTTTAGCTATTTCCCATTTAGGATGATATTGGTGATGGTCTTGTCATATATGGATTTTGTTGTATTGAGATACTTTCTTTCTGCACCTAATTTGCTGAGAGCCTTTATCATGAAAGGATGTTGAATTTTGTTGAATGCTTTTTCTACATCTGTGAAGGAGGAAATTTACAATCCAAATACACTAGCTTGTTTCTTAGGTAGTAATTGCCTCTTGGCTTTTTCCCCTGCTTGTGAGAGCTGCACTTTTTCTAAATCTGCGCTCAGCCAGGAGGTGGTATGGGGAAAAACTTGTGTAAGGCTCTAGGTCATTGCCCTCCCCACCATCATCCCATATTTGTTGCCCAAATGAAATTCTTTGCTTTGCCACATAAAGTTTCCTATTTTGTTTTTTTCAGTCTCAAGATACTTTCTCAGTTTGGTGGACATTTTGCCTTTAGTCCATCATCAGACAATTGTAAGGAAAAGCAGGACAAGGAATTATACATGTTTTCCATTCTTGAGGAGATGAGCTCACATGGTCTGATTCAGATCTTTCTAATTCCTAAATATTAATAGCTTTAGATTTGTTTAATCAAATCCTGTCCCTGGAGTTCAAAGAGTTGTGAAGGTTTTAAAGTCATTCACATTTTGTCTCTAGAAAAAAGGACTTTCCAAGCCCAGGAATAAGATCATTTCAGATGAGTATTTCTAAGGACTAATAATGCTGTTTAAATTAGGCCTTACATAAAAATCATGTTTTAGTGAAAATTACCAGTAGCTTTAGGGACAGTGTCCTTCAGAAGCTATTATATGTTTGGCTTAAATTAGTTTGATTTGTTGTTATTCACTTGCAAGTAAATGATTATTCACTGTGTGCCAAGGCACCGCACCATACTATACTCTAAAAAACAAAACAAAACAGAAACAAAGAAGTATCAATTGGTACTCAAGAAAGCTCAAGGAAAATAAGACACGGCAATGATTTTTCCTAAATGAAGTTTCAAGGGAAATGGATGTCAGTTCATAAAATACCAAACTGAAACTGGCCCAAGTTTTTTTTTTTTTTTCTTGCAAACATTTTTGCAACCATATTAATCTTTCGAAGCTCCCCCCAACAGAATTTACCTCTGTCTTTTACAATGTCCTCTAACAGCCTCTCAGAAACCCCAGGTACAGTTAATACCTGATTTCAAGGAGAAAACTATTTCCTCATGTTCAATATTCTGTTTATATCAGCAGATAGATAGAAGACTTAGCCTTATCTTTATGCTTATTTTTGAGTAAGCATTTATATATTCTTGGTGTAATAAACAAGATGTGTGTGTGTATGTGTGTGTGTGTGTAATGCCAATGAAAGAATAACTTGAATTAAAATAGATTAAAATTGATCCAGGAGGGCTGACCAATTAAGTCAAAATTTGAACTCAAGTCAGTATCATTTCTAAAATCTAGCTCTTCACCACTATGCCCTATGGACTTTTCCAAATTTAAAAAAATAATGATAATGCCACCACTCTCCATATGATGGTTTATAGTTTTTTAAAAATTTTCTTCTTCTTCTTCTTCTTCTTCTTCTTCTTCTTCTTCTTCTTCTTCTTCTTCTTCTTCTTCTTCTTCTTCTTCTTCTTCTTCTTCTTCTTTTCTTCTTCTTCTTCTTCTTCTTCTTCTTCTTCTTCTTCTTCTTCTTCTTCTTCTTATTATTATTATTATCATTATTATTATTATTATTATTATCATTATATTATTATTATTATCATTATTATTATTATTATTATTATTATTTGGCAGTTGTCTGATACAGGGATCAGATTGAACCCTGGACCTGGGTTTTATAACACCACACTCTAACCATCTGAGCAAACCGGCCAGCCCCCCACTTCTTCACTGACCACTCATTCGTTCATTCCTTACCCCATGCAATGTGCTCCACCCACACCAGTCCACTGAAAGGTCCCACGACAAGGTCATCAATAACCCTCATATTTTCCAACCTCATTTTCAATTCTCAGGCTTTATCCCACAAACATGTCAACCAGAAGTTGATACTGTTGATAGAATTGTCTACTCCTACCTTCCTGAAACTTTTTCCTACCTCCCCTATGTGGCGCAGCTACATTCCAGTCTTTCTTTTACTTTTCTGAATACACATTCTCAATTTTTTTTGCAGGATTCTCATTTTGCAATTGCTGCCTTAAATACTGATCTGCCTCAGAACCCAGTCTTCAGTCCCTTTAGGTTTAAATTATTTACTATTATTGTTACATATTTTCATCTACCAAATATGCTTGCATGTTTGTTAATAACTACTAGATCCATATCTCCAGCCCAGGCTTTCTCCTGATATCAGCCCCATATAGACACTGCCACTTAGACATCACACAAATATCTTAAACTCAGTATTTCTTAAAGTGAACATGCTATCGTTTCCTTATCTATCCCCTTCACCTCGGTTTCTAGCCATTTTAGTCAAAGCCTTCCGAGACTCCAAGCTGTGATCACAAAGCAGCCACAGTTTGTCTTCCTCACCTCCTTGCCCTGACACTGCACCATGATTCCCTTTGTCCTGGGCAGTAGTAATGTTATTTGAGTGTTTACTCGGCATGCACAAACATCGTGTATGATTTAGCAAAACCTGTCGCCTCTTTCTACCTCATCCACACTTCTATTCACTGAAAAAGTATCTGCTGAATACTTGCTCTGTGCCAGCCAGTGCAGAAAGGATGAATGAACTAAGACACAGTCTCTGCTCTCATGCAGCTCAGATAACAACAAAGGACGAAAACCAAAAACAATTAAGTAAACAAATGCATAAGACAATGACATATTATCGGAAGTGCTATAAAAAATGTAAATCATACCACTCAACTTTTAATAAACCCTCAGTTACCTGCCAAGTCCTCTGCTAAGTAATTTACATGCATTATTTCCTGATGAAACACATTCATATTTCTATACAAAGCATGTTAACATCTGATAATGACTGAGCACTAAACACAGTGTCTGATATATTACAAGCTCCTCAGTAAGTAATCAACGCTTTCATTATTATCTCATTCATTCTCATGACATCCCTTTTAGGATGTTAGAATTTTAATACTCATTTTACAACAAAGGATTGAAGATCAAAACAATGATGTGATCATCAGTTTTATGTGTTAACTTGGCCAAACTATGGTCCTTAGTTATTCAAACAACACTAATCTAGGTGCTGCTGTGGAGTTATTTTGTAGATGTGGTTTATCTCTCTAACCAGTTGACTTTAAGTAAAAGAGATTATTATCAATTATCCAGGTGAGCCTAATTTAATCAGTTGAAAAAGAATTGAACTGAGGTTTCCTTGAAAAAAGAAGAGATCCCCCAGAATATGGCAGCATCAACTCTTGCTTGAGTTTACAGTTCTTCCTGAATGCCAGCATGTGGATTTCAGACTTGCCTACCCAGCCCCTACAATCACATAGGCCAAATGCTGCAATGTCTCTCCCATCACCTGACTGATACAGAGGAAATAATAGCTGCATAGTTGGTACAGCACTATTTGAATAGACAATCAAAGCTTAAAATCCACAATATCAGCTACCAGGACATTGTTTCACCTAGTCATCTCATTAGACCAAAGTTAAAATTTCATCTTATCTCACTAAAAAGGAATCTTCAAGGGTCAAAATTAAATTCTGAAAACCTTGATTAAAACAAACAAAAATGTCTCAAAATAACTGATTAAATGTGTTTCATACAATGTGAAGTCCTGTTAGTAGTAGAAATATCCCAGGAGCCCCACGGCTCATGAATACTGACCACAAGACTTGTGGCTTATTATGTTCCAGATTCTCCAGTATCCAGAAAGTCCCCCAAATAAGAACCAACCCAGAGGTCCATTTGCTCATCTCCTGTCAGCTGGCATTTCCAAGCCAGCCTGTGACTTGCATGATAACTTCACTTTGTTTTTCTTCCATTGCCTTCGGTCACCTTAAGTTCTGAATTATAAAACAGCAAGAGATCTGTGAACTTCAGTCAGAGAAAAACCAGGGTGTTTGCTACAGCTTACATCATGATTTTCAATTCCAGTACTAGGCATTCACTCTCTCTGAAGTCTGCCCATCCCTCCATTTAAGCTCTATTTTTATTGCCTTTTGCCTTTGATATAACACAAGAGCACAGCAGTCAGTACATGCTTCCAAAACTCACTACCTGTTGTTCCTGGAAGACAATGAAGAAAGTCATTTCAACTAAGACAGCATTTGGTGAAAAATTCCATAACAATTCAGCTCTGCTCAAAGCACAATTCTTACGTCAAGGGGTTAATGGCCAATATGGGGAAGAGTGTAAACTGTCTGGAAGACGCTTCCACTATCACTCTCCCTGTGGACAGTGGATGCCCATCAGTAGCAAAGCATAACTAGGTAGTAACTTCCACCTGCCTGACCCCAATCGGGGTCACTACAGGAAGAGGTTGGCCAATGGGCTTCATGTTTGCTACAGAGAGTTTTCTTGGTCAAGTCTATCTTCACAACTTGCACAACAAAATGAACAAGGGGGGAGTCTTTAACCTATTTGTGGAAAGCTTAAAGCTGGTGAAACAACAATAGAGAAATGTTCTAACCCAAGAGAGTTGGGAGAAGTAAACCAAGAAAATCCAAGAGATGATAAAGTCCAGGAGAGCAGAGACCAGCTTCAGTGTCTGGCACACGGTGAGTGACAATTCATGTTTGCTGAATGGATGTGAAAACATCAAATAGTGTTGCAGTATTCATCCACTAGGAATTCCTCTTTTCCTGTTATTTATCCCTGTGGTGACAGTAACAGAAACCCCGGCAGTCATTTGGGGAAGCATGGCCCTGGCCGCCCTTGACACTGTCAACTGGTCCACAGATGAACCCCTGACCCAAAGGAGGCCAATGAAGCAATGAGACTGGAATGAAGGGGTCGAATCTCTGCCTTAGCTCTCTTCTTGAAAAGTAAGGATGTGAATTCAGGAGCAGTTGATAGTCATTTTCTGCCATATGCAGAGAAACAGAGAAAACATTTTTGTAGGCAAAGAGATGCAGAAGTACTATTTCAAGTGCTGGTCCCAGCTCAATCCTAAGAGAGGGAAGGCTGATTCCTTGCCCTTGGTTTCTATGACACACTAACTTCATGACAACAGTCAATGTCCTTTTCATCTTGAGTCCTCTGGGAGGGTTGTTGGTCTCCCTGTTTTTCACACAGGCATTCCACGCATACACCTTTCACATATCAGCCAGAGATAAAACCAGTTCCCACACTCCCAGTTACACGTTGTTGGCTTCACTGTTAGGAAGGTAGGATGGTGTATTAATCTGTTTATGTCTCTTATAACATAATACTTGAAACTGAGTAATTTATGAAGAAACAAAATTTATTTCATACAATTTCAGAGCTGGGGAAGTCCACAGTCCAGGGGGCACCTCTGGTGAGGGCCTTCTTGTTGGTGGGGACTCTCTACAGAGTCCTGTAGTGACCATCTTTTTACACAGTGAGAACAGGCTGAGCAGGAGTAAAACTCACTCACTGTCCTTACAAGCCATTAGAACCATGCCCATTATGCCATGAATATACCAATCCATTCACAATGGCACAGTCAGTCCTCATGATCTAATCATCTCTTAAAGGCCCCACTTTTTAAATAACCATATTTGAATTTCCCACCCTCTTAACACTGTTGCAATGGGGGCCAAGTTTCTAACACATGAATCTGTAGGGGACATGTTTGACCCACAGGCGATGGGTCACCTATCATCAGTGGCACTGAACTAAGAGGCACAAGTGCGGGTTCAACTCCCAGTTGTGCTTCAAGTTTCCTGGTTGATCCTGTGTCTGCAAGAATCTCACTGGTCTCCATCTTCTCCTCTGTAAAATTGGGAGGAATAATGTATTCTACTGGAGTTCTTAAAAATGGATAGTGATTTAATAGTGATGGGAGAGAAAGGGAGGGAGGGAGAAAAGGAGAAGGAGAAGAGGGAGATGGGAAGGGAGGAAGGTGAGAGAGAAGGGGAGAAGTGAGATTTGCTATTTTGACAAGTAGAGAAATGACAGTTTGGAGCCCCAAGCCCCTGAATGTCAAGCAGGGTGTGAGCAAAGCAGCCAGCTGGACACTGAGGAAGGTGTTTTTACTACTCCCACTGTACCAAAGAGGAAACCGAGGCCCAGAGATATGAAGTGATGTACCTAAGGCCACCTGCCTGGTCGGTGGCTGAGCTGGGATTTGCCCGGCTCTGAAGCACACACCCTTCATCATGTCCTGAGCTCTCAATGGGCATCCCGCTGAGGAGAGAGTCAGTGGTCAAGGTAATCAGGGTTGGAGGCAGAGCCTGGTTGTCTTTGCCATGTTGGTACCTGAGTGGGATTGCACCACATCACGGTACATAAGGAAGCACGATTCATGGCAGAGTCTCTGTGTCTGGTAGAGAATAAAGAACGAGCAGCATGAAGCCTGGTGTTCCACCCTGACTCAGGGAGCTGGTCTGCATCTGGGGAGGCTGAACAGGGGCTGGAACTCGGGAGGTGGGTGTCTGCCAGGCTCTTGTGGGTAAGTGAGGTAACAAGTGATCTCTTGGGCTGTGCTTTGTCCTCATCGGAGTAGTGAAAGGAAAAGAACAAGGAGACAGAGATGGACAGTCAGAGATAAAGAAACAGAGATAGAGAAAAAAAGACAGTGAACCCACGTGCTTACATCAAACAAAGAGAGACAGAAAGAGAAAACACACGTTTAAACACATCGAGAGAGACGGCTAGAGACAGCAAGACACAGACTGAGAGAAATACTGGGAAAAGAGAGGGTTAGAGATAGAGAAAGACTGGTGCACAGAAACAGAGCAATAGAGAGAAATACGGAGCGTGTGCAAGTTTAGACATTCACACGCCAGTCAGCTCCTTTTCTGTCCCTGTGGAAAGGAGCTTGCAGAACTTGGGTGGACTTTGCTCACACCCGTATCCCCACTCCAGTGCTGAATATCCATTTGGAGGCCTGGATGTTGGTGTCCCCCAACATTCACATGTGGGAACCAAATACCCAACGTGGTGTTTGAAGGTGAAGTTTTGGGGAGGTGATTAAGTCGTGAGGGCTCTACCTTCCTAAACAGATCAGTGTGCCCTTATAGAAAATGCTGAAAGGAGGGGCCTTGTCCCTGCCGCCATGTGAAGATGCAGCACCAGGCACCACCTTGCAAGCAGAGAGGAAGCCTTCACCAGACTCTGACTCTGCTAGCACTTTGATGTTGGACTTCTCAGTTCCAGAGCTGTGATCAATAAAAATCTATTGTTTATAAATTACGCTGTCTAAGGCATTCTTTTAATAGCAGCCTGAACAGACTATGACAAATGACTACACAGCAGCCTCCAACAAGGAAGTGCTGTTATCATGACCATTTTGCAAACTAGGAAACTGAGGCTCAGAGATGTTAACTGGCAAGGTCAAACATCTGATAAACAGCAAAGTGGAGAAGTTTAAGACTCCCGCACTTTGAAGCACGAGCTCTTAACTAATCCTGAAAACTGCCTGATGGAGATCTGTTTGTGAAAGGAAGAGACTGCTACGGTCCCAGAAGTGGCAGATCAAACACATTTTATCTGGGTTGGTAACAGGTGAGTAGAACATTTAATACATTGACTCCTCCCGTTCAGGCCTACTGAATTAAGGCAGAAGTGGAGGGAAGTAGTGGTCTTTTCTGATTGTGTAGGTTCTGGCCTCTGTTTTCACAGCACTGAATAGGAGATGCAACACTGAATAGGCTCCTATAGTTTCATCTGTTAGAAGCATAAGTTAATGTCTGGTCTGGCTGTTTTAGCCTGGGCTGCCATAACAAAATGCCATGGACTGGGTGGCTTGAACAACACAGTTCTGGAGGCTGGATATCCGGGGTCAGGGTGCTGGCATGATCATGTTCCAGAACAGGCTTTTCCTGGTTTGCAGACCACAGACTTCTAGCTGTGTTCTCACATGTCAGAGAGGGGGTGCTGGTATCTCCTCCTCGTTTTATAAAGGCATGAATCTCATCTAAACCTAATTATCTCCTGGAGGCCCCATCTCTAAATACAATCACATTGAGGGTTAGGGCTTGAAAATATGAATTTTGGGGGACACAGTTTAGTCTGTGGGTCAAGGCAGGACAGGTTAGAATTCTTAGAAAGGTCCCTTCTCTTAGTGGTGACAGGGAGAAGAAACAGAAGAGAGATAAAGAGCCCTCTGTGTTGGACTGAATACCAACATCCACATCCTAATCCCCGGAACATGTAAATGTGCCTTAATGGCCAGAAACCAAAAATTTTCGCATATATGATTAAGGATTTTGAGATATGATGATTATTATGGATTTTCCAGGTGAACCCTAAATATAATTACATGTATCCTTATAAGAGGGAGGCAGAGGGAGACTTGACACAGACAGAAGAGAAGGCCATATGACCACAGGGACCGAGTGAGGCAGCCACAAGCCAAGGAACACCTGTAGCCCTCAGGGGGTGGAAGAGGCAGGGACATGTTCTCTCCACCACCCCAGAGCCTCTGGGCTGTTGCTCTGCTGACACCTTGATTTCAGCCTAGACAAACCAATTTTGAGTTTCTGGCCACCAGAACTATCAGAGTATGCATTTCATTTGTTTTAAATTCATCTGGTTTATGGCAATTTGTTTCAGCCGTAGCAGGAACCCATATACCATCGGAGGAGAGACAGAAACAGAAGACAGTGAACACACAGCTGAGAAGAAGGAAATGATGGAGAGGCAGAGACAGACAAACAGAGAAACACAGAGGAAAGGAGGAGAGGACCTATTCTGCCTCCGTTTCTGTTCATTCAGGTAGGTCCTGCTTGTTCACGTAGCCCAGCGACAACACTGAATAATGAGTATCTAAGTGTTTATCTCTAATTCCTTCTCTGTACCTGAATCTATTAGCACTTCAGTCAAGCTCTGCCTAATTACATCTGTAACCTGCTAATACAAGCTTCTCTGTTGACTGAAGGAATCTTCTTATCCAGCTTAAACCAAATTAAAATTTAATATAACAGCATGTTGCCACAGAACTAGCATGCAAATATCAGTTATTTAATTAACACTGACGCTTCATTAGACAGTACTATGGGGAGAAATACTCCAGAAGACAAGCATAAAACTCGAGCACACAATAATGGCTTTATCGGAGTATGAATAAGCCCTCCTGTATAGTTATTGCAAAGTAGTTTTTGACGGGTCCAGCAAGTTTCAGATTTGGCTCGAAATCTCTGGCTTATTCTCACTCCTTTGAACAGGTCTGGTTTCTGGATATTTGGAAACAAATGGAAAGGAAGGAGGATAGGGAGATAGAGACAGAAACAGAGACGGAAGGAAAGACAGAGGGAAAGAGACTGAGAATCTGCATGCCTAAGGAGAGTCTTGGCATACAGGAGCATAGCTTCTATACTTGTCTCTTAGCTTTACTGGAAGCTTCTTGAAAGAAGGGATAGGTTTAATTTGATTTTATATGCCTAGAACCAAGTAGAGGTCCTAACACAGAGAGAGCACTTGAATGAATTAATAAATACAAAAATGAAGGAGAACTCTAGGAGGGCAAGGTGTCTGAAACTGTTTGAACACAGGTGAGCTGAAGAAATGGACTGTGGGGGCAATCTCTGAGCAGGACAAGGTCTGAAAGCTCAACCCCTTCCACCTTAACGCTGAGCCAGCCATAGACCCCTCACCCCCTCCCCTGCTCCCCACCAAGAGGAAAAACTCATCTCAGGAGAATTTGTGGGGTTAAGACACTTTTTGGACAATATCTCTACATAAAGGAAAGATAGTTGCATGTCATTATGTGCAAATCTAATAGAAAACTTTGCTTTGGTTCCCCAAACCCTTTGGAATAGCTATACTTCAGGAAAAGCACAAAGAAAGCAGGAATTGCTGAATTCTACAAAGACAAGATATTATTTTCTATTTATCACCCCCATGTTGAGCCACCTCTTAGAAACAGGTGCTCTCAGGAAGGGTCTGCTAGGACCTTCCTTCCTTTGTGCCATTGAAAGAATAAAAATTAAAGGGCAGAATACAACTTTTTTTTTTTCCTGGTTGATAATTATTCATCACCTTTTTTTGTTCTGATGAATGAGCAAAGAGGTATGACTACTGAGCCAGCTTAATATATAAATTAGACAATTTGCTAAATTATGATAATCCACAGGAATTCTGACTCACTGCACCAGCACCTGGGTGTCACACTTCAGGGCACAAACACTAATAGATCAACCTGCTGGCAACAACACTATTTTTCATGTCTCTTGTTATGTAAGAGTCCACCACATCCCTTCTTTTCCTGCATCTTAGAGCACACAGGTAGGCTCATTTCTCAAGGCTCCCTGGGGCAAAACAAAAACTAATCTGTCCTGGCATTTAACTTGCTAGAAAAACACACACAGACAAACCATTATAGCCCTCACCTTTATTAAGAGAAAAAGCTTAATCCTTCTCATCCTCTAAGAAGCGCCTCAGTAATTAGGGAAAATTATTTGGTTTCCCAGTTTTTGCAAGGAGCTCTTAATTTGCAAAACAACTGTTTTCTGAGCTCCCTTATTGTGAATGAGAAGCATAACAGTCAGCAACGTATCACTGTAAAGATCATCATCACAGTCTCATTTTTGCTTCCAAAGGGTCAACCCCAGAAAATTATCTTTGTTTATTTTCATGAGAGAAAAAAAATGAAAACTTTTGCTTTCTCCACTGCAGTGCTGTCTATGCTGGTATGCTATTCTCTAAAGCGTGCCACTGGCTGGGACACAGTTCTATGGGGACTGAAGGTCTGAGAGAGCTGTTTTATAGCACCCTTCTCAGGCCACGCACAGGTGGGTGGTTACCAAACAGCGCTGATGATAGGATGGGCAGGGCTGCTGCCGACATCCTCCAGAGAAGGAAAATGAAAATATTTATGGTTACATGGGAGCAGGACGCTGAAAGCAGTTCCACAATTTCATTCGGGTTGCTGCTCCCAGAAATAAACTCCCCTACATTCCATTTGGAATAGAGCCCTGGGGTAATGGTTTTGGATATTTGATTTAAGATGATCTTGTTATGAGACAGAAAAAAAAATATCCACACTTCCACTTAATAGATCAATTTAAAGAGTGGTTTGCTTTATCAGGAAAGCAGGTGAAGCATGAGGGAGGATAGGGAGAGAGTGACCGAACCCTTTAATTTATTCTGTAACACTCAAGAAGCTCACTGGCACGTGGTGCTAATCTAATTTCTCCACTTATGTGTCATGATGGAATTTAGAAATGACTTCCAACAGTAATGCTGTAAATGCTGAAACGCACAGGGCCGTGTAAACCCCATAGAGTGGAAGATCGCGGTGTGACTTATTATCTTAGGAGGAGGGACATGGGCCACGTCTAGGGAAACACTGATTTTACTGTCTTCACAGGACAGACAGGGGCAGAAGCTCAGGAAAGCTGCATGTCTTCCCCAAGGATTCCCAGCCAGAAAGTGGAAAACTTAGATCCACACTGATTGGCCCCAAATTTTTTACAAAGGTTTCTCACCAATGGATATAGGAACCAAATATTTCGGTCATTTTTGCAATTTGGCAGGAGACCTGGGGAAACAATATTTGTAATTCCTAAGTCCAATTCAGCTGCTGCCTCATTCTACATGGAATCTTTACTTAGAATGCTGATTTCATTCACAGAAACAAACCAGTATTGTGTGCGTGACAGTGGGCCCAATCCACACACCTTTTGCAAAAACAGCTACATAATAAATTTTGACATAATTAAGCCTTTAATGTGCCTATGACAGTAATGATGCCTTCATTTCCACAGCACCACAGGCATCTAAAATCATCTTTGCACCGATTTAAGCCACCCTGGGAGGTAAACAGGGGAGGAGTGATTATTTCCTTTAAATGCATGAGAAAACTTAGACATAATGAGGTCAACCGTCTCGTACAAGGCAAAGTCCTGTCAGAAGCAGAAACTAAGTCCTGTAACTTCCAGGGTAATATTTTTTTCTCCTAAAGGTTCTTTCTTTGCTCCCTCCCTTCCTTCTTTCCTCCCTTCTTCCCTCCTTCTCTCCCTCTTTCCTTCCTTTCTCCCTCCTTCGTTTTTCCTTTCTGCTACAGTGACTCCTCAATGTATAAATCTGTGTAAATCATTTAAATACATTAAACGTCCTTCCTCTGAACTGTCAGTTTTTCTGTTCCCCTTGCCTGGAACCCTCTTCTCCCAGACCATTGACAACCTGGCCCTTTTTCACCTGGTGGGCGCTCAGATATCCCCTCTTCACTGGGGCATCCCGGAGCAGCCTTCTCTCTAAAATCGCTCTCACACACCCCAGCCTCTCTATCCCATTCCCTGGTGTTTTCTTCGTAACTTGTCACTGTCTCGACTTCTCATGTCTGTGTCTGTTCCCCACTCAAAATTCAGCTCCTTGAGGGCAGGGACTGTCTCCCTCATGCTCACTACATATCCTTGGTCTTAGACCCAGAGTGGTTACAACAAAGCTTTGTTGCCCATATGAATCCAAAAGAAAGTTTCTTGACAATAAGAAATACATGAATGAATGAAGGAAGGAAGATGTCAATCAGTCAAGCAATCAATCGCTTAGCATAGAGCCTGGTCTGTAATAAGTGCTTAGTAAATGTCAAATATTGTTATAATCTTACTCCACCTCTTATTCCTGCAGTTTTTACAAATTGCTCTGGAGGTCCAGGGTCTCTCATGTATGAAATAGCCCCTGATTAATGAAACCACCGTTGCAATGGAGCTGGTGCCTGCATGATTCCATAAAATGAGCACCATCTCAATACATAAGCCATTGGCAACCAAGTATCCCTTCCTGGAGAGACCAGCCTTGTTGGGGACAAGTGCTCAAGGGACTTGGCCTCTTATAAAGTCCCACAGGGACAGTCCTAGGATTCCCTGGATGCTCTTGCCTTGCCATTGGCTGGTGACTCTGCCAAGCTGCTCCTGGACCAACACCTCATGCCTCACACACGGCTCAGCCAAGGTGAGTCTGCACGTCTACCTTCTCTCCCATCTGCTGCTGGGGGCACGTGGGCAGGGCTCTTCACCTGGCATATGGGGGCTGGAGCCTCTCAGCCTCTGCACTGGGGGAAGTGAGTTTCAGCACTGGCACTCGAGTGGCCATGTTTTGCTCCCTAAGTACCCACATTAGTAACCAGTGTGTGTTTGCGGAACTCAGCCAGTGCTAGGTGTCAGTATTTGGAGACATCCCAGAATTGATTTCACGGAAATAAAAGATTCATATTCTAGGGTGTTAACACATGTTTCTATATGTGTGATTTGTATGGAGATTACTGTTGCAGTCCTGGACTACAGAAATCTGTCTCTCTGTCTCTGTCTCTATCTTTCTTTGTCTCCCTGTCTCTCTCTCTGTCTCTTTCTCTCTCATATACCATTTATTTGTCCTACTTAAAAACACTATCACATAGAAAAAGCTGGAGGAATATTTAAGGTATCCTTAAGTATGTTTATCAGGAAGATTCTGCGGGGAAGCATAAATCCAGACCCACGCCACGGTCAAGGAAGCCCCCTATGACCCTTTCCTTCTCTGTCCTTCTAGTTTGCAATCCATTTCAGCTTAATTGACTTTCTGTGTGTTCCTCACACCAGATGAGTTGACTGCTGCCTCAGAGTCCTTGCATGTGCTGGTCCTTCTACCTGTAATGCTCTCATTTACACATGTTGGTTTTGGTAACACCAGCATTCTGCATTTAGGTCCCTGTTCAAATATTGCCTCCTGAGACCACCTTTCTCTGACCACCCTATCTAAAGTAGCACCCTGTCCAGGAGCCTCCATTTTCCACCTCAGTAGCTTGTTTTATTTTACTTTCCTCAAGGTACTCATCACCATCTGAAGACTTATGGGCTATTTGTACCCTAGAATAGCACCACAAGGGAAGGGAAATAACCCGTCTGGATGGCTCACAGCTAAGTCAGGACCTCAGAGCACTGCCAGGCACAGAAAGTGAATCAAAGCAGGATTATTGATGGCAAACAGGTAATAGGCAGACAGATGATGGAAGGATGGATCTACCAACTATCACTTGATGGATCAGTCTATTGACTGATTGATCTTCTGAGATCTTCAGTGATTTGAACCTAGCACAGTTTCTGATAAAAACGGTCTTTCTAATGACTGACCCCTATTTAAAAAGAAACGAACAACAAAAACTAAACATGCTAGTCATTTCTCTAGGAATGTTATTAAGCCAGTGGCTACCATCTGAATTGCAGGAAAATGAAAAGATTTTCCTGTTTTATAGGTATAGCATATATATCTTCATTTCTCCCTCTACAAAAGCGAATCCAAATAATGAATTACCACCTCTGCCAATGAATTCCTGTCACAGAGGTTCACCCAAAACCATCTCCACCTCAGTGATTTAGTCCCTCTGTAAAAACATTAATCATGTTCTTTGTCTGAATGTCATTTTTGCCTCATGAAACACTTTCTGGATTTAGTCCCTCTGTAAAAACATTAATCATGTTCTTTGTCTGAATGTCATTTTTGCCTCATGAAACACTTTCTGGTTCTGTCCATCAACTTCACAAACTGCAGACGTGTTTTCCAACTCTCACTTCATGGATCACCTCTCTGACAGGAGAATGAAACAGCACTGGCCACTGAGGCACAGACAACAGAACAGAGTAAGTGAACCCCAAGTCCCCGGCCAGGCGACACATCCTTCAAGACAGCCTCTCGTGCCAACTCCAGAGAGGGGAGGGCACAGGAAGGCACCCTCACTCCCCCACCCCCGCTTCTTACCTTGGCTGGACCCTGGGCATTGTTCAGTTCTCTGTTCAAATGTCTCCCAGCAGGGCCCTTCCCCCACTCCTCCACCTGCCCAATGGGAAGCCAACTGCACCTCAAGCGAGCGTCTCTACCTTTTCACCCTGTGCCACTTCCAACACGTCATTTCACTGGCTCTAAGATTATCTGGCTTATTTACCTGTCATTGTCTCCCACTATACACTGAGAACTCCCTGAGCATGGCCCACGTCCCTTAATGCTATATTTAGAGTGTTAGGCACAGAGCCTGGAGTTAGCAGATGCTCAATAAATACTGGTTGGAGAAATGAGTGGATCCAAGTCAACCCAAAGCCAAGTGTCTTTTCCATCTGTGCAGATAGTTCCTCAGGCAGGAAGACCAACTGATCAGTGTCTTAAAAAATTAATCCCCCAAATACTGATTGACATAGATGTCATAGAGCAGACCCCATCTTTGATCTCTGTAATATCAACCTGCCTCTCTGCTATAGAGTTCAATGTGATCAGATAGCAAGTGCATGTCCTTTGTGTCAGAAAAGATGGCCCCTCACAGAAGTAGAGAGTAGAATGATGGTTACACAGGTGATTAAATTGCAGACAGCTAGACATGAACACACACACACACACACACACACACACACACACACACATAAGTATAGGAATTGCACAAGTGCTGATAAAACTGTTGAGGTCTGAATGAGCTCTGTGGATTGTACTATGACAGTTTGCTCTTACTGATACTGTACTATAATAGTGTGAGATGTTACCACCAGGAAACTGAGTAAAGGATATACAATAACTCCTTGTCCATTTTTTTATTTCCCTGCGAATCTATAATTATATCAAAATAAAGTTAAATTATATATAATGAACACTTATACTCAACACAAAAAGGAGGGGCATGGGGTAAGATTAGCAAGTGTAGAAATGTATTAAAGATATAACAATGCCAAACTCAGAGTTTCCTCTTGACTTGGAAATATTTAAAGAGAACTAAGTACAGGTCCCTCTCTTACTGCCTGGTTTTGTGTTATTTCCCACTGTATAAACGCAAGACCTGAAATCATTATGCCACCAGGGCTGTGCATCCTTCACTTCAGGAAACTCTAGACTATAAGGTAAAAATCCACACTCCTCAGTCAAATGCCATGGCTTTCTCCATCAGACTCCACCCACTCAAACTACAAATTCTTGACCCTCGCCATCGAGCCCCCATGCCCTGCTCTGCAGTTCCCTCTCTTTTACATTGTTATATAGTCTTGGGTTTGACCTTCACAGCACTTACTACAACTGTAAACTCAGACTCAACTGTGCCTTTGGTTGTTTATTTTCCATCTCCCCTATAAGATCACAAATTCCGTGATGGCAGGGACTATATTCTTTGTCCCTTTTATGCCCCAGGGACTGGCATGTAGTAGGGGCTCAGTCAACATTTTTTAAATGCTATAGAATGAATTACTGCTCTAGAGTTTCTCAAGAAGCAACACATTCAGGGACCACATGGCCACCATTACTCCATCTATTACTACTAAGAATTAGCAAAGACACCCTTTTCTCAGAATACTCTACACCCTTCTGTTAGAAAGCTGTCATAATATGCCGATTGGGTTAGAACAAGACTATGCTGCTACCTGCTGTTAAAGTGCACTACTAGACAGTCACAGTGATACCATCTAAGATGTAGGTGCATTCCCCTCATATGTGGTATATTTGTGTACAGCACAATCCACAGTGCCATATTGGCACACCTGGGTGTGTTCAGGTATACACTGGCCGGTGACCACTCAGTGAGTGAAACTCAATCTTCAGCAGGTGGGTTGAATCCACAGTCTTAAGATTTCCTCCTACCTATGAACTACTTACCCAAGCTGAATCCTCTGCTCTAGCCAGCCCAAACCCCAAATGTACCCTTCCCTGAGCCATCATGCAGTGGAAATCCCATCATGGCCTTTGCAACATTCAGATAGATGTCAGATTCTAAGACTGCAGAGGATTAAAAATAAAAGGAGTAAAGAAAAGAAAATAGTCAAGCTACTAAACTCTAAGTTAACCCACATCCTGAGAGTATGCCATTGTTCAAAAATAGGCAAGGTGCAGACCTCACAAAGAAAAAGACGCAGTGACTTTGTGGGCAAAGTGAGCAGGAAGCACAATGAGCTCTTTCTGCAGGTCCCTGTGTAGGAGAGGGAGACAAAGAAGATGGTGAGGTGGCTATTGTTTGGAGAGTTTTAGTTTTGCTCTTCCCTAATAGGGCTTCAACCGATCAGAACTCTGTGGGCTCAGGGACACCTCTTATTACAGATCAGAGTTCCTATCCCAGGGCACATTGGCAATGTCTTGAGATGTTTTGGGTTACCGCAGTTGGCAGGGACGAGCCTGGCATCTAGCTGGTGGTATCTAGGGACGCTACTAAACATCCTACAATTCACAGAACACCTTTGTGATGAAGAATTATCCAGTCCAAAATGTCAATAGTGCTGAGATTGGGAATCCGTGGTCAAGAAGACACCATGGAATTTCGCTGAAGTGACTGTGAATGTAACGAGGGAAGAGTCAGCATCTCTATTCCACCTGCCAAAATGTCAAGAGTAAAGGCTTCTCCTTTCTTCCCGCTAACTCAGGGGGAAACCCACACTCAGTTATTTCCATCAGCTGCATTCAGCCTTCTACACAAGATGATGGCTGGTACAAGACAGTGATATTATCTACTAGTGTCATCATTAAATTTTCCTCATTTCTATCAGAAGAGAAAATTTCATAGGTTATCAGATGGTGTTTTAAATGAGTTTGGGTGTTCATACATAATGCAATGTGACAACAGCTATTATTGAGAAAAACCTGGGGGAAAAAAAGAGGTTGTTTCTCATTCAAGAATGGAGGAGATGGGAGAAAGGATATTGTACTGGTGTGGGAAAAACATAAACTGTAGTGTCTTTTTTCCCCATGCTCTTACTCAACAACAGTCAACACACACAGACCTACTTATGACTTCTGTGATCAGTTATGTGGGAATTTCTCCCCACTAGCAAGGAAGCAACCAATTCTGCAGCAAGTGCCAACTGGTTTATTATAAAGATTATTACAAAGGATACTGATGAAGAGATGAATAGGGCAAGGTATGGGAAGAAAAGCTTCCACGTCCTTCCGGGTGCACCACCCTCCAGGAACCCCCAGATGTTCAGGTATCTAGAAGTTCTCCGAGCACAGGCCTCTTGGGTTTCTATGGAAGCTTCAATACATAGGCATGATTGATTACATCATTGGCCACTGGTTGGCGGGTGGGGCTGAAAGTCTCCCTTGGTCTTTCCTGTGACCAGAGCCCATCCTGAAGCTGCCTAGGGGCTGCCAGTCATCATTAGCATACAGGAAGACTCTTAGCACTTTGGAGATTCTAAGGATTTTAGGAATTGTATGTCAGGGGACAGGGATGAAGACCAAAAATATATTTTCACAGTATCATAGACAAAAACGGGTTACTTTGTCCTTTTGAGAGGAGCAGTCTTCCTCTCATGTCAAGATATAAATCCTAGAGTCACCTACGAAACAGGGGTTGCCAATTAATGAAGCCATCTGTGAACTCGTGGGATTTAAACAGACGCCAATTTACTGTGAGCATTGCCTTGAAGAACTGATCTTTGCTTACATACACACTTTCACAGTATCCTACATTTGATTTAAATCTTCACACCTAGTGAGCGGGGCTTTGGAATTTTTAAACTAACACTGGTTTTTGTTTAAAATTATTGAATTCATAAATAATTACAATTCAGTGCAATACACTCCTTCATCTCAGTTGGTGATGATTCCTTCTCTCCAGGAGCTCAGGAAACAAAGAAGTGGCTTCATCCTTCTCTCTTACTAGACATGAATCTGTCAGCAAAGCTTGTTGGCTCTACCTTTAAATACTGAAAACCCAAACCCTACTCATCACTACCACTGCTAACATCCTTGTCTGACCATCACCATCACCATTGCCTGGATCACAGCAACAGCTTCCTAATCAGCCCCCTCACTTTTACCTTTGATCTCCTCCAGTCTGTCCTCAAAATAGCCAGAGTGAGCCTATCAAAGTTAAAACCCCACAAGTCCCTCTTTTGCTCAAATCCTCCAATGGCTACCGAATTCAGCAAAGAAAAAACACAGCCCTTCAACATCCAAGAAGACTCACCATAATCCTCTTGCTTTCCCCAGATGCAGATGCATGCCTGCCCCTGGGCCTTTGCACTTGCCCATCGATCCCTCTACCTCTGGAAACCCCAGATAGCTACAGGGATCATTCACCCATTTCCATCCATCTTTACTCAAATGCCACCTTTCTGAAGAAAATTTTCCTGGACTGTTTCTAAATTGCAACCCTTTGTCTTACACCTATATATGATATCCCTTCCTTGCTTCGATAAATTGATACTACCCAGTATTAATATATATATATATATATGAATTTCCTACATTATCAAAGAAAAAGTAAATTGGTACAACTTTTCTACAAAATCATTTGGCAGTGTATTATCAAAAACCTTGGAAATATTTATGTATGTTAATCATCCCATCCTCAGAAATAGTCTAAGAAAATAATAAGAGAAGTGGGCAAAGACATATAAGAAAATGCTTACTGAAACATTTATTTTAATAACAAAAAATTGAGAAAAATTTCACTAACAAGAAATTGACTAAATAAATTGTATTTCAGTTATTTTTTCTTAATAAAATCCTGTGTAGAAGCTTATTGAGTGGTGTAAGAGCTCTTCTATTACTCTTAATATACTAGATGCTCTAAATCGACAGCCAATGACAACTACCAAGGCCAAATTTAGTTGAATCTGGATTTTCAACAGGTGTGACTAAAGTAGAAAAGTTTAGCAGAGTGCTAGCCTTCATGCAGGAATTTAGCAATGAGATGAAACATAGAATTTGTCTCCAAGGTTTGTCCTTAATACCTTCATCATATCTGTGTTTCTTCTGGGTCCTTCAGGTGAATGTAACAGAGTGACTCTGTCTCAAAGATTCTAAAAATCTTTATGCTGTCCCCCATGGAGCAGGCAGAGATGAAATCCATTTCCACAGAGGGGACTTCTTGCCTGTTTTCTCATGGTCTCTCCACAGTAGAGTGGGTTGTACGGTGAATAAAATCATTTCCCAATGAAACCCTTACCTTCCACTGCAGGGTTTGAGAGGGGACACACCGGCTAGGTGGGTACAACACTCTCAGGACCCATAGCCGGAGAGCCATGGAGCAAGATAGGCCAATGCCTGGAGAAGAATCAGTCTCCACTAATAAAAGAGATCAGCCTCAAAACTTCCTGGCAGCTGAGTTGACGTTCTGCTTGCTCTCACAAGCGTTATTTATCTCTGCATTGACAGTAACACATCACAACATGCTGCCAAGTCTGTCTTCCATGGTGGTGCTCCTATTAATAGTTATAGAAAATGATGTATGCTTGGAAACTTTCAAAGGGCTGACTTTCCTGTCGGCTAAAAGCAGCTTCAAAAGGGATCACCATGAACAATAAACGGAACTAAACATCAAGGTTTTTGGTACAGTCCAGAATCACCTAATGCTTTACTCTGGTCAACTCAGGTCACACAGAGAAACTGGTTCAGGGGCTGTCCTTCAAAATGGACCTCAGCCACTTCCCCAGCCATCCCTCCAGTGCAAGCCACCATCACCCCTCTCCTGGATGATGATAACAGTGTCCCACCTTCCACTCTTGAAAGCCCTCATTCGTCTCCCACACAGCAGCCAGACTTCCAGTTTGATTTTTTTAAATGTGCATAACGGAGATAATATTACTCTCCTGCTTAAAACCCTTCAGTGACTGCTCACTGTTATTAGAAGAAAATCCAAACTTTTTCCATGGTCCTGGGAAGCTCTGCATGACTGGTCATCTGTATATCCCTAATCTCATTTTGTACAAAATTTCCCAATGTTTACTCCATAGAAGTCCCATGGGGCTTTTCCCAATGCCTGTAACACAGCAGGCTCTTTCCTGTCTCTAGACTCAGACCAACATGAATCCCCAGCCTTGAGTGCAGTTCATCTTATGGTCTCTATCTCCTCCCCTTGCAGGATGTAACATAAAAGCCATATTCACATTAAGCAGAATTTTTTTCAACTATAGATTGTAACCCACTATTGAGTTATGATTTCAAGTTGGCAGGTAATGGTGATCAGAGTCTTAACAATATAGAATAGAATACTGCAGGTCATTAGAATTTATTCTCAGTAGCCCTCTATGTTCACTTTTCCCCTCTGCCTAGCAGTGTTCCTGTCATTTAGGTATTTAACACCCCAGGATGCCCCCTGCTGGCAGATGCCTGCTAAGGACTGGGTAGGTGGACTTGGCAGAACTTGAGCAGTCAGGGTGGCCTGAGATTTTGGCAGAGGTAGACTAACCAGCCTTCCCTTTCTGTGACCTCAGAGGATCCAGAAGGTTTAGAGCTGGTAGTTCTCAAACTTGGAGGGCACCTCAGTGTTGTAAACGTACTAGATTAATTAAAGATGGAGGAAATCACACACACACACACACACACACACACACACACACACACACACACACACACACACACACACACAGAGACCAACAGGAAAATGTACCCTAGTTTCCAACACATGTTGTCTGCTATCTGTTCTCTGAGTCAAGGACTCACTTATGTGCTGTATTCAAAGGACAACAAGTTTTCTGTTTCCTTTTCTGATCATGGAAATTGTAGTTTTTTAACCCAGAAAGTCCATCCTCACTGTCCTGCCTCACTTAGCTTTATAATGCTCAGCATCTGCCTCCTGGTGTGTTGTATTTACTTACCTGTCTGTCTTTCTGTGGCTGTCTGTCTCCTCCCACCTCGGGGTTCCTTGATCTGAAATCTGTGAATAGAATTCAGGAGTTCTGTGGAATTTAGGGGGAGGGGGAGAGGGATAACCACTTACATTTTTTACTTTTCTTAACCCTAAAATTAAATTTAGCATTCCTTTCAATTATGATTGTAGACAGCAAACCCAGTAGTATTGGTAGGACCTGTGTCTTTGTCACCAATATGTACTGTGTACATTTTCATATTATTTGAACTTTGCAGACATTTTGAAATAGCTCAACATTTTCGTAATTGTTGAGAAAACCCTGAGGGGCATGCTGCAGGCTCTCTGAGGGTCCGCAGCAAGATTAAACCCAGTTGATGTTAGCCTAGCCTTTAACACACTTTTATGGACTTTCCTATCTTTTCTGTGTTATTTCCCCACTTCCCCTGAAAACTGTTCCAGTGCAAATCTTTGTCTTAGAGTATTTTTAAATAACATAAACTAAACCAGGCACTCTTATTCTGCACTACTATTTGTTACAAAATACTAGTATTTGACACTTGCATCACAACTTACACTTTATAAGTCTTTCATTGATAATGCCATCTCATCTCATCTCATCTCACATAGCAGGTGAGATTTTGAAACAGAATGAGATGAAACTAAAATAAACAAATAAAAAAACCTCAAAAACCTCCAATCAGATGTCTATGTTTTCATAGCCCCTGGGCAGTAAGGTACTTATTTCTTTTTTTAATTTGATGTTTAGATAGAAAATTATTTTCTCAACATAGGAATGAAGAAAAGCATCACAAATTAAATTTAAAGTCAATTGATAAGGATCAAACTTAGCATTCAAAGATTAACATCCTAATGCAAAAAGAACTCTTAAAAATAAATTAGAGAAATCTAAGCAGAAGTTTGATGAAGGACATGAGCAGATAAGTCACACAACACAAAGAATCATACATGGCTAATAAGTACATTCTAAGATATCGTTGGGGGAGTGGGGCTGGCCCATTGCCCCTGTCTCAGGACCTTGGGTGGCTGACTCCGTTGCTCGCCTGACTGTGGGTGGGGGTGGGGCTGGCCCATAGCCCGCATCTCAGGAACCTGGGCAGCTGGCTCCATTGCTTTCCTGGCTGCCTGAGGTACTCACTTCTGCATTAGCTTACAACCCATAAAACTGGCCCTGCATGACTCACATGGGTCTAAGCCCCTAGACGTATCCAGCATACAGAAAGCTCTCATGCAACCTCGAAAGAATGAACCCGTGACAATGCAAAGTATTTAAAATAAAATTTAATTCTATCATGATCTGAAACTCTGTGTGAAATCATCTAAACAAGACAGGTGCTAGATAGATAATTACAGCCCCAAACAACTTGATGGACTGTATATAAATAAAGTCAGTGATCCTTGTAGCCTAGATAATGCAGACTCACAGCCTGTGGGTGAGCCCAAGCAGCCCAGTGCTGACTGCTCGTCCTGCACATGAGCCTCTCCCAGAGCCTGAAAAAACAGTGAGACGGCTGGGAGGACCTTCCTTAGAAGATGACACTCAGCTGTGACTTGAAGGGGTGACAAATGAACCAAGAAAGGTGAATGGAAAGTGGGTTTCAGGCTGAAGAAGGAAGAACTAGGCACACAGACGGAGATGAAGCATTCAAGAGATTGGTATCCAGATGCCAGGTGAAGAAAGGATTTGAAGAATAAAAGGATTATCACCTCTTTATAATGCTGCTAAAGTGTCTAGAAAAAGGGGTGTATCTTCAACCTGCATACTTCACCATCAAATACGAAAGAGTACAACAGAGCACTTTGAAAATTATAAATTTCTGGAGTACTGGAAAGTGACATTATCATTATAAATTTGGCATATATTATCCTTTTTCCCGAGTTCAAAGGCCTCTTTTAAAGCTTTCACATTATTGGACACAATGTCAATAGACCAAAACAAAAGAGCAAAGTCTCCAAGTGGAGATAAAATCGAATGACACATTGAAATACCCCAAAACACATGTCAGCAGTTGGCCATTTCAATTAGACATTATGCTGTCATCACTCTTGGAGAAGCCAGGCAGGGCACACTGAGGCCTCTAACTAGTCAGGGTGATTTGGAGAGATATTCCAGCTTTCGTTATCTCACCAGAGTGCGGGATTCCAACTCGTGGGGCTAAACTTCTCACGCACAGACCAAGTGTGGCTTAGAATGATATGGACAGCCAGCTTCCTGAAGGCTCTTCAGTGAAAGAGCTCCCTAAAACCAGGACACACTTTGTTTCATGAAACTTAAGTAGATGTACAAGTCAACCTTTAGTGCCAATTTCTAAAAAGTTTAAGAATAGAGCCTGCTTACTGTTATTGTTTGTATCTCAAGCTTATTCTTGCAAAAAAAATTAAGAGGTCACCTTCTTCTGCAGAACACTTATTAATGAAAACTGTTCTGACTGCACAGATAAACCAGTGGACCCAGCTCCTGAATCCTGATCTCCCACTGTTCTAGTCTGTTTCTGTCGCTTACAACAGAATACCTGAAACAGGGTAATTTATAAAGAAAAGAGGTTTATTTGGCTCACAATTCTGGGACAGCTGCATCTGGCACGGGTCTCAGGATGCTTCTGCTCTAGGCAGAAAGCCTCAGGGCAGCCAGCAGGTGCAAGCAGATCACAGGGGAGAGGAAGCAGAGGGAGGGGGAGGTGCCAGAGTCCTTTTAAACTAGTTCTTGTGGGAACTAGTAGAGCAAGAACTCACTCAAAATCCCTCTCACCCCAGGGAGGGTATTAATCTATTCATGAAGGATCCACCCCCTATGACCTAAACAGCTCTCAACACTGCCACATTTGGGATCAGATTTGACATGAGCTTTGGGGGGACAACATATCCAAACTCTGTCACTTACTAAGCTATAGAGTCAAACAGACCAGAATTCAAATCCTGGCACTGACAATTTCTTGCCATATTGCTCCGGGCCAATTACGTTATGTCCTGAACCCTCCATTTCCTCAGCTGTACAATGGGGATATTTATACCTACAGTAAAGGGAGTGTGAGTATTAAAAGAGAAAAACCATGTCAAATGCATAGCACAGCACATGGCATGCTTTAGATGGTAGCATTTAGGGTAACTTTTTGTTGCTGGGTTTGTACATTTTCAGGTCATCTCATTCCAGAGCAAACTTTGGTCTTGTTACTGAAGGGCTATGTATGATCTGTAATCTGTAACCATTAGAAATTTTCACCTGCCTGCTCCACCTTCTAAGAATTAAATGGGTGAAAGAGCCAAGAATTAAGTGGGTTAAAGCTGCCTAACTGTGAAATGATGCACAAATACAGCGCCATCATTTAAAGCACCTAGCCATGTTTGGACCGTCACTCCCTGCTGAGCACCGTGCTAAAAACTTTACTTATAGCATCTCATTTAATCTTCCAAATGGTAGTGTGTGTTAAAGACTAATATCATACCCGTTCCACGAATGTGAAAACTGTGACACAAAGTTAAGCAATTTGCTTTGTGTGGGAAAGCTAACTCCAGAGCCCAGTCTTTCAGACACTAACATAAATTGCTAGGCTTAATAATTAGTACGGGATATTAGCAAAACATGATACTTTGCTTACGAAGGAATTCACCCTGACCTTCTCTCACTCAATATGTTTATATACATTAGTTCACAAAAGAAGTGAAGACAAGAAACAGAATCTCAAGTGGAAGCACATTAAAAAAAGCAAAAATAGAAAATGAAGAGACCACATCTTAGCTATAATAGTCAATGGAAAAATGGAATTAAATTTCTACTCAACATTTTAAATATCTGTTCATAAAATATGCTGCACCTTTTATTAATTAGAATTTGGCATAAATTTATACATATGAAAATCCAAAATAACAATGGGTTAAATGAAATAGAAATCCATCCCGCTCTTATGTAAAGAAGCCTACATGTGAAATTCCAGGACTGATATGAGAGCTTCATGACCATTAGAAAATAGCTCAGGGTGCTTGTACCTTTCTTTGCTACCTTCCAGCCTAGAGCCTCTATTTTCTTTCTTTTTTTTTTTTTTATCCTTTTCGTGACCGGCACTCAGCCAGTGAGTGCACCGGCAAGTTCTATATAGGATCCGAACCCGCGGCGGGAGCGTCACAGCGCTCCCAGCGCCGCACTCTACCAAGTGCGCCACGGGCTCGGCCCCTAGAGCCTCTATTTTCAAGGTGACTCATTGTCCAATATGGCTGCTGGAACTCCAGCTACCTCAACTGACTTTAAAACAACAGGAAGGAAGACGGTCAAAAAAGATCAAAAGGTTAATTTCCAAACTGAATCATTGCCATTCAGCCACCCTGAAAGCACCCCATACATATCAACAAACACCAAGTTACAAGGCCATACAAGGGAAGCTAGGAAATTTGGCTTTTAATAGGACACATTACTGCCCTAAATAAAATCAGAGATATTTTTTTAAAAGAAGGGTGAATGGTTATTTTGTAAGCAACTGGCAGTTGAATAAAACTTATAAAAATAACATTGAAAGAGATGACTTTCTATTCTTCCACCAAAGTTGTCATAAAATGTAAGTTTGCAGTGTGGACACCTGGACAAAAAGTGCCTCCTTCTTTTCTCTTATGACTTCCCCCCACCTTCCGGCTTCAAATCTTTTCCTCTGCACTCTTGTCTGAAAAGTGCTGCTACGTCATTGCCCAGCTTCATCAGAGCTCCAAGGGTCTGCTCTGGGGGGTCCTATTCACATCCTCTGAAAATACAAAAGAAGCCACAGAAGATCCCTGATGTAGAGGAACCAGTGATAATGTCAAGGAGGCTCATTTGAGTTTTTATGCAGGTTTACCCTCGCGGATGATGAAGGGTGTGGTACACCTGATAATAGCCCCCAAAGATGTGCACAACTTAGTCCCCAGAACCTGTGAATATACTACCTTATGTGGTAAAATGGACTTTGTAGATATAACTAAGTTAAGGATTTCAAGACAGGGAGATTTTCCTGGATTATCTGGGAGTGCCCAAAGTATTCACGAGGGGCCTTATGGAAGAAGGCAGAGGGTCAGAGTCAGGGAGGGCAGTGATTTGTTGGAAACAAGGACACTTCCATGGAAGCAGAGATGGAAGAGGAGCTGTGATGAAGGAGGCAGGGTCCAGACGGAGAGATCTGCAGATGCTACAACACTCTCTTTGAAGATGAAGGGAAAGGCCATGACCCTGCATTCACAGGTGGCCTCTAGAAGCTGGAAAAGAAACGAATTCTCTCCTAGATTCATCAAAAGTATTGCATCCTGACCTGTTTTATATTTCTCACCTCCAGAGCTGAAAAATAATAAATGTGTGATGTTTAACCCACTTAGTTTGTGGGAATTTTTTATAGCAGCAATAGGATATTAACACACGGGGCATCTCAAAGCCTCAGCAAATGCCTCAGCAGTTGCTGCTGGATGCAGTTGGGCAGTTGGATCAAACATATTTACCAGGAAGGGCATAGTGGAGGTTGACCATTGTGAGGCTGGCTTTCCTCAAGCAATGGCAGGTGCCTGTCAGCACCCCTGGCATCCCAGGCGGGTGCAACAGAACTGACCTTGAGAGGTCCTTGGGAAGGCAGCACAGTGAGGAATTTGAGAATAATAATAACGACAATAGCTAATCCTCATAGCTACATGTCGTAGGTGTTTGCAAAATATCGGGCTCATGAGATAAGCACTTCACATGCAGCATCTCACTGGATCCTTACCTTTGAGGTGTGTACTGGAATGTGTTTCATTGAACAGAAGAGGAAACCAGAACACAGAGAGGTTGAACCACTTTCCAATGGTCTCACCACTAAAAAAGGATGAAGCCAAAGTCCAACTTAACTGTGTCTAACTCTGGAGCCAGGGGTCTTTACTTCTGTGCTGTGTAGTTGCCCCAGGATGGGATGACCTTGTTTCCCTGCCCCACATCCAGTCACATACAATGCAATTGCCCCACACTTAGGGGAAGAAAAGATGGAAGGGGAAGAAACAAACAAACACGTAAAAATGAGGATGCTGTGGATAGAATGTAACCCCAAGCTCATGTTGGAACTTCTCCCCCACTATGGTAGTAGAAGGTGGGGTCTTTAAGAGGCCATTGGATCATCAGGACTCGGCCCTTGTGAGTAGATGGATCCATTCATGGCGTAATGGGTTGATGGTTTAATGAGTGTCATGGTCATGGTTATGATGGCTTTATAAGGAGAGCAAGTGAGAAGGACATCTCTCTCTTGCTCATGCCATTTTCTCATCATGTGATACCCTGGTTGCCACAGGACCCTGGAAGAGTATCTCGTATATCTTCTGTAGTATTTTCCATCCAGAAAGGCCTCACCAGATACACCCCCTGGACCATGGACTTCGCAGCCTACAAAACTGTAGGAAATAAATTTCATTTCTTTATAAATAGCCCAGTTTCAGGTGTTCTGTTATAAGCAGCAGAAAGCAGACTAATACAGAGGTAAAAAGAAAAGAGACTGAAAAAAGAAAACAGACAAAAGGAAGCAGGAGAAGAGACATGAAAGGAGCAAAAAGAAGGGGAAGAAGGAGGCTAGGTGGAAGGACCACCCCTCAGATCACTACAAGGATTGGCTGCAAAGCTGAGGAAGGACTCTGAGAAACAGCCTTTTTCTATTCCCTTACAACATGCAGTATCTTCTCTTGCCTGTGCCTGCAATTTAAGCAGGAAGCAGGGAAACGCTCCAATACACATAAACTATGTTATTAGGTTTTCAGAAGTGCGTGGAATACTGTTCTCTAACTTCCTGGGCTAGGAAATGCCCAGGTGTCCTTCAAGACCTGAATGGCTTGGAGTGTACTCCCACCCCATGCTCCTACAACAGGTGTTCCCCCACTCTCAGCATTTTAATGCTAGACTGGAACCACCCTTTTTACATAGCTGCTGGCACCAAGAAGTAAGATATCTGCAGATTAGAGCTGCAGTGAATGGCCCCAACCCCACCCAGCCCCTTAGGAGCAGAGTCCCCAGATCCCATAGCTGCCCACCTGGCACATGTCCCAGCAAGCTGCACACTTCCCCTGGTATTAAGTGCTTTTTAAAAAGGGGCTAAAAAATGGAGGGAACTAAATTGTTCTCCCTGTCTCATTTTCATGTTAGTTCCTCATTAAATATATTCATCAAATACCCACCATGTGTCAAGTACAATTTAAAACATTTTCATTAAGGCATACATGATATAAAACAAAATGCACATATTGAAACATATTTTGTAAATTCTGATGCACGTACAAACCTGGGAAACTATTACAATAATCAAGATAATGAGCAAAAAATTTATTTGTGTCACGTTGTCACCCTACAGCTCACCCCTCCCTGAAGCCCCCCACTCATCCTAAATATATATAGCTCAGGAGTGTTTATTGTACCATAGTTTGTTTATTCACTCGCCTGTTGATGGATGTTTATTATTTCCAGATTCTGGCTAGTACAAATAAAGCTTCTTTGAATATTTATCAATGAGTCTTTGTTTGGACATATGGCTTTATTTCTCTTGGATATGTACCTAGGAGTAGGACAGCTGCATCATAGGGCTGGTGTATGTTCAACTTTAAAAAAAAAGTGACCATAACATTTTGCCCTCCACCAACAGAAAGGTGCAGTTCCTCCAAATCCTCACCAGCACTTGCAACATCTATTTTTTTTATTTTAATTGAAGAAAATATTTTTAAATTTGAAATTTATTAAAAGGAGCCATTCTAATAGGTGTGCAATTGTACCTCAATGCAGTTTTAATGTACATTTACCTACTGAGTAATGATGTTGAGCATCCTTTTATATTCAAGGGCCCATTTGCCATCTAACCATTTTGCTATATTAGATGTTTGTTACAAATGACACCCTTTGAACTGAAACTCACATTGAAATACTGAGCAATCAGCCACAGCCCAGGAGGAGAAAGCTGAATAGACTGGTGGTAAAATGAGAATGAGCCTTCTGGTGAAAAATGCATGTGTCCAAATGGCTCCCTAATTGTTAGTCATTTGAGATGAACAAACTGTTCTGCCACTAATGATGTGCTGTGTGTCCTGCTGGGGATGGTGGCAATTGTTGGGGCATGCTACTAAAAACTGAAAAGACTTTCTCCTCCCTAGGAGGCACACATTACACAGGAAAGAGCCAGGACTGCAGAGATGCAAGTTGTTTGGCCTTTTACCCTCTGACTGGCTGGGTGATGGTCAATCCATTGTCTCTGAACCTTGACAAGAGCAAGAACATGACCTGAGAAAAATTTCCCTTCCCACCTGGGTCCCAGAGGTTAAAACTGATTAGTTGATCTACAAAGTCACCATCCAAATCAGATATTGTCTGTTGAACTTTAAGCCTTTGAATTACAGCTGTTTGAGGTGGGATAAATGTTTGACAGTGAAGGAGAGATGGACAGATGGGTGATGGGAGCCAGCCTGGTTGGGGTAGGGTGCTTCAGAGGAGAGGGCAGTGGTCCAAGTGTGGATTCTGGTCACACTGATGCTTCCTCACTATCTGACCACGGCAGGGTGTTTACACTCTGTGCCTCAATGTCTTTCAGCTACAGAATAGGGAGTCAGTAGCACCAGCTCATGAGGTTCTGTGAGGCCACCATAACACATGTGTGAGCAATTATTGTTATGACCATAAGAGGGCACTGTCTAGTCTGGATGGGGTGGCAGCTCCTGGGTTTCAGTAGATTGTTTTCAGGAGGTAATGTGGACCCATTTTTGCTACAACTTCTTCCACTTCTTTTTTTTTAATGATAACCTAGAAATCTTGACTTCAAATAAAATTCCTAAATTCAAATCTTAAAAATTAACTCAAAAGTATGAAAACATTTTGTGGGCCACAATACGTTTTGTGTCCATCCCACAGGTTCTCAGATGGCAATCACATCTCCCATGTGACATGAGACAAGCATGCAATTGTAATGCTCCAGTGGTGACCACTGGACACTTTTACTCTATGACTTATCATGTTTATACTAAATGCAGGACACCACCCTCCTTTATGCTCTCAACAGTATCATCTCCACTTGGCAGATTGGGTAATGGAAGCTCAGAGAAATTGAGTGCTTTGGCCAAGGTCACACTGCCATTAAGTGGCAAGGCAGGGATTTGAACCTAGGCCTGCCCATTCCAGAAGTAGTAACTATATGAACTCTGCTTGAGAGCCTCTCCTCCCATTCTTTTGCTGGTTTATTTACCTCTTTGGCCTCCTCTGCCCAGGGACAGATGATGGCCTAACTAAAACTTGACCAGATGTCTCCATTAAGGTCTGCACAGCCTGGTGAGGGGCTGACAGACATCATCGCAGGCAGGATGATCAGCTTCCCACCTTGGCCTGCTTCTGCCTGGAATGATGAAATGGGTCTCAGCCCTAGGCAGCTCAGTGTGGCCACATTCCTGCTTAAGCATCATTAAGTAAAAGCTGTTGTTTCTCCTACAGATGGGGCTGTTTTGGCTTGTGTACATCTGTGCTCTATGTTCAGAAATCCCATTCAATTTAAATCTTGCAAGCTGGTTCAAAATATCCCCAACGGCTATAAAGATACAGTTTTCCATCTTCACCAGCATTCCTGCTGCAAATTCCCAGGTGAGCATAGACCACTTCAGAGTTTACTTATTATTCAGCCTATCAGGTGATATCAGTGTCCTAAGAAGTCAAGAACTTTCCACAAGTCTGTTCTCTCTCTCTCTCTATCTCAAGTAGACTCAGAGTCATGGACTGAACCAGACAATGTAGAAATAGTGGTAGGTCTACATGTGACTCAAGCCGCCACAGAGCCAAGTGTCTTCTTCAATGATGATGCCCATTCCTGGGGGCATTTCAATGACAGGATGCCCATCCTCGGGTGTCTGGAATGTCACTGGCCAAAGGTAATGCACTGGGGCTCATCACAGATGTAACATGGGGCAGTAGAGATAAAGCGGACCTTAGTTCCAGAAAGACGTAGGTTCAAATTATGACCACACTATAGTTGAAACATTGTGAAATCTTGGGAAAGTAATAGGTTTTGTTGGGTTTTTGTGTTTGCTTTTGTTTTGGGTATTTATTCTATTATAATGTTGCCCCTTGTTGAGATTTTTTTTTCAATTTCAAAACACTTATTGAATAGATAATACATGCAGATAATAAAACAAAGAGTACTAATGGGCCAGTGTATACAGAAACAGGTCAATTTCAAACTGGTAATGTCCCAATATCCTAGGTTGTGTGTTAATTGCACAAATGCCACAAATACACATTTTATTATGATTCTTTTCACAACGTAGTTTTGTTTGTGTGTGTGTGTGTATATATATATATATCTTCTTATGTATACTTATTTATTTTTTCCATATTCCCACTGTCATTCTTGAATCCCAGGAGTGGCGTTCCCTTTAGATGGGAATGAGCCCTCCAGTTCACAAGTCCCTCCTGCTCTCTCTCTTCTCTTACTCCCCAGAATCTTCACCCATTGACATTTTGAACCTAGTTTCCTGGAGAAATTTTACTTTAGGACCCTGACCTACATGTTCCCACTACTGTTTTAGGCATCACTGGAGTTTTATGAGCATAGAACCCTACACCTGGCATCAGAATGAAAAGTGACACCACAGATGATCCAAAGCAAAAAGACAGACCAATGTTCTTTTCACTTGAGCTTTCCAACTTTACACATTCAGATGTTTGTTCTCCTCTCTGGCAATGTCTTCCCTGCATTTGTAGCAGCTTCATTTTAAGGTCAATACCTCTCATCTCTCTGTCATAGTTTGTCATGACCTTGTAATGAAGTGGTATGCGGATTTGGCCTCAATTTTAGTGACTATCTTTAGGACATCCTGTGCCTTTATTCCTTAGCAGCTCACAGGGGCAGAAAGGCAGTGAAGCATAGATACTAACAAGTAGATTAAAAAAGTAGTTTTACATACCCAGACATACCCTACCTCCCTGAGGAAGCAAGCTGGGTTTTATAAAGTTGCCTCCTAAAGGGGAATTCTAAACAGCTCACAAGGGATGCCCAAATAGGAGCTCTGATTGGGTGAAAATGTGTCAGGGTGGCTGCATGGTTCTCTCAGAAAACTAGACTGTGTTCTGTACTGTAAGGTTTTCTACTGCCTAGGCAGTTCATTGTGCTGCCTAACCACCTCCATCTACAAGCTCCTGTCCCCTGGAGAGAGATCGGGACCTTGTAATCATCACCTGCAAATGAGCTGCCTCATCAGCCAAAGGTAAATATTTTCCAGAGGTAGAGGTGATTCTCGGGAGATCGGGAAAGTCTACCAAGTTGGCCCGAGGTCCACAGTAGCTGTTTTCTCGGTGTCTTCCATTTTTTTTTTTCCTGCTCCTTTTCTCCTCTCAATTAAAAACTCTACAGGTTTCCATACCTGATCTTGAATAAGTTATTTCCTTCAAGAGTATCAGCGTTTTTAGCTTTCTCTTGAATTATGGAGTAAAACCCATGGTCGATTGTATTTACCAGAAATGGTTACGATGATGCATTCTACATTATCTTAATGTGACATTATCATTCCATCATCCCTGTAAAGCTAGGGCTTACAGACCCCTCAAGTCTGTTGCACAGATTGGGTTACAAACCCTCCACATGCAGGTCTGTGAGCTCGGTAATAGAAAAAAAAAGGTTCTGGGAGCCGTGGGTATAGAAAAATGAATGGGTTTTATTCAGATCTAGGAGCAACCGTCCTAGTGGCTTCTCGGAGAGTCCTGAGATGCACTGTGGATCAGAGCTGTTAGTCTTTCGTACTTAAGTCCACAACCCTGGACACATGGGTGCCCATACACAGCTTACATTTAGTAGTAACAAGGAACACCTGAGGATATTTATAGCCAATGCTTGGCAAGATTCTGAATATCCGAGGGTCCCTGACATTTTCCTATTTTTCCCAACAATCCCAAACTGAGGTCTACATTTCCTCCCCTTGAACTTGGCAGATATGTGATCATGGTATAAACAACTCTGTAACCTGTGAGGCGATGTCACAAAAGGCACTCCCCACCTGGGACCCTCACTCTTGGGACCTGGCTGCCACTCTGTGAGGAACCCCACACCCCATGAAGAAGCTGTGTCTATGTGTCCTGGCCAGCAGCTGGCACCAGCTGACAACAAACATCAACATCCATATATGTGAGCAAAGGATCCGACAAATGATTTCAGTCCTGGCTGCTGAATCACTCCAGCCTCCCACAACCTATGAGTATTCCCTGCTGAGGTCTCAGACTTCATAAAGGAAAAAAAAAAAGAAAAAGTGTCCCCATTGTCCAGTTTTCAAATGAAGACTCATCAGCTAAATAAATGCTTTGCATTTTCTTATCAATTATGTTTTGTCATGGTTTATTACACAGCAATAGACATCCAGAACAAAATCCCTCATTCCTTAAAAAAATTAAAAGCAATTAAAGCATTAAAACAATGTCCTTAGGAAAGTAGGAAATGTCTGTAGTGGGGCAGAACACACTCCGTGGATCCTCACTGAGTTCACAGAGGCTGAGCTCTGAACACTGCTCGTTGCCCAAACCCAGCCAGCATCCTGGTGCCTGATACAGAGGTCTCAGCTGATGTTTTTTGAGTGAATGACTGAATGGTTGTTCCTTATAATTATACAACATCTTGTAGTTTAAAAGTAGTGGTAGGACTTCCAGTTCAGTACAGTTGACTGATCACAGGTTAAACTCCCTTCTTCACCCCACCACCTCCATGATTACATAAAATTGATGGAAAAGAATAGGAAAGTTGAACATCAGCCAACAGCAGATCAACAATATTAACACACTCTGGGAAACAGAAAGCAGATGAATCAGTGGCAAGGTCTCCTATAGGACATGAAAAAAGACATAAGACCAAACAATTGTGAAAGTTAGGATTCCATTATAAAATGCAAATATTATAAATGTTAAGAAGTTAATGTCACTAATGAAAACAAAAGGTGATGGAAATGCAAAGACTGCTAACCCCATCTTTCAAATGAGGGATCCGCTCCATACTAACTAAAATTAAATGTAAAACAATGATAGTAACAATAACAACCTAGAAATTGCATTGTTCTGGGCATAAACACTTTTCTTAACTTCAACAGGATATTTTAAAAACCAATATCTATTGTAGCCAACCAAATTTTGTTTGAAGTCTAGAAATGTCACATGGATCCTTGGTCTCCTGTTAAATGTAAGTAAAAGTGAATTTAGCACATTTTTATCAAGAAGGGCATGCAGAGTGCCAGTGTATTTTTATTACATATCATTCCCATCTTCTTGCTGATTTGTTCATAAACATCATACTTAGAGAAATGACCAGAATGATGATATGAAAAATAGAAAATTTCAGGTTTTAATGATTTGAGGTAAGTTTTTTGTTTTCATGTCTCTCTGCTAGTTGAATTTGTTATAAGAAGCATTATTTTTTAATAAAAACTAAAGTCATTACCAAAACACACAGCCCCCATGCCTCCAATGGGCTGGCTATGGTGTTGCCTGAGGCGGGTGAGTGAATCTTTAAGGCTGCAAGCTGCCATGTGACCGTCCCTGGACTGGCATCTGGGAAAGCTCTGTCAAGGAGCCTCAGTTTATTCACACTCAGCTGGTGGGTCAGAAAGGTGGGGGGAAAGCAGGAGAGAGTAAAGAGTGTGATCCTTCAGGGAATCCAAGAGACGAGAGGGTCAGACAAACCACAGAATACCACCATGGAACAGAGCAGACATCACCAGTAAGGCTGAAAACATCAAGTATCCATGGACACATCTATCTGCACAACAAAATGCAGTCTATCCATACTATGGAACATTATTCAGCCATAAAAAGGGAATACTGATTCATGCTATAGCTTGGATGAACCTTGCAAGCATTATGAAAAGTGAAAGAAACCAGACATAAAAGACCAGATATTGTATGATTCAATTTGTATGAAATGTCCAGAACAGGCAAATCCACAGACACAGAAATAGATCAGTGGTTCCCCAGGGTTAGGGATGGTGGGGGTGGTAGTATTGGGGGAAAACTGGTAGAAGATTTCTTTTCATGGTGCTGAAAATGTAAAATGGATTGCAATGATAGTTATACAACTCTGTGAATCTACTGCAAACCTCTAAATTGCACACTTTTATTATTTATTTATTTGGGGGCAGCTGGCTGGTATGGGGATCCAAACACTTGACCTTATGAATTGCACACTTTAAATGAGTGAATTGTGTGGTATGTGAATATATTAATAAAGCTATATATACAAAATGAATATATAAAACAAATATGACCCTTTATCTGTCAGAGATATGTAGTAGGAAAAGAAAGCTTAGACACAATTTAAAATGTCTTCTTGAGAGCAGGTTTTAATAGAAATCATTGTAAAATGTTAGAATCAGGACCATGCTATTGTAGGCAGAGCGACATATAACCAGCAGGCAGGGTCGCGGCTGGACCACGGGCTTAGAGCTGATGTCGGCTCTGATTGGTCCATGCTCATGACAGTCTTCGGCTAAGTTCTTTGAGTGTCATTTCATCTCTTAAATCTGTCCTCTCTTTTTTGTGAAGCACACTGGTCTAAAATGAAGGAAACAGTTCATTTTCATTTTCTGACTATGCACTTTCCATTTTTTTAATTATATACTTCTAAACTTCAAAATACCTGCGTGAGGTATTTCTGGGAGAATTCCTTTTACACTTTTGTAGATAAAGATACTAAGGTTATATAATCCTAAGAAAATGTTTGAGTTCATACTGCTGGAAAATGGAGAGCTGGGATTTGAACTCGGGCATTCCAAACATATTACATGAGGTCTTCAAAAATTTTATTGAAAGATTCATATTATCTTTTAATTCTGTTTTTCTACAAACTTTTTGAAGTACTCTTGTATTGTTATGCCTCTAAAGAAATTGGAGAATGGCAAAATGAACCCACAGCTACATTCATCATCTGCGTTTACCAGCAGAGATACCACTACAGCCACTTTGAAGGTAAGGAGTATGCTCTGGCATTTCCAAGCAGGTCTTGCAGACTTGGAGTAGATGGGGTTAGAAATTCCGGAGCAATGTTTCATCAGGTGTCTCACAGACATTTTGGTATTCATGACTCCACGTTGAGATAAATAAGCAGCTCGTCTAAGAGCAGAGAAAATGCTTAGTTTTTCAAAGAGAATATTATTGTCTGAAAACATGACATCCTGATGCTATTATCACCTGTAAGGAGGTGTAAAACAGAGCCTAGCATCCCTCCTTATTATTCCTCTCCTCTGTCATTCAGCACTCATTACTCAAAAAAGCAGAAGGAGTCCAGTTTACATGTTTGCCGTAAATATGGCCATAACAGCTGCTTTTGAAGTGTGTCGTCATAAATATTAATGACACTGACAGAACCTTTTAAAAATTTGTCATGTCCCATTCTTGCCACAGAAAAACCCAGACTTCTATTACTGGCTGATAAATAACAGGTTTCCTCATGAACTTGTTTAGCTGTGTCTATTTTTCCAATCCATTTTAGGAAACTGCACATCAGCAAACATTTTCCTGAAGAGATACAGGCCAATTGAACCCAAGACTTTTATAGTTTATTTTCCTCATTCTTTTACATTTCGCTGACTCAAGTCTGCTCTCTGGGATCAATCCTTTTGTACTTCTCTATTTCTGAATATGTACTAGGAAGTGGCGTAATGTGTAAAGCCTGTTATCTGGCCATTGCCGTAATATGTTTACCAAAGGTGCTTGCTGGTGTCAGGTGCTGTAATAATACTACAATGCGGGTAGTTGACTTGCACAGGGCATGTGAGAAGTGTGGCTGTTCACTCTAAGTGCATACAGCAGCGTTTACAAAGTGTGTAGCTTTAATCTCAGCCAACAAAGATGGTTATTTCTGGTCATGAGCACAGTGTATTCACTGGGCATCCATTCTCCCTGAGATTTGCAATTTGTTTCTTTCAGCTGGGGACAGGATGGATTGACTAGTTAAACCATTCATACATAACTGAGAGTTCAGCTCTTTGCAAAATACCTTGTTCATTCTAGTTTATGCAAAAGCATGAAGGGTCCACTTGCCTCAAGTTTATTCTGGAAACCAACAGCCATACAACAGACTGCTCTGTGGTGCTCAGCTTCAAACAGTACTGAGAAATTTGCTTTGCAAGGCAGACCTCTGAAATATTATGAAGTTAAGAGTTAATCAGAGATAACTTTTGAAGATGTAGTAATCTATTTCTTATCCTAATAAATAGAAACTAATCACACTACCCAATGTAAAACTATATTGTTCTTGATTATTATGAAGATCTGTTAATTCTTTGGAGTCATGATGCTATATTTTAGGGGTCATTGGAAACTTGGAAGGAATAGGAAATTTGGCTAACCCCATCATACCATCCAGATCCAGGAAAGCAAGTGTATGACACACCTGGTCTCCAACCCACTCCTGCATCCAAGACAGACATTGCTAATCAATCACAGCACTCTTTCTATCAGAGGCCAAATTTGTCCTCAGAATTGTTTTCATTATAGTGCTCTCATGATAAGTGCAACCAACTTGCCTATGGTATAAAACCTGCTTTTCATTCTCAAACCAGGTCATACATTAAGACTGAAATGAGGTGGAAAAATTAAAGTATAAATAATCTGAAAGTTCATCAATAGAAAAAGGCTAAAAATCTATGACTAAATATCTGCAGCATGGAGCAATATTTAGAAGTCTTTAAAATATGAGAAAGAACTATGATACCATTTTAGAAAGTTCTCCAAGGCATGCTTTAAGGTACACAAACCAATGCATACAGCATAATGCCCTTTATCTTAAAACACACCTATATTCAGAATATATTTTTTTACAGTTACATGTATATATATATATATCAGTGTGCAAATAGACAGAATATTTGGATAAAAATGCTAAAATATTAACTGGTTAATTTGGGGGATAGAACTGGATTTGGGAAGGCATGGTTGAGATTTTAGCCTTCTCTGTAATTATTTCACGAGATAATACATTCATGTATTATTTAGCTGATTAAATTTTACATTATTTCTATTATGATAAAGTACACATATCATAAAGCAGTACTTGGCAGGATGGTCCTGAAGGTGTCCTTGTCCTGAATGTAGACTGAAGCTATCTGAGAGAGAAGAGGAAGGACAGAAATGACTTGGCCTGTGATTCTGCTTGTTTTTGTGGAATCTGCAATCACTTCTCTTTTCCCAGTGGTATGCACCATCCTGCCAAGTACTGCTCCACAGCCTGTTGCATTAAATGCTCCCTCTAGTGCCTGAGCAATCGGCTGCACCTCCTTTAGGCTTAACGTGCATCCAGTAAGTTCCCTGCCCATTAGTTCCATCCCTGTGCAGGAAGCCAGAAGGAGAAAGGAGATGGAAACACAAAGTACAATGCCAATTTTACAAATCCTTGCTAAAGAGAATTAATGCTTTACGACATAGATGGAGAAAAGTCTCACTTATGTCTAAAGCAAAACAAGCAGGTACCAGTCTTTCTTCATCTCCAGCCCTGGCCTGCATCACAAGAGAGCAGGCAGGTTGGAGAGAAGAATTCACACGTAGGCTGCCAGACATTGGCTGTGTCTGATTAGCTGTCTACGAGGCTGGAAGCAATATTCAGAGGAGGCTGCAAGGATCACGCTAATACAAATGTAAACAGAAGCCCATGGAGGGGATGGTCAGGAGGCTGATGAAAGACCAAGCTGTCATCACTCTGTCTTAATTGGCAGACCACCGCTATGACAATTGTGCAGAAATAAACCATTCAGTGCCCCCAGTCCTGTAGGGAGTGTAGGGAGGGGAAACAGAGTGCTGTTATAAAACACAAATACCCCAATTCTCACTACTCTGGCAGCTTTTAATCAAAAGGATTATTGCTCTTCCTTGATTATTTTTCCGTCTTGTTTTATAACTTTCTGCGACTCCATTTTTTTTAACTTGGATTGATTGACATTTTGACAACTGTCTTTAGAGTCCTCCTTTTAACTTGACCATGTTTCATATACAAATATATTTCCCTTTCATTTTGACTCCTTTAAAGTGGTCTGCTTGAAGTATTGTGTTGTTTTCTCCAAGGTAAGCTCAAGGAAAAAAAAAAAAATCCTTCGACTCCCAGGTTCTGATGCAACTTAGCGATAGGGAGGGTAGTTTTAAAGCAGTCTGCTGTTGATTCAGGAAGTTGATGAGATAGAACACTTTGCTAATGGGGCTGAGCTCAATTAGCTTCACTTGGGTACAAGGCACTGTGACAAAGCCCCCTCTGTTGTGTGTCTCTAAGGGTCATTGTCCCTGAGAGGGAAGGCTGCTAGGGACAATGTTCTCATCCTTTGGAGAAGTAATTTGAGAGGTTTGCAATGGCATACTCACCTTACCATGCCACCATAAGCAACAAACTCTATTATGATGAGACAAGACTGAACCACGATTTTGGTTTGTTGTATTTGTGTTGTGTTTATATGTTTAGAGCTGAGCCTTACTCTTAACAGCCGAGCCTTACTCTTAACTGCCATACCAGCTCAAAGTTTACAATTATTTGAATGGGCCTTCCAGGATTCTTCTTTAACTTGTTTAACAATTAACATAAGTAAAGCTGGACTTGGAAGTTAGCTAGACTTGCATTTGAGTCCCACCTCTGACATACAGGTGTTCTTTGAATTAGCAGGTGTAAAGTCAGCAAAACTTGCACAGGGCTTGTATGCTGAAAACTATAAAACACTGATAGAAGAAATCAGAGATCTAAATAAATGGAGAGACATATGGTGTTCATAGTTAAGGTTAGCCAACGTAGAAAACATGCTAATTCTATTACATTCTATTCTATTAAATTGATATACAGATAAGGGGAGTATATAAAGTAATAATGCAAAGGAGATGTTTATTGAGGTGGTGGTTACAAAAATGCAAATATGTAATTAAAATTATAGAAATGTACACAAACTTTATACTCATGTCAGTTTTTTTTTGTTTGATGGTTTACTATAGTTGCATAAGATATAATCAATGGGAGACTTTTCTATGTCATCTTTGCAATTTCCTGAGTATACATCATTATTTCAAAATAAAAAGTTTAAAAAAACCCACTAAGTTAATATCTTCTCATGCATTACATGCCAAGAATTAGAAACTGAAACAATATACTGTGTTCGTTAAGCTGCCAGAAAACAGACACGTACATTGCTGACAAGAATGCAAATTAGTATAATTCTTATGGTGTATCATTTTACAATATTGAATAAAACTGCATACACATTTAACTTTTGGCTCATCAATTCCACTTCTAGATATGTACTTTATAATTATACCTTCAAAAATATAAAAATTTATATGTACAAACTTATTCAATGGAGCATTGATTGTAATTGCAAAATATTGGAAACACCATAAAAGTTTGTATATAGCACGGTGGATGCATAAATTGTGGTACATCCACACAATGAAATATTACATGGACTAATTTCCAGAATACATTGGTAAAATAAAAATGCAAAGAACAAAATAATATGTATAGTATATTAACTTTTATTTCATAAAGAAAGATAAATAAGAAAATATATGTGCATCTATTCATCTGAGTAAAAAGAAAATACAGGAAGGACAAGCAGAGATTAATGAAATTGATTACCTACAGAGAACCAGTGAAAATGGGGCTGATGGGATAGAAAAACTTGGAGAAGTATTTTCTAACTATGCTTTTCTGTATAGTCCTGACTTTTAGAACCCTGTTAATGTTCCATATACTCAAGAAGAAAGAAATAGAAGAAAATCAACAAGTATGAAGAAAAACCATACAACTGAACCCAAGGGAACAAATATATCCATATTTCAAAAGGGCAATAGGACCACATTGAAAGGGGAAAACTCAGAAATAACTTTAGAACATAGTATTGTGACCATATATGTTCAGGCTAAAAACATACAAAAAAAGAAAAACTAAAGTCTAATTGATAGGTTTCTTTTCTGCAGGAACATCATTTAGAGATTCTGAATTTATTTTATGTATACTACAGGACTAAACAAGTAAATGCATATTGCAAATAAATGGAGCCAGGTTTCTGCTGGTTTGAAAAGGGTACAAATAAGCAAAACTAGGATTACTCCTGTTACACTGAATTGAAATTAGAGGTATTGGTTTGAACTAATGTTTTAACATAGAGAGATGACTGGATATGGAAATGGATCTAGATGTGTGGGTATGTATATGCATGTGCAGATGAATAGAAATAACTATATTTTGCACCCATTCTCTCTGAGAATGTTTAGATGCAGTAACATTAAATATTTGAAATCCAGAATAAAGCACCTGATCTCTCCTGGTTGATCATAGCTCACTTATCTACCTCCTAGCCAGGAAAACATTGCACATGATCAGAATAAAAAAAAGAAATCAATAAACTGCTTTCAAAGGAAGAGGATATAAATGCTGCTCTGGCTGAACCAAGCAACATCTTGTTCATGAGGCATTTCTTATGAGAATAATTAATGTATGAAGAAATATTTTTGAAGAGATGTCTTTAAGGTTCACACCCCACTTTTCTGAAAACAGCCTCCCAGAGACAGATTCTGAACTGTTGATTATACCATATCAATTTAACTTCTTGGTCTTACGTAACTAGCCCAATGAGAAACACCTGTCCCATTAAAAATTATCCACTGGCTGACAAGAAGCCAGTCAGGTTTGCCTCAAGTTGAGAAACATAAACATTGATGTTGAATAACCCAGTCATTATGAAGGAAAGGAGGTCAGTAAGAGGTTGCAGGAATTTCTTCCTCTTAAGCATCCAGAGCTACTCTTGGCTTTTGTCTTTTTGCTGCCCAGATATTTGCCATCACTTTTGATTTCATGAGTGTCTTCATTCACTTTCTGTTGCTTATAATGGGATACCTATAACTGGATAACTTATAACCCATTAATTCATTAATCTATTAATCCTTTAATCCATGAAGGAATTAATCTATTCATGAGGGCAGAGCCCTCATGACTTAATTACTTCTTAAAGTCCTCACCTCTCAATACCGCCAAATTAGGGATTAAGTTTCAACATGAGTTTTGAAAGAAACATTCAAATCATAGCAATGAGCTAATCCAGAATATTCAATAAAGTCTAGATTTTGTGTGTACTAGCTATGAGTGGGCTTGATTTTTCTCAAGGATTCAGGCCCTGTCTACAACAGAGTAAATGTTTTATATAGACACCCCAATCAACATAAATACTTAAGAGCAAATTACTATAATCTTTATTTTTAAATGAAGCAAATTTAAAATCAGGATTGTTTAAATTTCCCCCCCAATGCTTAAAATTTTGCCTCAGATAGGATAAAAAAAAATTCAGGTCCTAGAAAAAATTTATATATATACATTATATGTGTGTGTGTGTGTGTGTGTGTGTGTGTGTGTGTGCGCGCGTGTGTGTGTGTGTGTACATATATATAATATGTATAAATGTATATGTATATATGTATATAAATATATATATATATGAATTTTACTGATAAAGATAAGCCAGGTGAAGTAAAAGTTACCTACTTTAGCTAAATAATTCTTCAAAATTCTCTCATGAGGAAAGAGTAGATTGAGTGAGAAAGCAAGAATATGCAAAATAAATCAGAATAATTACATTATTTCACTATGTCTTTGGTTCATTTTTCTCCAGACTCTTTTTTAAATTAGGAGATAGTTTTTTTTTTTTTTTTTGCATTTAAAAACCTTTTATAATACATGCAGCCACCTCTAAAAGATGGTAAAATATATATCATTCTAAAAAGAAGGATACAAATTCAAGTTTGATTCAAAACTGGTTGAGAAATATGGAGTTGAGGCCATTGCGACATAAATTATCATTTGCGTGGGATTGAAGAGAGACTGATTTTGATAGGGATAATAGTAAATCAGAATTAGAATGGCTTCCTGAGTCTGATTATAAGTGGGCAGGGACCTTCTTCTGAAATATACTTAGCACTCCACATGTAATAAATTCCCATCCACCACAACTATAAATTTGGGTGAAGAGGAACATTAAGTTTTATTATATTCCACACAAATCATTTACAAATCCTAAAATGGTTCAAGTAATTAGGATGACTTTTTCAGATTCCTTTCAATCAACTCGGGCTATGTTTGTAAGAAAATCAAGCTTTAAACAGCAGTGGATTCTAGGAGGTAGGTTTTTCAACTGGCATCTGGACCTGTGTTAAGCTGTTAGTTTTCATAACTATTTTCAAACATTCTTTCTCCCTTTTTTCTTTTATTTTTCTTTTACTTTTTTAACTAATTAAGTGCATATTATCATATTCTTTTCTCCATACCCCATTTTTATTACCTATTCTCTCTAAGTCTTAACTCAAATGCATTAGGGTTGAATTACAACATATTCAGAATATATGACACTTTTACATTACCAATCTAAACATCAACTGAATTTACAGGTACTTTATATGCAAGATTTATAAAAGATGTATTTAAAAAAATTAACTGATGCCACACATAAGACCATAATGATCTGGAAATATTTAACTCCAACCATCTGTTTGGCATAGAAAAAAAGAATATTCTTATTATCACAGACACAGGTCAGAGGAAAAATTAAGATATCTCTTCAATCTTTCTTCTTGGTCTGACAACTATTTAAAGAAAACCAGGCAACTATAGCTGTTAAAATAAAAAGAACTGACATTTATTAATTGCTAAATGTGGATCAAGCATTGCACTGGGTGTTTAATATACCTAGCTCATTGAAATGAACTTTCCCTACATACATATTAGACAGGAATGATGGACGTCTCTCTAGCTTCCCTTTGCATACCCATTTTTTCTGTTTACAGCACCATAGCAAATTGCATTATTGACCTTGATCATCACACCTGCCATGGGGCAGTGCCAATTCATCCCACTAAAAGGCCCCTTTGACTTGGAGCTCAGCACAGGTCTTGTTTTGGCCAATAGGAAGAGATACAAGGTTGGTGTTCCACTTTTTTTTCTATATAAAAACTTGGTTTATTCGATGTTTTTAATTGGGTCAGTGAATATTTACATACAAAATATGAAACAATACTAAACTACTAAAAAAAGAGGTACAATCCTTATCCTTTGTTTGTGTAAAATTATGTTATTAGAAAATTCTATAGTCACATGGACTCAAAGAACTGCCTCATGCAATCCTGTTCTCTGTGTCAAGGGATGCAGAACCTCTGACTCAGGTCATCACCACCAGTGTTCATACTGTGACCATTACTATCTTTTCTGATTAAAGAGGCTTCTGAAACCTGTCAAGTTGCACAGAGCAATGAAAGGACAAGCTTCACTTCTTTTCCAGGTCTCCTTATGAGCAAGGATCCAGGGAAGTCTGAGGAAATAACTCAATTCATTGCTGAGTAAATGTTACTTCTTTGCTAGTCAGTGTCATGAGAGTGCATAAAACGTCAAGATGATCCTGATCTTGTCACATACTTTAATATTCTGATCCAAATTTGCTCAAGGTGCATAATTAATCATCAAGCTTACTTTTTTTTTTTTTTGGCTTAAAACAACAGAAATGTATTATCTCACAGTTCTGGAGGTTAGAAGTCGGAATTCAAGACATAAACAGATCCATGCTTGCTCTGAAACCTATAGAGGAATCATTCCTTGCCTCTTCCTGGTTTTTGGTGGTTTGCTGAATCTTTCTTGGTTTTAGCTTGCAGTTGCATAACTCCAGTCTCTGTCTTAGACATCACATGGTGCTCTCTGTGTGTCTCTGTGTCTTCAGGTGGCCATCCCCTTATAAGTATACCAGTCATACTGGAGCAGGGGCCCACCCTACTCCAGTATGACCTCATTTTCTTTTTAATTCCAATAATATTATTTAATCCAACATACCCCAAATGTTATCATTTCAACATGTAATACATATAAATAATTATTAAGATATTTTACTTTTTAACACAAAGTCTTTGGGATTCTTTGCATAGTTTACAATTACAGAAAATCTTAATTTAAATGCTATTCTTTTTAACTTTTTACTATGAAAAATTTAATACATATGCAATAAATCCAGCTACAACAATAAAACCCATGACCAATCTTACCTTATTTGTACCCCACAACCACTTTTTGCCTTCCCCTTGGATTATTTTGAGCAAACCCCATTATCATAACATTCATCTGTATATATTTCAGTATGTGTCTCTAGAAGATAAGAACTCTTTTATTCAAGACATACCTGTAGTATATAATCATATTTTAAAAATCAATAATTACTTAATATAATCAAACATTAAACATGTTTAAGTTTCTCCAATTCTCTCCCCCTTGCTCTTTCTTCCTTACAATTTATTTTTTTACATCAGGATCCAAACAAGTTCTGCTTGTTGCATCGTTTGCTACATCAGCTGTCTCAAAGTTTCTTTCAATCTATAGGCTCCCTCTTCATCTATTTTTCCTCCTTTACCCCATAAAGATTCCCAAGGTCTGGATTTGCTGGCTCCATCCCAGTAGTGTCACTTAACATAATGTATCCTAGCTAGTAAATAAAGAGGGATTAAAATAATTAGAATATGGTATTTTGCAAACCCCTGTTGAAATAATGGATCTAGCAAATGATCATCAATGTCTAGTAACGTCACAGAGAGACGATCAGACATAACGGGCCTCCTACAAGCTTGCATACTTTAAAAATAGAGGATAATCACAACTGAATTAGAAAATGTCTTGATGGGCCAAGACTTTCATATCATCATTCCAAGTCTATCTAGGGATTTCTCAGGGATTGAGGTGTGCAGCATATAAACTCCCCTTTAAGTGGGTGGGATCCTTGTCCCATGTCCTGGAATTACCTAAGAATTACAGGAATTCCCCATAAACCTCCTGCTTAAATCAAGACTTAGAAAGCTATGAGTGTTCTAACTGCCCTCCTGAGCCTCTCCCACCACTGAAGAAAGCATGGCTGGGCCAGCAGGCTGGTGCTGAGGGGAGCTGAGGGCACATGGTGCAGAGCCAGCTCCAGCAGGAGCACAGCCCGGATCAGCAGGCAGCCAATCCACAGATGCTTGGGGGATAAAGAATGAATAATTTTAGTATATTTTTAGTTTGAGATAATCACAAGGGAACATAACAGTTGTAAGTATAGCACAAAGACCTTTCCCCGCCCTGAACCAAATGAGAATAAATCGTCAATCTGATGCCCCATCACCCCAAATGACTAAGTGTACATTTCTTACAACAAGAACAAAACCTACAAAACTTCCAGACAACCACCAAAATTAGGAAACTCTCACTGATGTATTACTACTATTTAATAATCAAACCTCATTCAGATTTCACCATATATCCCCAAAATGTCCTTTATGGCAAAAAATCCCTTTCAGTATTATAGGCTGTTAACAGAAACTTTTCAGTTGTACAAACCTGCAGATGCTGGTGGTCATGTCTGTCAGCACATTGGAAAACCTACTGAGGAAGAAGCTGGCACAGGCGATGGCAGAGCTCAGAGATGCAAAGAAAGAAAATCAGAATCCTATCAACATTCCTTGAGCACCTGGATCTAAAGACACCTAAAGGAGCCAGAGTCAGCTTCTCCCTGGAACTCCAGAGCAATGGCCTTGAGGATGGTTCTGGAAAGTCCAGGAGATGTTCCCTTCTGTTCCCATCAGGGAGTCTGACTTTTGCTTCTTGGGGTTTTTTCCAAATAGCTGTTCCCTATCTAGACCCACCTACCGATCTACTATTTTTCTTAATGGCAAATAGTTTACAGTAATGAGTTTAAACCCTAGCTCAGCCACTTCCTAGCTCCGAGTTCATGAGGTGGTAACTTCACCATTCAGTGTCTCTGTTTATTGATCAGTAAAATGGGTGATGGAAGGACTGAGTGGTCATAAGAAGCCCTTAGCAAAATGCCCAACCCATCATAAGTGTTCTATATAATTACTAGTACTATTACCCTTAATACTTTTCATGTAATCTTAAAAAACCCACAAGCTCATGGAGTGAGTCCCCATGCAGACAGGAAAGGAAAAAATAAAAATCCAGTCTCCAAATATTCTGATATTTACTGTAAATCTGAGGATAATTAAATCAGACGTTTCAAAGCAAAAAGCTAAATTTGAAGTTTAATTATCTAGAAGGATGTTCTCCTGTGACTTACTTATTCTGTGCTGCCAGAAGGGGAGGTTTTCTGATTAAATCAGTTTTCCATTAAAACAAAAGTATTAGTCTGAGAGGGAACATTAAGCTTGTCACTTAATACTTTTGATTTACATAACAGAAATAAATAACTGTAAATGCGTTAGAGCATATTCCTTTCAGTTACTCCATATTCCTTTTAAGTTAAATTAATTAGGCTCATTTAATTTTTACTGCATTTTGATAAGTTCATTTATAAGAAAACAAACTTACTTAAGCTTTAGAAGACAGTATATTTCAGGACTGAAACAAGAAAAAAATAAAAAGGCCTCCAAATTTGAATCCGTGATAACGACATCTTTTATTTCAGCAAATTATTATTTGTAATTGCTTTGAATATTGACTAATCACCTCTGTCAGAATCCATATTAGTAACCTACATGCCATGTCTTCCAAACTCCTAAATACTTATTCAACTTACCATTGCCTTTCATCCCTTCCATTTTCACTAAAAATTTTTCAGCCCTTAAGTGAGATAAAAGATTCTAGATGTTTTCTAAAATCCCCCTTATCATCACAGAGAGGTGATTCATGATCCCACAAAACCTAGCTCTCCCCTACCTGTGTCTATATTACATTGTAAGATGACATGTCCATAATGTGACATCACTGCTATATATATGTATAGTATTGAGCATATCAGACTGACATTTTACAAAGCTGGAGCTGATCTTTGTCCATAAGATGGCAGTCTAAAATAGTGATCAAAATTGTTTTTAAGCTTATTCTACAACTGTGGAAACTCTGGGAAGAGATAAACACTGTCTCCTTATTATCCACCCATCCCAGCCGCAGACCTGCCAATGCATCTCTACCTTAGCCACATGGCAGTGTAGTGGAGTAGATTGTGATGATACTGATTTGTTTTATCAACAAGCATTTACTGAGCACCAACCATATATTGAGCATGTATCCAGACACTGATTCTGAAGCAGTTGGGAAGACGAGACACCCACAATCATGGACTTTATCCTTTCTTGGAGTGAGACAGGTCACAGTCGCATCAACACATAACACATCAGGGAGTAATACATGCAAGTCAGCCAAATAAAGCAGAATAATGGAATAGAGAGTCAAACAAGATTTGTTATTTTAAGTAGGGTCGTGAGGGGAGACTTTACTGAAGAGGTACCATTCGAGTGGTGGACCAATCCTGACGGTAAAGAAGAAAATGAAGACAATAGCCATAGTTGTCCTTTGCTGTCATTGTATTCACCACGTGATATTGCATCATGTACTTTTTACAACAACCCTGAGAAGTAGATTCTGTTATTACTTATTTTAAAGGGAGTACAAAATTGAGCTAGTGATCTGGTTCTTCCTCAGAAGTCCTTGAGAAGAGGCACACCCTACTGCCTCTGTCACCCAGGGGTGCTGTTCTGCTGACCACCTTGCACACTCATGCACTCTCCTGGGGGCCCCATGTAAACACAATCACGAAGGGCTTTCTGTCTATGCCACCGTTCTCCGCTGAGCTCAGCTTACACACAGGGCTAATAGTTACAAGAGGGCGAATCCAGGCTTCGTAAGGCATGAAGAGTTTATAATTTGGGGAAGCTGTCTTTAAGAAATAAATTAGTTAGCACCTCAGGGAACTCTCTGCTATTCCCTCTGCCTGAAATGTATTTACTCTTAGATTTCCATAGCTGAAACTTTCTTATTATTCACATCGCCACTCAAATGCTACCATGCTGAGAGGCTTTCCCTGACCTTTCTCACAAAGCCACTCCACCCAGGCTATCTCAATTATATTACCTTATTGCATTTGAATAATTAATTTATCCCTAGTTTATGTTACTCGTTTATTTATCTATCTATGGGCTTGTTGCTTCTTCCACTAAAATATAAGCTCCTACAGATTAGGAAACTTTTCTACCTCCATTTGTTCACTGTTCTCCTAAAGCCTAGAATAGTGTTTGGCCCATAGCAGTTATTCAATAAATGAACAGCCCACGTGTATTTTAGATAAATAAGCTGGAAAAAAGGAATGTTAATGAACTTATCACGTAAAAACTTTCAAGTAGAGCTGAAACTCAAAATTAAGACCCTTCACCCTTGGTGAATTTAGCTTTCTAGCTCCTGGTGAAACAATTCATAACATTTGTATGCTTAATAGTAAGTGTTATCCTAAATGCTGATGTTTCAGATACATACAAATATAAGAAAAAATATTTTTGTTTGTTTGTTTTGCTTACATAGTCAAATCTTGTCGCCTGGGAAAAATTTGGCATTAAGATTTTCTGAAGCATATACATTTTACCTCCAGAAGAAAATCTGGAAATGTTTTTCTTACACAGATGAAATTAGCAATTTAGAAAATGATTTGAAACAAAATGGCACTTTGTAGCATTGCCAATAATTGTTAGCAAATCTCATTAATGAGATTTACTAATTTAGAAATGACCACAATTCTATTTCACAGTAAAGCTATTGTAATTAAGTCAGAGCATGTCTGTATTATTTAGGAAAATAAGTAATTACACCATGCCCTTGAGGCATATTGCTAATTTGGCACACTGAGCTAATACTCCTGCAGTCTTGTCTGGAACTGAATTTGATAATCATGCATCCAGAGCCATGCTCAGGGCAACTGACTGCATTATACAAATACACATGATTGCCTCAGCAACACTGCCCAGTGAACTAAAGGTAAGAAAGTACACAAATGTCTGACATCTACTCAGATAATCTTTGTTTATGAAAGGCAGAATGCTGTTAATTCAACAATCAGTAACTGAGTAGCTACTACATGCCAGGCCTGTGAGGAACGCTGGGACTCCAAGTCCCACACTGTGGAGCTTACTGAATATAGATATTACAAAGAATCAAAGTATAGATTCATACCCACAACAACATCACAAAACTAAGCATAAAATGGTAACGCATTCCAGTACTTAAACCAGATACTGTACACACAAGGGAAGTCAAATCCATCTCCTTACCCAGTTACACATTAAAAAGAAAGGTGACCCAGCCAAATCCAGAAGACATTTGACCTGCTGGATAAGTGGAAGAAAAGTTCAGACTCAGGGACTGGACATTCATCATCAAGATGGCAGAATAGATGATTTCCAGCATCCCACCCTCCCACAAGGAACCAATTTGCAACTATTGAAAAGCAAACCCAGAACTACTAGAGCTAGGAAAGGAGGAGAGACCTGTAGGGTTGTGAAGATGTAAGAGGCAGTGATGAGAAGGTGTAGGGACTGCACCTGTTGTTCTGAGCCAGCCTCATTCAGAGGCAGGGACCAGTTGGTATACAAAGTGGAGAAACCACAGAGGCACTTCCACATAAACCTGCTTGGAGTCTACAGGGGAGCGGAGGGCTTTGGAGCACACCATACCAGCACACAAGCCATAAAGACCACTGACAGGATTCCTGCAGCCCCCATAGGAGCAGACTACTGCAACCAACTGGAGAGGAGAGCTGCCCAGAGGCTTGTGAGTTATTGTGAAGGCCACATACACTGCCTGCTCTGCAGGAAGTGGTTAGAGTGCAGGTAACAGGCTGGCCCACCAGCCTAGGGAACGCTGGGCACAGCATGGGCAGCTGGTATCAGTGCAAATCAATCACAGCAATAGAACTGCAGGGGGTTAAGCAATCTGCAGACACAAAGATCAAGAAAGAACAGAGAAATATGTTATCACCAAATATGTCACCACCTAATAACACAAACAAAGCAAAAACAGTGGAGGCAGAGGAATAGCAGATCTATGAGATATCTGATAGAGAATTCAGAATAACCCTCTTAAGGATGTTCAGGGAATCACATGAAAATACAGAGAGAATATTTAAATGATATCTGGAAAGTAATTCAGGACCAGAATGAGAAACTTGACAAAGGAATAGAATCATTTTTTTTAAAGAAAACAAATAGAAATTCCAGAAATAAAGAATACATTTTCTGAACTAAAAAACTTGATAGAAAGCTCCAACAGCAGACTTCATCAAACAGAGGAAAGAATAAGTGAGTTTGAAGAGAAAACACATGAAATTATCCAACCAGAGACCAGAGGAGCAAAAACAAAAACAGGAATATGGGATTCATTCAAGCAAAATAACTTCCACATAATTGGCATACCTGAAGGAGAGAAAAAAGGAAAAGATGTAGTAGTATGTTCAGAAAAACAATGCCTGGAAATTTCCCAAGTATGGAGAAAGATGACAGAATCCAGGTATAGGAAGTTCTGAGGTCACCAGTCAAATTCAACCCAAGGAGGAACACCACAAGGCACGTGATAATCAAATTATCAAAAACCAAAGGCAAAGACAATACTAAAAACAGCAAGAGAAAAGAAACACATGACATTCAACGGAGCCCCAATATGTCTCTCAATGGTTTCTCAGTAGAAACCCTACAGGCCAGAAAACAATTGGATGATATATTCAGAGTGCTGAAGGAAAAAGACCGTCAGCCAAGAATTCTGTATCCAGTAAACCTAACCTTCAAATATGAAGGAGAAATAAAGTCTTTTTCGGACAAACAAAAACTAAGGGACTTCGTCAACCCTAGGCCTGCCTTACAAAAAATGCTAAAGGGAGTTTTCAATCTGAAAGAAGACAATGATAAAGCGTAGCAAGAAAACGTTTAAAGGAACATAACTCATTAGCAAAGTGAGTTCACAGATAACCTCAGAATATGCCAGTGTGGTAAGGATGGTGAACAAAACACTTACATCCTTAGAATAAAGAGTAAAGGATAAACCGAAAAAGACATTAACATATACGGCAACCATATAAGAGAAAGGCAATATTAAAAGATGTATCTTGAAATAGCAAATTGTCAAAAAGTGGAGGGGGGGTGGACACCAAAGCGTAGTTACCTTTTTTGTTGTTTTCTTTTTTCTCAGATATCAAAGCTAAGTTGTTATTAGTCTAAAATAATTTCTTAGAAATATAACATGTTTTTTGTAAGACTCAAGGTAACCATAACACAAAAACTTAGATGAGACGTACTAAAAATAAATAGTGAGAAAGTAAACTGTAAAGCTAGAGAAAACCACTAACCACAAAGGAAGAGAGTAAGACCAGAAAAAAGGAAAAACGTCTTCTACATTGATGGTGGGAGTGGAAATGGGTATAGCCGCATACTGGGGCTCCATTGAATATCATGTGTTTCTTTTCTCTTGCTGTTTTCAGTATTCTCTTTGCCTTTGGTTTTTGATAATTTGATTATCATGTGTCTTGGGGTGTTCCTCCTTGGGTTGAATTTGACTGTGGAAAACCACATTGGGGTTCCTCAGAGAACTAAAAATAGATATAACCTTTGACCCAACTATCTCACTACTGGGTATATCCCCAAAGAAAGTGAAATCAATATATGAACAAGATGCCTGTGTGTGTGTGTGTGTGAATTTATATATTAATTTTTAGCTCCCACCAATAAGTGAGAACATGTGGTATTTCTCTTTCTGTGCCTGACTTGTTTCACTTAATATAATTCTCTCAAGGTCCATCCATGTTGTTGCAAATGGCAGTATTTCATTCGTTTTTATAGCTGAGTAGTATTTCATTGTGTAGATGTACCACATTTTCCGTATCCACTCATCCGATGATGGACACACACACACACACACACACACACACAAAAACCGGGGGGGGAGGGAGAAGATATAACAACCACAACTATTTGAAGTTGATACGACAAGCAAACAGAAAGGACATTGTTGGGGGGAGGGGGGGAGGGAGAAGGGAGGGAGGTTTTGGTGATGGGGAGCAATAATCAGCCACAATGTATATCAACAAAATAAAACTTAAAAAAAAAAAAAAAGATGCCTGCACTCCCATGTTCATTACAGCACTATCCACAATAGCCAGGAGGTGGAATCAACCTAAATGTCCATCAATGAATGAAAGAATGAATAAAAAAAACGTGGTATATATACACAATGGAATACTATTCAGCTGTAAAAAGAAATGATATCCTATTATTTGCAGCATCATGAATGGAACTGGAAATCATCATGTTAAATGAAAGACAAATACTGCATAATCTCACTCACATGTGGAACCTGAAAAACAAAAGAAAAAGAAAGTGGTTCTCATAGAAGTAGACAGTAGAATAATGGTTATTATTATTCAATTCCCAGAGGGCAGGGGAGGAGGAAAAGTGGTGGACTAATGGGGACAAAACTGTTCTATCTACCGTAAGTGAATGATTGTGCAGTATATGCATGTATTGCAACGATCTACTGTACCCCACAAATACATAAAAATAAATGTTAAAATATTTTGAATTAAAAAAAAGGAAAAATTCAGACTCAAATCCACCACCCCTCCTCTGGCCTTGATTCTGCACAAGGGTTTCTATTTCAACAAATAAGTGTTAAGAATGTTTATCTGGAGAAGGAAATAAATAAGCTTGCATTTACCATCCCTTCTAATTATATTCCTCACAGCAAAGAAAAGCTTAAGGAAGGTCACGACTGAAAATCTATTTCAGTCACTCTGCATGCATAGAAGTGGACCTTCCTCTTATTAATTTTCCTATAAATGCACAGTCATGGGTTTCCCATGACTAGACAACCACAATCATGTACAGAGGAAATTGTTTTCATAAATCAAAAATATGAAAAGTGCTCAGATGGAAGAAGAGGATATCAACAGACAATCAAGAGTATCCTTATCTTTAGCAAGTGAGAGGAAATGTGATTCTGAATTGCCCATCACACTGTAAATACATCCCATTACCATCTATTCTTATTATGATAATATTGATGATAAGTAGTAGCTCAGACTACAATGTGAGTTCTCTTGACAGTGTCATGGATATTGACAGGCTATGAAGAGACATTTAAAAATATTCTTTCACCTACTAAAACCTACTTATGACCCAAGTAAAATGTGAGTTAACTATTTGGGGTCAGGAGATGATTGGAACCCTCTTATAGACAGAAGGACAAATCCAACATCAACATAGGAGGTATCTCCTCCCATTCAGGAGGGGAGCACGCAGCGAGGGAACATTGAAATCATGCCATCTCTCAGGAACTTTCCTAGAGGAGGTCAGAGTAAGGCCACGCTTTAGAGAAGGGGTCCAAAGAAGTGGAAAGTGTGCGCACACACTGTGAGCATTACAGAAAAGGGTCTATGGAAATAGTCAAATGCAAAATGAATAAACTGAGAAGCTGAACAAGATCACAACTACGTGGGATGGTTTCTGGCTCTATACATGTTTTCCTAAGATGTAAACAAGCAGATTTCTGAATGACTAAAATATTTATCTCCTAAGCTCTAAGCAAGATCTTTTCTATTAAAACTTCTTTACTGGAAATGACCATATGAAAAACAAACAAACAAAAAAAACCTTTAAATTATGGGCATGCCAAGCTTGCTGCTGGCACTTGACAACGTGCCGTCACTCCCACCACCTTGTCATCCAGGGAAAGTCACATTTCTGTCTGTATTTTTGCACTTCTTTTGTAGCTTCTTTGCACAACAGCTGCTGTCTGTGGACTCACAATGAAAAATTGAGGCCAGAAAGAACAGATGCAATGAAATCATTGAGTTTTCTTGTTATTTTATTTCACTTTTTTTAAAAGTACAAAAGAATTCATCAATTTTTTATTTACCCATTTTTTAAATCTGAATGTATAAGACTTTGTGTTTTTTTAAGTTTTATTTTGTTTTTAATTGATGCACAAGAATTGTACATATGTATGGGGCACAATGTGATAATGTGATGTGTGTATACAATGTATCATGATCTAATTAGGGTAATTAGTATATTCATCACATTAAACATTTGTCATTTCTTCGTGATAAGAACATTGAAAATCCTCTCTTCTAGCTACTTTGTAATATACGATATATTATTATTAAGTGTAGTCACCCTACTGTAATTTTATTTTAGACACCAGATCGATATTAGGTTTCTTATAACCATCTCATAATGATCGCTTCACTGTCTGCTCTTACTGTCTTCATTCTTAGGCCCCACTTGATAGGTCTGAGCTAGAGCTAAAATATCTTTGTGATCCAGAAACGTAAGCTCCATTCAGCTCTCCAGAGTCACCTGCAGAAGCAAATTAACAGTAAACACAGTGAGGACAGGTAGTGTCTTCTGATGGGTCTGGCCCTGTCTCCAGGATGAACAATTAGCAGAAACTACCAAATAGGAACTAACAGGGCAGTGTGACTGATGAGGACATGGGAAAAACGAGGGTCTCTGCCCACCAAGCCAAGGGTCCTGATTTTTCTGAGGTTTGATGTCAATCATCTCACAAAACAGACGCGTTTCTTACTCTAGTATTTATCAGTCTGTAATAAACCAAAGTGCCAGACTCCACCCTGGCCTGTCCCAGAGGTCTGTTTATATCATGATGTTGAAAATTGACATCACACTCATTTTATTTATGCACAAAATTGTTATTATGAATATTTTTTAAGTTGTATGCTCATAGATCATAATGATAATTAACACTGAATGAGGATCTATTATATGCTATCCAGGGTTTTAAGTGCTCCATATGCATCTATCTGTTTAATCCTCTGGATAACTCTGTAAAGGCAGGTCCTGCTCTCATCCTATCCATTTCACAGACTCAGGAACTAAGGTGGAGCGAGGCCAGGTGCCCATGGTGAAGTAGCTAGATAGCCAGTGATGGGCCAGGACACACATCCAGGGACTCACAGTCCATGTCTACATGCTTAACACAGCACTACACTACTAAAGACCTGAAGAGACAACTCCCTCCTGAGAAAAGAAAGATGCCCAATCTAGATTTGAAAAAGTATCCAACCTCCAAGAAGAGAAAAGTAAACTTGGTTATATACCATTTTAAATTTATGAAATTAGAAAGAAAAAAAAAAAAAACAACAGAAAACAATCAAAAAACCACCCTGCTAGTGTTCACAAGGAGAAAGTTCATTCCACAACCCTTTTCCAGCTTCAAATAAATAAAATACATGTTGCAGAGAAAGCTTCATAAGTGTTCTCACTCACAGGCCCGCACACGTTAGCCAGGCACAGTCTCTGCACCATAGGGGAGTGACTGGCAGACAGCAATGCTGAAGTTTCCCTGAGCCCTGTCCATCTGGAAAAACTTCTGTTTTCTGAACCCTCCCATCCCCATCCTTTTGCTTACTGAAAAAAAAAGAAAAAGGGAAGTAAGAAAGAATGCCTAAGCCTCCGTATACATTTTCTCATGATTCCCATAAGACCCACGATGACTCTTCAGAGCCAAACATAAACCTTTGAACTTCTCTTTCTTGGTCTTCTGAGTGATTAGCTGAGATCAGAAGTGTTTGTTCCCCTGAAACTCTGAAACTAAGTAGACAGAGATAAACATTCCCTGCTCAGTTAAATGGCCGAGACTTGCCATAATGGGAAAATAATCCCAATTGTGAGTTACTTTCTTTGTAGCTTATCTATGCCTCCCTACGAAAGTCTAAGGCAAAACCAACCTGCTGACACGCTATGATCTCTGGATCTGGGATGCTATTTTTATTGCAATGGCTGGAATAAAATCAATTTCCTTGCATGTTTGTGTTTTGTCTTTGGCAAGTCTAAAATAATAATAATAATAACGATAATGATAATAATAATAATAATAATAATAATAATAATAAGTCCTTCACCCTACCTGTATTTCTCCTATTATTTATGATTAAATAAAATAATAACCACTAGAAGCTGCATTCTACCGAAAAGAAGAAAACTATGAGAAGGCTCTCGGGCTGTGTCACTCGCACAAGATGCCATTCACTGAGTGTTATCAGGGACTCTTTGCCCTTTGCCTGAAAGTCCTCTCAGCAAGTAAAAAACCCCCCTTCCATCTGAGAAGTGTAAGTATGAACAAGACTTTGAATTCATGCTTGAAGAGGAAGAGACACAAAACCCCATCCATCATTTTACCTGCTTCTTCACAGCTCAGAAAGATTGGCCAGTGTCAAAAGCATCTAAGAGACCCACAGGTCCAATCCCACCTACAGACATCTTTTGTTGGCTCCATTCAGCAAGGTTGAAAACCTTGATAAGCTGACAGCCTTTCAAAATATGGAGATTTTATACAAAAATGCTCATCACCATTTGTCAGGGACTCTCCTCGCATCATTCAACTTAAAAGACAGGCAATGCTTTTACGCTTGTTGATCAAAAGATGGCAACAAAGAAAAACACTTTTTAAAATCTGGCTCATGTAGGGTGGAGTCACTTGGGATTTGCTCTTATGTTAGTGAAATATCAGTATCTTCTGCACAGAAAACAGCCTTTTAAAAATTTGTTTCTGTTTAAAGATCATTTATTGGGTATTTTCTGTCTCCCGATGTACTACATTAACCCTTAAAATAAATTGTCTTATTTCATATTCACAGCAGATTAGGGGATAGATAATATCCTCTTTCCCATTTCACACATAAGAAACTGGATGCAGGTTAAGTTACCCAAGGTCACACAGGCAGGATTTGAACCCAGCACTGTCTGAATGCAAAGACAACTATTTAACCTATGTGACTTCTTAGTTATCATGCAACTTTCTAGTCCTGTGGGCACATTTTAGCAGACCTGAAATTTGAATACCTCCCCCTCATGTCCCCACTTAAGCCATCATCTACCTCTTGTCCCCCAAATATTTTATGGTCTTTCCCTCCCTGGATTTCGGCTTAGCTTCCAAGTCTTCTCTGATCATCAGTAAACTAGTATCCAGGCCTCTGGCAAAATTGTTTTTTTTTTACTGTTGCTTTTTAAATAGGTATAAAAGTAGAATTTAAAGCAGTCTTTCATAAGAAAAACAAAATGTAACATGAAACTCAGGTTAAGAATTCATTCAATTTTGTGCTTTCAGTTGAAAAAAAAAAACATTTAGGTACACATTTAGGGTAGAAGAAGATATCTTTGAAAACAGTGCATTTAGATTCAAATCTGTTGGAGGATTTCAGCTAAGGAAAGAGACTGAAGAAAAGTGTTATCAGCCCAGGAGTTCACGTGCAACTGCAAGGAAGCCTAGGAATCCCTGTTTAGAGATGCAATTCAGCTGGACTATGCCATCTGATGAGGGTTGCAGGTAAAGTACAGGACTCCCAGTTCAATTTGAATTTTAGATAAGCAATGAATAACTCTTTAGTATGTGTATGTCCCATGCTGTATCTGCCATTCTGTATTATTATTTGCCAAGTCTGGCAACCCTGAATGTGACTCAAATAAAACAGCTAGTGAAAGAGCCAGCAATGAATTCAGCTTTTTTTCATGTGCATTTAGAAAGACCTCTGCATAAATTTGAGTGTTAATTTATTGTTCCACTCAATTTTTCCATCGTGTTCTTTCCTTTCACCAACTGTCATTTGTACTAAGCCATGTTGCCCAGTGGGATCTTAAGGTGTTACTGTCAGTACACAGACCCTTGCGTTTGCACATTGTGTTCACATATTCTTCATTAGCACACACACGTACACACACACAAATGTGCTTTCTCAGTTTTCTTGAAATGTATGGCTCTTTGGGTCTTCCCCTCCTCATTAGAAAGTGACGTGGGAAATAATTGTGATAATGGTTAGCACTTACAGATCCCTTACTCTGTGCCAGGTGCAGTTACAAGTCCAGGCATGGATACTTCTCTCTCTTGTGCACAGCGAGACATAGGGCACCAGGTGGGGACAGCTAATCCTGGAACAAGAGAGTAAGCAGTTGGAAACTATAATATATTCTACCACCCAATTTGACCTGCTTTTTTGTTGATCAATATGGCCCAACAGTGATATTCACTCACATTTCTATCCTGATAATTACCAGGCTTCTTCACTCCTCCAGCCTAGCATGGATCACTAGCCACAGGCTGAAGCAATTTATTTACTATCATAGACCACATATAATCCTGCTGCACTGTCTTTTAAAAATATTTTTAGCAAGACTGCATGACTCACTAAGTTGAGCTTTTTACTGCGCACATATTAGGTTACCGATAAGCTTGCTGAGCACACACTTCAGGAATCAGCAGAGAAGAGCTCCATCATCACATGAGGGGACAAGAAGAAAGGAAAGAGGAAGGACGGGAGGAAGGAAAAAAGGGAGAGATGGAGGAATAGGTGTAAAGAAGGAGGAAGGAGAAGAAAAAGGAGAGAAGTGGAAAAGAAAAAAAAGAAAAGGAAAAATAGGAGAAAACAGAAACGATTTGAAAAAACTTTGATGATATAAAAATATACATCAGGAGGGGAAAATCGACTCATTTGATTCCTTTAGGTTTATCTTAGAGTTTTGAGGGTTTTTTTGTTTTTTTTGTTTTTTTTTAAGACATATGAGAGAAGGACTATGGAGAAATACCATGATTTATTTATTTATTTTTGTGTGTGTTTAGTTATTAGTTTAATATAAATGGAGACAATATCTCTACTCTGCTCCAAATATTTATTTTTTCTAAATTATTCATAGGCCAGGAGAAGTCTCACTGTTCACAGGCAGCATTTCTGATTCAAAAAAAAAAGAAGAAGAAGAAAATGGGTCTGGATCATCCCAACAGAAAGAGCAGTAGTTAAATTGGTGGAGACACCTGTTATATCTTTCAGATCCCTGCCGAGTCCTTCTTCCATGAAGCGGGGAAGTGCCGTTTCAGACTGTGGCATCTGATGAGGGCAGAGGGAGCTCCAGATGCTGAGCGGATCTTAGAGCTGCTATTTCCCCTCTCTGGAATCCCATTGCTCCCCTTCCCGTAAATTTCTGAAGCTGAATTATGCTGAAAAGCTTTTTTCAGAAATTAAACATTGCCAAACAGCAGCTTAAGATTCACATGTTGAAATAATGAATAAAAAATGAAGCTAATTAAGTAAAATTAAAATAAAAATCATGTGGCTATGATTAACCTAAAAGGTTAGAAAATTATGCAGGGATATATAAACTTCTGCAGAGGCAAAGTCAAAGAACAGCTTCTTAGCTTCTTTTCCATCACTCATTTTAATCTATGCCATCATCTTATACAGAGAAATGTAAATGGGAGTTGGAGAAATACTTACCATAACTTCATCTATGACTAATAATCAGGATTTGGGTCCAGGATCTCAAAGTTCTGAGTTCCGCTCCGCAAATGCACTCTCATTTCTCTGGATGTCCCATGCTGGCCCCAAGTATCCAGCAGGCCCCACAGGCCAAGGATCCCCTACATTTGTTTGGATCACAGTCATATGAAGAATGGGAGATGGCAGAATTTTCAATAAGTTATTCACAGAAGAAACCAAATGGCCAGCAAACATATAATGCAGTGTTCAACTTCACTAGCAACCAGACAAGTGCAAATGTAAAGAAGGCAGCATCCCGTACCTAGCAGATCGTTAAAAATACCTATGTGTTAAAATATAAAGTGTGGATGAGACTAAAAGAAATGAAAGTTCTTCCCTCTGCTCAATCACTTACAAAGAGATATTTTGCAATATCTTATCTAGCTGACGATGCACTTTGACCCCGCAATTTCATTCCTAGGAATATTCAAGTGCATACAAGGCAGCACGCACGACAATGTTCACTTAAGTAATGACCCCACCACCAAGCTATCTGGGTGCATACAGTTCCCATGCAAGGAGTCTGTTAGCTCTCTTCCTTTTCCTTTGGCTAGGCATTAGCTGTTAGAACCCTTCCATGCTTACTTATTTTTTCTATCTCTCCTCCTTTATAATCATGCGGTTCTCATTTTCATTACTCACATTTCTACACAATGAGTGTTCATTAAAATATTTCACATTAAGACCTTTTCAGCCTTTATAACCCAGTGCATTGAGTTTTTGCATTAAGCAGCTTTTGAAATTCTTATCACAGTATTTCAGGCATTTTGTGCATTATATTCTATTATAATGATTCCACCCAAAGTTGTCACAATTCAGAGATTACAGCTTCTGTGAGATGTTTTGTTAGGAATATATTCATATATTCACTTTGTTAGCTGTCAAGCACATCCCATGAGCTGGCATTTAACATCTCATTTGATAGCATAATTCAACAAAAAGGATTTTAAAAAGTGTGATATTTATTTATATTATGGAATGGATTTTACAGGGATATTTGATAGGCACACACCATCCTGCCAAAGCAAGTGTTTCTGCACTTCTAACACCACAAGCAAGATCAAATAGGAAAAGGGAAGGAACGGAGGAAAGGGGAAAGAGGCAGTGAAATGTGAGAACTTCTAATTCTGTAACTGTGGTTATGTAATTATTTGTTCTTATGTAAGCTTTCTTATTTCTTCTAAAAATAATGCAAAAGTTGTTCTCACAAAACAAAAGTAATAACCAGCATCTGTGTTGTTCTTTCAATTTGAAAACATCAACCTTTGATCAAATAGTTTAAGAAAATATGTGTCCCATGAAAAATCCACAGATACTATTGGTACCCAGACAATGTCTGATACTGTAGAGCCAGAAAATGTCATCTGGACTCCTCGAGAACATTATCAGTATCAGTGTGATGATGGTAACTGGAGTTGCCACTCTAGCTTCTGTTCTCAACAGTATCCACTGCCCACCTAGCCCCCTCCTAAAAGTATCAAATACTCACCTTCCCAAACTCCTCTGAATCTAGGACTTACTTTGGACCAATGAAATCGGAAGGGAAGACTGGTGACAGGATTTGTGGAAAAGCTTTCTTCTCTAGTAAAGAAATATAAAGAGAGAAACCTCTCTCTTCCTGCCTTTGAATGTAATTGGGTGAGTTTGTGATGTCTGGAAGAGCTGCAGCCATCTTGTGGCCATGAGGAAAGAAGCTAGAGAATGACAGCCAGTGCTATGGATATAATGGCATGGAAAGACAGAAACACCTGGAATTAAAATAAAATTGGAATTAACCACCTCTGAGATTCTTGTTAGGGAATACAATAAACTCCTATAAGTTCAGCCATTTTTAAGTAGTATTCTACTATCTGCAGCTGAAATCATCCTAAATAATACACAAATCATTCGCCCTCTCCATGTATATGTAACTGAGGCTTGGAGAAAATTCATCAGGTGTAGGTAGATTTCCAAAGGCCCTATGGGATAACAAAGCTGCATAGTGCAATCCATTCTCAGTGAGTGTGATGGAATGACCACAATATTGAGATTGGAATTATTAGGTTCCTAAAGAGCTTGGTCAACTGTTATCTGCTTAGAAGGCTTTGGCCACTCGACCTCAGTCACTTCTTACTGATTGAGAGAGATCTTCAAAAGCAGGCAGAAAACAGCTCCAGACAAGTTGTGCTGGAGTCAGCAAAGGCATAGTTCTCACTGTAAAATTCCACTGGAAAAGAAAGTTCCAGACCATTCTTCATTCTTGCACCCATGTACTCACTCCCATATCCTCTCATTAAACAGACACTTCGTGCATAACACTGTAAAACAACTTTTTAAAGAAGGAGAAGAAAAAGTGAATAGGTGATGGTAACCTAAGATGACAAATACTAATCCCCAAAGGGCTTCAGCTGGCAATCTGAATGTCACCCCAAATGCAGTGGGAGACAAAAGCAGTTACAGAGCAAGGGAGGAACCTGTCCAAAGTTGTACATCACACAGACCCTTTCTGAAGTCCCATGTGAGACACATGCTAAATAAAGGGGTGGAGTGGAGGGAGAAGAAAGGGGGTGAGAAGCAAGAGACTGTCTAGATTAGGCCATGGCTATCAGAACACGAGCTCCTTCTACGTTACCTGTGCCATCATGTAAGATTACTCACAATGTCCCTGCTCTGCTTCCCAGGTAAGTGCAACACCCAAAATTCTAAAAGTCCTCTAAGCTGGATAAAGACAGAGCACTTGTCAGCAATGCAAAGTACATAGAGCTTCATGTAAAATCCTGAGTTGTGCTCAGTATTATCCATGATCTACAGCTCAGGTATAATATTTACAGAATAATTAAATTTAAGCACTAAGTGATGATAACCTCATAGCTATTGAAACTTTGGTTTTTCACATTAAAAAGTGCATCTATATAGAAATGCCTGAGTAAGGCTGGCACAGCGGAAAAAAGATGAGCCTGAAAACTCTTTTTGGGCCAAAAAGTAGGGAAAGACTCAAAGAATGATGGAGATACATTGGTGGGACACGATAGCTAGCCTGAAGGCACTGCTGCTACTGGGAAAATGCAGAAAAAATTTAAATATAAGATCACAATAACTAAGAAATATAACCAGGTGAGTAAAGTAAGAATCCATGAGTCCACACTGATATGAGCTGAATGATTTTATACTAGTCACCTGGGGCTGATATAGCAAAATCCATAGAGTGGGTGGTTTAAACAACAAAATTTACTTCTTATGGTTCTGGAGGTGGAAAGTCCAAGATCCAGGTGCCAGCCTATTCACTTTCTGGTGAGCACCCACTTCCTGGCTTACAGAAACTGACGTCTCACTACGTTTTCACATGGCAGACAGAGTGACCCCATCTAAACCTAATGACCTCTCGACATCTCCACCTCCAAAAACGATTGCTTTGGTGGTCAGGGCTTCAGCACATGAATTTAGGGGGGACACAAACATTCAGTCCATAACAGGCAGTAAATGAGTAAACGGAGAGAAGGAAAAGCTTTTCCTTGTAGAACAAAAACTGATACATGTAAAAGCAGTGACGGAGCGAGCGAGTAACCATATGTCAGGTGTCACAGTTCACTCCGCCAGATTCATCTGTGGATTCCAAAACTAGCAGATGGAATTTTGAGGAGCGATGGGCTATTTATAGAGTTTCAAAGTATCTCCTCAGAAGATACATATTGATTATAAAGAATTCATAGTTTCCTTTACATTGGGGAACTCACCACCTTAATCAAATGACAAAAGTTAACATGTCTGGTCATAGGATCATTTAAAGCTTGTGCCTCCTTTTATGGCTCATGAGAAGATTACTACGTCACTCTGTGGTTTTCTGCCAGAGGTGCAGGTGAGGGCAGCACCTGTCCCAATGCCACATTTATCTCCTTCATCCTGGACTCCCACTGGTCTGGGATGCTGATTCTCACAGTTATCTTCTCATTTGCTGTGGTTTCAATTCTGTTGGGAAGAAAAATATACAGAGATGTATAAATGGATGGATGGAGAGAGAGAGAGAGAAAGTGAAAGTGAAAGGTGAAAGAGTGAGTCATTGGGCCAGTCCTTGTGGTAGAGAGAAAAAAAAAACCCTACCCTTTTTTGGAGAAAATATGATAAGGATGTTGGTCAGTGCTTTTCTTTAAAACCTGAGTCGCTTTATTTTTACAAGTACCTTGAAGCCCCATCACTTCTCTGAGCTCAATAATTTCCTAGTTAAAAATATTTGCCTGGAACCAGATCACTCTCCACTTCAGGACCACAATGTGCTGTAAAAATCAAACCAATGAGTCTGAGGATTCACTGATTTAATTTGCCTGGAGGTAGAAAAGCACCTCAGAGGACTATACAAAGGAGCTTGAGAGGCCTAGCAAGTTTTTTTTTTTAAGTTAAGGGGATTTTACAATGAAGGAGGAAGCAGGCCCAGGCTGAGCATACAAGGTCAGAAAAACAATGGTGCCCACACACTTCAAAGAAACACAAACAGCATTTGGGGATAATGTAGAGAGCTGCTGGAAATAAGGTCTGCAGAACTCCCTCTCATGAGGAAGAAACCACTATGACACGTGTCTCTGCCATGAAAAAAAGACACAAGTAGATCTGTCTGAACTGGTGTGGCATTCTGTTCCTGGTCCTAAAACGTAGCCTCTGGTCTGCTACAGACATCTGTGTTACAGCGAGGATTCCATTGGTAGCCTCCATGTACTCCAAGAGCAGCAGGACTTGCCCTGATGCTCCAAACATGTCTGGAGAATCATCAGGAGTAAGCAAAAGTTTCTGCTTTTTATGCTTTCCTGGAGAACAGGTCTCCTTCTCGTCCCCCTCCGCCCCAGGAAACTACAAGATGCAACGAAGATGAATCTCAGAAAAGAAAATGGGTTGCACTGGCAACTTGAAACATAAGGAATCCAGAAACTTTGATTGGGTGAGTTTTCCACCAAACGGGGGATCTCCAGAATCCAACCCCTCTTCCGTTGTGGCTTGTTTCAACAGGAATTCCAAGGACAAGCTTCTTGCCAGAGTTACGAACAAGCAGGAACATCATTTGCAAAAAGGGTGGTATAGACAGACAAACCTTCATATGTGTGCAGGAGACTCACCTATGAGCTGTCACCCAGTCTTTGCTTGGTTTTTAATAATTTTTAAAATTTTTCTTGTGATTATTAATAATCCATTTCAGCTAGTCTCGTCAATTTCCTAATAAAATTCAGCATGATTTCAATACTCGCCCTTCAATAGAACAAAAATCAAGCAGATGCACATCCATAAGAATGGCTAAAATGAAAAAAAACACAGAAAATATTGAGAGTTGGTAATGAGGTGGAGAAATCTCAAACATTACCATGGAGAAATTAATTGTACAAATATTTCAGGACATTGGTTGGTGATGTCTACCAAAGCTGAAGTGAGTCATACCCTGTATGGCAGACTGAATACTGGTCCTACAAACATGTCCACACTTCAATGCCCAGAACCTGTGAGTACGTCACCGTGCATGGCAGAGGTCTCTGCAAATGGGATTAAGCTAAAGACCCTGAGATGGAGAGATTGTCCTATGTTATCTGGGTGGGCCCAAATTCATCCCAAGGGTTCTTTTTAGAGGGAGGCAGGAGGACCTAAGTCAGAGAAGGAGATGGGGCAGCAGCAGGAGAGGCTGAAGTTACAAAGTTACAGTTACAGGGGAGGAATAAGTGCTCGTGCCCTGTAGTGACAATAGTTAATAATATTGTACTGGATGTTTCAAGATAGCCAGAAAAGAGGATCTTGAATGTCAGAACCACAAAGAAATGACACATGTTCAGGTAATGTATATGCTAAGTATTCTGATCAGACCATTATACAATATATGCATGTATCGAAACAACGAACCGTACCCCGTAAACATGTACAATGAAAAAAATAAAAAGAAAAAGGAAAGAGAGGCTGGAATGAAACACTCCGAAGGTGGAAGAAGGGTCCATGCTGGGGTCTGAATGTCAGTGTCCCCCCCAGACTCATGTGTTGGAACCCAATACCCAGTGCGATGGTACCAAGGGGTGGGGCCTTTGGGAAATGGTAAGTCATGAAGGCTCTGCCCCCAAACAAGTTTTCTCAAAACTTTTCTGAAATTTTCTGGTCCCGTGCCTCTTGATGCTTCCCTTGTGCGTGCTGTTCCCTCAGCCTAGAGAGATGTCCTCCTGCACTGGCATGACTCAGGCCATGGTCTTCTTCAGATCTTTGGGCAAATGGCACCTTCTCCCTGGGGCTTTCCTAACCACCCTGCCTAAGATAGCAGCCCCTTGTCACTCTCACCTAATTCTAACCCCTTTCTTAGTCTATTTCTTCAGCACTCAACAATGACATTCTGCACAATTTTTACTTTTTTTTCTCTTGTTTTCTCTGGTGCCTATTCACCTCCCTAGTTCCTAGAATTGAGTCTGACTCGTGGAAAGCTTAATATATACGTCTGAGCGAACCATCCACAAGGAGTCCATCTTCTCTGGACATCCTGTGAGTTTGTGATTAGAGCGACTATCTGTGCTGGTTTGCCAGGGGCTAAGGAAGTTCTCAATACACACGATTCTCACTGCTAAAACAGGAAAAGTTCCAGCAAACCAGATGAGTCAGTCACTCTGTGTGCCTCTAAGGGCCCAAAGGTCAGCAGGAGACCACTAAAATCTACCAAGGCTGAGGTGTGGGAGGCATTGAAATGCTGTGTACCAGTAGTTCTCAAGCTTTCCAGCATACCAGAATCATTCAGGAAGCTGGTGAATCATAAAGATTTCTGGACTCAACCGCCAAAGCTTCTGATTCAGATTTTCTGAGGCAAGGCTCCAGAATCTGAGTATATAAACAGCTCTCCAGGCCTTCAGAATACTCTTTGAGCCATGCTACTTGGGACCAAATTCTTCATAAGACATAGTCCATCTAATCACCTTTTGCCAAGGGGAGTAACACAAAGTAGTGTCTGGCATTCGGCAGACATTCTGAGATAGTCCCAGCCCTGGAAACTGAATCACTTTTAGGGTGTGATTAACGGCAATCATACAGACACTTCTAATTTGGATTCCCCAGCAAACCACATTCTTTATGATAAATTAACCACAAGGAGACAGAGAGAAACATGCAACTCCCCCCAGGCAGCCGAGGGGCTGAGACAGGTTAACTCCACAGAAAGGTTGTTCCAAAGCAAAATGTACAAGGAGTAAGGAAAAGTAACAGAGAAATCAACTTTGAGAGGAGCCACATGGCATGGGACTTGCCTGTAATTCAGTGGAGCAGAAGAGAAGCCTTCTCCTCCTATACTGTCAGGGGCATCCCCTCTAATTATGCAAAAACTTGGCCATTGGAGATGCCTAATGTTGGTTTCTGCAGTATGATGTGAACTGGAATCATCTTGAAGTAAAATCAATTGGTGCTAGAAAAGCACATCCACCAGAAAAAAAGTGTGATAGAGTACTAATTACGATTCTGAACATTCAACATGTGAGAGAAGAGCTTTGTGCAAATGTGGACTTTTCCAAATGAGCACACAGTGATTTGCATGGGATTTCTTACCTTTTCTTTGTTTAATCGCTTATCTTATTTTTCTTGTAAGAAAGGTGAACATTAAGTAAATCTGTGTAGATAAATAGATCATAAGCATCATTTGTGTTTTGGCAAAAGGTAATGTAAATTTAACACTGCATTAATGCATGGAATAATTGTTTTCATTTTACTACCAGAAGAGCTGCCATAGAGTGAGTTTGTTTATTTGTTTGTTTGTTTGTTTACTTACTTACCTATCTACCTACCTACTTATATACCTACCTGCCTACCTACCTGCCTACATACCAACCAACCAACTGGGAGAAAGCTGGACCTCAGCAGCTGGGCAAGCAGAGATTTGGAAGGAGAGACCTTGGAAAAAAGCTACTGAAGATTAAATGCTTCATTTCAAGTCTCTTCCAAAGAAAATAATTTAATCATTGCTTTCCCTCTGCCAATTGACCCACACCCCAGGAGGATAGCTTTGCCAGTGAGCAGAGCCTCTCATGAAAGTGAGACCGATTGAAAGTGATGGATGTCCAGGCACCTGATCCCAGGCTGTTATATAAAGTAAATATCTCTGACTCCAGTAATGGCTTTTCAGAGGGAGTAAGGCAAGAATACCACCCCTATATACATCCCATATCACTTCACCAAAGACTCTCAAAACTAAGGTGAAAAGTACAGCACCTTCAAACTACATTTTGAAGAAATTATGGAAATAGTCATACTATGTTATTCTGTCAGGAAAATTAATAAACTAAAGCCACGTGTATCAACATGAGATGAATCTCACAAAAGTAATATTTAGTAAAAAAAGCAAGTTGTTATTGTCATACAAATGTTTCCATTTCTGTTACAATCATTTCTGTTTAAAATCATGTCAAATGTTTTTTCTAGATGTACAGACATAGGTAGTAGTAATATTAAAAAGCACATGGGAATAATAGACACAAACTGCAGGATAATAATTACTTTAATAGGAGGTGGGAAGGAGAGGTGATAGGAGGGTGCATTTCAGGGGGCTCATTAGTAATGTTCTATTTCTTAAGGTTGGTAGCAGACAGTGTACCCAGTGGGCACAGTTTATTTCCTATGTTTGTCATATTAGTCTTTGTGCTTTTCTTATATCTTATTATATATATATATATATATTTTAATTTTAATTTATCAATATACAGTGTAGTTGACTTTTGTGTCTCTTTACCAATTTCTCATATGTTAGATTTTGCATCATAAATAAAAAAAAAATGGTTGGGTTTTGAGCTCACAGTCAAGCAGCTACAATCCTCTGACTATCTTTCTAATATTCTCTGTCACTGCTTGCAGATGCCCCCCACCCCCGGCTTTCTTGCAGAGCCTCACCAACAGCTGAAATCAGATCTCACAGAAAAGAAGTTGGGATTTCTGGCCTGGGGAGTTATTTTCAGTTTAGTTTCCTACTGCCCTCAGTTTCTGAAGATGTTCTTCTGGCCCTGACATCTACCAGAAAGGTGAGGAAGGCCAAAATAAGTGGCTAATTCCAACTTACCATAAACCATCTGTCTCAAAAAAATATAGTGGTACTACCTCAAGGTCTGCTGTTTCTAAGCTTGTAAGATATTTCCTTCCTCCCTCCCTCCCTCCCTCCCTCCCTTCCTTCCTTCCTTATTGAAACATAATTGATTATACATATTTTGGGTGGTACAGCATTGTATTTTCTACCACAGAATGGATCAGTTTAGATTTCATCCTATAAAATATCTAAAAGGCATGTCTCCCTTCAGTGGCCCTCTTTTATTTAATATCATGTGTCTCTGCAGCTTTATCTCTTGCAATTCCCCCTTGTTGTCCAACTGAAGTAATCTTTCAGTTCTATGTCTTAGACAGTGCCTGGATCTCTGGAGAAATGAACGTGAATAGTTTTCTCTGGCGTCTTTGAAATGCAAAGGCTGCAGAAATAAAAGTTAAGTCCAACTTTAATGAAAAAAGTTCTAAAGGTCTCTGGAGGCTTTGATTACCACCTACACACCACAGAGACTTTGAGTACCATCTGCACACCAATACCACCCATTTTTATAACCTCCCACGAAGACCTTTCCTTTGAGCTCCAGATCCATGTATCTTAGTCCACATATGATGTCTGCACCTAGACGTTATGCAGGCACTTTAAACAAAGCATGTCCAAATTTTCAATAACCACCAAAATAAACCTTATTCCTCTATTGTTCATCTGCACATCTGCATCTATACGGGTGCTCCAACCAGGTACTTGGAATTTATTCTAGAAACCTCCATCTTCTAGCTTCCTGTATTTCGTCAGTCACCAGATCCTTTCCATTTTACCTTCTACACGTTTTGTCAATCTGTCCCACTTCTCTCCATCTCTGGGGTCATTGGCCCATTCCAAGCTCTTTCATATTTACTGCAATAACCTCTCAACTGATCTCCTTCTTTTATTGTCTATCTGCTGTCTAGACTCCTATTGGAATCATCTTTTAAAAACAAAGATCTGATTATATAATTTCTCTGCTTAAAAACCTTAAAATACTGTTAGGACAAAGGCTCAAATCCTACACTGACTGTGCCCTGTCACTATTTAATGCCTCTCCTCCTTGATTGCTCCTCTTTGTCTGGGCTCTGGCCACACTGACATTTCACTTCTAATAATGTGTGGCAATCATAAATGAATGTCTAATCTAACCTCTACTCCCAACCTTCTTTTCTCTTTCCACTTTTCTTACAAAGGTTGGAAAAGATAAACACTGATTTCTTCTGCCTCTGTTGCAACTATGGGTGCCTTTATGCTCATCTCTGGGCAATGAGATGGAACAAGATATCTGTTCGGGGGCCTCTAGTACAGATTTTGTTCTCAGGGTAAATGGGAACGATTACTGGTGTTACCCCTTTCATACTCCTGCCTGCGTTGACTGTTAGCGCGAACTCTGCAACAATGGCAGCTATCTTGTAACCATGAAGGAATGACCAAGCCAAGCACAGGGAAGCCAGGTCTAATATTTTCAGACTGCTGCACCGAGGCCAAAAGCTGCCTACCTGCAGACTTCTTGTTATGTTCATGCTATATTTTGGGTCAGGTTTTCCCCTACTGATAGTTAAGAGTATTTATAACAGCCGTAATCCATGTAGACATAACTAAAATATATCCCCAATGAGTCCCCAGTCTTCATCTATAAACAAAAGAGGGGATCAGATGATCTCTTAGAGGCCTCAGAACTGAAGTTTTATGATTCTCAGGCAAATGGCATTAGAGTTGTGCAACTTCTGGTGGGAAGTGTAATAAACACCTAGAAACATAAAAGTTTCTTTAATTTATGTTCTGCCAATATCACCTCCCTCCCCCCCCCAAAAAAAAAGAAAGAAAAGAAAAAGATGACCACTTTCTCTGGATCCCAGCTGCGTTAAGTAAAATCTTTTAACACTGCACTGCAAAATGTAGTTAAAGACAGAAGGCAGACAAGTAGGTGGTTAAAGACAGTAGGCCGCTGTGAGTTATCATGTAGGCTATTCTTGTCCCTTGACATTAATTATGTAAAACAATTGACATCCACACACCTGAGTCCTGATCTTTTAATTTTCTCATGTCAGGCTGATTTTTATCAGGAAAAAAAATGTGATGAAGGATAGGTCCTTCTATTCTATACTAGCTATAAATAACTAAAAATGTGTGCCCATTAGCAATGGGCAGTATTCTTTACAGACAGCTGGCGAGTCACTAGGAAAGTAGATTAGTATGACATTACGAAAGCTAACAATATGGTGAGACACATGCATTTCTTAATTCTTGAAAACTCAGTAACTTTCTCTTAGGCTTTAAATGACTATTAAATTTTGCTATCATTAGACTATTTCAGAACACTTTAAAGCTATAGAAAAATGAAGTCTGTAGTGCAGTCTCCTACACCACCCTGACCCCCCCTCTGTACACAGCTTTCTGTATTATTAACATCTCACATTAGGATGGTGCATCTGTTACAGTTAAGGAGCCAATATTGCTTCGTTGTTTTCAATTAAAGTTCACACTTTATTCAGATTTCCTTAGTTTTTTCCTAATGTCCATTCTCTCTCCTAGAATCCCCCCCAGGGCCTCCATTGCATTTCTGTGTGATATCTCCTTGTACTCTGAGCTGTAGCAGTTTCTCAGACTTTCCTCTTTTTGATGATCTTGACAATTTGGAGGAGTACTGGCTGAGGATTTTGTAGAATGTCCCTCTGCTGGAATTTGGTGTTTTTTTAATGACTAGACATGGTTCAAGGGTTTCTGGGAGGAAGGTCATAGGGGTCAAGTGCCATTTTTATCACATTATTTAAGAAGTGCTACCAACATGTTTCAAGGCTGATGGTGTTGACCTTGATAGGCTGGCTGAAATAGTGTTCATCAGGTTTTTCTACAGTGGTTCCTTTTTTTTCACCTTTCTAGCCCACACTTTAAAAATGGGGAATTCTGATCCCCTGCTACTTCAGGGTGAGTACCCACATAAAATTTCTTTGAGAATTATCCAGATAAAATTTTTCTACATGAAATAATTGTCTATTTTCTCCCACTTAAGAATTTATTCAATCAGGAATTATATCAAGGATATTTACTTTATACTTTGGTTTATAATCTAATGCTATTTTATTTCAATCGTTTCTAAAATTGTTCCAGCATTGGTTGAGTGCTGTGCCCCTTTAACATATCCCCAACATGTGTGTGTGTTTGTGTGTGTGTGCATTTGTTTGTTTTTCTAATTTCTGGCACTACAAAATAGTCTGGGATCATCTTGTATATTTTCTCCCCCAGTCCTAGAATCAGCCATTTTCCCAGGGATTGCTGGTTCCTTTTATTGTAGCAAAGTATTTGAAAAACAAGATCTGCATGCTAGATGTGCTTATTGCCACTGGGGTATTATTTCTTATAGGTTACCTCAGCTGATTGAGCAGAGAAATGTATGTATGTATACTAACCCATGCATATGTCCATATCTATAAATATGTCTACACATAAGCATCTGTACCTACATGAGGCTACTTCAAAAGGTTCATGGAAAAATAGAATTAAAAGATAATACAAATCTTTCCATGAACTTTTTGAAGTACCCTCACATTAAGTTAAACATAAGTTCTTCCTGAGGCCTTGAGTGCTAACCCATTACTACGTGTGTCATTCTGGCCTTCTCCCCTTGCCTATAAATTCTGCCCTCCATGAGAAATCTGGCTTCCAGCAACCACCATCCGTTTACTTAATTGTTCATTTCCAGTATGTTTGTACAGCAGTATCAGAATTGTTAACCTGTATCCCTGCAGGAAACAACCTTACCAACTTGAGCACAGTGCTTATCAGTGGTTCCTTTTGCCTTTATTCTTAAAGACTCCACTTACAAAGTTATTTAGGTCAGCACCTTTACCCCACCCCCGTCAGTGAGATTGTTTCATATATTTATAATAAAGTTAGATTATTTTGACACGGACTGCATTCTTTCTGAAATACCTTGCCTCCTAACTTTTTTTTAAATTTGCATACCATAAGGCACATTTGTTATGTCCTAAAGATCAGTGGGTTTCGAGAGATGTATAATGTCACGTATCCATCATTACAGCATCATCACTGGCCTAAAAATTTCCTGTGCTTCACCTACTCATCCTCCCCCAGACCAAACTCTTGTCAACTGATGATTACTTTACTGTCTCTATAGTTTTACCTTTTAAAGAATGTCTTATAGTAGGAATCATATAGTATGTAGCCTTTATGGACTGGCTTCCTTGTGTGGTTAAACTTCTCATCATTTCACTGCCTAACAGCTCATTTCTTTGTAACACTGAATAGTATTTCATTTTATGGTGGCATCGCAGTTTGGTTATTCATTCACTTATTGAAGAATGTCTTGGTTGCTTCCAGGTTTTGACAATTATGTATAAAGCTACTATAAACATGCCCAACTGTCTTCCAAAGTGGCTATACCATTTTGCATTCCCATGAGCAATCGATCAGTTTCTGTTTTCCCTAATCTTCATGAGCATTCGGTATTGTCAGTTTTCTGGATTTCAGTGGCACCAGTAATACTGCATTGTAGAGACAGATGTACCACACAACTTGTTTATTAATTCATCTATTAAAGGAATCTTGGTTGTGTCCAGTTTTGAGTGACCATGAATAAAGTTGCTATAAACATTCATGTGCAGGTTTTTGTGCGGACATTAGAACCCCCTAGGAGCACAATTATGGTAGGATTATGATTAGCTTTGTCAGAAATGGAACAACCATTTTCCAAAATGGATCACTAAAATGGACAAGCGTTCCTGTTGTCCTGCTTCCCTGGCAGCATTTGGTGTCGTCGGTGTTTTGGATTTTAGTCATTCAAATAGTTGTGTTGGTACCTGATGGTAGTTTTCACTTGCAATGTCCTAATAGTACATGAGGTTGAGCACCTTCGCATGTGGTTCTTTGCCATCTGTGTCTATTCTTTGGAGAGGTGTCTGTTCAGATCTTTTTCTCATTTTTTAATTAGGTTCTTTGTTTTCCTATTTTCGAATTTTAAGAGTTCTTTGTATAATTTGGATACAAGTTCTTTAGCAGATGTGTTTTACAAATATTTTCCCCCAGTCTTTGGCTATTCCTTTTATTCTATTAATTGCATCTAAGAGCAGAAGTTTTAATTTTAATAAAGTCCAACTTTATTTTTTCTTTCATAGATCATGCTTTGGAAACTCTATCTAAAAACTCATCTAAAAAGCACAAGTTTGTTTAGATTTTCTCCTGTTATCTTCTAGAATTTTTACGGTATTGTACTTTATATTAGGTCTAAGATTAAATTTAAGTTATTTTATCTGTGAAGTTGTAAGGATTGTGTCTGTATTTTTTTCTTTTTTTTTCTTTACTTTCTTTCTTTTTTTTTCACATGACTGTCTAATTGTTCCACCAACATTTGTTGAAAACACTATTCTTCCTCCTTTAATTGCATTTACTCCTTGTTCAAAGATCAGTTGATTATATTTGTGAGGGTCTATTTCTGCCTCTCTATTCTGTTCCATTGATCAATTTGTCTTTTCTTTTGCCAACACCACATTGTCTTGATTACTGTAGCTTTTCATGTCTCTTTTTCATTGTTTTTTTGTTTTATTTTTGGTGGCTAGCTGGTATGGGGATCCGAACTCTTGACCTTGGTGTTGTAACACTGCACTCTAACTATAGTGTCTTAAGTTGGGTAGTTTCAGTCATTTAATGTTGCTTTTCTTCTTCTTCAATATTGTGTTGGCTATTCTTGTTTCCTAGCTTTCTAGTTTCAGCTGCTTCTGCTTCAAGTAATCTGATATCTACCGTATTCCCTGGTCTCTCCAGATTTGGGGGTAACAGTTTTTGTTCTGACTTCAATTCTCCAACAGGCATAAGAAAAGCCATGAATTTTCAGTTTGTTAGCTTTTATCTTGTTGTATAGATGGGAGAAGAGACTTTAAAGATCTTTTCCTGTTGGAGCTAAAACTAGAAGTCCTGAATATTGCATTTTAACTGTGACTATGGAGCAGATTCTGAATCTGAGACTTAGTTTTGTTTTGTTTTGTTTTAAAGCAATTACGAGCTAGATTATTCATATGCACCCACGTGTATTCTGCACTTTATATCTTAGTTCAATTAATGTAGTATATTGTAGACTATCTGTTGGCAATACAATTTCTGAAGGAATTTTCATAGGTAAAATTTATATACAGATGGTAAATAAAAGAAATTTTCTCATAGTGTTTTTTAGGATCCGAAAATCCTACTAAGTTCTATATTAACTTCCTCCATGACAGAAATATTATATCTGTTTCCTGATCTTAAGCCATATTACATAATAAAATTTAATTCCTGACTTTTTTGGTTTTTTCTGAAACATGAAGCCACCATAAAAGAATATTCTTTTGTATAAAAACATCAAACACAAATGCTTATTTTTATTTGTAATTCCAGAAACGATTCTCTCTCTTTCTTTGTCCTTTCTTTGTTAACTTTAACAGCCCATAATTGCAATGAATTATTGAGCACCAAAAGGTTACAGACTGACAAGCACTACTTCACGCACTTGGTAAGCAGGTATAAATTAGACTGAAATGAAAGGGCAGGAGCACAAGACCGCCAAGAAGTGGCACCAGCAGTTGAACCCACTTTAAAAAAGTATTCTACACTTTTGAAATCTCTAAACTGGTAATCAGAGAATACACACACACACATGCACAGAGATATACACATATATACACACACATATGTTATAAAAAGAAGAATAAGGATGAGATGTCTGACTTTTGAATTAACAAATAACTTCCAAATGGACAGATAAATGGAATAGTTATCTGTTGCTGCATGACAAATTACCAAACACTTCATGACTTCAAACAACATACATTTATTATCTCAGAGTTTCTGTTGATCAGGAGTTCAGGCCTGATTAACTAGGACCTCTGTCCAGGGTCTTACCTGGTTGCAGTCAAAGTATTGCTCAGGACAGCAGTCTCGCCTGAGGCTCAAGGTCCTCTTCAAAGCTCATATGGTTGTTGGTGGAATTTAGTTCCTTGTGGTTGTAGGACTGTGGTTCTCAGTTCCTAGAGGCTGTCTTCCATTCCCTGTCACATGGGTTTTTCTATTGGCAGTTCACAACATAGCAAACATTGCCACATGCTTCCTTGAGGCCAGCAAGAGAGTGAGTCTATATGTGTATGTGTGTGTGTGTGTGTGTGTGTGTGTGTGTGTGTGTATAGATTTATATGTGTAATATATAATTATTTATGTTTTATATAAATGGACATAGATCTATCTCTGTAAATATAGATATAGATATAGACACAGAAAGATATAGGTAATAAAAGTGCTATGTTTTATTAATTAGAGCAATTCCCAGGTCCCACACACAGTCAAGAGGAGGTGATTAATTAAAGGCATGAACAAGGGGCAGGAATCACTAATGGTAACCACCCTAGGTTCTCTCCACCACACATCTAAACTTCCATTTTATCACCTCCTACCATAGGGTGCCAGCCTACACCCGTGATCCATGAATGTATTCAATCAACAACACACCAGGAGCTGTCCTGGGTGCTGAAGACCCCCAGGGAATGAGTTCTCTGGCTTGGCCTGTTCTTTGTTCTCATTATGCTGACAGTCTAGTGGCAAACTCAGGTAATAGATACATAAATAATTGAAACAAACAAACAAACAAAAAACTAAGATTATTCCAGACTGACATGAAGACAGTAACACTGTACAATGGGACAAGAAGTAAATGGTTGGGATGTTTTCAGAACGGACAGAGAAGACCATCCTGAAGAGGGGCTGCTTAAGTTGGGACCTGAGAAATGAGGAGAGGCCAGTCATAAAACATCTGAGGAAAAAGCTTTCACCCTGGCCGAACAAAGAAAAAAACAGTGAGAGGAGGTTCAGTCTCGATTTTCAAGAAATCAACAGAAGTCCTGTGCGACAGAAACAGTGGGCAGGCATAAAGGTGTACGAGGTGAGTGAAAGAGGAGGTAAGAGTTCTGAAGAAACTCAGCTTGATATTTCACTCATACGAATAGTGAGTCCTTTAATTCACAGGCAAGATTCTTGCAAATTTTCAAAGAAAAATAGTGCCCTTCTACATTTTCACTCAATCAAAATTGTAAGTAAGGATTATAAATCACCAATTCCAAACCCCCCAAAAATCTAAAATGAGCATTTTCATCGGTTGATCTTTTTACTTTTTGCCCCTGAAGACAGAGTTCTTAATATTGATCCTGACATCCCAATCCAAGGGCAGAAAGGCAGCTACTCTATCAAAACCCATAAAGCACCATTACTATTTGAAGGTTTTGATTTTATTTGGATAAAACACTGCAATATACTTATTAAGTAGCAAATGCAAGAGCAATTCCACAGGGAGAACAAAAATCAGTGCTAGGGACTCTGAAGGTAGCTGGCATATTTTCTTATACTGCACTTCAAACTTAAGTCAATAGACACCTAATGAGTGCTGATAGACTGACAGTCCTGTACTAAGTACTGTGGACACAGGCATCCCTGATTCAGAATCCCTGCCTGCAGAGAGCTCATCCTGGAAAAGACAGACACAAATGCATTAAATGTAATATACTGGGCTGGCTTGTTAGCTCATGTATTAGTCTGTTTGTGTTGCTTATAACATAATACATGGAACTGGGTTATTTATAAAGAAAATGAAATTTATTTCTTATACTTTCTGAGGCTGGGAAGTCCAAAGTCCATCTGGTGGTGATGACAGTGACCCAGGGGTCTCACCTTGCAAGATGATGGAAACAGAGGGAGCAGAGAGAGAGAGAGAGAGAGAAAGACAGACTCTCCTCTTCTTTTGAAGCCCTCAGAACCACACCCCTGACCTCCATTTTTAATCCATTCACTACTGTATGGTCCTACAATCAATCCATTTACCTTTTTAAGGCTCCACCTTTCAATTACCATAATAGGATTTCCCACCCTCTTAACAGTCACAGTAGGGATTAAGCTTCTAATATATGAAACTTGGGGACAAAATTCAAGCTTCACTGAGATTTGGGGGAACATATTTCAAACCACTACAGCTCAGCTGGTTAGAGCATGGTGTTATAACACGAAGGTCAAGGGTTCAGATCCCCATACTGGCCAGCTACCAAAAAACAATAATAAAAAAAATAAAATAAGAATATTCTGTGAAAAAAAAAACCTGAAATAAATGTAATATACTGACATAAAGGCTAGACTAGAAATTTAAATTTAAATAAAAGACTCTAAGAACAACAACAAAAGAGAGTGATTAATTCTTTGCAAAAAGACTTGTGGATTTAGAACACTAATACAGGAAGGACCTGAATTTTGCATAATTAAAATGAAAGTATATCTAGGTTTAAAATTATACAGCATATAATATAATATGTTATACATTATAGTAATTATAGTATAGTACATTAAATAAATAAATAATATAAAATATCAATATGTAAACATATAGATACAAAATGCAATATATAAATAAATATATTATAATAATTATACAGCCTATAATATAATGGCACCATTCAATAACTCATTATTTTCCTAATTCTTGTTAAGATAGTTTTAAGGTCCTTCATCTAAATGGCAGTGATGGTCATCTTAAAACACAACAGAGGAAGAGAATTTTTTTTAATAAAACTTACACAGAGATAAACAACATGTTCAATATTAAGAAGAGATCTGATGAAATAATACAATATCCCTCCAGTCAGGAAAATAATATTGCAATGTGTACCTTGCACCTCTGATTATCACTGTCTCTTTGAAATTCTCAACAACTCCTTACAGCACAAATTATCATGGGCAGTCACAAAATACTGAAGAGACAAATGGATCCAATTTCCCATAAAACAACGTGCAGCAGGTACATTTTACACACAATTACTCACACACACGCACACTCACACAACCTTTGTAAAGTAAGAAGAAAGGAGGAGGCAGCTGTTCAAGGGTTTCTTGGAAATTCATAAAAGTACACGGAATTCTTTCAGACTCATAAGAAAGAGCCTTACATTTGCTACAAAGAATCTGAGCTTCAGCTTTACTTCAGCTTTTTCTGAAAACAACCTTGCACCACCCACCCAACCAAAAGAAATCAACTTCAGGCCTCTTTTCCCTCCACGTGCGGACATCATCCCTGCTCCTCTGTCTAGCCAAATACATACAAATAAGTTTAAACGCTTTCCTCTTACTCTCTCCACCACCTACCAAAGACTGCCAACTTCCTATTCAATATCCAGTTTCCAATTTCCATCACTAACAGATTTTTTATTTTGTTGGGAATAGCCATGTGCGCAACTAAGAACATGCATTTTCTACCTCTCTTGGAATAGGAGAACCCACCCCCACCCATTGTTTTCAGACATTTTCTTCTCTTGGCTTGTGTGATATTATAGTCCTAGTTTCCCTTCTTTTATGGCACATCTTTGATTCAGTCACATTTGAGGTCTCATCTTTGTCACTGAGAAAACTATTAAATGTTAGAGTCCTTTGGCTTCAGTTGTATATACTCATTTCTTCTCACACCTTCCCATGGCTTCAACTATTATCCATCTTCCAAAGACTCCTAGGATCTCCAGTTGAGACCGCTCCTCCAAACTCCAAACCCATATGTCTGACTGTCTTTTCCATAGTTCTTCCTGAATGTTTCAGATGCACTTCAAACACATGCTGAAAACCAAAATCACTATCTCGCACTGGACCAGTTAGGGTTCAGCCACAAAAGCAAAACTCACTCTAGGCATTGCAACACAGGGAATTTAATACTGGAAATTGGATACATAGATGATAGAAAATTAAGCACACAAACATATGATAAAGAAGCATCCCAGAGATTAGCAATAGCCCCTAAGACTAGAGAGACAACAGTAGGAAGAGGTAGTACCAGAGCTTAGAAGACAGAACCATCTAAAGCCATGGTGGGGATTTTCCAGCAAGTTCTCAGACTCCAGAAGGAGGGACTGTCCTGCAGGAGGGGCAGCCACAGCGAGGTTGCTTACAATTTGCATCATTACCATAGACATCCACAAGCAGCAAGTGGGGCAAGGAATCATTATTCTGATTTTTCTATTGCTCTCACTGTCCAATTTCTCACCTGTGCTTTCCATTTGCCAAAACTACCAGGAAGCCAGACAGCAAGAGAGTCTGAGAAATGTAACTCTCAGTTATGTAGTGCAGAGTAGGAAAAGGAGGGGGTGGGTGTTTGGGATAAGTCTGAAAGAAAACCGGCAGAAGATCTCCCCTAAAACTAAGTTGTTCCCATTTTAGTCAATGATGCAGCCATAACCCACATGCCCAAACCAGAAACCCATAAACTCTCCTTGATCCTTTCCTCTCCTTCAACCCCATTATCTAATCAATGCGTACTTCAGTTCTGTTAAACTAAGTCCAGATCCTTTGACCACTTTTCTCCATCCTGTGCCACCTTCATAGCCTTTAACTCTCCCGAGTTTCAAATGGCCATTATCTCTCTCCAGGACCACATCAAGAGCCTCTTCACCAGTCTCCCAGTGGCCACCCTGAGTTCTTCCAGTCAATTCTCCACTTTCTAAAACTTAAGACGTGTTCCTTATGTAACTTCCATTGTGTAAGAGTAAAATTCAACTCTTTGACATGAACACTGAGGCCCCAAATACTCTGTCAACACCCATCCCTCCATACTCACAGGATTTTCCATTTGCCCTCTCCTCCAGCCACATTTCCCACCATTTTTTTTTTACCACCTCCACCCACTTGTCTCACTTTAACTGGATGACTCTTTCCCATTCTTCTGCTCTCTGCTCAAATGATACCTCTGTGGCAAAGCCTTCCATCACTATCAGAATAGGATGACCTTCTGGAACACTCCCTCTCTTAGAAATGTGCAGCCCACTAAAATTTTTGTGTTCAGTGTCTGTCTTAATGACCAGAAGTGACCTCCATAAGACTGGAGACTACACCTGACTTGCTCTATTCATACTACCTAGCACAGTTCCTGGCACATGGTAAGTGCTTTATCACACTTAGGCAGGAGAAATAAAATCAGGTAGAAAGGGAAATTCAGACAAGTCCAAACAATGGTAACATGATCTCTGGAGAGGTAGATTTAAATTCCATGTCCTATGCATACAATGTCTATAAATAGGAATTATTCTTCAGATTATATGAAGAATTTCTGCTAATCATTAAGTAAAAGTTCAGGAACCATGAAGAAAAACACGGAATGTATATGAATAAGCAATAGCAGAGCAGGAAATGTAAAAGGTTAAACACCCGCATCATGACAAGATTTTCAAGCTCATTAGCAATTAGAAAATGCCTATTAATATAGAAATGATATTATTTAACATTTTCTAACTGGGGCAAGTTAAAAAAAAATGGGCAATGCCAAGTATTTCCAGGGCTGGGTCAATTTAGGTATCCACATGCCTTCCTGGATGGGGCATGGATCTGCTTGGCTCCCTAGAGAGCAGTCTGGTGGTTCTTACTCTATTAAGTGCACGCATGCCCTATTATATAGCAGCTCCCCTCATGGATGTATATATCAACACAACCCTGATAGTTATGTCTTTCCCAAGGTCACAGAACTAATAAGTAACAAAACTGGAGTTTGACCCACACAGCTTAGCTCCAAAGTTCATGTTCTTCCTCCCTATGCTATGCTGTCAAAGAAAAGCTTAGTAAGCAAAAATTGACATCTAATACTCAAAGCAATGACTAAAGCAAACTGCAACTTTAGCTCTAACATGTCAATTTCTCAAATCATAATATGGTATTATAAGATTTATACTTTTCATACAATGAATAACATAGTTTTTCATGGCTATAGGGACTAAGAGAAATTTTTCAGTGGGTACCTCTGAAGGAGAACTTGAGAAACACAAAAGCATTTTCTCACATGCACACAAAAGTGAATTTTATCCAGATGCTTCCTCTAAGACCTTTAAAATAAAGTGGAGGTACAAAACAAAAGGGTATTCCACTGAAAGCAATTCTACAGGGAAGAAAGCAGTGTGATCCCAGAAGAGCTGACAGCTTCTGGATGTCAGGAGAGAGATAATCTAGGACATGACAAGAAAGAAGAGAGTGTACTTCCTACTCTTAAGAATATTATTTCATCCAAAAATCTCTCACAAAGAGCAGTTGAGCTCCTGATGAGAGTTAAGAAGCACAGTTTGAAATTACATTTTTTTTTTCTGGCTATATCCTATGTGCAAATATTCCACAGGTCAATTGAAGACAAATCCACCAGTTTTAAAATGCACCAGAAAGTGCTGATCATTTCTTTCATGATTCCAATATGGCTTTTATAATGAGACAATCCTTTTCACAGGCAAGATTGTTATGTCTAACTTTATGTATCAACTTAACTGAGCCACTGGATGCCCAGATATTTAGCCAAACATTATACTGAGGGTGTTTCTGGATTAGATTAATATTTAAATAATTGGACATTGAGTAAAGCAGATTGCCCTCTCCAATGTGGATGGGCATTGCCTAATTATCTGAAGACCTAAATAGAACAAAAAGGCTGAATAAGAAGAAACTCCTCCTGCTTGACTGATTATGCTGGGACATTGGTCTCTTCTGAACTTCAGTTTTGGACAGAAGCATTGGATGATTTTCTTGGGTTTCAAGGCTGCTTTCATTCAAACTGGAGTTTATACCATCAAATCTCCTGATCCTCAGGCCATAACACTTGGACTGGAACTATGCATCAGGTCTTCTGGTTCTCAAGCTTGCTGACTGAAGATCCTAGGACTTCTCAGTCTTTACAGTCGTATGAGCCAAGTCCATTATATATATATGTGGGTGCTTCAAAAAGTTTGTGGAAAAGTAGGATTAAAAGGTAATATGAATATTTCCATAAACTTTTTGAAGACTTCTCTTGAATATGTATGTGTACATATATATATATATAACATATAATTATATATATACACATACATATAATAACATTTTATATATATATATATATTATAATAAGAAATTGGCTCACATGATTGCTTCTGTTTCTCTGGAGAACTAATCAAAAATCATATATATATATATATATTCACATATGTTTTCTTCTAGTGCTCTCTCTTTGTGTGTGTGTAGCTGTCTAGCTGCATATTTTATATTTAACTCTGACCTCTAAAATTTATTTTAGCATATAATGAAATATGAGAATATGATCATAAATCACAGCCTGACAACCGCTGAATTCAGCCAGCACCTCTGAATTTAACAAGCAGAAACATTGTTTTTTTCTGTAAATATTTTCGAAATTAAATATAAATCCTCTTTTTACTTTTGCAGTCCAGCTACACTCCAGTTGAAATAGTCCCTCTCAATCTTTATTATTTTAAACACAGATTTCATTCAATTGTCATACCTGCCTGAGTCCTGACCTTAACAGAGTGTTTTCTCAAATTGCTAGTTATTTTCTCCATACCATGCTCAAATAATTCTTGTTCTTTAATTCATATTAAGTTCTTATAAATAACAATTTTTGCTTATGAGCTACTTATTGTTTCATTATTTGTTCTTATACTAGTGCTAGTACCACACTGTTTTAAATACAGACTTAAAATGTTTCATTATAAGGGAGGATGACTGTCCTTTCAATAATCTTCTCTATTGCCCTTTTATTGCTGATAAAATTTCTTCCACTTCAAAATTAACTGTAAAATCTTTTCTAAGCCCACCCTGCCAAAAACAAATTTTGATTTTGACAACAAATGTGGGTGTGAATAGTGCGATGAAGAGTACCTTTGGTTATATTTTGATGTATTTAAAAATGTCTATAACAAAGATACATAATCATTTAACACAGAATATTAAAAGTTCTCTCTTAGAGGGAACCATCGAGGTGCATACACACATTCAGCTCACATCTCCATAAAAATACCACATAAAGTATAAAAACAAATTAAATCATAATCAGCAAACACTACAATATGAAAATAATCAGTGGGAGAAGGTTTTCAAAAAAGTAAAAGATGGAAAGATATGAAATTATTGATGTGTAAGATGGAACAGAAAGAGAGGACCTCATAGCCTGGAATGCAGTCAGGACGTCCAGAGGTTGCTTTCTGGTACCCCACAGGGCCCTTTGACTCAATGTTTGCGGGTATGGTTGAATGCAAGGTGAGTAATTAAAATTTTGTACATGAAATATCCCCTCCCATTTTCTTACTGATTCTCTCTGGGTAGAAGACAAAATTTTCTGTGTTTACCTCCATGTAAAAGAGAGCAAAGATCTCTTCCCTAAATAAATTGAACTAACATCCACATGTCAGGCTTCCAAGTGCCAGTTCTGCTGCTGGCATGCTGATAATAAATGGAGATGCAGCAGCAATTTTGCAACCATGTGGACCAAAGTTACACACTAAGCATGGGGGTGTACAAAGACAGAAATAACATAGGTCTGTGATGGCATTCTTTCAAAGGCCTGGACCACCTACCTCTGGATTCCTTATTATGTGGAAAATTAAAGTTCTATGTGGGTAAGCAACTGCTGGGAGATTTTCTGTTATTTGCAGCCTAACACAAACCTAAATGACATACTGGAGAAGTAAAAGGCAGCAAAAATACACTGAAACTTCATCTCATAAATTTGTGTACTCAAGAAGCACATGTGTTAACATTATTTGTAGTTATAAAATTAATTACCAAAAGGAATAAAAGCAGAAAAGGTTAGATGTGGTTGCCTCTGAGCAGAGAGCGAAGCACAGAGAGGGACTGATGGCCACCTGAATTGTTTTAAATTTTTTTTTTTCCATTTTGTAATTGACAAGGAAAAGTTGTATATATTTTTTGTATACAACATAATGTTTTAAATATGTATACATTTGGAATGGCCAAATAGAGCCAACTAACACATGCATCACCTCACATATTTATCATTTTTGTGTATGTGTGTGCACTAAGAAAGCTTAAAATCAACTCTCAGCAATTTTTGAGAATACAATACAAATTACAGTCACCATGTTGTATGATAAATTTCTTGAACTTATTTTTCCTGCTGCTTTATTTTTACTATGTCATATATATATGCATTATATATATTGATATTTACATATACTACTCAATATATTTCAATTACAAAAACTGGAGAAGCTAGCCAAGATTCTCACCTTAAGAACTAAACCCTTCAACCTCTATACAATGACAGGATAAAAAATCCCTGCAAATAGGACCAAGATTTCCCTTCGAAAGCAGTTCTTAAAAGTGATTGAAATGCAGTATGATTAATTGCTATAATAAAATAATTACGAAGTGTTATGAAAGCAGTGAGCCAGATCAACTAAGGACTTGGAGAAATTTCAGGCAACACTTCATGGGAGAGATAATCTTTGCACTGAATCTTGAGAGTTAAGGAGGAGTTTGCCAGTGAGAGAAAGGTCAGACGAAAGATGCCCCAGACAATTCAGGCCAATCTGACAAAAGCACAAAAAGGCAAAAGGCAATAGGGCACTACAGAAAAGATGCTGGAGGATCTGGTGGGCACTGTGAAGGAGGTGGCAACAGATAAAAACTTGGGTAGAAGACAGGTTGAGGCCATCTGAAAGCCACAGGCACCCTCATTTCTTTGTCCTCTCCTCAGCCAGCAGGCATGCTCTGATCCTCATTTAGAGTGTGAAGTTACTTTCAGTATCTGTTAATTATCTCATCACATGCCTTCTCATTCTTTTGAGAACTCTTCTCTAACACAAATGAAGCAAACACAATGCTGTGGATTGGTTGAATTGTGTCCCCCAAAGTCAATATAGTAGAAGCTTAATCCCCACTGTAACTGTTGGAGGTGGGAAATCCTATTATGGTAATTGAAAGATAGGGTCTTAAAGAGGTGATTACATTGTACGATCATGCTGTAGTGAATGGAGTGATAATGAGGGTCAGGAGCGTGGTTCTGATGGGTTTGAAAGGAGAGAACATGAGAGTCTCTCTTTCCACTCCTCCATTTTCTGCCATGTGAGACCCCCACGTTGTTGTAAAGCCACCACCAAAGAAGACCCTCACCCAATGTGTTCTGTGGATTTTGGATTTCCCTTCTCCAGAACTGTAAGTAATAAATTTTGTTTTCTTATAATCACCCATTTCCAGATATTTTGTTATAAGCAACAGAAAACGGACTAACACAAACAATCTTTTTCTCTGTGGGTCAGATAAATGGTCTGGACACAAGAGGTATCTCATTTAGGCTTGTTACTCCAGATATTAAACATTTGAAGCCAATTTTGTTTCTGTTTACATCTCAGGAAGAGAAAGACTTCCTTAGACTTTGACTAAAGTTTGTCTTTGTAAATACAAAAAGCAAGCCATGCAGTCATCACTGAACAGATGGTTGGAATTTTGAGAGCTGGGGAAATGCCAGAGTAAAGCAATATGTTTGTGGCAGAAATGGTTTGCTTTTTAATTAATTCCTATGTTATATTTCTGCAAATTATTATGGGAGGGGGGTGAGAGCAGCTGTCTGGAGGGACTATGTTTCCCAGCCTCCCTTGTTTTGTTCCCAGATGCGGTTCCAGTTGTGACCCATGGGATGTGAGTAGAAGAAATATGTATCACTCCCAGGCTAAATGGTTTAGATGTACCTCTCTCTCTTTTCCTCCACCAGGTAAAGCAGACAATTTTGAAGCCCTAGGCAATGACATAAATTAAGACAAGGAGGTAAGCCACCTGACAACCACCATCACCATCATCACTGATGTTAGATCACTGTGTGTGTGAGAAATAAAACTTCGAACATGCAAAGCCGCCGAAATGCTGTGTTTTGTCCGTCAAAGCACCAAAAGATACTTACCTAATACAAGATGCTGTAGTTTTCAATTCGTACAATTGTGGCCCTTCAACCCACTAAAAATGTAGAAATCAATCACATAGCTCTTTCTTAACAAATACTGCAATTTCATTAGCAAAGTGGAGTTAAAAGTCCTAAAGAGAAATAGGAGTGAAGAGCATTTAAGTCAATATGTGAGAAGTGTAAGAACCCAGATATACAACCAGCATTACTGAAAATATTACATATAAGAATTAGACCTTAACTAATAGTAAATTTAATCTTCTAGAGGCAATATTGCTATTAAACAGTAGAGGACTTTGTATACCTTGCTCCAATTTCCATTTGTATTTATTCTAAATTGGATGCCTCAGAGATTGTTTAAATAGGATCAGAAATGCACTAATCAATCCTGGCAACTCTGTTATCTGACTAGGAGGCAGCTGAGGGTTATAAGAGGGTGAGAGACACCCATGTTGGGAAACTAAATCTGCCATCAACTCGTATTTTCTACTGAGACAAGTCACTTAATCTCTCTGAAATTCAATTTCTCTCCCTGTCACATGAGATCTACTTCATCACACCCACCAAGAACACCATGAGGTAACTCAATTGTGAGCCCCATAAACATATGAGTATAGTTAGATCAGTGTCATACAGAAAGTTTATTTGCTTGGGCTTCTAATTCAGACCAGCACTCATTCATTCACTCATTCATAATGTGTTTACTTTCTGTGTTGATGATGATTGTAACTGAGTAGGAGCAGTGTTTTTTCCATAACTCACATGCATTCCCACCTGAGACATCCTGCTGCATCTGCAGTTACTGCTGTCTGTGGTTGGTGCCTACATTCTAAGGTTCCCCACAGTTCCCACCATCCCCTGTTGTCCGTCTACCCAGCCCACTTCCCTCATTTATATCCCTTCTCTCTTGTTGTACTCGGGGAAGAATGTGACCAACACTGAGAAAAGTGGGGCTGGGAGATGGAGATGGAATACTGATCATTCATTTGAACACCAGTACCAGGAAGAATTTACAGCCCCTGATCTGACTTGTTTTATAAATGAAATACTAGTAGTCCTAACTAGCTTAAGGGGTCGACATCGTGGATGAAATATGCTGCATCCTTTTTTAAATTAAATACAATATTTTCAACCACATGAAGTAACTAGAGGAAGGTAAAACACATGTTGCCTGGTGCTTGTGCCGTGTTCCTAGAGGATGTTTAATGAATTGTTAAATTTTATGATGGTCATGTGAATTATCTGATGTTTCTTAATGCTAGGCATTGTTTAAGTACTTTGCATTTATTATTTCATCTTCACAGAGTCCTATAAAGTAGATACTACTTTATAGAAAAGCAAACTGAGGCACAAAGAGGTGAGCTGTCTTGTCCAAAGTGAGAGGCAAGCAAGTTGTAGAGCCATGATATAAACCACCTGGTTCTAGACGGAGTCCTTGCTTTTAGCAACTACTCTCCATTGGTTCTTTTTACCTGTGAGAGACCAGGTTCATTTGTCCTGTTTGTCCTGACAGACCCTAAAGTCATATAGATTCATCCTCTTTCCTCTGTGACCCCACCAGCCAGTTCTGAATTTTAGCCAAATATTGGAAACAGTAGTTGCTTTTGACCAAAAATGTAAAGTGGAAATTCTATACATAGATTTTTAAATAATCACAGAGGTCCACATAAAAGCAGAGGAAGAGATTGAAGGGACACCAAATTCAATACACATAATTCTTAATCATTGCAATGACATTTCATTTATTGGATTCTGCTAATTACGCATTGATGATCGTTTCCAGCCAATATGGTTTCTTCTTTCCCTGAACTCTGACAGTATTTTGAACTTCAAACAAGTTTGATTTGGATTTTCTTTTATTGTTTGCCAGTTTATTTTTTTTTATCAACATATGTCTTTTTATCCCCCCAACTAACTTGAAAGTGAAAGATCCTCAAGGCCATGGCTGTGTCTTTCACTTTGGTTTTTTTTTTTTTTTTTTTTTGGTCGTGATGTGACAGAGATTTGAAGATGCAAGGCTACTGGCTTTGAAGTTGGAAGAAATGGCCATGAGTCACACAGTACACACACACACACACACACACACACACACACACACACACACACACACACACACACACACACACACGTACGTAAGCTCTAGATGCCAGAAAAGAAAATGGACTGTCCCCTAAAGCCTCCAAAAGGAATCAATATTGCTAACACCTTGGTATTAACCCTGTAAATCATTTCATAATTCTGACCTCCAGAACTGTAAAGAATAAGTTTATGTAGTTTCAAAGCACTAAGTGTGTGGTTATTTGTTACAGCAGCAATAGGAAACTAATGCATCACTTTGCCTTCATCACTCTTTTCATTGGTATAATTGCTGACCAACCCCTTCCCTTTAGCACATGATATAGAAGGAACTGTACGTGTATCTGTGCATCCACGTGACTGGCCTTTAATAATAAACCAAAGGTTTCCAGAAATGAAAAAGTTTTGTCTCTTCTTGAATATACATCTCCAAAACACCAAGCAGGATCTCACTACCTCACGCACTCCTATCAGTAGTTGACTACACAGGCAAGTAGCTCAAGATGAACAAAAAATGATGGAACTGTAGGGGAGGGTCATGTCAGCACGGACCATACTTCTTTGTTTGACTGGCTGGGAAGGTCACCAGATGACAACACTGAATCCAACCAAAACTCAGTGAGATGAGAATTTTCCTGGGCCTGGTAAAATCCAATGGTACCTATGTGTCCAGCCTGTCCTTTCCTTTTTCATTCTCTTGGTGGGTAGTATAACATTGCCCCTCAGCACTCCTTTCTGACGGATCCACTGAACTTCCTCCAAGTAACCCCACTGAGAAAATGAACTATTTGAACAGGAGCTCCAATTCTGAAGCACAAAGACCAAGATCCCCTGAAGCCAGCAGCTGCATCCTCAGCTTCTGGGGATCTGCTTAAAGCATGGTGATTTTTCCATGGTGCTATGTTGATCAATTCCTCCCATAATGTAAAATAGAAACTGTCCTTTGGGTCAGTTCAGGTAGATTTTTCTCATTCATGATGTAGGCTTTTAGTTTCCATTTGCAAGTAACCTTAATGGATGGTTCTAAATATTTTGAGGTTACCACTAAGTCTAGAGGCACGACTTCTTCCTTGACAAGGGCATGTAGCTAGTACATAATAATGGGAACCACTTGGCTTTGTATGTGAACAATAATGTAATTTTTAATGGTATCCTTACGGGAAAAGGAGGTTTCTGCATTTCTTACATGACAAGATTCCAGGTATATAAGATCTTAACTAAGGAAAGCTCTTTCTTCTGATGGTGACTTTGTTAGACCATTTCTGTTGCTTACTATAAAAAAAAAAAAAAAAAAAAAAGCCTGGGAATGGGTAATTTGTAATAAATAGAAATTTACTGCTTACAGCTTCAGAGGCTGGGAAATCCAAAGTCTAGGGAACACATCTAGTGAGGGTCTTCTTTGGTGGTGGCTTTACAGGAATTCAGGGGTCTTACATGGCAGAAAATGGTGGAGCAGAGGGATAGAGAAAGCTTCTCATGCACTCTCCTTTTGAAGTCCTCAGAACCATGCCCATGGCCACCATTTTTAATCCATTCACTAGGCATGGTCCTCAGAATCTAACCACCTCTTCAAGGCCCCATCTTGCAATTATCATAATAGGGTTTCCCACTCTATTAACAGCAATAATGGGGATCAAGCCACTAATACATAAAAATTGGGGACATAATCCATATTATTTGCCCCTGACCCCCAAAGTTTATATCCTTCTCATAGGTAAATACATTAATTCCATCCCCAAAGTCTTGTTTCAACTCAAAAGTCTAAAATCTCAAAGTCCCATCTGTGAAATCAAAACAAGTTATCTACCACAAAGACACAATGGTGGGACAAGCATAGGTGCATATTCCCATTCAAAAAGGAAGAAATATGCCAAAAGAAAGGGATAATAGGTCTTAAGCAAATCTGAAACCCAGCAAGGAAGGCATTAAATCTCAAAGCTGGTGACTCGTGTACCTTGACACCATGTTTAACGTCCTCTGCACACTGGTGCAGGGGTTGTGTCCTCAAGTCTTTGGGCAGTTCTGCTTCTATGGTTTTCCTGGTCTGAGGCCACACTTCAGCTCCTGCAGGCTTGTGTTGCACACTGGTACCTCCACAATTCTGGAGTTTCTATGGTAGTCCTGCTCGCATGGTTCCACTAGGCCTGGCACTGACGGGTTTTTTTTTTTTTTTTTTTTTTTGCTGCAGCTTCAACACCATGTTTCTCTTTGGCATTGCTCTAGTAAAGGCTGTATGTGGTGAAACCACCTCTGTGACAGATTTCATCCTGGGACCCCAGACTTTTCCTTACATCCTTTGAAATTGTAGTGGAAGCTCCCAAGCCTTCAGAGCTTTGGCATTCTGTGAGCCTGAAGACCTAACAACATGTGGACTCCGCCAAGTCTTCCAGCTTGTATTTTCCAAAGCTGCAGGTCCAGCCACTAGGGGCCAATTTAGCCACTGCTGGAGGGGCCAAAGCTGCTGGGGTGCTGGTGTGGGGAGCAGCATCCCGAGGTAGCACTGGGCAGCGAGCCCATGGAGGGTGCCTCATACCTGTTCCCTGAGACGATTCTGTCTCCCTAGGCCTCTGGGCCTGTAATGGAAGGATTGCCCCCAGAGGCTCTGCAATACGTTTAGGATCTTTTCCCCTTTCTCTTGATAATCAATTTCTTTTGTACTAATCTTAACGCTATTGCATTTTTCTCTTGAAAACGTTCTCTTTTACTCTGCCACATGGCCAGGCTGCAAATTTTCAAAATCTTTACATTCTGGTTTCCTTTTGACTTCTAGCTGTACATCATGCCTTTGCTACCATAACTCAGCATAGGCTGTTACAAGTAACCAGGCGGCTTCCTGGATGTTTTGTGGCTTAGAAATTTCTTCCACTAAATACTCTGGTTCATAACTCTTAAATTTCAACTTCCTCGAAATCCTTGGGCATGGACACAATGCAGCCAAGTTCTTTGCCAGTTCTTATCAAGGGTGATCCTTGCCCCAGTTTCCAAAAAACTACTTCTTATTTCTGAGACCTTCTTAGAACGGTCTTGACAGTTCATATTTCCATAAGCATTCCAGTCACCATTATTTAACCAATCTCTAAAACCTTCCCTGATTTTCTTTGTCTTCTAAACTCTCACCAGGATCTAGGGTTTTCTAGCCTGTTCCTGCAAATTCTTCCAGCCTTTGCCCATCACCCAGTTCCAAAGCTGCTTCCACATTTTCAAGTATCTGTTATAAGCAACACCTCTCTCCTGGTACCAATTTTCTGCATTAGTCCATTTCTGTTGCTTATAACCAAATACCTGGAACTGGGTAGTTTGTAAGAAATAGAAATTTATTGCTTACAGTTTCAGAGGCTGGGAAATCCAAAGTTCAGGAAACACACCTGGTGAGGGTCTTCCTTGGTGGTGGCTTTTCAGGAATGCAGGGGTCTCACATGGCAGAAAATGGCAGAGCAGAGAGAGAGAGCTTCTCATGCACTCTCCTTTTAAAGACCTCAGAACCATACCAATGACCACCATTTTAATCCATTCAGTAGGCATGGTCCTCAGAATCTAACCACCTCTTCATGGCCCCATCTTGAAATGATCATAATAGGATTTCCCACCCTCTTAACAGTCACTGTGGAGATCAAGCTACCAATATATAAAACTTTGGTGACATAATCCATTTTAGTGACTGCTTGGTGTGTTATTACTAAGTAGAAGGGGAAAAAAAAAGAAAAAGACCAGTTTATTAATGGTACTAGAAGAAACTGTGTTAAGTCAACAAGCAGCTTCCAAATGAGTAATATAAATTCTGAACTCCATTTGGTTTAAAATCTCACACTTTTCTGGGAACTCCTAATGAGGACACTACAAGATCCACAGATAATTATCCCTTAGGAAAGTTGCCAAGTTACAAATGAGTTTAAGGTGTTATCTCCCTGAATGATAACACATGGTGTATTCACATGGCCTCCTACTCACTCTCTCACTGAAAGTTTGCTTTCTGTGAGTGGCCAGGAACCAGGACCTGTGCTTCTTCCATCTATAGTCTCACTCCCTCTCCCCCATGCTTAAGTAAATTTGCCTGAGAATCCAAATCTCTGCTGTACTCAGGCCTTGTATCCCTTAGGCTGCAGACCCAGGATCTACCAAAACCCTAATACAGAAAGATTTAGGCCAAGGTTGGATATTCATCCCAAGGTTTAATACCCAAACATCCAGAGGAGACTGTAAGGAATGAAAACTTGCTCTGAGGAAGAACCATTATGTTAATGAAATAAGTCGAGGAAGTCAAGAACCTGAGAGCCCCCTGAACTGTCCACATATGGCACCCACTACCAGGATGGTGGGAAGCCCAACTCAATGCTGGTGGCCTACTCGTATGCCCTGGAGTTGAAGTGAGGCCACTCTAGGGGAATATGGCTCCTGTGCCACCATCCTGGAGAGCAGAAGCCACGCCTGTTGTAAGGGTTTCCCCAGAAGCTCCACCCAGGAACTTCCACTGGCATCTCACTGGGCAGACCTCATCATGTGGCCACATTGTTTGCTAGGAAATGTAGTTTGTTCGTTTTTTAGCTTGGCACATGAGCCTAGGAACAAAATCAGGGTTCTACCAGTAAAGGATACTATTAAAAAGGCCAACAATACAAAGAGTTGGTGAGAATGAGAAGTAGCTGTAAGGTCTCACACATTATTAGTAGGAATGTAAAATGGAACAATCATTAGAGGAAAAGCTTGGACATTTCTCATAAGCTTAAACCTAAACTTTCCATGTGACCCCAAAATTCCACCCTTAGCATTTACCAAAAAGAGATGAAAGCATAGCACCACACAAAGGCTTGCACATGAATATTTGTAGCAGCTTCATTCATAATAGCCAAAACCTGAAAACAATCCAAACGTCTATCAACATGCGAGAGGATAAACAAATGGCAGTATGTCTACTACCAGCAATAAAAGGCTGCTCGGCTATTCAAAAATAAAAAGGAGCAAACAACTGATTCATGTAAGAACATGGATGAATCTTGTAAGTAAGTATTAGCATAGTGAAAAAAGCTAGACACAATTGTTGTTTGATTCCGCATATATGATATTCTAAAAAGGACAAATCTAATTTAGATTGACAAAAACACAAATTAGTATTTTCCTGGGACTAGATTATGGGTATATTGACTGAGAAGAGGTATGAGGGAACTTTTGGGATGATGGAAATGTTCTATATCTTAATTGTGACGGTGGCTGTACAGGAGTGTACATTTGCCCGAAGCCATCAAACTATACATTGAAAATGAGTGTGTTTTACTGCATATAAGTCATAACTCCATAAAGTTGATTTTAAAAATCCATGCATTTGATAAAACAAAATACATAAATTCATCCCAAATATGACCACTTATCATTTCACGACACTTCCGCCGTAGTCTAATCTATCATCCTCTACCTGATGATAGAGCCCTCAACCAATTGCTGTACTTCCACTTCTGTGCCTTTAGTGCCTGATCTCTCATAGCTAAAGTAAGCCTAAAAAAAACAAGTGCAACTAGTCAGGTCACTCTCTGGCTGAAAGTCCTCCAATCACTTCCTCTAGGTTAGAACAAAATTTAGAGTTCTTACCTTAATATATCAAACTGGATTAGGATCAGCTGTGAGTCACAGAAAGACCCCAAAATACAGTGCTTTAAACAGAAGTTTATTTCTGTCTTATGTCAGCGAACTCTAGAAACTATTAGCCTGGGTCTGGTATTAGAAACCCAGATCCTCTTCTCCTGTTACTCCAATCTGCAAAATTTCCATTCCTAAGTCACCTCATGGTTTAAGATAGATGCTGCGGATCCAGCCATTACATCCACATTCTAGACAGTAGGAAATAGTAAGGACACACCTCCCCACACCTTTCATTAAGAACACAGCAAGGAAATTTGTCACCCATACTTCTGACATAAGATAAGTTAGTCACAGACCACACATACATGAAGAAGAAAAAAAGCTGGGAAATACAGTCATTATTCTGCAGAGCTAAAAATCAAAGTTTCTGTGCCTGAGGAAGGACGGGAGAATGTACACAGGGACAACTTCCCCCTCAACCACACAGCCTAGCAAGGTCTTCATGGGTCTGCCCCTGCTCCCTCGCCTGTCTCATCTCCCCACCTCTCCTCCCTCTGTTTCAGCACCTGGCCATCTTGCTGCTCCTCCAACACTTCATGTTCATTCTAGTGTCACCTCCCTTCTCCTGCCCTGACAGCTCCTCCTAAGTATTCACAGCTCTCCTGCCTCACTCCTTCATGCCTCTGCTCCTAAGTCAGCCTTCTCAACAAAGTCTTCAGGACCACCCATCAAAAATAGCCCCAGGTCCTTCAGGACTCACTCTCCACACTTTATTCTGCACTCCAATCTTGGAAATCTATTTTGCCTTTTTAAATGAAAAGGAAAAAAAAAAAAATGCCTCTCTCACAACAAATCCCCCCTCCCAACTTATCCTTGTATACTGGGAGCTCCAGAAAGAAACGAGGCACTGTTCTCTAACAGTAGAGATCAGGTTCATGAAATACTGGGTCTAGTCAGTCTGTCTGAAAACCTTCAGCCTCAAGAGGGGTAGGTTTCAAGGGATTTCCAGGGTGAGTGTAACTACTTTGGAAAAGCAAAAGCAACTTTTCAATTTTACTTAGTGATGTTTTCCCCAATTCATTTATAGCCCAGCTTCAAGAGTTTTAGGCAGAAAGGCTTGAAAGAGGAAGTGACTCTCTGCCCTGAAACCCTGATGGGCACCTGTGTAAGGCAGGGGACCAACGGCCATCTGCTTCTGCTGCTCAGAGGCTGAAGTTCCCAGCACCCACACCCCTTTGTGGCCAGCCCTGGAGCCACCTAGTCCACGTGGCCTCCCCGGCTGCAGGAGCCCATCATAATAAAAATGGCAAGAGTCATAACACCGCCTGGTCTTCTAGTAAACCCTCCAGTCACTGAAACATGCATCTAACGTGTCCGTTAAATCTCCTCCACTCCAAGAGTCAGTACAATCTCCCTATGGAGACTGGACCGACAAGAAATGTCCCCAGGGACAGAGCTCTGGAAAGCCCTCTCCCTGAGTTCCCAAGACTCGCACCCCAGACACCAGCGTCACTGAGCCCTACAGTCTCTAACTGCAACTCCAAACTGCTTCAGAATCAATCTCAGATGACAGCAAGATGGTCCCAGATGTGTACCAAGAGACATGTGCTGTGAACGCACGTTCTTCCGTGGCCGAGATCGGCTATGAGGACCCCATGGCTGAAGCAAAGTGGGCGTAAAAACTGGGCTATCTCGTCCTGGGTCGTCAGCCCCACAGTGGGAGCTGAGGTGGTGGCGGTGGAGTGGAGCCACGGTTGTAGGGTTGGAGAGCAAAGATTCGCTCCATCTTCCATGCACACAGTCGGGGGGAGGGGGGAGAAGCATGAGCCAGAAGCCGGGCTCCCTCTATTCACAGGATCACAGTTTGGCTGATCTCAAGGTAGGAAGTGGGACCCCATGGGTCCCGGCGCACACCCTCTTATCAACTCCAGGCAGCACCCTGCAAACGCTGGACCAGCTAAACTTGTCCCAAACGTTCCACGACTACCACCGGGATGCTCCCACCCAGGGAAGGGGAGCGACCAGCGCCCTCTCCATATCCCCCAAACTCCAGTTTCAGGCTCCCTCCTCCTGGACCCACCCTGAGATCCGGGGAGAACGTCCCAAACGCCAAGAGCCCGCGCTGCAGACGCGCGCTCCGACCTCACCTCGGCGGGCAGCGCGCCCGCTCCAGACCCAGCGCTCGGCACCGCCGGGGGCCGCACGCTCAGATCGCCTCCTGCGACCCTCCGCCCGCCTGCCCGCGGTCCCCGCCGGCTGCCCCATGCCCGAGGCCGCCTCGGCAGGCGAGACGGCCGGGCGTGGCTGCTCTTCCTTTGGTCCGCGCAGGGTCCCTGCCGGGTCCTCCTCGCGGCGGCTCTGGTTGCAGCCTCTGCGCGCGCTCTAGGAAGGACCCCGTAGCCCCCGCGGTAGCTGGCACCGCCCACTCGCCCTCGCCATCCCTGCACCCCCTCCCTATTCTCGCAACCCCCCTTCCCAGTCCACCAGTGCCCCGCCCCCAGCCCCACCTCGCCTCTCGGCCCGCCACACCTCCAGCTCCTGGCCCCCATCGCCTCTGGCGGTACAAACAACCGGCTCCCGCACCTCTTGTCCTGCTCAGTTTCCCGAGCCGAGCCCTCCCCTTTCCCTTTGTCCCTCTTTTTTAACCTCCGCCCCTCCCCGCCTCCGGGGCCCCGTTCCACCCACTCGGACCAGGGGGTGAGAGCATGGAGCGAAGGAGAAAGTGTGGTGGCAGGGCGGAGAAAGAAGGCGCGGGGCAGGAGGTGGCAGCTCAGGACGAATCCACTCCTCCACTGAGACACTTCCCTGCAGCAACCCCCTTCCCTGGGGATTTTATATATTACAAGGACAGAAGCAGGAGAGATAATTGATACCTTTAAAGGTGGAAGTGGCCTTGAGTCAAGGAATATAGGCAACCTCAAGAAGCTGAAAGTAGTAAAGGAACAGATTCTCCCCTAGAGCGTCCAGAAGGAACACAGCCTTGCTGACACCTTAATTTTAGTTCTGGGAGACCTATTTTGTACTTCTGACATTCAAAACTCTAAAAATAATGAATTTGCATTTGCTTTAAGCCATGAAGTTTGTGATGATTTGTTACAGCAGCAAGAGGAAATAAATAAACAGAACAGCCATTTTACCCCAGCATTCTCAGACTCAGACAACCCTGCTAGCTAAGGAGCTTGTATAGCAAGGCCCATCCATCGCCCTTCTCTAGACCCCCTTAATACTCATGATGGTTAATTTTTTTTTGAAAATGAGATACAAAATGTAATCTGCCAAAATGGTGTGATTTGGGCACTTGGCAGTGATACAATGACATTTCCTTTAATTTATATGTGAAAGAGCTCTCCTCTGTAATTGAATCCCAGTCAGCAAATGGGTTCTATTTTAAACAGTGTCACTGGTCTCATGAACTGGCATTTACCACTGACAAAGAAAAGAAAATGAAGGATAGCTCAAATTTCCTCATCTGAAGATTAAGTTTTAAGCCAACGTAGCATGCAAATTGAAGTGACTGGTACTAAATTCAGCAGAAATTCAATTTTATTTTATTTTTTTGAGAAGAAATATTTGTTTATTTTCTGGGCTCTTCACCACTTACATGGAATAAGCTGTGATAGCTCTTGGGATAGTCTTTCTACAATATTCTTTCAATAAACAGTAGTTATTTTTAATGCAGTCGTTAAAGGAGTGTAGGAGGATGTCATTTGGTCTTTGTTGTAAAGATGGCTTCCTAGTACATTTAAAAACTATAAAGCCCAAGCCAGCTGGATTAGGAATACAACTGGTGAGTGAAGGCATTGGTATATTTTGTCCACTTTCCCTCTAAAAAATGTGTTATATTATCCTTTATTATATGGAGGGTAATGCCATTGCATCAACTCTCTTTAATGAAGACAGCATCTATGAGTTTTATAGAATATGATAATTATTATAGAAATAAGACTTTCACAATTGTGAGTGAAGCCCAAAATTAAGGGTATGAAAAGGGAAGTTACAAGACCAGAGAAAGGTTAACATGGAAGCATCAAGCTGTGCATCAAAAACTTCCAGGTGGACAAATTGGAGGTTTTAGAGGAATTTGGGAAGCCAGGCACACCCAGCTTCCAGAGTGGGACTAGAGAGAGGAGGTGGAGGGAAAGCATATATATGTATGTATGTATGTATGTATGTATGTATGTATATTTTAAAAGTTGCTTGTCTGTCGTTACTGCTTCTGTAGGTGCTCAGCCCAGCATCCAGTGGTGAGCCTGGAGCTGCTGTTGGTCAGTGGAGCTGGCCGTGGGACAAAAAGCTGAGCATGAACTCCACAGAGGTTGAGGTCAGCCTGTAGCCCACTGCCACTCCTCTGTGTCTGTCGCCACTACTGGCCATAATGAACTTCAGAGATAAGTAGGATGCTTCTTCCCTTCTGTGTTACCAGTCTTGCATGAATTTCTCTTCTGGCCAATTATAACCTGGAAAGTATAGGGAAGGGATGTGTGGAAGATATGATCCCATCTTAACCAAGTTGACACAGTACAGATAGCCAGCATTATCCTATAATCAAATTTTAGAGACGTGGCAATTCAGTTAAATGTTAAGTCCTGCCAAAGGGATATGTGGACAAAATCACTCGGCCTTCAAAAGAAATAAAATAAAAACGTGATGGATTTTTTTTTTCTGTAATGATGAAGTTATGGTATTGTACACAGTTATATTTCTGCTGAATTCTCAGAATGCTCTTGAAAAGTGAGATGGAGTTTAGCAACACCTGATCAATTTCAGGGGCACAGAACCAACAAAACAGCAAAGCAAGTACAACGATCATAGGTGGTGAAGGATGTGCGCAGGTGCTGCAGATCATCTAAGGAGCTTGCTTTCCATCAGGAAATATCTCAGAAAACTCCCCCCAAATGCCTCACTTCTAGAGCTCTCAGTCCATCTTTGTAAGATAGCTGTCATTGCAAGAACGTGAATTTCAGGGGGGGAACAATTAAAAAGATTTCATTGTGTTGCCAACTGCCATGTGTTCAGACTCAGAGAAGAAAAAGAATCAATGTCTTATCTTTGCAAAGACATGAGGAAGAGGTGAGAGCTTTCTGATAGATGCACTGTGTTAGTTTGTAATAAGCACCAGGGCTGGTCTGTGTTTTAAAATGTCATCGAGAGCTGTAACATGGGGTCATGTGTAAAATTTCATGGGTCAGAGCACATGAGAAAACATCAAAGAGGTCAGCAGTATTCAAACTCTGGCTGAAAAAGAACTGGAGGTAATTGCAGGGAAAAAAAAAATAATGCAAAGCCAGTAATTGGTCAAATAAAACTCTCAAAGCTATTAGTAAAAGTTCAAAAGGGAGTAATTGGATTCGGGATAGATTAGGATTTGTTTTATTGTAATAATTAAAACAACACAAAGAAGGTTTGTTCTTACTGCTATATTTTTATTAGTCGTATAATACTGGGGAAATACCTAAATTCTTTATGTCTCACTTACTTCAGCTTTAAGATGGGAATAACATGATTACTATTTCATAAGGCAGATGTGGACATTAAATGAGATGATTGTGCAAAGTGCTTAAAAGAATATCTGGCACAGAATAAACACTTATTAAATGTTGGAAACTACTATTATTTGTCTCAGTACCATTCAAATTCATTCTTTTCTACAAATTTCCTGATGAATTCAGTATGAATTCCAGATCATCATTATCATTTTATCTAGATGTCAGAGTGAGCCTGGTAAGTCTTCAATCAGATGTAATCATTTAGGTTCTCTCTAGAAATGGTGACTGAGAAGAGATTAGAACTTCCAGAGATTTGCTGCGAAAGATGCCTGGGACGGATAGCGGGGCCAGAGAAGGAGAGGGTTTTCAGAATGTGGTGCAGGGCTAATACATATGACAGCAGAGAGGCAGAATGGAGGACTGGGGCGAAACCATCTCAGCTTGGTGGACAGGGAATCCCCAAACCCAAGACCCCTCTAATGTCATCTGCTGCTGTAGAAAGGGGCCTGCATTTGCACTGGGGCCATTTAGACATGATCTGGGAGCAGGTCCAGGAAGCACATTTTCTGCAGACACATGAGTGGATCCAGACCATCAGTCAAGTGCCCACAGCCGCAGACCTGAGCAGAGCATCTCCAGGCCTCTACAGTCCACCCATCCGATCTGTGTCTCCATGCATTTTCTGGAAGCAGCTTCTCCGTGGTTCTCACAGGACTCTCTTCCTGAGGTCAGGGGACAAACCGCATCCCATGTCACTGCAGCTGGTCTCAGGGCATCAACAGTCCTTATCCTCTCAGTCCTCCGTGACACATCCTAATTGTCCCTTACCTTCAGCACTCACTTCAGAAGATCACAGTGGCTCACCTGCTCAGGTAGAACCCAAACTTTCATTCCTGAAGGGTCTGAGCATTTTGGGGTCTGAGTTACTGCCTGCATCACTCACACTTAAAGTGGGACAAAAGAGTAACGAGAAGCAGCTCTAATGGGACACCTGGGTCCCACACATACTTCTCCCTGTTCCCACCTATAAAAGCAGCCTCACCTCTGCCTGCCAGTCAGAGCCAACTACTCTGCATGATGGTCAGTTTTCTTACTGATCGGTCCCTGGACACAAGGGTCCCAAAGTGCCCTGGCAGCAGCTGCCCCTTGTAGTTCCATGGAACATTTGCTCTGTCCCTATGGGGAGAACACATAGGACAAAGCTGGAGGTGAAGGACTGACATTAAGATGCTGGGTCCCATGAGTGTCAGGGCCACCTGCTAATGCCCCTTTTCAGCATCCTGTGTCTTGCTCAAGCCCAGGCCCGATGAACCTTTGACTTCTTACAAAGGACTGCTGCTGGGTCCTTCTGATCTGAATGCTCAGCAGTTCTGACAGAACCCAGACATCCTGGGAATTCCCAGGCACATGGGTAATTGTTTCTGGCAGTCAAGTGTTCTGTCTCTGTCAGGGCCCAATAGGAAATGCTTCTTTAAACATGCAGTATGCTGACTGGGTGGTGTGGCCTTGCTCTTGAATCCCAAGGGCCTGCGCCATGATTCTGCTGTGGGGACTTCCATAAGCTTCACGCTGTATCTCTTCCTCCACTAACATCTCCAGCACCAAGGGGTCTGCCTGGTGATTTGGCCCAAATGTTAGGGGTGATTGCAACAAGCCCTGGACTAACTGCAATGACCTTTCCTGTTGTCAGCCCCATTCAAAGCTGGCAGCCACACATGTCACAGGGTATGTGGGATGGAGTGGTATTCCTGCATGTGAAATGTGTTTCCACTAGAACCCAAAGAAGCCCAGTGGACACTTTCTCTCCTCATGGTACCAGAAACAGAAATTTACTGTTCAATTCAGAGAGGATTTCTTGCAGGCCTGTGACCATGAGATGCCAAACAAACTCACTGAGATGCAAGTTTCTGAATCTTCACATGCTCTGGAGCACATGGGTATTTCCAAAGTCTCCAGTACGATAGTCACCTTGCACTCGTCTGTTTAATCAGAATGATAGCATCAATGTAGGAGATCAATGTGATATTCACATGGAAGTCCAGACATCTGTGAACTACACGGGGTATCAACCTACCCCAAGACAACTCTGTAAGCGTATATTTTTTTCCGTTCCTCATGGATACAAAGATGTGTGTGTTTGTATGTATGAGTGTGTGTGTGTGTGTGTGTGTGTGTGTGTGTAAAATATATTCAGTAGTGTAGGTTGCAGTTGAAAATGTGATGTCAAACCTCTGGAGGATGTACATAGCAACAGAATCCCTACATAGTTTGGTATTTGTATCTTTAGCTTTCCGTGTTGCCAAATTGCTACCTAAAGTTGTCATGCCACTTGGAAAGTTATATTTAGAGGGTTTCTTAACTTTCTGAAATGAAAGGATTTTTCAGCAACTTGTTTTTTATACATCTTAGTTTGGGGTGACATACTGCTGGCCTGATTTTATAGCTCAGCATTTAGTGTTTTGTTTTTCAGAGAAACGCTCATCTTTATGGCTTGCCATTTAATTTCTCTGCTGTCAAGAGGCAGAATTAAGTTATTCCTCTCTTTAAAAGAATGATATAAGTAGGGAATAATGAATGCAAAGTGCTGTAGTTAAACATCAGCAGATGCACTGATGGATTGGTTGTCACTTAGATTATGCCATAAATGGAAAGAAAGTAATATTTAATCATTTGCAAAAAAAATAAAAACATGGTGATGGATTTGGTGTATTTTAACTCTGAGTGATTCATCACAGCAAATTGTTATTTTCCAGCTAATAGAGGGAATAAAAAGGGCAAAGCAGAGGGAAGTCACTGCTTTCAAGAGCATGTCAGGTCTCCTGAGCTGCTTAAACATATGAACTATTGCTAGTTAACTCTTATGAGCTGAACTGTGTCCTCCTAAAATTCGGAAGTTGAAATCCTAACCCCAAATACCTCAGATTGTGACTGCTGTAAACACAGTAGGTCCTTTGATACAGGTTTGAACTATGTGGCTCCACTTACATGCGGAATCTGCATAATGGGGTTCCCTGGGACCAACTACCTTTAAGTATGTAACTACTTAAGTTACTTAACTAATTAAGTTATAAAGTGAGGAAAATTATATGTGGATTTTCCATTGTTGGGGAGGTTGGCATCCCTAACTCCTACATTGTTCAGGGGTCAGCTGTATCTGGAGACAGGTCCTATAATGAGGTAATTAAAGCAAAATGAGTTCATCTGGATGGGCCCTAATCCAATATAACTGGTCTACTTATGAGAGGAGGAGATTAGGACACAGACACATACAGATGGACACAGGGAGGAGACAGCCATCTGCAAGCTAAAGAAAGACTGCAGAAGGAACCAATCTTGCCTGCATCTTGATCTTGGACGTCCTGGCCTCCAGAACTGTGAGAAAATAAATTTCCATTGTTTAAGCCACCCAATCTGTAGTACTTTGTTCTGGCAGCTTGAGTAGACTAATACATTAGCAAATGTCAGATTGGAACCTCCTCTATCCAAATGGCTCGTAAATCTGTTTTTGTGGGGGGCAGGCAGGGAGCTGCTGGTTGGTATGGAAATCTGAACCCTTGACCTTGGTGTTATCAGCACTGTGCTCTAACCAAGTGAGCTAAACATGAGCTTGTTTTAATAGACCTGTTCAGTGTTGTTGTTGCTATTTTATTTGTTTTTTAATTTGAGTCAACATTATGAAATCATGAAATTTGAAATATAAGTACAAATGTCAGGCAACTCTTGAAAATCTGGAATATGCGGCATACAGAACAAGGATCTGTGAGTGGCCATGAATTCTGGAGCTGACATGTGGCTCCTCAGTTTAGATGTGGTCTTTGCTCTCCTGTTCATCACAGTCCCCTCCACACCCTACTGTCTTCCTAAAAATGGAGTTGGGTGCGGGTTGGCAATTATCATTGTGTGCAGTGGTGTTTGGTTTTTTGTTGTTCATAGGAGCAATGTAGTTTTTGATCTCACCACTTATTAGCTATGGGTCCTTGAACAAGTTACTTAAATTCCTTGTGCCTCAGGTTCTTCATCTTTAAAATAGAGAAAATATTGTACACATCTGTATTAGTTTCTTGTGGTTGTCATAAACAATTGTCACAAAGTTGATGGCTTAAAACAATAGAAATTCATTTTCTCACAGTTCTGGAGTCCAGACGTTCAACATCAACTTCACTGTATTGAAATCAAGGTGTCCTCAGCGCCACGCTCTGAGGGCCCTCTGAGGGCTCTAAGGGATCATCTGATTTTGTCTCTTGCCACATCTGGTGATGTGAGTGTTCCTTGCCTTGTGGCCATATCTTTCCAATCTGCCTCTGTGGTCACAGGTCCTCCTTTTCTGCTATGTGTCAAATCTCCCTCTGTCTCTCTTATAAGGACAACTGTGATGTCATCTAGGGCCTGTGTTAATTTTCAGTGGCTTCCATACAAGTGACCATAAATGCTGTGGCTGAAAACAAGAGAAATTTAGTCTCTCACAGCCCTGGAGGCCTGACGTCTGAAATGAGGGTGTTGTCAGGGCCATGGTCCTGCTGAAGGCTCTAGCAGGAAGTTCTTCCTCACCTTTTCCAGTTTCTGCTGGCTGTCAAAATTACTTACAGCTGTATCACCCCAATCTCTGACTCCCCCTTCTCATGACCTCCCCCTTTTCATGGTCTTCTCTTATCGTATGGAACTTATGGGATTGAGAGTCCACCTGGGTAATCCCAGATGAACGCATCTCCAGATCCTTCACTTAATTACATTGCAATGACCCTATTTCCAAAGAAGGTCATATTCACAGGTTCCTGGGATTAGGATAAGGATATGGCATTGGGAACCATATTCAGCCTATCTCACTACCAAATAGAGTTGTTATGGGATGAACCCATTTTATCTCAGTAAAGCACTCACAAGTATCTGGTCTAGCATAAGTAACACATAAGTATTGACTAAATTAACACTATTACTATGCATATCTGTACCCAAAGTGAGGGAAAGATAGAGAACAATATGGCTTACAATAAATGAAAATTCATGTCTTTTAATGAAGAATAGTATTTTTCTATGATTAATGTGCAAACAAAAGGTTTCCATGCTGAAAGAAACCATTTAAAACACTCATTAGAAATGAACTTGTGTACCTCTGTAATAAATACGTTATGTGATGAAAAATGTAATAAACTAATAAAAAGGCCGAGATTTCTACAGGGTTTCTTTCTAAATGCAAATAAGGTGAGTCATCTGTCTGTGACAATGTGCTGTGTCACAGCTGTGGTCAGTCTTCCTCACTGAGGGTGTCTGCTGGTCCCTTTAGGCATTCATATCCCTTGTACCTCCAACCTACCTGTGCTGTGGCAGAAGCAGCCCAGTGTGATCTGAAACGAACTCACTCAGATCCAGGGAAAAGCAGGGTTCTTCAGAGGCAAATGTAGCCTGGGATTTGAAGGCAGAGAGCTGGTTTCTTCGTGGCTCTTCCACGTCTAATCAGTTGCGTGAATTGAATCAGAAAACAGACTCTCTCTGAATCTCTTCTGTGAAATGTGGACTTTATTGCATGCTCTCTATGGAAGTTAAATAAAGTAAAAAATAAAAAGCAACTCAGCCTTTATAAACATTGCTTTTTAAAAACTTTATTAAATATTGATGATTATAATTGCATATATTTATAGGGTACAAAGTGATGTTTTGATATATGTACGCAATGTGCAATAATTGAATCAAGCTAATTAATATTTCCATCTCCTCAAATACTTATTATTATCCTCTCTAATTGTAGCATTGTACCTTTTATCAACAGCTCCGCATTCCCCCCACCTCTCAGCCTCTGGAAACCACTATTGTACTCTCTACTTTTGTGAGGTTGGTTGTAACTAAGTAATAAAATCAAATTCAGTGTCCATTAATGGATGAATGAATAAAGAAAATGCAGTATGTAAACACAATGGAATACTAATATGCCTTTAAAAAGTGGGAAATTCTGTCATATGTGACAATATGAATAAATCTGGAGGGCATTATTCTAAGCAAAATAAGCCAGACACAGGAAGATAAACACAACGTGGTTTTACTTATATGTGGAATCTAAAATAAATGTTCTTCTTAATGGTCTCTTACCTCAGCAGAAATCTACCGTAAAAACTTGGAAAATCCTAGAATTCAAATGCAGTGCTTTGTTTTGGTTTTAATTTCTTCCTTACTCTTGAATGCAAAACTAATTTTTGTTTAACTGAAAACACATAATTAGGTAAATAGAACTAGATCCTTAAAGAGAATTAAACAGTGTATTTTTTTTTTTAAGAAACCTCTTTGGGTTATAACAAATTATTTTTTGTTTGTTTGTTTTGGAGGCTGGCTGGTATGGGGATCTGAACCAGTGACCTTGAGAGAACCTGGAACCTGGGTTTTAGAAGGCTGCTCTATAACCAATTGAACTAACAAGCCAGCCCACAGGCAAAGACAAATTAAGCAATAGCTTTGTCAGAGGCCCATTTTCCAAGAGAGTAGGGCCTCAATCTCAAGCAGATAAAGGAAGTTCTGTTTAGGAGCAAGGATCAAGTGTCTGATAATAAACTTCTCCCCATGTGAGCCAAGACTAGAGTGCTTCTCTGTGGTACTTCCTATAATTGTGTGTAAAATCACAGTCTGTCCTATAAATGGAGTGGAGTTTCTGACAAATAGAAATACATACGTTTGTATGACATTTAAGTTTTGTTAAATGCTGAGTAGGCTGAATGAAGCCAGTCGGGAAGTCAGTGTTGGCCCCTGGTCTCCACATGGCAACTCTTAGACACTGACAATCCATATGTGTTGTAATCAAGTGGGTTGTGTAGTGAAGAATCTAGCCATCTAACCTCCCCAGAAAGAGGTCAACTTCCAGGAGGTAATCTATGACATATCCAATGGGTGTGCCATTGTTTTAGGCAGCAGCTAGCCATGGTGGATCTTAAGGTGGAGACAGCCATATGTGGTAGTTCTAAGATTAGGGCTGACCTGGCCAGAAAGACCAGCCATGTAATTTAGAGTGGGGCTTTGAGTCATCTGGTATCAGTTGACATGATGACTGAGTTCAATCAATCACAACTGCATAATAGAGCCCCAATAAAAATGTTGAACACTGGGGCTCAGGTGAGCTTCCCTGGTTGACAACACTCTGTGCACATTATCTCCCACTGATAAGGTAAGGAGACATGTCCTGAATCTACAGGAGAGAACAATGCAAACCTCCCAGATTCTGTCCTATGCATCTTCTTTAGCTGATTATAATCTGTCTTTTTCCTTTAACAAACCATAACCACGACTGAAGAGCTTTGGTGAGTTTCGAGTCCATCAAGCAAATTATTGAATCTGAGAGTGGTTTTGAGAATTCCCTGAACTTGCAGTTGGTGTCAGAAGTGAGGGTGGACTTGAGCTGCAGGACTGTGTGCCTCTTAAAGTTGAATTTGGCTCTAAACTGTGTATTTTGCCTAACTCTAGGTATATGCCAAGTGACGGATGTGGGTCTCCAGCTTCTCCTTATCCTGGGTCACATTCAGATTTTCATGTATGTTATTTTACCTGCTGATCAGCACCTCAGATTGTGAGAGAGCTTCCTTGCCGAAAGTCACATTTTGAACAAGGAGTCTTTGAGCAGCATTTCAAGGAGCTGTGTCTGCCTTGGCTGATGCAGCCTGAGATGCTTCTATAATTTACCTTCTTGAAGGTGGAAAGTGGACTTCTGTTGGTTGCTTTTCTACTTAAACATAATGGTAGACCCAGGTGTTCCTTGTGGTTCAAAAGAAGACCTCCATCATCAGGTGTCTTGGGGTGTAGGGGGCTAGTTGTAATTTTCAGGGCTGTGAATGAAACATTTATGAGGCTTTCCTTGGCTGTAGACTTTATTTGGTGCAGGGCGGAACGTAGGACAGTCTCTTCTTTATGAATTCCAGTGGAGTAAGAGAACTTCACAAGGATGGGAAGATGGTGGGGGGGACTGCTAATTTGATCTCTTCTGTGATTAAATGTCTGTCCCTGAAAAACTCTTAAGTGGCAGTTCTGGGATCCCTGCTGGTAAGAGCTGACTTGATTCTCCATTTAAAGGGGCTTAGGGAGCTGGATAATGACCATCTCTCTGTGTATTTTTTTCCACTCTGTGTTTGAGTAACAGTTTTTTATTAATATGAAAAGCAAATATATTTTAAATTTAAATGGAGACAAGTTATAACTATTTGCAATTAAAGCATATTTATCACTAGATGGCTACATCTTTCACAGTCAACAGATGCCACTGAAGTTAGCATACCACTAAAACTGCAAGAAAAATATCTATTACATGTTAATAATGGTCATCTTTATTTTGTCTGTTTTCTCTGGTGCCAAAGTGTCAATGAAATAGAAGCCAATCATGCGTTGTGAAATTGAGTTGAATTGGGAAGTGTAGTGGACATGAAAAGCAGTTTTTCCCCTGTGGAAACTGTCTTTTCATCAGATGGAAACAGTTTCCCCTATTTGTGGTTGCTGATTTGGAGAAATATTCTTTTTCTTTGCTGTAAATACTCTCTCCCTCGTTTTTTTCTTTTCTTTCTTTTTTTTAAAAGAAGAGGTTAGGTAATTACCCACATTATGTATATAAGACTTGGGATCTGTAACTGGATAACAATGAAATAGCATCTCATTGTTAGCCATGCTTTGTATTTGAATTTTTTTTCTTCATTTTACCTGTGTGATCATGAAAGTAATACAAGGCACCATATGACCCAACAATTGTACTCTTGTTCATTTATTCCAGAAAAAATGAAAACTTACATGCATACACACACACACACACAAAAAAAACCCTATACCTGAAAACTCATGGCAGCTTTATCTGTCGAAGTCAAAAGCTGGAAACAACTCAAATGTCCTCCATATTATGGAATACTACTCAATAATAAAAAGTAACAAACTATTGATACACACAGTTTAGAATAATGTCCAGGAAACTATGCTGATTGTACAAAGCCAATTCGAAAATGTTCCATACTATATGATTCGGTTTATATAACAATGTTGAAATGACAAAATTATAGAGATTGAGAACAGATTAATGGTTGTCAGGGGTTGGGTGTGAGCTGGGTGGGGGAGGTTGGGAAGAAGGTGGGCATGGCTACAAAAGTAGCATTGTTGTGATGATGAAATTGTTCTTGACTGTGGTCGTAATTGCACTAATCTACGCATGTGAAAAAATGACATAAAACTACACAAAGACACACAAATGAGATATGCAAAACTGTTAGTGGATTGTATCAGTGTCCACTTCCTGGTTGTAATGTGCCACAGTTATGCAAGATGGTACCATTGGAGGAAACTTGGCTAATGGCACACGGGATCTCTCTCCATTATTTTTTACAACTGCATGTGCATCTATAATCATCTCAAAATATATACATACATACACACATACATAAGGACACAAGATCATGGTTGCAAAATTATACAGCACAAGTTATAAAGAACCAATGTTAATATCTTCTTCCAGTCTCATTTAATACCTCTATTCCATGAATTTGTGACATACTTGAGATCTGGGGACACTATCTCTAGACTTCTTGTTGTGAAAAATAATAACTTTCTTCACTGTTTAGAGTACCTTTTTATTTTGTATTTTACTACTTGAAGACCAAAACATCCTAACAGAACCTGCTTATCTTGTGAATCTTGTTGTGATTTCATTCTTCATAGTACCATTAAAATTAGTAGCCTCTCTCCATTATAAAATGATTGTAGAATTTTGTGTCATAAATAAATAAATAAATATTCTTATCTCAAACTATTTGAAAGTGTTTTCTGTGTGTGTACAAGTATGTGTTAGGTTGCTCTCTGTTGTCTTCATTGGGTCAGGAGCATGTGTAAAACGTTTGATACAATATGGACAATACCTGTACACACGGCTATCCATTATAGCCCTATTTGTGTTTACAAAATACTGGAAACTACCCAAATGTCTGCATAAATTATTTATTGCTGGGTAACAAATTACAACAACATGTAGCAGCTTAAAACATATTTATTACCTAATTCTTTCTGTGGGTCAGCCTAAGCTGGATGAATCTGGTTCATGATTTCTCATGAGAATAGTCAAGCAGTCAGTCAGGGGTGAGGTACCTTAACCATGACCAGGGATGGACGGCTCACTCCCAAACTCACTCACGTGGTCATTAACAGGCCTCAGTTCCTGAGTTCCTTGCTGGCTATTTGCCAGAGAACCCAGCAACTGGAATAAAGACTACATGGGTTTCCTGTTAGGTCTGAGTGTCTTCAGAACACGGCAGATGGATTACCCCAGAAAAAGCAATCTAAGACAGAGAGCGGGCAAGGAAGAGATGACTCAAGAAGGAAGCTGCATTTTGTATAAACTAATTTTGGAAGTGATGTACCATTGTCACTTCTGCCTTTTGCTATTGGCTGCACAGACAGATCATGGTAGAACATGGAAGGGGACAGTTCCAAAAGATATATACCAAGAGGTGGGGGGCACTGGAAAACTTGTGGGGGGCTGGTAACCATGATGTCCAAGCACAGAGGATCAGTTACATAAACTATTCTGCATCCCACAGTGGGAGCCTGTGCCACTGTAAAAAGGGGGGACAATTTCTACAAACTATGATTTCCAGAAGATATTATTATGTAAAAAGTTTAAATTTTGTGTGAGAAAGAAGGCAAAATAAAAGATACATGGATCTGCTAATCTTTATTTAAAAATACACAGGAAAATAAGTCAGATAACAATGAAGTTGATTACTATAAAAATGTGTTTTTGGACAGTTGGGAAAGATGAAATATCAGGATGAGTGACACTTTTTGTATACTTTTTTGAGTAATTTTTGACTTTTGAAAAAGAGAAAAAAAATCAATAAAGATGAGAATGGAATTAAAACAATTTAAACCTAAGTATAAAATGAAGAAACTAACCCAGTTTTGTTTCAAGTAAATACCATGTCCACACGAAAGGGAATCAACTAAAACCCGAAGAATTGATCCAGATGACTTGTGAACACGGTATCTCACTATATACTCTCAGTCCTTAGTAGGGTTTGTTGCATGTTGCTTTTTTTATGTTCTGGATTGATTTTGGAGTATTACAGGATTGATCAGGTGAGTAAATGTGTTGGTATTGTTGGGAGCCAGGGTTTTCTCTGTGGAAGGAAGGACAAATATGGAAATGGGGAAGAACCCTGTGTGAATGCACTGTAATGCACTGTAATTTGGGTACTGCTATAAACTAGAGATTTCCAAAATATGTACATAGCTGCATATATGATTACAAGCATAGGTATGTATGTAAAATATGTATAAATGTGTAACTGTATGTATGTATCTACATATACTGCTATAGGTAGGTATGTTGACACATGTTTTTCCTCACTATGTTTATTAAAAAGGCCAAGAAGCAATGCTATGCCAGGATCAATAATCACACTGAGCACCCTCCATTTGGTCTCTAATATAATTCTCCTCTAAAAGGACCTGTTATACCTCCTCAGATAAATAGCTGATTACAGGGCTGGGGCAGGGCAGGTGTAAGATGAGACCAAAGAAAGATGTTACAGCTGAATGTGGGTGAGTGTAACAAAAACATAGGAACAGGCTTGAAAGCCACACATTGGGGTTTTGAGCACAAAAATAATTAGGTCCAATGATGAGTTATAAACCAGCAGGAAAGAGAAATCCATTGGTCCATAAAGATAAATAAATACATTGGAAAAGGGAAGGGCATCTGCTGACAGCAGAATGCCAAGGACTCTGGTAAATGTGGAGAAAGTGCTATAGCAGGGAAAGTAAGCATTTTCAATCATCATAGTAGCATTAGATCAGACAACAATCATCAATGTATTCCATACCTAGAGAGAACATTGAATCAAGAGTGTGATATTTGCACGGTCTGAAGGTGCCTCTTTACAAATTTCTTATTAGTTGCAAGAGGAAGTGTGGTAATGGTACCCACATCAACAGGTTATCAAATTAACATCTCCACTGAGGGACAGACGAGCATCATGGATGAAGAACATGATGTAACTTGTGCGGTGTTGCACCAGCAATGTATAACCGAAGTCAAATCTGGAGGGGATATCAGACAAACCCGTAAAGGAGGGCATAGTTCAGCCACCTTGGTACGTCAACTGTTTAAGACACTTGGAAAGACAAAACCGTGCTACGTAATATGTTGCTGAAAGCTCAGAAGATAAAACATTCCTGCCATCGTCCAGAAGCTTATCTGTCTCTTGGAAAAACATGTCGTTAAAAGCCGTCCAGAAAGAAAGAAAACAGCCCATTCTGGGTGATCCTGTTGATCTTCTCAGTTTGTTTACTTGTATTTGAGGATTTTCCTATTTCCTTCCCTGTGCTTCATTTTTATTAGTGAATGTGATGATTTATTTAATGCATATATCAATCAAAAGAAACTGCAAAATATCTCTAAGATATTTTCTAGTAAAATTTTAAAGACTATGCATTGATTTTTTATCAGTCGGTGAAGCTAATAAAACACTTGTGACTTTTTTTTAAGTTTCCAATAAGTTGGGTTTATTAAAATCTAAAATACACCTTACCTACCAAGATGCTTAAACAAATTAAATAAAATAAAAGATGTTCTATATGCAAAAAAGAAGAAAGTGGCAGCTTGAGTTTAATAGAACATACTAGAAAATTAGTTGATGATTGAAGGTAATTCTGGAAAGCTTTCTAATTAAGGGTGGGAGTGGTGAAGGGAAGTTGGGGAGAGCATTGCACATTTTAGGAATGGGAATCATGGGGGAAATAAATCATATTTGAATTCCTGCCCAGATCAAGAAGGCATAAAGGTCTTTCCTATGTGGGGCAAGATAAATGGGCAAGAATACATTTCCACCTGGAGGACCAAAATTCTTATCAAAGCAAGGAAGTGTGTGTGTGTGTGTGTGTGTGTGTGTGTGTGTGTGTGTGTGTGTGTATGTCTCTGTGTGTGTGTGTCTGTGTGTGTGTGTCTGTGTGTGCGTGTGTCTGTGTGTGTGTGTGTGTCTGTGTGTGTGTGTCTGTGTGTGTGTCTGTGTGTGTGTGTGTTCTCTTTATCATTCTCTGAGTTGCCTGAAAGATCTATTGAACACTTCTGTGTCTGGTTCCTCCAGGAAGAAATGGTTTTTAGAATTTGCTGAATTCTTTAAAACACAAGATATCTGAAGCTGTAGAAACCCCTTGAAGTGTGGATAATGCTTAGCACAGTTCACCAATAATTGGCCTGTACGTCCATCCTTCTCACAGCTGGGTGAAGCCATGAGACCGTTTCTGGCCAATGAGTTCTTAGCTGAAAGGCCATGGGTCACTTTAGAGTCTGAGCATTTGTTTAACACTGCAGACCTTTCCAGAACTCTCCCCCAAAGGGATTGTTCCAGGAATAAAGATACAAGAAGCAAAGCACCCCAGGGATCCTCACTGGACACATAGCATGAGTGAGAAGGAAACATTTGTCATTCTAAATCCACTCTGAGCTTTGGGGTTTCTACCTCAGCATACCTTGGCCTACTGGACTGATACAAGGTGAAAAAAAGCCAAATGTGCTTCTGGTTTTAAAAATGAAGCAGCTTTCCAGGAACAAATGGCCGGGATGAATCTCCAGACTACTTTGGCTAAACCTGCATTTATTGATCACCAGCTGTGTGCTTGTAACTATGCACTTCACTGATGCTTCCAAAACTGTTTCCAGAAAACAGTCTAAAAATGTCTCCTTGCAAGAAGGACCCGAGAGTAAGGGATCCTGAAGGGTGTAGGGCTACAGAGGACACTTGTGATCAGGGAACTTGTCTCTCTGGGAGCTGGCTGCCATCACAGGTTAACCCACCTCCACCCTCTGCTGGGATTTTGCCTACAGTGGAGCCTTCAACCCTAAAGGGAAGATGGAGGCAAATATTTTTATTTGCTTTAAATCTACCTAGTTAACACTCCCTCCTATAAATTGTTTCTGTGTCCTGTGCCCATCTATGCCATGCCACTGATCACCCTGCATTGTATTTTATTTATTCACGGGTTTCCCTCTACCATCACTGTGCTTCCTGGAGGCAAAGGCTGTGTCCTGTTCTTCTACGTATCCTCCAGGCACATTCAGGAGCTTCAGAAATTCCTGTGGGCCCTCAAACCTCATGTCTGAAACTTTTGAATTGTATTTATGGTTTCTGTAGCAAAATGTGTGTTTTCTAATTTTTATTTAAATTTTCCATTCTCTTTCAGCTGGGAACCCCACTCTGAAACTCACTTGTTCTGATTACTTCATGGTTGTCTCTTTCCCACCCCTGGAGACACACAAGCCACCTGCATCTGGGACCAGGACCCCTCCCCTCCACCTGCGGGCAGGGCTAGGCTGGGGACTGTCCTAGGTCAGCTCCTCTGCTTTTTGCAGCATGCTCTTCTGAAGTACATGCTCATTTTTGTGGTTCAGAGGGCTTTTTTTATTCATGCTCTGTGATAATAAAGCTGTTTGTACAGCAATGACGAGAAGCTGATGGATGCAAGGAATGGCCAAGGGACTGTGTCCTCAGCTCTGCCTTCTCCTCTTCACGTTCTTCTCAGGGATTCATTAGTTTCTCCCTCAAAACTGTCGTTTTCCTCCTGATTTTGCTTCGCTTAAAGATTTTCCTTCTAACTCAGGTTTCCCAATTTAATTCCATCATTTTAGGTTCTAATTTAGGTGGAGCGTGACTTGGTCACCTGTGCTCAGAGTTGGAATTGGGGTCTGCACTCGGGTCCATTGATCTCTTTATTAATCACAGCCAGCTCCTGCAGTTCACCTGGGCATAATTCAGCTCAAATGTGAAAATTTAGTTTGGGTGGGACCCTTGAAGGATAAAGCCAGATAGCAAACACGGATGTACTCACCATAGCTCTTAAAAACTCTCCTATCCTCTGTTTTAGTGGAGTTGAGTTCAACTGAGTTTTGACCTCTTCTGCCTATGGCAATGCCCTTGAGTAAGTTCATCCATGCCTGTTTAACTTTGTTTTGTACAATTTTTCTTTGACAGTTGCCAACATACCATTGGCCAAAAGCACACACCCACGTTCAAAATCAGAGGAGATAAACTGTGCCCAAAGGGAAGAGGCAGTGAGTATCGGCTGAGCGATATCCTCGTCCGACACAGGGGGTATCTGCCTACCATGTACCCGTGGTACAGGAGTATTGGGAAAATAGAATAGTTTAATCAGGGCTCCTCACCTTGGGTCTGGTTAGGCATGGTGCAGTGCATTCCTTGTAAACAAGTTGTTTGTGCGTAAAGTTAGTGCACATGAATGGAGCTGCCACATTGGCTGGCATCTAGTGCCTCGGGTGGTGGCCATGCGTGGCCATGCTTTCAAACCTATGGCTTCAAGGACTTGTTTTCCAGTCACTAAGCTCATAGACCTCCATGTGAGGGGTCTGGGGACCCAGGCTGGCATGTGAAGAGTTTGTGACCCAGTCTGGACAATGGGCTTGACGGGTCTGTGAGCTCCAGACCCAACCCTAGCTTGACAATTGGCCAAGTTGGCAGGATTACGGACAGGTAAAAGAGCCTGACAATTGACATAGTCTGCAACAAGTTTCTGAACAGGTACAGGAGCCGAAAGCCCTTGGAAGAAGGAGGAAATGTGGCTACTTGTTAATATGCTCTGCCCTATGGCCACCTTCCTGTTGACTGGGATCTGCTTGCTGCTCACTGTATTGCAAGGCAGCATAGACCAGGCACTACAATGGAAAACCCCTTGGGAGGGGGAGGAAATGTGGCTGTCCTTGAGCATGTAGTGCCTGGTGGCCAGTTCTCTGCTGACCAGGGCCTAGCTGCTGTTAACTATGCTGCAAACTGATTGAGATTTGTGGCAGAAAGCAGAGTTGTTGGAAGCAAGTATGATTATCCTGGAGGATGATGTGCAGCAACTGGCCACTCCTGCTTCTCACACCAGGGAAGACAACCAACACAGTGGTGAGTTGGGAGAGACCATGTGTCTCCAGGCACGACCTGTTGTGCATCAGAAAATGAAGCATGGGCAGCCTATGGGAGTGGGCAGATAACCAGTGGGTGATACAAAGGTGACCCAGTTCACCACCTATGTCTGGTATACCCAGGCTGAACTGGTTGACTTGGGGAGACAGTAAAGAGCAGAAACAGGGAGAGCCCTTGGCTGCTGCAGCTATAGGACCTAGGGGTCGATGGTATAACATACTCTGGAGATGATGTAGTAAACATATGTCACATTTGTCCAAAGGCAGATGGCTCGCTGGGTGCCACTTAAACCTGAGAAGGCTAGGAGGGTGCCACTTAAACCCAATGGCTGGCCAGGTGCTGCATAAAGCCAAGAAAACAGATGGCTCGACTAGTACCATATAAACCTGAGAAAAGAGTGACTGAGTGAATGCAGCTGTTTGAACTGTGGGCGAATGCTGTAGAACTGCCTGAGACTGTGAGTGAATAGCTGGTGTAAGCCAAGCCGATTCAAGGAATTCAGGAGCCAGAGATGGGGCAGCTAGATGTTAATAACCAGGATAATGGGGAAAAAAGGCCCCAAATGTGTTTCAGAAGTTTAGAAGGTTGCCCTGCCCATCACAGGCCCTGAGGCCTAAGAGAAATGAGTTTCTCTGGGGTACAGACCTGGAGCACTGCTGCCCTCAGCAAACTGCTCCCTGCATCACAGCTGCTCTGGTTGGAGCAATCCTGCCTCAGCACCTCCAAAGAGCAAAAGCTGAAAATCTTGGTGGTATTCACGTTGTGTTAAGTTTGCAGGCCAGCAGTATGTGAGAGCATTGGAAGGATGGCAGCCCCCACCTAGATTTCGGAAGATGCATGAAAAAGCCAGGGGACTCAGGCAGAGACCTGCTGCAGGGGGGTAGAGCCACTGCAGAGGTCATCTACAGAGCAATGTGGAGCAGAAAAGTGGGGTCAGAGCCCTCACAGAGAACCCCCCTGAGGAAATGTCTAATGGAGCCAGGATGGTAGGACTGCCACCAGGCACCCAGAACTGTGGGGCTGCTGGCAATGTGCAGTGCCAGCTTGGAGAAGCTGTGGGCACCAGGGCAGCTCAATGGTCTGCACTTGGTCGAGCTGTAGGAGTGAGGTTGCCCAACACTTTAGGGGTCCAGGTGCCCCAATGTGTTTAATGTTTGCATTGTTTGGGTTTTGGGTTTGACTGGGGCCTATTTTTTCTTTCTATTCCTCCCTTCTGGAATGGGAACGTGTACCCAATATCTGTCCCACTGTATCTTGGAAGTAGATAAACTTGTTTTTGACTCTGCAGGTTCACAGCTGAAAGGAGTTTTGCCTTTGGTCTCAGATGAGACTTTGGACTTTTGAGGTGGTGCTGCAATAAGCTAAAGACTTTTGGGAATGGGATGGAATGTGTAATATGTGAATGTAAGTGTTGTCTATGCTCACTAAGGGAACATCGTGGAAGATTCTGAATATGTAGATTGTACAGCGAGGGACCCTGAAGGGGTGGATTGTTGGGAAAATAGAATAGTTTAATCAGGGCCCCTCACCTCAGGTCTAGTTGGGGGTGGTGCAGAGCATTCCTTGTAAATGAGTTGTGTGTGGGTGGAGTTAGTGTACATGCACGGCACCACCACATTGGCTGGCGTCTACTGCCTTGGGAGGCCACAGTGCACAGCCAGCGAACCTATGGCTCCAAGGACCTGTTCGCCAGTTACCTAGCTCATAGACCTGTATGTGAAGGGTCTGGGGACCCAGCTTGGCATGTGAAGTGTTTGTGACCCAGTATGGACAATGGGCTTGAGGGGTCTGTGAGCTCCAGACCCAGCCCTAGCTTGACAATTGGCCCAGTTGGGGCAGGATTACAGGCAGATAAAAGAGCTCGACAAGTGGTGATCAGGAAGGAAAGATCTCTGTTCAGCAGGAATTTATATTCCAGGGGTGGGGAGAAGACAGACAATAAACACCTAAATAAGTTGATTTCAAATAGTGATGCTTCCTACAAATACAATAAATAGGGTGATGTAATAGGATTATGGGTCAGGGTTATGGGTCAGGGACTACCTTAGATGCTATAGTCAGAGAAGGCCTCTTGTGCATTGGGAAGGGGATGAGAAGGAGCTGGCTATGGAGGAGGCTGAGGTGACAGGTATAGCATGAGCCCCATGGCAGGTGAGCTTGCATGTTCTCAGAACAGAAGGAAGGTCAGTGTGGCTGGGGGATGAAGAGGCATGACGCGGAGAGGTGGAAAGAGCTGAGAGAACATGATACAGAGCATATGTTTATTCTGAATGCAGTGGGATTTGGGGGGTTGTTTTAAGCAGGGGAGAAAAATGTGTGGAGTACGGATAGTGGGTGGCCAGAGTAAAAGTGGGCAGCTAAGTTAGGAGGCTTTGCTGGTGAGGCTGAGAGAGGCATGGACCAGGCAGAGGTGAAGAATGAGTAGATTTAGATTTACTGGAGGGGGACCCAAGAGATCACGTGTGTGGATTAAAGGCAAGGAGGGAGCAATAGAGAGGGGTCAGGGATAAAAAGATCACATGAAAAAGAAAGAGCGGCAGCTAGAGCATGTTATGACATGTACAACTCTACTTCTGTTGCTCTCGCAGGCTTTTGTGCCAATGAGGCTGGACACCAGGCACTCTGAAGCTGGAGGTAATGGACCTTGAAGACAAAATTTCAGTACCAGCCCCTCCCCAACTCCATGTGCCAAGGTCTCCTCCAAGACCCAGAGAGGGGTGCCCACAAGAAGCACTCGTGGTCATAAGATTTTGTTAAATGTGACAAGTTTTACACCCCAGCTGCAACTGGTTATGATTATTGGCTTCCCCGTGGGATTTGCTTCATAATAAGGGGCATGGGAGTGGTCAGGTATGTTTTTTGCATCCAGCTAAGGAGAAATTAAGTTAGAGGTACAATAGCATATATCATATCCATATCCATATTCCATGTACATCATCTCTGTTATGTGGTTCACATACCTGTGAGCTGCCCTGGTAGGAAGCTACTGGTGTATTCTCACCTGTCACTGTGTGGACTCAGCAGGTGCTGGGCTGGCATTGAATCCTGATGTGAGGATCTCATATGATGCCTGGTGCTGGAAGAAAGTAGGTGTGTGTCATGCATGTGCACGCACATGCATTTTGGGGTGAGAATGAGTATTAAGAGTACGCATCAGGGTGACTAGTTTGACAGCTGAGTCTTGCTTATTATGTAATAGCTAGAGGAGAGGTTTTTGAATGTTTTCACCACAAAGAAATGTTAAATGTGTGAGGTGGTTGATACATTAACTAATCTGACCCAATTATTATACATCATATATATGCATCAAAACATTAAGTCATGTCATAAGTATGTATAATTACAATGTCAATTAAAATTATTTTTTAAAAGGGTACAGAACCAGAAGCTAGTCCATGAAAAATTCTTCCAAACTGTGCATCTCATATATGAAATAAACATTATAAGAGTTTCCCAACTTGGACAATAATCCTAAACATTTGTGGAGTATTACCAAGGATAGATTTCAAAGGTGAAAGAAAATTTCAGCTAATAGTAGAGGGAAAACTGAATTATCTTTCTATTCTCTAAAGAAGATACATATTTTTAATTGTCATGGGAAGAGATGATAGAAAATCGTCTGCTGCAAAAGAGTGAAGAAAAGTATAAAAGAGGTGCACCAGACAGTTAATTAATAAATATATTGTGACATGCATTATCTTTCTAAAATTTGTAAATTGTTATTGATGGATCTTGGACTTGACCAGTACCATCTTGGATGTTACCGGCACCATTTTTACACACACTGAGCACAAAATGGACACCAGCCTTTCCCTTGTGAGAAACCTCCTGGTTTCTGAGAAATAGAAACTCCTCTATTTCTGCATGGGTGCAACCTTCCACCTGATTGCATCCACCAGTCTTATCTTCCACTCCAGCACCGAAGCTCTCCCTGATTATGTCAGCCTTCCCTACAGTCTATATAAGCTCTCCCACCCCCACGCCTGGTGCTATCCTCCATTTTGAATGCAGCCTGGCACACTTTTGTCCTTTAATAGAGCTTGATTGGTACCTGGTGTTTCGGCTCATGTTCTTTCATTTTGGTGCCCAAACCTGGGAAGGGTTTGGATGATCCCCTCTCTTGGGTTGATTGGCCCTCCTGGCCACCCTTCCCAGACCTGCTAAACTGCATGCCTCTGGGACTCTCTCCTTTTGCTGTTTCAGACCAACACATCCAACATCGGCCTCAATTCAGTGGGAGTCAATGGGTCTGTCCTACTTCTATGGGTTCCCCTGACTACTCTCTAGGACTACTCTCTACTTACTATGAAGTCCAGGCACCTGGCAGAGGGAACCCCTCTTGTACCCCCAGCTATTGGAAAACACTCCTCTAGCTGGTCGGTGGCTCCTCTCTCAAAAAGAAGGCATGCACCAAAGAGAAAGTTCCTTGGTGTTACCTTTCTTCTACTGGGACTAATCACCTCCTTTCTCACCCTCTAAATGGGATCCTCACAATCCAAACCTCCACACTATACACCCTTGGGCTGTCTCCTGGACAGTCTCTCAGCCTCCAGGGAGACATTAAAACCCAAATATCTCATTTTCTACTGCAATCAGGTTTGGCCTAAGTATAGACTAGACAATGGATCACAATGGCCACAAGTTGGCACTCTCGATTTGGATACTCTCAGAGATCTAGACAACTTTTGTCACAGAAATGGCAAAGTCAGAGAGGTTCCTTATGTTCAAGCCTTCTTCTATATTCGATTGTATTCTTCTCTCTGTCAAAACTGTCCTATGTCTCAAATTCTCCTAGCTCATGCCCAACCTCCCCTTCTGGACTCGGATCAATCTTCTGCTCCCCAACTGCTTCCTTACACTCCAGATCCTTCACCAGCCCCTTCACCTTTTCCCTCTCTTCCCTCTACTTGGCCTTGAGATGATCATCTCAAGCCACCTAACCCCTCTCCTCCTCCCCCTTCATCAGGTCCACCTCCTTTATATGCCCTCCTTGAAGTGGCTGGGATGGAGGGAATTGCCTGGATCCATATCCCCTTTTCGTTTTCCAATCTCTCCCAAATTGAAAAATGCCTGAGATCTTTCCAGTCCAACCCAGACACATATCTGAAGGATTTCAGATATCTCACCCAGTCTTATGATCTCACCTGGCATATTTTTATGATTCTCACTACTACTCTGTCCCCTGAGTACAGGGAACAGGTCTGGATAATGGCCCAATAGCAGGCAGATGTGGTACATGCTCAAAATAATAGGTGGCCTATGGGAGCCATTGCTGTTCCTTGCACCAACCTGAATTGGGACCACCAGGCAGGCACCAGGGATTGGGATCTCCGGGATAACATGATCACACATTTGATTTACTGCCTTCAGAAGGCTACTCACAAGCTGGTCAATTATGACAAGCTTAGAGAAATCACACAGAGATCCACCAAAAATCCCAGTGAGTTCCTAACCTGCCTCTCTGAGGCTTTGCATAAATACACATGTATAGACCCAAACTCCCCTGCAGGCATGGCCCTCTTACACTCTCATTTTATTACCCAATCAACCCATGACATTTGAAAAAAATACTAAAAAAACTTGATGATGGTCCAAATATGACCCAAAGAGACCTCCACAATGCAGCTTTCAAGGTTTTTAACAATAGGGAGGAGGAGAAGGAGAAGGATCATTACAAAAGAGATGAGGCCAAATACCAGCTCCTGGCTGATGTTATCTATGGTTCCCAAACCCCAAACCTGTCTGCCTCAATAGGCAAGCTACCTGGGAACTGCTTCAAATGTGGTCAACCAGGCCACTGAGCATGGGGCTGTCGTAACCCCAGGACCTTCCCTGGGCCTTGTACTCACTGAAAACAGCTAGGTCACTGGGGGGGTTGACCATTCCATTCACCAGAGAGGGAGTGGTCCAGTCCCCAACCTACAGCCTCTGGCTTCACAGCCATCCTTACCATCATACACAAACTTCTTTCTTCTCATCTCTCACGGCCTACCCACTCACCTTTTAATACACCCATCCTTCTGGTTATAAAGCCCAATGGCTCATACCATTTAGTTCAAGAACTGAGGGCCATTAATGTGGCCATTTTATCCATAACCCCAGTCATTTCTAACCCCTATACTCTTCAATCCACAATCCCAACAACAACCCATTTCTTCTCTCTACTTGAACTCAAAGATGCCTTTTTTTTTTTTTTTCTATCCCCTTACACCCTTCCTGTCAAAACCTGTTTGCCTTCTCTTGGATTGATCCTGATATGTGTCTCTCCCAAAAACTCACCTGGAAAGTACTACCTCAGGGGTTTTGAGATAGACCCCACTTCTTCATCCAGGCCTTAGTTCAAGGCTTATCTGAACTTCCTCCAACATTTAGCACTTTAATAGGATATGTGGATGACCTCCTGCTTTATAGCCCCTCCTATGAGGATTCACAGGCCCACACTGTTGCTCTCCTTAAGTTCCTGGCCTCCAGGGGATATCAAGTGTCCCCCAGCAAGGCCCAAATTTCTTCTCTTTCAGTTACCTATTTGGGAGTCCACCTCACCCCACCAACACCAGAGAAATAATTGTGGATCACAAGAGTCTAATTTCTGAACTCCCTACTCCTACCAAAAAGGGTGAAATCCTTTCTTTCTTGGGGCTTGCAGGGTATTTTCACCTATGGATTCCTAACTTTGGTGTGCTAGCAAAACCACTATATGAGGCAGCCAAAGGGGATCCTGCCATTTCTTGAGATCCCACAAAGCCTATTCATTCTCCCTTCCAGTGATTAAAAGCCACTCTCCTCACAGCCCCAGCTTTATCCCTCCCAAACCTATCTCATCCTTTTATCCTACACATCACCAAAACCCAAGGATTTGTGGTTGGCATTCTGGGACAAGAGGCAGGAGATACTTTCTCCCTGGTTACATACCTCTCTAAACAACTAGACACTACAACTCAAGGATGGGCCCCCTGTTTATGGGCCTTGGCAGTAGCTGCTCTTTTAGCACAAGAAAGCTCTAAACTAACTTTTGGACAACAAACAATCAAGACCTTCTCAGTCATAAGGCCAAGTCAATTCTCTCCCCTTCCTGCCTACAACTTATTCACCTTAATTTCATTGAGAATTCCCAGTTTATCTTCAAACCTTGCCCTCCCCCAAATCCAGCCACTCTCATCTCAAAACACTCACAACCATTAGAACATAACTGCACAGAGGCTCTGGACATTTTTCTCAATCCCTTTCCACACATTTCCCACATGCTATAACACGGTCTAACCTATACTGGCCTCAGTCATCAGGCAAAGAAGAAAAAGCCAATCACCTCATAAAAACACACCACACCAAGCTGTCAATGGAACTTCACCTCCCTTGAACCCAACTTTTCCCTCGAGCACTTGCTTGTGAGCTGTGCCCCACAAACCCACTGGCTTCAACCCCTTTGAGCTTATGTATGGTAGACCCTTCACTCTCACACCTCTCCCTTCCAGCTCATCTCCTTTATGCCAGTATCTCCCTACTCTTTTGCTCATTAGGGATCTTCTTCAGGAATAGGCCAACCTTCTATTACCTCGTCCTTTCCCCAGCACCCCCTCAGACTTTAAACTGAGCCCAGAACAGCAAATGTATATTAAAACCCAGATTCCAAAGCCCCTCTCACCATGTTGGTAAGGGCCTTACACAGTACTTCTCACCACCCCCGTGGCAGTAAAGGTACTAGGAAAGGCCCATTGGTAACACGTATCCTTGGTAAAACTAGCACCTGAGACTTTATTTTTTTTTTTTTAATTTTATTTTGTTGATATACATTGTAGCTGATTATTGCTCCCCATCACCAAAACCTCCCTCCCTTCTCCCTCCTCCCCTCCCCCCCAACAATGTCCTTTCTGTTTGCTTGTCGTATCAACTTCAAATAATTGTGGTTGTTATATCTTCTCCCCCCCCCCCCGGTTTGTGTGTGTGTGTGTGTGTGTGTGTGTGTGTGTGTGTGTGTGAATTTATATATTAATTTTTAGCTCCCACCAATAAGTGAGAACATGTGGTATTTCTCTTTCTGTGCCTGACTTGTTTCACTTAATATAATTCTCTCAAGGTCCATCCATGTTGTTGCAAATGGCAGTATTTCATTCGTTTTTATAGCTGAGTAGTATTCCATTGTGTAGATGTACCACATTTTCCGTATCCACTCATCTGATGATGGGCATTTGGGCTGGTTCCAACTCTTGGCTATTGTAAAGAGTGCTGCGATAAACATTGGGGAACAAGTATACCTTCGACTTGATGATTTCCATTCCTCTGGGTATATTCCCAACAGTAGGATAGCTGGGTCATATGGTAGATCTATCTGCAATTGTTTGAGGAACCTCCATACCATTTTCCATAGAGGCTGCACCATTTTGCAGTCCCAATTGTGATACCATCTAACCCCAGTTAGGCTAGCACCTGAGACTTTATCCAAAAATCTGTTAACACCAAGCCAGAGGGGTCCCTCTGCTCAACCCCCAATCCAACACCTCCTTACACTTCATCCATTTTAGGACCCACAAAACTGAAAACTTCTAGGAACTCTGCTCTTCCCCCAATCCCAGAAGAAGGATGATCTTTCCCCTGGAGATTATCCTCTCACTCCTGCAGGCCCACTTCAGGTCCTTCACACAGGAGCTGCTCCAAGACTGGTCCCAACCCGCCACCTCCAGTGTCGAGGACATCCTTGAGTGGGTAACTGAATTAGCCTGGCAGGGCATCCTCTGCAATTACACCCCCGATGAGGTTATCCTCTACTACTTTTTCCTACTACGCACCCTCTCAACCTCTCAGCCCCTGAACTCTTGCCTTCTCTCTTCCTCTTGCTTTTTGTTGTAACAGAGACATATGCCTCACCCTGTTCACAAGGTCTTGGTGGGCGGAAGGACACTTTCCAACCTCCCAGGTATGCCACCCAGAATCCTTGGGGGTGCCCTACAGGGCACATTCACATCCCTGACATACGTTCCCACAACATGCTATGACCAGACAACTGCCCCATCATGTTCTCACGGGGGTAAAAACTACTGGAAAGCTTTTTCCAAAGGGGATTCTGCTGGAGTCCAGTGAGCCCCCCCCTGATAAAAATATTTCTGCTTCACCCAAACCAGTCACCTAGACTGTAGTGATGGGGGAGAATTTTAGAACAAAAAAATCTGACCCCTGACCATGATGGGACTTATCCTTCTTCTTGGTCCTGCCTCTTTTGGTGTTTCTCTAGTCTCTTACAGGACTGTATGCAGGACTTCACCAACCAAAAGGTCACTGAATTCTTTACGGGAGGAGGCTATCAGCCCATCAGAATCAGCAACCCCTCCCCAAAGAATACAGCCTCCCCATAGGAAACCAATACCCCACCAAATAATTGTTTTACCTGCCAACATAAATTTTTATTTTTTTCATATCTTCACCCATCTCCAGCAGAAAGTAGCTTCAGAAGAATGAGATCTTTGCCCCTTTTCCCTTCGCCCTATATTTAAAAGGTGGAATGACAGATCTTGGACATGACCAGTGCCATCTTGGACATGACTAGCACCATTTTTACACAGACTGAACACAAAATGACCACCAGCCTTTCCCTTATGAGAAACCTCGTGGTGTCTGAGAAATAGAAACTCCTCTATTTCCACATGGGTGTGACCTTCCACCTGATTGCATCTGTCAGCCTTATCTTCCACTCCAGCACCAAACCCCTCCCTGATTACATCAGGCAGTCTCACCCACTTGTTTCGGTTATGGAAATTGAAAGCATTAGGTGACTATGCAACCATATCTGGGTGGACCCATAAATGTGGACCACAGCTTTTGTTGTGAAAGTATTACATAAGTATTATATAAGTATTGTATTATATAAGTACTATTAAACTTTTTCTTCTCCAGTGCTATGGGATAAATAAGCTAAAAGAGCCTTATCCTGCAAAATAATTAAAATTCAGAATTAGCTTTTCCATGTTAAAAGTGTCTGATTTGATTATTGTAATTTACGTAAGTATGTATGAGTATTTGGAGCCTTCATTCCTTCTCCCTCTCTCTCCCCATCTCTCTCTTTCTTCCCACAAGAGATCTCCACTGCTAACATTCATTGAATGCTTGCTCCCTGCTGGTTCTTAGAAATCACTGTGGAAAAAGACTCGGATTCTTCCAGCTCACTCTCTCTGCACTTTTCTCTGCTTCTCTGTGCTGTCAGCTTTGTTCTTCCTCCCTGGGATATGGTTGCAACACACAGTCAGCAACTCCATTGTCTGCCTCATGAGAGATCTAAGGAACACCTGGCCCAAAATGCAGATCGTCTTTGTGTGGCTCAGGTTTTATGTTCCAGAGCCACTAACACAGTCACTTTATGAGCCATGCCTGAGTGGCATCTCTAGCGTGTGTTCCGGATTGGGCAAAAAGAAATAGCAAAGAAAGGTTGTAAAGAAAAGGGCCAAGTTAATGCTGCTCTCTAAATGAGGCTGAGAAGCAAATCTAGACACCAGGAGTCACTCTTTGGGGGACTGGCTCCCCATCTAGGTTTACTGACTTTTTCATGGTTCAGATTGAGGAAATGGTTTGGATCCTGCAAGCCTAAGTTTATGTTTTTCTCTGAGATTCGTTTTCCCCTGCTTCAATAATTCTCTCTGCCCTTCGTTCTCACAGAGATCAGGCTCAGGAGAGGAAGACACAGTCTTGGATGGCTTTGCTGAAATTAAATGGCCTCTCCCTCTGTCTGGCCATCTCTGGTTGGGCCTGGGATTGTGTCTCAATGGCTTTCCTTGTAGCTCTTTGTGAGCTTGCCAGAGGCCTGGGAGTTGGCCACTGCCAATGGTGTGGCTGAGCCAGGGCAAGTGTGTTGACTGTCCCATGCTTGCAGAAGACAATGAAGCACATCTATGTCTGATGGGTTCAGTCATTCTAGCCTGTCTGCTGTGTCCATTTGGGGGAACTTTGCCAAGTAGGACATCTCTCTGTGTGACAGAGCCAGAGTGTGGGGGACACTGGTTTGAGGGACATGGGCTACTGCAGTCAGGGGGATGTGGACAGTCAAGTGGAGGGCTAGGGGTACTCTGTTTGGGATCAGATGTGAAAATATGAGTGCAGACTTTGACCTTTCACAGAGATCATTACCAGAGCTGTCATGATATCTGCCAGTCAAGCCAAGGAATGCCAACAATCAACTAGTTAAGGGCCACAGCAAGTGAATGCACCCTGAGACCTTTTGCTAGTAAGAGTGTGGGCGATACTCCTCAGTAAGGAGCACAGATGAGTTTGGGGTAGAACTGCCTCTGAGTTCTCAGCCCCCACCATGGTGAAAATCAGACATCCTGTCCGTGATGGGCCATGGGGCTGGTCTTTGCAGGGAGCCACTGACCAAGTGAGCATTGTCTGCTGGAGCTATTGGAAGCACAGCAACACCTTCAGGCTGGGGCAAAGCAGTGAGTCTAATGAACTCTTGGAGACTTTAGCCTTTTAATGGCCCACCTGAACATTGACATTTCAGGAGGGCTTACTCTGTGCCACACCCTGTGCTAAGGGCTTTGCACAGTGGCCTCATTTAATCCTCTCAATATCCCATTGAGGCTGGCACTATTAAGATCCCCTCATCACTAATGAATGCAGAGGTTGCGTGACTTGTCTAGGTCACATGCAGCTTACAGAGTGAAGGCACAATTCATTTCTTGATCTCATTCCAGAGCTTAAACTCCCAACAGCAGCTCCATGATGCCTCCCAAGACGGGGGTTTCCCTGGGCCAGTGACATATCTTGTTCATCCATGTGGTCTCAAAGACTGGCAGAGTCCCAGACACATAGTGGGTGCTCAATAAACACCAGCTGACTTAAGGACGAACGTCCTAGCCTCAGGTCCTCAAGGGAATGAAAAGAGTCAGGGCAGCAATTCCAGTGAGCTCTTGCTAGAAAGCAAACTGAGGATGAATCAGTGTCTTGAAGAGGGCAAATTATCAAAATGCCTTAGACTGAATGTCTCCTCAAAACTGAATCCCCACTGTGGAAGGTGGGAAACCTAATTATGGTAATTGAAAGGTGGGGCATTGAAGAGATGATTGAGTTGATGGTTTAATGGTGGTCATGGACGTGGTTCTGGGAACTTCAAAAGGAGAGCACATGAAGAGCGATACATCTCTCTCTGCTCCGCCATTTTCCACCACGTGAGACCCCTGCATTGTTGTAAAGACACCACCAAAGAAGACCATCACCAGATGTGGTCCTGGATTTTGGACTTCCCAGTTTCCAATACCGTGAGCAATAAATTTTGTTTTCTTACAAATCACCCAGTTCCAGGTATTGTGTTATAAGCAACAGAAGTGGACTAATACAGAAAACTGGTACCAGAGAAGTGGGGCATTGCTTATAACAAATACTTGAAAATGTGGAATTGGCTTAGGAAGTGGATAATGGGCAAAGGCTGGAAGAATTTGAAGGAGCTGGCTAGAAAAAGCCTAGCTGCTGGTGGGAATTTGAAAGACAAGAAAACCAGGGAAGGTTTGGAACTTGTTAGAGATTGGTTAAATGGTAGTGAGCAGAATGTTGATAGAAACATGGATAGTAAAGACCTCCTTGAGGAGGTCTCAGATAGAAATGAAAAGGAGGTTTTTGAAAACCAGAGCAAAGATCACCCTTGCTATGAAATGGCAAAGAACTTCACTGCTTTCTGTTCATAACCAAAAGTTTTATGAAATGTGGAACTTCAAGGTGCTGAACCAGGGTATTTTGTGGAAGAAATTTCTAAGCAGCAAAGCATTAAGGAAGCTACATGGCTACTTTTAACAGCCTATGCTGAGCCATGGCAGAAAAGGCATGATGTAAAGGCAGAATTTAAAAGAGAAGCCAAGAGTAAAGATTTAGAAAAATTGCAGCCTGGCCATGTGTGGAGAAACAGAGCATTTTCAGGAAAAAAATTCAATGGTATCAACTATTTGCTAAAGAGATTAGTACAGAAGAAAGGGATTGTCCAGAGAAGGAGGAAAAGACCTTGAAGGCATTCAGAGATTTGGAGGCTGCATCTTCCCTTACAGGCCCTGAGGCCTAGAGAAACAGAATGGTCTTGGGGAACAAGCCGAGGCACCCTCCATGGGCTAGCTGCCCAGGACAACCTCAGGATGCTGCTCCCCACACTAGCACCCCAGCTGCTTCAGCTACCTCAGCCATGGCTACGTTGGCCCCAGGTGTGGCTAGACCTCCAGCTTTGAAAGATATAAACCAGAAGACTTGGCAGCATAAACGTGGTATTAAGTTTGCAGGTTTGCAGAATGCCAGAGCTGTGGAGGCTTGGGAGCCTACACCCCAATATCAAAGGATATTTGGAAAAGCCTGGGGGCACAGGAAGAGATCTGTCATAGGAATGGATTCACTGCATATAGCCTTCAGTAGAGCTATGCTGAGCAGAAATGTGGAGTTGGAGTTACAGCTAAAAAAAAAACCCCACTGGCTCCATTCTTAGTGGAGCTGTGAGAGCTGGACCACCATGCAGACAGGATTGTGTAGCTACCAGTTTGCAACACCAGCCTGCAAGAGCAAGGCATGGCCTCAGACCAGGAAAGCCAAAGAAGCAGAGCTTCCCAAGGACTTGAGAACCCAACTCCCACACCAGTGAGCAGAGGATGTTGAACATGGAGTCAAGGTATACGATTTACCAGCTTTAAGATTTAATGTCTGTCCTGCTGGGTTTCAGACTTGCTTAGGAACTCTTACCCTTTATTTTGGCCTATTCTTCCCTTTTAGAATGGGAATATGTACCCTATGCTTGCCCCACCATTGTATCTTGGAAGTAGGTAACTTGTTTTGATTTCACAAATGGGACCTTGGGACTTTGAAATAAGTGAAGACTTTGAGGATGAAATGAATGTATTAGTATATGAAAAGGACATGAGTTTTGAGGGGCCAAGGGCAGAATGCATCAGATTAAATATATTCCCCAAACTTAAACCCCACTGTAACTGTTGAGGGTGGGGAATCCTATTATGGTAATTGAAAGGTGGTGCCTCGAAGAGGTGATTAAGTTGATGGTTTAATGGTGGTCATGGGCATGGTTCTGGGGGCTTTAAAAGGAGAGCACATGAGAAGCTATCTCTCTCTCTCTCTGCTCCACCATTTTCTGCCATGTTAGAGACCCCTGCATTGCTGTAAAGCCACCACCAAAGAATACTCTCACCAGATGTGTTCCCTGGACTTTGGTCTTTCCAGCCACTGAAACTGTAAGCAACAAATTTTGTTTTCTTACAAATTACCCAGTTCCAAGTATTTTGTTATAAGCAACAGAAGCAGACTAATATACCAGATAACTGGAGAAACTTTGTGGTTTGTTTTCTGTGTAGACACAGCCACAGCAACAGCTTGTGGGTGCAGCAATTTCCCAGCATCCGAAGAAGTAGGATGGGGGAGCTCCTGCTCCCAAACTTAGGGTTGCTAGCAGCCAGTTTTCTTTTGGGACTGAGACAGTTCCTTCATAATCTCATCCTGAGATCAGCAGTAGAAGAAACTGTTCCATGAAGAGAGCATGTTACTGAAAGGTGTGTGTAAGTGCAATGTTTGCGAGTCCAGCTGTGTTTTCAGTTCCATGCGGGCTTTCTATTCAGTTAAAAGAATGCTGGGATAAAGTGAATCATCGCCTTCTCATGTCTTCAGACTGAATGCCAAGCCCTCCACTATGGTGGGTGGGCTGCTTGTGTCTGACCTGGCCAGGGGCTATGGTTTCCTTCTGTGCACTGTCCCCATCACCATGTGTACCAGACCCACTGGCCTTCCTTCACATTCCCTACAAACTCACCTTGTCCCACCTCAGGGCCTTTGTACTTGCTGTTCCCTGCCTGGAATGCCTTCCTGACCTTCCTCACCTTGTGTCTCCCTCCTTCCACAGGTCTCAGATCCAAGACACTTCTCTAAAAGCCCCCATGCCCCCAGTATCCTCCTGTACTCTCACAGCATTCACTACTATTTGTAATTGTATGTTATTTACTTATTGTTTTTCATTCTGAAAAGTCTGTCTTCCAGCTATCCTGTCAGCTCCATGATAGACAGACAATATGCTTCTTTTGCTTGCCACTAAGTTCCCAGCAACTATCAAAGTGTGTGGCCTATTATAGGTGCCATAATACATGTTAAGTGACTTAATTAATGAGTCTACCTTGTGTGTTGTGATTGCGTAAATTGAAGTGTATTTGCATTCTGCTGTATCAAACCAGCCACTAGTTCTTTCATGAGGACATACTATGGATCTTCCATTTCCATAGTGCACACCTGACACCTCTTCACACACTCCACAAGTACTCTGAGAGACCAGCAGTGCCTCACACATGTTGAGAGATACTGAGATGACTTGGAGGCTTTTCCATCTCTCAAGGGACACACAGTCTAGTAAGGACAGCACCAGACACATGAGATGGGTTTTATCTGTAAACTTCCAGTTAATTTTTTTTTCCTTTAAATCACCTTAAAGACCTCTTTTCCTTAGCACAGCCAGAGGGTTCAGCCAGTTTTTTTTTTTTTTTTTCCCTTGTAACCTCCAAGGACAATTCCCTTATCCTGATAATAATGGAAAAACTGAACCCATATAATTTTTTTAAACAAATTCCAAGACCAAGCATGTTTTTTGTCACTATTTTATTGCTGATCTCTAGTGCTCCAGTCCAGATTCTCTTGAGAGTAATGGAAAACTCAACTAAAACTGACCTCAGCACAAAGGGGAGTGCTTGGCTGATGTAATTGACAAGTGCATGGCAGGGTGAGCTTCAGGCTCAGTTGGGTCTAGGAAATCCAGTGCTGCTGTCAGGACACATGCTCTGTCGGCCTTGGGGCACTGCTGGTCCTGGGTTGGTGTCATCCTGAGGCAGCCTCTCTCCTGGGCATGGCAGAGGGCTGCCATCAGCTCCAGGCTCACCTCCTGGGATATGTGTCATGGTTGCTGATTGGCCATACCTGGGCAGACACGGGGGCGGAGTCAGCCCCATCTGAACCATGTGACTATGGGGGAAGTGGATCCATCAAGGAGAATCAGGTGCTATAACTAGAAGGTGTTGGGATGAATCTTTTGACTCTCACTTAGCCAGAAAACCAGCCCAATCTTCTCTTGTATTCAATGCTCTGGTTAATGGAGATTCTATTAAATTGTCTTCTGTTTTAACTGTGTGATAATACTTTTGACTTTTCTAGAGTGGTAGTGCATGTTACTTCTTCCTTCCTCTTTTCTTTTAAACAAAGTTCTGCTTGTTTTTCTATATCTGCATGTTGCTTCCCCAACCCTACCAACAATATCCATTGTTCAGTTTTCCATGTCATTCTAAAACTTTATTACCTCTGTTAGAAACATTAGCACACTGTAGCATATTTTGTTGGCACAGATTGGCACCTCTATTATTTATGAGCTCCCTGAGGGTTGAAACTAAGTCTGACTGATCTTTGTACTCATCACCCAAAACTTAATAAATCTTTATCAAATTAAATGATGCTATTCCAACTCTTTTACCAAAATGTACCCTGAGGTCCCACTTTATAGTCCTGTGAAGTTAACATAGTTCTGTCTACCACTCATTAAACCTGGGTCAGTTAAAAGCTTGGGTCTGCTCTCTCGAAAAGCTTTGGAAGATGAATTTTAACTATTAAATATAGTGACATTGTACATGTTGGCTTGCAGTAGAGTCCCCACACAGCCACTTGATGGCTCCTTGTCTCATGCCACTCATTGCAAATGGAATTTCTCTAAGTCTCTCTTTTTACCTAGCACTAATTTTAATAGCCAATTGCAATACCATCACAGACCTGCTGATTCTTATGTTTTTCTACCAGTTTTCAACTAAAGTCTCCACTTGATATTTGATTTTTAAGTGTTGGCAAGAAAATTAAAATTGATGGGAACAGAAATTAGTAGTTATGTGTGAGTGCGTATGTGTGAATCTGTGTGAGTTTTGGGAAGAATGTGAGCAGTGTAAAAGAGGTAAAGAGAATTAAAATACGACTCCAGGAAGGGGAATAATTTCTCTAAGATACGGGCTGTGCCTAGCTTAGAAAAAAATATTTGAGGGACAGCAGCAGGAAAGAGGATATGGTTGTAAAATAAAGAGTGATCTGCTTTATTTTAGTATGTTATCACATTGTATTATATTATCAGTGTATTATAATATTAAGGTATTATATCATTAGTATATTATTATTTTGTGCATTGATTATAAGGATTACAGTGTTAGATTGTCAGGGATCAAACCTTGGCCCTGCCATTTGCTTGCTGCGTGATCTTGGGTAAGTTGGAATGGTTTCACCAAGAAACCTAATTTTCAATTGTATCTAGAGAAGGGTGGTTAGTTGAGTTGAAACTCCTGCTGAGCTGAAAATTTGGGGGCCTGAAAGAACATGACCTCTGTATGCACCTTGCTATTGTTTTGAAGTGCTCTGAGAATTTGACATTGTAGGCATGATTGCTATAAAAATTATTCTTAAAACACAACAAGAACATTATTTTTTCCTTTGAGTAATAATACCATTGAAATATGAAACTTTCAGATTGTACAAATCCCTTCAACTATTCTGTTCAATTTCTATTTTCTTGTGTCAAACCGTTGATGCACTATTATTGTTAGATGGAATTATTTTGTCTCATATCATTTCACAAGTTTATTCATTATAAGGTTTCTTAGTTTGTTCCATTTGCTTTTTTCCCTCTCTCCATTGGTCTTACAGTCCTGTTATTCTTGTAGCTGAAGTTACAGGGATTGAAGATTGATGGGGAAATGAACAAGTCTGAAGACACCCATGAATGTGAATGAACACTCCTGAGTAGCATTGTCCTCTTTCCCCTTAGTGTGGCTGTAACTAAGTATTTAATTCATATTATTATCATTACTATTGTTAGTATTTGGGTTGAAATCTCGGAAAGCCAAAACTCTGTTACCTACGGCTGCTGTAGGAACTAGTTTTCTTGTCTCCTTGGGATGAGAAAGCCCCAGTCTGTTCTCCACCTTTTACTTCTGAATACTATTTAGCACCTCTCTCCTGATCCTATTGATCAATAGTCCTAATGGAAATAGGTTTATTGCTGAAGAAACCTTCTCCTTCACAGAAAATATGCCAAGGACTTTTTTAAATTTTAGATTCAAAAATGAAGGCTCTCTTTGATAATGGAGTGTAGAGGACTAGAATTCTCAGCCAGTGGGTATGGCCACAAAGGAAATCAGGGGGACATCTAAACCATTGAACTCCTATTAGTCCAGGTAATAGATGAGAGGCACTGTAGCAACCCTCAAATCTCAGGAGTTTAACACAGTCTCATGAGGCATGGATGGATTCCTGGGCAGATTTCCTCCAGAATGTGATTGAGGGACCCCAGTTCTGCCATCTGCAGCTGTGCCATCTGGTAACAATGCTTGTAAGTGTACCATCCTGGTGGTGCTACAAAAGGGATGGAAGATTTCACAGAATTTTTTAAGGGCAAAGCCTGAACATGACTTACCTTAACACCACCCACATTTCACTGGCCAGTACACAGACACCTGGCCCCTATGTAACTTCAAGGGGTGCTGGGAAAGTGGCCTTCCTAGGTGCCTGGGAAGGACACAGAGTATTGTCTCAACATGCTTGTCAACATACGCACCATTTTTTATCTTCATGCTTTGATTTTGTTCATGGTGTGCTCTCATGTAAGTGCTTCTTTCTTGTCTCATTATATTTCTAAGCCAAGCTCAAGTCTTCCTCTGAATATCTACTGAACTTGAGTTCACACCTTTAACGTTCATCGTCCGATCTAGACATTTTCCTGTATTACGTAAACCATTTTACGTGACTTTTTTTTTTTCTCTTCCATTGTAAACTACGTGATTCCAAAGTGGTTTGCTTGAAGAAGTTTTCATTTGTCTGGAAAAGTCTGCTCAGTGCTTGAAGAATGAGGACTGTCTCTATTTTAGTTCCTAATTATGAAAATCTCCTCATTAAGTAGGAATAAAAGGAAGCTTTATTAAGTTGATGCAATATCTACCAGAAACTTAAAATACACATTATACCTAATAGAAAATCAAAGTTAGGAACAAGACAAGAAAACCCACTCATATCTGTACTCTGACATTGTACTGAATATCTAGCCAATGGAATAAAACATGGAAAAGAACTGGGATTTACCATCTGTGTATCGTTTAATTTTTGCTCCATAACAAATCACCCCAAATGTAGGTGCCTAAAATGACAAATGTGTATTTAGTCTGTAATTGTATTGGTCTGCTATTTGGGCTGGACTCACTTGGACTTTTCTTTTGCTGGACTTGCCTGGACTTATTCTTGCCATGGCTAGCTTTTATTAGAGCTGACTTATTATTGCTTTTAAGCAATTAAGTTTTTGAAAAGTTCATTAAGGAGCAAAATCTAACTGATACAGATTAGAAGAGAAGAGATTATGCTATTGTTATTTGCAGATAATATTATAGTCTACTATAAAAATCTAAAATTGGAATAAGGCTTAATTGAGAAAATATGCTTTTATCACATTTAAGAAAACATTTATTTATATCAATCCACAGATTTTTGTTGGTTCTGAGAGACTTTTCCCCTAATATAATACATCTGTGATAAGCAGTACCATTTGTCCCTATAATCTCTATAATTTTCTCTTCATTCACCTAAATGGGTTTTCTCTTACTTCAATCTGAGATAACCAAGTGATAAATTAAGAGAAGTGGGAGATAATTAAATCTTGACAGAATCTGAGAATTCATATAGTTGACATTCTGGCTAAGAAAGGTTAAATGATTCATCTCAAATTATAGAGATAATATGCAGCAAATGCATACATTATTATTATAAAAATTGTATTACAGTGTCAGAAACTGAGTTCAATGTTCCTGTGTTATCACGTGCAATGACTCATTATCTAATTTTGTTCAAAGACAGAAGGGCCAGTCCGACCTACCGTAGAGAGAGGAGGACTAGGTGTGCACAAAATTAGTTCTGGCACATTTTGATGGCAGAATCATCCACTAAAGTTCTATGAATTTTGATAATTAGTCATGCTAAATGTTGTATGTATCTCAGAAAGTCTTGGAAACATCACTGATGTTGAATTGTGTTATTTGTAGGACACTGTTCAAAACTTAAGGATTAATTTTCTTAAAAAAATTAATATATGTTGGGGCAAGCAATTATTCACATGCAAAAGAATGAGGTTGAGCCCCTTCCTCACACCGTATTCACTAAATGACTCAGAACACATCAACCATTTGAATATAAAAGCTAAAATTGTACAGCTTTTAGAAGAAAATGTAGGGATAAATATTTATCAGTTGGATTTGAAAGTAGAATCTTTGAATATAACACCAAGCACAAGAAATAAAAGTAAAAATAGATAAACTAGACTTTACCAAATTAAAAACTTTTTGTGCATCAAAGTACTTAATCAAAAAATTGAAAAGGCCACCTAAAGAATGGAAGAAACTATTTTCAAATCATATATCGGATAAGGGTCCAGAATCCAGTATTTGTAAAGTATTCTTACAACTCAACAACAAAAAAAAAGGCAAACAACCCAATTAAAACGTGTGTAAAGGATTTGAGTTGACATTTATCCAAAGAAAATATACAAGTGGCCAAAAAGCACATGAAAAAATATTTAAAACTATTAGTTAGTAGGAAAATGCAAGTCAAAACTACAATAATATGCCATTCTAACCCATTATGATGGCTATAATAAAAAAAATAGAAAGTAATAAGTGTGTGGAGGCTGTGGAGAAATTGTATCTCTCATACGTAACAAATGGAAATGTGACATGGTACAATGTGGAGATCAGTTTAATAGTTTCTAAAAATGTTAAACATAAAACTATCATTTGACCCAGAAATTACACATTCTTAGGTGTATACCCAAAAGAATGAAAGCAGGTGCGCAAACAAATACCTGTAATGAATGTTTATAGCAACACTATTTGTAATAGCCAGAAGGTGGAGGAAACAACTTAGATGTCCACAATCAATGAATGTTTAAACACAATATAGTGTATGGTGCACTGTAAAACTATTCAATCACAGTAAGAAATTAATACTGTACGTGCTACAATGTGGTTAAACCTTGAAAATGCCAGACTGTTTAAAAGAAGCCAGATACAGAAAGTCACATATTTTATTCTTTTATTTTAATGAAATATCCAGAAAGGTAATTCCATAGAGACAGAAAACATATTGGTCGTTACTAACAGCTTAAAAGAGAAGGAAATGGAGAGTTACTGCTTATTGGCTATGGGGTTTTCTTTCGGGATAATGAAATACTTTGAAACTGGATAAAGGTAAATTACAAAACAATAAGAATGGCCTAAATGGTACTGATTGTTAATATTTCATTATGTAGAAGGACACTGCAGATGCAAGGAGGGAAGTTGTAGCCACAGGCACCACTGCCAACTCCGTGAAGTAACCCCATTGCCACCAAGGACATTGCAAAAGCAAGGAAGGCATTTGCAACTGCTGTCACTCCTGTTGCCCCCACGAGGTAACCCCACTGCTGCTGTGGACACTGCAGATGTGAGAGAAGCAGTCGTAGTCACTGGCACACTGCTGCCTCATGAGGTAACCCTGCTGCTGCCGAGGACACCACAGACTCCAGGGAGGCAGTTGCTGCTGCGTATGCAAAGCCTCTGAATAGTCGTTTCTCCAAAGAAGATACACAAATAGCCAAAAAGCACATGAAAAGATGCTCAAGATCAGCATCAGGGGAATGCAAATCAAAACCATGTTATATGCCACTTATCTTCCACTGGAATGGCTACAATAATTTTTTTTTTTTTTTAAATAACAAGTATTGGCAAGGGTTTGAAGAAATTGGAACCTTCATACACAGTTAGGGGATGTAAGATGGTGCAGCCACTTTACAAAACAGTCTGGCAGCTTCTGAAAAGGTTGAACATGTTATCATATGATCCCACAATTCTACTCCTAGTTATATACCTAAAGAAAAATGAAAACAAATGAAAAACTTATGCATGAAAGTTCATAGCATTGTTGTTTATAAGAGCCAAAATGTAGAAACAACTAGAAAGTCCATAAACTTTGAATGGATAAATAAAATGTTGTACGTCCATGAAGTGAAATGTTATCTAGCCATAAAAAGGAATGCAGTCACACTGATGAATCTTGAAGTATTATGCTAACTAAAAACGCCAGACACAAAGGACTGTATGCATTGTATCATTCCATTTATGTAAAATGTTCACAATAAGTAAATCTATGGGGACAGAACGTAAATTAGCAATGGGTTAGGGTTTTGGGGAATGGAAAAAAATGTGGAGTAATGGCTCAGAGGTCCAGGGCTTTTTGGGAAGTAAGGAAAATGTTCTAAAATTGACTGTGGTGATGGTTGCACAATTCTGTGAATATATTGAAATCCATTAAATTGTACACTATAAATGACTGAATTGCTTGGTATGTAAATTACATCTTAATAAAGCTATTAAAATTATTGTGGTAGAGTTATATATTAATTAACTCCATAAATTCCACACATCGTATATTATGTTGGGGTAGTTTTCACCAAAGATTGACTATGCTAAGAATGACAAATACCTCCCTTTATTCTGAATAGTAACTAAAATGTTAGTAACATAAATTTAACTTAACTTAATCACTGATTAAAATTTCACAATAACTAGGTGATATAAGTATCGCTATTGTCATTTACAGTTGAGAAAAGCGAGTTTTAAAGTTGTTAAGCCCAAGGTCAAGCAGTCACTAAGTGACAGAAGGGGAATTCAAGCCCTAGTCTGTCTAGCCTCAAAGTTCTAATTCAACTTTCACTAACGTCTGCTTAGTGGGACAGTAGTAGTTGTAAAACAGGGATAAACATTATTTTGATATTCCTCCATTCAAGAAATAGAGCTTAATTCCTCTCCCCTTGAGTGTGGGCAGGGCAAATCCTAAAGAATATTATATGGTGAAGTGATAGCCTTCCACAAGCCAAGCGCAGAGGCCTGGAACAGATCATTCCCTCACATTCTTCAGAAGGAACCTGTCACCTCTCCCCCAGGGTGATGGAGATGCAAAGGATCACTCAAATCCCATTTCTTCTGAGCAGTGAGAGGCCCGAAACAGTTACCCCCAGGAATAATTCTTTCAAGAGAAGAAAGATCCTGGGCATAGCCCCGAATCAGGTTTTCTCTCCGTTTTTATTCTCCAGGCAAGAAAGTTACAAAAAAGGAACATAGGTGGTTACAAAAAGAACAATGAGATAATCGTTGTACTTTCCTATCATAAGGTTGGGACATCTGCCCTAATAGCAAGCATTTTTGCTGTGTTACAATTCTTTAATCTACAACAGAGACTAGCCCTGGAAAAGTTTTCTGTCCTTCCCAAGCTTAATATTTCTATGTGTTAGGTCCTGTGAAATACATCTGCTTTATTAATGTTGGTATCTTCCATATATCCCCCCTCTTTTTCCTAAAAAAAAAGAAAAAGAAAAAGCTATAGATCAAGGTTTCAGAGGTAAGACAAAAACATTTTGTTAAAGCAAAGTTAGTATCATTTTAGCATGGCGGGTCTCTTTAATTTATCCCAGGTGGGGACTGATGATGTCGTCATCTCTCAGGGCTGTTGCATCAACATCATTCCTGGTTGTGTGAATTGGGGTGTTATTGACCATGGCTGAAACTCCAGAATGGGGTTTGGTTCCATGTAATAGTTGATTTTGAGTCTAGAGAACTTGTTGATGTTTACCCATCCAGGACATCACTGCTTCCAAAGCATCTAATCTTTATAAAATTTCTTGATCAATTACAAATCTTTTGTTTAGGGACAGGATATCTCATCCAAGTCATAAGTACCCCCTTTAAGGCTGTGAACCTTTAGAGAACTGCTTTTGTAGACAAGACATTATTTCCTCCTTTTTAATGAAAATATTCCTCATAAAAGCATTGATGACCAATTTTCTGATTGTAAAGGTTTCACTTTTCATTGTACTGATCCCTTGGCACTGGGAAGGCTCATTCCCAGGTTGTCATGTCCAACATTGGGGGAAAAGATGAAACAGCAGTTAGACCAAATTAGGGCAACATGAAGAGGGGTCAGGAACTTAGAAGAGACATGCTATTTTATAATCAAAGTTTTAAATTATATCCTGTTATAACGAGAGAGTCAATTTTTATTGAACCTATGAAAATAGCCACAGCCACATTGCCATAATAATCATAAAGATACACAAAGTTTTTAAATTTTGAGGGGATCAAATAAGGAGAAAAACAAATGTTTTTGTCTCTGTTTTAAATTATATTTTACCAAACTGTTAGTTATAGATAGCTTAAGAGAGATTTCTTAAATCTGGAAAACAAGACATTAAAAGAATGAGCAATGTTTCAAAATAAAAATTGTAAAAACCTATAATTCTTTTTAATAAGTTCACTAGTTTTATGTAATTAACTTTTGTTGTTTTGACCTTGGTGAATAATTTCACAAACCCATCAGTTTCTTTATTAGAATTTTAGAAATTCAGTTCAATGGTATGAACTCGAAGTTTGTCAGGAAACTGTACCTGTTAGAGTTTTTTTCATGAAATTTTGGAAGACATAACATTTTAAAATTATAGTTGAACCAAGATTATGACTGGTAGCATTTATATCAAGACACAGATTTTCAAGAACCTTACAAAATTTTGGAACACATATTAATAACATCTTAGCATAAACAAAGAAAGTCAAACATTATTTCTTATTTTGACAATGCTTCAGATATAGTCTAATTTATCAAATAAACCAATTGGTTTTGATACATCTCTTATATACCCTTTGAGAAGCTCCAGGGCCCTTGGAACCCCCCAGAGTAGTTCAAGTCCAAGTTTTTAGAATTTGGTTTTGGAAAGTTAGCCAAACAACAAAGGCTTAAAACACTCACAAATCATTACAAAAATAAAACCAAAGTGACAAAGGATTTTAAAGGTAGAGAGCATAAGAAATTATGATAAAAAATGAAATAAGTTTCCCCAGCCAGTTATGTAAAAGATAAAGACACTGTTTACATTTTTTTAATTGAGAAGTTAAGTGTTTTCAGGAAAGCTGGTTGTTTTAATATACGAGAGCAAACTTTAACCCTGTATAGAATATTTTTGATATTAATTTTTAGAAAAACTCACACATAATTTGCTTTCAAATCCAGTCAATCCTTCTACTGTAAAACCATTTTAACAAACTCACCCATACAAACCATTATCATGACTTACTCAGACATTCAATGACATGCTTTAGACTTTTCATTTTGTCCTATACTTCCTACTTTTTAAATAGCCAGTTATTTTACTCTAGGACAAGAATACATTGTACCAGATGCCTTCTCACAAAAAAAAATTTCTTTCTTTTAGTCTCCCTAAACATAACTACATCTTTACATCCATAGCTTTTTTTTATATCTCTTATTTTACATACTGATTCCTTTTTCACCAACAATACTAAATTAGACTCAATTACCTATAAATTTCATAATTAGAGATCATTTTGTCATAGGTTGGGTTCATAACTTAAAAGCCTCTAGCAAAGACATATATAATCCTGTTTGATTAGTAAACCAAACACAAGATAACAACAAGGCATGTGCAGGGCTTTGGAAGAAACCCAGTAGTCAGTTCTTTTATAGATTTTAGTCCTTAAACAAAAATTAAACAAGTATCAAACATACCACAAAATGTGTTGACCTAAAGGCAAATTTAGGCAGAAGGTTTAACCCAAATTTTGAAAACAGATCTATATTTATTTTGTCAAAAATTTTTGAAAATTAAAGTCACATGAATTTGAAAAGTATACTTATTTGTTTAATGAGCACACATTAATTACAAGCCAATTTGTACCATGCAGATAATACAAACACACATACAGACGTGAACACATGAACATGTACACATAACATACATTTATGTACACATATATGTAGACATAAACATGCAGATAAAATAGAAAACTCATTAGTACAAAAGGACAGTCAGATTTGAATAGTTTTCTTTTTTCTTAATGTCAAAATTTATCTGTGAGGCCCTACCCTGTTTTAGAGAAAATAAGTTAACAAAACAGTTTGATATTAGTTCAGTTATTGTTTTTCAAATGGGTTACTGAGCTTAAGGCTAAGCTAAAGAGCAAATAGAGATAAGGCCATAGACTTTTGGGGTTTCAAGAGAAAGGCTGCAGACCCAAAAGGAGGTCCAGTTGGTGCTAGGGCTGCATTTCTCATAAAGCCTCAGAGTCTCTGGCAAAGAAGAGAAGCACATGCAGTTAAGAAGAGAAAATATACACACACACAAAAAAAAACAACGTTGCAAAGAAATATTAACTTCTTTTACTTTAGTTTGTCCAATTTAAAGGTCTTTCAGTCACTGGTAAAGATTTAGTTTTATCCTTTTTCGGTAACACAAACATGTCTTTGTTCTTTGTTAAGGTATAGAGCAGGTCTCAGAGTGACTTGACAAAGATTCCAAACTGTTATATGGGAAGCCTTGACAAGACCCATTCCATAATTAACCAGTGACCAATTAGTTACCAAATTTTTCTGTTAAGGCTTCCTTCCTTGTGATACCAAGGACATTGTTGTGTAATAACTACTAACAGTTTTACAAGCTGCCATTTAGTTACTTTACAGCCACCTGCTTTAAGGAGACATTGGAACTGTAATTTATGTTGAGTCTCCTTAGATAAGGAAGTTCCCATATCTTGAAAGTGAAAGAAAGAGAAACAAAACTTTCAGGCTGAAAAGACCTGACTTGACCCGCTGCAGGTATGCACCACTAATCTAGAGCCACCTGTGATTCCCTTACCAGAATGCATCTTCCTTTCTGGGACTTCCCTTGCTGGGATGTGTAGATATAAATGTCGGACATCCTTTTCCTTTCAAAGGCTTGGCAGGTCAGTCTCCGATCTGTGGAGTCATAAATTCCTCACACGGGGCACCATTTATCACCTCCCCCCCAAGGTGACAGAGACACAAAGGATCACTCAAAGCCCATTTCTTCTCAGCAGTGAGAGGCCCAAAATGGTTACCTCCAGGAATAATACTTTCAAGAGAAGAAAGTTCCTGGACATAGCCCCAAATCAGGTTTTTTTCTCCATTTTTATTCTCCAGACAAGAAAGTTATGGAAAACGAACATAGGTGGTTACAAAAAAAAGAACAATGAGATAATTGTTTTACTTTCCCATCATAAGGTTTAGTTGCACCAAGAACATCTGCTCTAATAGCAAGCATTTTTGCTGTGTTACAGTTCTTTTATCTACAACAGAGACTTTAGTCCTTGGAAAGTTTTCTGTCTTTCCCAAGCTTAACATTTCTATGTGTTAGGCCCTGTGAAATACATTTGCTTGATTAATGTTGGTATCCTCCACAGGAACCAAACTGGCCAACACCTTGATCTTAGACTCCAACCCTCCAGAACTGTAAGACAATGCATTTCTGATGTTTAGGTCACCCAGTGTGTGGCACTTTGTTATGACAGCCCTAGCCAGTAACAAAGATGGGGTCAGGTCTCTGTAGCCAGGGAGATCCACGTTTGCGGCTGTTCTCCGGAAAGCCCCACCCCTTGCTGGGATGGTGTGAGGATTTATTGGAAGGGCCTGTGTCACTGAGAGTGGGCTCTCCAGGCTGGGGGCCAGGCCATAGAAGTATCTGCAGGTGCACTGCAGGGCAGCCACCTGGTCACCCTCTGTCTCCCACTCAGCCCTCCCCTTGTGCGTTTGCATAGGTGTTTTTGGTTATACGTACGTATGAGCTCATGAATGTGTGCATGTGTGTGAGTGTATATGTGTGTGTCCTGGAGTCTATGTGTGTATACATGTATGAGAGTGTGTGCACAGGTGGGCTTGAGTTTGTGCATGGATGAGTGCATGTGTGTGCAGATGTATTTTGGAGCATGTACATGGGTGTGCACATGATTTTGTGTGTGTGTGTGCAGGTGCATGTGTACATACACAAGTGCATGCATGTGAGTGGGTTTCTGCACATGTGTGGGCACGTGTGCTCGAAAGTAGCAAACACCACCACCTCAGAGCCTTTGCCCTTGCTGTCCCCTCGTCTGGAACACTGATTCTTGTCCTCTGTTGCTCTGATCTCAAATGTCACTCCTTAGAGATACCTCCTTTCACTGCTCTATTTAAACGGTCCCTCTTCCCCTCACTTTCCCATGTTTTATCTTCATCTCTGCATACCTCAGCAGTAGTCAGTGTAGGCTAGTTTATTCTGTGACAGCAAGTGCTCCAGTGGCTTTAGAGAACAAAGATTCATTTCTTACTCCCTGTGAATCTGTTGATCAATGGAAAGGCTCTGATCATGGTAGTAACTCATGTGGCTGAAGGAGCAGGGGCAGGCCCAGCATGAGCCTTTCAGGAACTGTGGCAGAGGGAGAGAGGCTTGAGAAATCTTGCAAGGGTAATAAAAAGCTCTCATCAGGAAGTGAAGAACGAATCTTCAGTTCATCATGCGTTGGTCAGAACTAGTCACTTGTGGTGTGCAGTCCTAACCTGTGGAAGTTGGAAAGCTGGAATTATTTAGAGGAAAGCACTAATGGCTACCAACTTACTGTTTAATAATTGCTTCATTTATTTTTTGTTTGCTTGCTAACTGTCTCCTCCCACTAGAAAACGAGCTCCAGGAGAGCAGGAAACTCATCTAATCTGCTCATCACTCTCATTGCACTGCTGAAAACAGAGCATGGTACACAGTAATTGCTGGAAAATATACATTGAATATTTTAATTAATGAGTTATATCAAAAACTTGGAGACCCAATGAAGGAGTACAAATTTGTGATTTTGTAGAATTAGAGCCCATCTACCGATTATTATGTCTCTAGTTTTTCCTTTTATCTTCATTGGTGTGCTAAAACATTTAATAGGGATTCCTAACTTTGAATATTCTGTTTCTATAAGGAGCTCACACTTATTAGACCACATGTCTTGAACTTGGGTGCAGAAATTTTGGTTCTCAGACTCCCAGCATCTGTCATTAGGATGAGTAAGTCAGCCTGGATCAGAGACAGGGAATAAATTATCACCTTAGGATTAACAGTTTTCAAAACAACTGGCTTTGCAGATACTGGTATTGCAGGTTCAGGGCTGAACTTGAAATTCAGTCTTTGGGTACCGAAGGCCCCACCAGCCTATGCTTTATTCCCAGCATGCTTCTGACTCTCCTTAGTGGGACAGGGTGGAGGGCACAATAATAATGTCAAAGATCAGCCTCTCAGAATGGCCGTCATATCCCCCAGAGCTCCTCACTAGTGCCTGGTAGGAGGAGTCCAGCTGTCTCAGATGTCACCTTCCATCCTTCTGCTTGAAGTCAATTAGTGGTCTTTATCATCCAAGGGCTGAGCAGGTGCTGACTCACAACCAGATCTCATCATTAACTGGATTTCATCTTCATTCCTTTAGAATGCACTAACAGTTCTGTTTCTTAAAATGAAGTTTTTTGGTTCTGTTGAACTGAGTATTGGGCAAGTTTACAGGTATTGATGACCCTGGAAGACGTCATCTCCCCTTTCCTGGGGCCCAGAGAAACAGCTGCTTCAGTTATGCACACTGTGTCCTTTTCCTATCCTGTGCCATTTTACTTTTGTATTGCCTCGTTGGACATGAGCAGATTCTGCAAGACGAAAGAGAAATATAATTGTTTTTTAGTATAGTTTACCATCTTCTCATGAGTGAGTCTGGCTCATACTTGTTCAGCCAAACAAAATAATCTCATAATCAACACACTATAGCGCGTTTCCATGAAAATAATTTCAGGAGCAGTAGAGTAGATATAATTAGGGAAGAAAAGTTAGAGAAGTCACATACACACAATTCTTTTAACTGTGGTTAAGACCTAATTACTGTAGAGTAATTGGCCTATAATAAAGCTTGTGAGGCTGTTGTAATTAATACAATGGGCCAAGTTAAGTTGGTGATGGAATCACTGGGATTTAATTAATTGAATTCAGGTAAATGTACATTTCCTGAAAGAGAGCTCACCACTCGGGCAAATTTACACACTTTAGGATTTACGGAACATATATGATTTTTTTCTGTTGAATTTCTGTCCATTCAAGAAGCATTAAAATCCTACCAGATAATTGAAAGCTAAGAGAAGAATATCTGGTTTTTTGTTTGTTTGTTTCCTGCTGAAATGTCATCCAGCATTTCAATATACTGGGCTTCTCTTAACTATTCTACTAAATTTCAAGGTTTATGAGAATGGAGATCCTGTTTTGGCTTCTCCTATAATGTCCCAGAGTACCTTCACATTGTAGGTGCTCAAAGAATGTGTATTGAACTTCTTTGAGTCAATTAACTATTTGTGTTTTTTCTCTTGGCTAATGTTTCTTTTCTGTCTCCTTTGATCTCATTTTTATTTTACTTTTTGCTGTTGTGGTGTTGAAATAATCACTGGCGTTTTGAAGTTTTATGAGCATTAGTGATGACTGACATAAAAGTGGATGCTTTGCCATCTCAGAGAAAGCTAATCATTTTGCATCTTCTTGGAAAAGTTGTCTTTATTCCCCTCATATTCTACTGAGTCCACTGTAACAACAGCTGCCCTCAAGGCATTAGCACTGGTGATTCTGCTTCTGCCAGGGGATGAGTGGTTCTTTTCAGATTAATGCTTCCCCAAATGGCAACTATATATAAAACACACACACGTGCACACACATGCAAAACAAAAACTACCTGAAGGCAGTGAAGTGTGAGCAAAAGATTGAAAACAACACTTGTAATTATAAGGGACGTAAAATAAGCAAAATGAAATCTTGAAAAAAATTTTAAAAAACCATAATTGTAGAATTACACAATCCATTTTCAAAGTTTACTATGAAACTACAATAATCAAGACAGTATGGTACTGGCATAAAGATATACAAATAGGCCAATGAAACACAATTGAGAGTCTAGAAATATATGTACACATATATGATCAACTGGTTTTCAAATATATGATGAACCAAAGATGAAGAGAAAATATTTGCCAAGCCTACATTTGATAAAAAATACATGCAAACTATATAATCCAATGACAGGAAACACTAACAATGTGATGATAAGAAAATAAACAATCCATGTTTAAAACGACCAAATATTGGAACAAGTACAAAGAAGATATACAAATAACTCATAAGCATTCATTAACAGGAAAGAATGGTCAACATAACTAGTCAGTAGAGGAATGTGGATTAAAACCACAATGATATATCACTACAAACCCATTAGGCAGCTAAAATTCTGATAAAGACTGATAAAACTAAGTGCTCTCTAGGATTTGGAGCAACTGGAACTCATATATCACTGATGAGGATGCAAACTCGTACAGCCAATTTGGAAAACAGTTTGACAGTTTCTTCACAGTTAAGCATGCACTTACCATAGGACCCAACAATCTCACTTATAGGTTTTTAACAAAAATGTATGGTCACATTATGTTCATACAAAGTCTTGAACACAATTGTTATTGTAGCATTATTAATTATAGCCCAAAACTAGAAATAACATTGGAGTCCATGAACTGATACATGGATAAACAAATTGTGGTTTATTCGCACAATGGAATATCATTCAACACTAAAAAGGAATATATAACAATGAAAGCACATGGTTGAATCTCAAAAAATATGCTAATCGAAAAAGCTAGAGCAATGACTACATACTTTATGATTTTATTTATATATAATTCTTGAAATGTCAAAACTATGAGAGAAAGCTTGTAGTGATTGTTAGGGTTGAAAGTTATAGAGAGGAGATTGACTACAGAGAGGCCATAGGGAACTTTTAGGGGTGATGGTTATATTCTATATCTTGATAATGATGGTCATTATGTGACTACATACATTTGTGAACTTTTATTGAAATGTACACTTAAAATTGTGCAAATATTTTGTTCACAGATTACAGCTCATATGACTGATTAAAAACAGTAAATCTCAATGTGTCTGAAACAATTAACTTTGCACAGAATTAAGTGTGACATTCACTCTCTTGCAAAGACTCCGGTGTCAGTCACGTGGTGAATCCTGGATGCTCCACTCTAGCTGTGTGACCTGCCTCTGCCAGGGCTTCTTTGTGCTCTAGTCATGAGTTCTGTTCATCACTTCCCTTCTGGGCTAACCGGAGGATTGCCTTTACTGTGGTCAGACAGGACCAGGTGTCTGAGTCTGTCGTCATCTTCAGTCCACAGCATCATTGTCAGTAAGGAGAACGACCTGAGTTCTCCTTCCCCTTTGGGTCCGAGACTGAATGTTCTAGACACAGAACACAGTGTATAGTTCACACCAATTGCGTAAAAATGAGGCAAGAATCCCATTTGTTCATGCTTATAGATGCATACAAGAGGACTTTAAAGTTCATGGAAAAATAGAATTAAAAGATAATAAAAATCTTTCCATGAACTTTTTGAAGTCCTCTTGTTGAAAAAGTCTGGAGGGCTAATAAAAAAAATAGACTAAAAATAACTCTGGCTGAGGGTTTGGAAGGCAACAGTGGAAGGAAAATTTTTCAGTTATCTTTTGTACTTTTCAGTTTTGAATCTTGGAAATGTATTATTAATTTATAAATTGACATACAAATCAAAATACACATTTCCCAGCTGTGTGCTCAGACAAATATCCAGTTCCATTAATACTCATCCCAAAATCTTTACCTGGGGCCCATAAGAAGAGTTACAATCCAACACCTCCTCTACTATACATATTGCCAGCATATATCTAATTATTCTTTACATCACCCAGATCAGGATGTGTTTCTAATTTATGAAAATTTGCATAGAAATGAATTAAGTAAGTCATTTTGCATAGTAACTGTTTTTATCAAGGGTGATAGTAGGAAGAAACAAAAAGAGGGACAACTCCCAAAAGTTACATGTAGGCAGTTAGTTTAAGATGCTTTCTGAGCCATAATTTCCTGTAAGTGTTTGGGATGTTGTCAGGAAGGCAGAGGCAAACAAAAAAATTAATAATTATAGCAATTGTCTTAGCTGTCTCCAGGCTTGCCATAGTGATGCTGATAAAATCAACTCAGCTGGAAGTGAGGGTGAGTTGTTAATGTGAGAAATAGTTGTGGATTTGGCAGCTGCAAAACTGGAGGTGCCCAAAATGTTTGCTTATTACTAAGATTTACTGTTCCCAGCTCTGGGAAAGTGTTGGCTAAACAAAAATGAGGTAATTCATACCAGCCTGCAAGGTGTAGATTTTACTTAAAAAATAAGAAAATGAGAAGAAAAAGGAGAAGAAGGTTAATATAAGTTTATTCCCCTGTGAATTGGAAGTAGGGCAGTGAGTTAGCTTACTTGTTAGAAGCTCCTTAAAGAGTCAGGTGGAGAATTTCTTTGAGTGTTTATGCTAGAAATAATATATTTGAGATGAGAGTAATAAAAGCAGAATTGAGCGAATGAGAGATTTGGGGTATAAACTTTCAATTAAGAAAGCATGTCAGATTACAGGAACGTGTAGAAACTAACACACTAATGGCTATGTACCCAACGCCCAGCTTTGCCAACTCAATATTTTGATATTTTAAAAGAAATGAGATATTTCATTTAAAGTATTTTTAATATTTTTTAACATCTTTGATATTTTAAAAGAAAATATTACAGATATAATTGGAAGACTTAAGTGCCCCTCGATTTCATTCCCTTTTTCTGTTCCCTAAAAGTCATGGTTAACTTTATGTGTCCACTTGACAAGGCTGAGATGTGCCCAGATAATTGGTAAAACATTTCCAGGTGTATCTGTGAGAGTGTATCTGTTGAAGAGATTAGCAGTTAAATTGATAGACTGAGTAAATATCCGCCCTTACCAGTGCAGGAGGGCATTACGGACCCCCTAGAGGGCAGAATAGAACAAAAAGGCAGCAGCTGAGAGACATTCATCTTCTCCTACCCTGGAACGTTCTGCTCCTGGTTCTTGGGCTTTGGACCTCAGACTATCACTGGTTTCCCTGGTTCTGACGCCCCCTCAGGTTTGGACTGGAACTGCGCCACTGGCATTCCTGGGCCTCCAGCTCGTAGACGACAAATCGCCAGACTCCCTCCCTCTCTACACACACACGCACACGCACACGCACACACACGCACTCCAGAAAAAGTTCATGGAAAGATTCGTATTGTCTTTCAGTTCCGTTTTTCCACAAACTTTTTGAACTACTCTCATAAGTCTCCTATTAGTTCTGTTTCTCTGGAGAACCCTAATACACCAAGTAGCCATTATCATTTCCCCATGTTTTTAACAGTTTTGTTTTTTTTTAATGTAATTGTGGATCTACAAGCCATCTATGGAATTGTTACACATTTTAACATATTTGTAAACAGTATTTTATCTTATCTGTCACTCCCAACTTGTTCCCCCCCATTCCTTTGTTTAAGATTAATCAAACAGATACACAGCTGTGGTTGATAAATTTTAACTGCTATGTGGCATTTATTTTGTATGAATATGCCACATTGTTAATCTATTATCTACCTGATAGACAGTTCAATTGATTCCAATGTTTTTCTTTTACTTACGGTGCCACAGTGAATAGACTTACACATATGTCATTATATACATGCATGAGAATATCTCTATATCCTTCTCTCTCACACATGTAAGAATCTATCTCTCTGTTGCCTGTTTGTACAGCAAATACATCTTCAATTTTATAAGATGTTGTTAAGTTGTTCTCTAGTGTAAACATATAATTTACATGCTCATCACTAAGGTTTGAGACTTTCTATTTCTCTGTATCTTCTCCAAAATGTTGGTATGGTAAGATTTTTAAATTGTTCTTCTGCATATGGATGTCTAATTTTCCTAGCACCATTTATTGAAGAGGCAGTCTTTTCCCTAGTGTATGTTCTTGTTGCCTTTGTCAAAGATCAGTTGGCAGTAAGTATGTGGGTTGATTCTCAGGCTTTCTATTCTGTTCCATTGATCTGAGGGTCTGTTTTTATGCCAGTACCATGCTGTTTTGGTTACTATAGCTTTGTAATATAATTTGAAAAAGGGTAGTGTTATGCCTCTGGCTTTATTTATTTATTTTTCTCAGGATTGCTTTGGTTATTCGGGGTCTTTTGTTATTCCATATGAATGTTGGGATTGCTTTTTCTATTTCTGTGAAGAATGTCATTGGTATTTTGATGGATATTTCATTGAATCTGTAGATTGCTTTCAGTAGAATGGACATTTTCACTATGTTAAATCTTCCCATCCAAGAGCATGGTATGTTTTTCCACCTTTTTGTGTCCTCTTTAATTTATTTCAGTAGTGTTTTGTAGTTATTGTAGAGATCTTTCACCTCCATGGTTAAATCGATTCCTAGGCATTTTATTTATTTTGGTGACTATTGTAAATGGGCTTGCTTTCTTGATTTCTATTTCTGCTAGCTTGTTACTGGAGTATAAAAATGCTACTGAATTTTGGGTGTTGGTTTTGTATCCTAAACATTACTGAAACTGTTAATCAGCTCTAAGAGGTTTTGGAAGGCTCTTTAGGTTTTTCTATATATAAGATCATATTGTCTGCAAACAGGGACAGTTTGACTTCATCTTTTCCAATCTGGATGCCTTTTATTTCTTTCTCTTGACTGATTGCTCAGGCTAGTCCCTCCAATACTATGTTAAATAGGAGTGATGAGAGTGGGCATTCTTGTCTTGTTCCTTGTTCATTCAGAAGTCTTTTATTGTGTTGAGATATTTCCTTCTATATCTTTATCATGAAGGCATGCTGAATTTTGTTGAATTTTGCTAGCACTTGAGATGTTAAATTGTATCTCACTATTTAATTTATATTTTACTGGTTACTAATGAATTTGAGTATCTTTGCACATATTCAACAGATGTTTGAATCCCCACTCCTGTGAATTGCAGATTTGGGTCTTTGGAACACTTTTCTATTAGGGTGTCTTTCTTTATTGATTTTCAACTTTCTTGGATGGATATCCATCACCATTTCCGGAAAGGTTAATCTTTCTGTATAGTTTGGCTTAAACTTTTGTTGAAATTCAGTTGCCCATATATGTATGGATCAGTTAATGAACTCTCAATATTCTCCAGTGATCTATCTATCTGTAGCCAATTCCACACTGTCTTCACTACTGTAGCTTCATAACAAGTCTCACAATCAGATAGTATTAGTTCTTCGAAATTATTCTTGTTCAAATTAATTTTTATTATTCTAGGTCTTTGTCTTTCATGTGAAGTTTAGAATTAACTTGTCAATCTCTACAAAAAGGCTCTCTGGGATTTTGATTCAGACTGCACTTTGAATTATGTGAGTTTATGATGGTCAAAAATTTTGAAAAAAAAATTGGCCACTATTTCTTTTGACATTTAGTCTGCCACTGCACTATTTCTATGGGGACTACAATTACACATAAGATGCTTGAATTTGTTTCTCAGGACCCTGATGCTCTGTTCATTTTTTGTGAGATTGTGTTTTCTTTGTGCATTCTATTTTGGATAGTTTCTACTGCTGTGCATTCAAATTCATAACCTTTAACTTCCAAAATGTTTAATTTGCTGTAAGGTCATCCGATGTAATTTTATCTCACATATACAGTTTATATCTCTCTTGAAGTTCAACTTATAAATTCTTTAAATAATCTCTTCCATGTCTCCATCTGTTCTCTATAATCTATCCTCTAGCTTTCTGAACATGTGTAATATAGTTACAATAACTATTTAATTGTAAATTAGTGTTGATTATACACATCATCTGTGTCCTTTCCTGTTTTTATTGATGGATTTTTATATTCATTATGAGTCATATTTTTTGCCTTCTTTGAATTCCCAGAAACTGTGTATTGGATGGCAGATATTGTGAATTTTATCTTTTTGGATGCTGATATTTTTGTATTACAATAAATATTCTTGATCTTTGTTCTTGAGTGCATTTATTTTACTTAGACACTGTTTGATTCTTTTTGTATTTCTTTGAAGATTTCTCAAGTAGAACCAGTATTGCATTTAGTGAAGGTTTGTTTTGGGTTTTTTCCCACCATTATTGAGGCCAAAATCTTTTGAACATTCTAAACAACTGTGAAAGAAACACCCTGGTGTGGCTCCCAATGAGCATGCCTTTTATAAACTTCTTCCATCAAGAGTGGGAAGAACCTGTGACTTCCTTCCATCTGTACAATATGGCAAGATTGATGAAATATCACTTTGATGATTAACTTGTTATATGGTAAAGGTGAAGGGCTTTTCAGATGTAATTAAAATTTCTAATTAGTTGGCTTTAAGATAATCAAAGCAGAGATTATGATGGTTGGTTCTGATCCTTTATAGCAGGGTCTTGAGGCCAGAGACTACCCAGCAGAGACACTTTCTATCTTTCTGTTGCTCACTTTGAAGAAGCAAGCTGCCACCAATTCTGTAATAATAAGGCAATTGATTCTGACAACAAGCAGAGAGTTTGGAAAGAGAACCTTCCCTATTTGTGCTTTCAGATTGAACACAACCCAGACAATACTTTGATCTCAACCTTGGAAGACCTTGAGCTGAGGACCCCTGATCTGCAAATACTGTGACATAATAAATGTGGATTGTTTAACCCTCTATGGTTATGGTAACTTGATACACAGCAATTGAAAATTTGAACAACAATGAGATTGTTCCATCTGATTGATGGGGAATGGCACCACTCCTGGTCAGAGGTTTGCTCCCTCTAATCTTTCGGTTGGTTCTAGGCTAGTTTCCTAAGACATATGCTCACCAGTATGCTGTGAAGTACACAGGAGAGACCCTCTGCCAGTCTTCAGACCTCTCCCTCTGTGCAATTCTCTATTGCTCTGTTCTTCAATCTCTAACCCAATGTTCTTCCTGCACCATCATCTCTGTCTCATCAGCTCAGGGTGTCTGCTGGGCACTGTCTGGGTTTCCTCTTCCTGAGCCACAGCCTGGAAACCCTCTCAAAGGGGATGGCAGGACAATCACAGATCTCAGCCTATTCGTTTTTCATCTCGCAAAAATCACTTTCTTTCATTGTCTGAGGTCCAATTTCTTTAAATCATTGTTTTGTATACTGTGTGTGTGTGTGTGTGTGTGTGTGTGTGTGTGTGTGTGTGTGTGTGTGTGTGTGTGTGTGTGTGTGTGTGGTGAGGAGGAAAATCTGACCTGTTATTCTATCTTTGTTGAAAATGAAAGTCTACATATAATGTTTTTATATTATAGTGTTATGTTAAACATAAGCAAAATTAAACAAGAGTATAAGAAATTCATATTAAACATTTGGTTAAATTCAATATAGCCAAATATTATTGCTTCAATCTGTAATCAATTTTAAAATTTGTTAATGAGATATTTTACATTATTATATCCACACTAAGTCATTAATATCTTCTGTGCATTTTACAATTATAGCACATCTCAATTCAGACTACTCACATTCCAAGTGTTCAAAATCCACATGTGGTTAGTGGCCACTTTATTGACAATGTAGCTCTTGACTTTTGACTGCCAATACTGCCTTTCCTATCAGCCTGGAAATATTATTTTCATGGTAAGAGGAGAGAAAGCAAAACTGCCTTTGACAAAACAGAAATGAAGAAGTAGTGTCTGGATTTTATGAAATTGCAGAAGGACATGATTCATTCATGTCAGATTCTAAGAGCCAGTCAGTAGATTATGATAAAAAAAAGTGTGTGTGTGAGAGGCTGAGAGATGGACTGAAGAACCTCTGCTCTGCTGAAGGAATTGATGAGCAGGAATTTTCTCCATTTCTCTCTGAGAGACTGGTGTTGGTGGGGAGCCAAGGATTGGTAAGGATGTCAGGAGAAAAAAGGAATAAAGAGGGGAACACTGTGAAGCTGTAGAGATGCAGCAAAGCTGTAATGAGTGGCTGCCTGTCATACAAATCCATTCTCCAAAGTTAATTGACTTAAACATCACTTCTTTTTGTGTGTGTCATGAGAAATTTGAAATTTACTCTCTTAGTTATTTAAAATACACATTATCTTTGACTGGAATCTAAAAAAGTCAAACATAAAAGAAGGGAGTAGGATGATGGCTATTAAATTTAATTTTCATAAACTTTTTAAAACTTTGCATTTCTAAATAGCAGTCCACATGCAATTGTAAGAAATAATACAGCGAGATCCCGAAAGCATTTCGCCCAGTTTCCCTCAGCAATACATCTTGTGTAACTGTAATGCAACATCACAAATAGGATATTGACATTAACACAAGCCACTGATCTTATTCATAATTCACCACTTTTACCAGCACTTGTGAGTATGTGTATGTATGTATGTATGTATGTATGTGTAATTAGTTCAATTCAATTGTATACATGTGTAGACTCATGTAATGACCATCATAGTCAAGATTTAGAAGTTTGCTTACCCTTTTACAGCCACAACCACTTCTCTCCTTCCTACCTTCTTCCCTAACCCTTGATAAATACTAATTTGTTCTTCATTCCTATATTTGTGTTATTTCAAGATGTTGTATAAAGAGAATCATAAAGTGTGTAACCTTTTGACATTGGCTTTTTTTAAAAAACATCATAATTCCCTTCAGGTCCATCCAATATATTGGGCATGTATCAATAGTGTGTTTCTTTTTGTTTCTTAGCTTCCCTGGTACAGATGTACTGTAGTTCATCCTTGCCAGCATTTGGTGTTAATTTTTTTTTCTTTTTTAAATTTTAACCATTATGGTAGGTGTGTAGTGGCAACTTGTGGTTTTAATTTGCTTTTTATTAAATTGAAATGTAATCAATTATACATATTGTGGAGTACAGGATTTAGTACCCACATCGGTGTACAATGTGTGATAATCAAGTCAGGATAATTAGCATATTCATCATTACAAAACGTAATCATTTCTATATTGAGGACATTCAATGTTCTCTCTTCTAGTCATTTGATAACATGTAGTAAATTATTGTTAATAATAGGTGCCTAGCTTGACCGTATGTCAACAGAACCTATTTTTCCTGACTAACTGTTTTGTGTCCATTAAGCCATTTCTTGGTATCCTCCCTCCCCCTCATGTTCCTGGCTCTAGAAATCATAGTTTTGTTCTCTCCTTCTGAAAATGCAACATATTTTTATGACCTTTGTTTTCTTTCTCTCTCTCTTTCTTTGTTTCTTATTTATTTATTTACTTTTTAGCTCTCACTTATGAATGATGACATACAGTATTTCTCTCTCTGTGCCTGGCTTATTTCGTTTAAGATAGTTTTCTCCAAGTTCATCCTTGTTGCTGCAAAGTTTTAATTAAAAAAAAAACTCCTCTGTTTGATTTTGCTTATAGCGGTCTACCAGTTGTTTCTACTTGGAAATATCTTCCTAACTTTTTTTGTTTGTTTTTCTTTCTTTCTTTCTTTTCTTTTTTTCTTTTTTTTTTTCTTCTTTTTTTTTTGTGGCTGGCTGATACAGGGATCCAAACTCTTGACCTTGGTGTTATAACACAGTGTTCTAACCAACCGAGAATATCTTATTTACCTGTTTCTTTTAAAATTATTATTAGCATATTAATTCTTATAAATCATGATATTTCTTTAAGCCCTTTGCCACATCAGTCACTTCCTAAACCCCCTCCTCCCCTCTCCCCCATCTCTAGCATTCTTAGGATTGTTCTCTCCTTATTTACCTGGTTATTAAAGGCAATGCAATGTAGTCTAGTTTGTTTACCTCAAATTTCCATTTTCTGGCATTTAGTAGGTACTCAAAAAATAGGACTTTCTAAATAAATATGCCAGTTACTGTGTTAACCCTAGGGTGACTAAAATGTTAATAACAGTCTTTGGCCTTTGAAAAACTTACCTTCTAATACAGGGTTTCTCAGCCTTGGAACTATTAATATTTTGGGCTAGAAAGTTATCATTGGCAGTAGGGAAGAGGCTGACCCATGTCATAAGATGTTAGCAGCATCTCTGGCTTCCACCCACTAGATACCAGTAGCAATACCCAATTTATGGTAATCAAATTCGTCTCCAGGTATTGCCAAACAGTCCCTGAGGGGTGACATTGCCCCCAGTTGAGAATTGATGTTCTAGTAAGAGAGACAGATGTGTGTTCTGAGAAGCTAAGTGTATATAAATATACATACCAGCCAGACATAAGAACGTGTCTCAAGACTTAATTGACTGGTTGTTCCCTGTCTTCTAGGATGCAAATTACATCCCCGGAATGTTACAGGGTGTCCTGCCAGGCCTTCTGGTATATTCAATTACTTAAACAAGCACTGATTGAATTCCTACAATTTGCCAGGCACCATGCCATCTAACACAGATGGAGCAAGGAGCAGTAGAAGCCCTCCTTTGTCCTCAGGGAGTTGTCATCTACAGGAGGAAGTCAGATGTTGACTAAGTTGCCTTTAAAGCTGATGATCACTTGGGAAGGGAAGTCATGGGTGCTTTACAGCTGCTCACCAAAGAGGCAAGCTTACCTGGTCTGAGAGCTGTTGTCAAGGGAAGCAAAGGCTAAGGAAGTAGGAAAGATTGGTTAATAACCTAAATCAGAGGGTTTTTGAGATATTAGCATCAGAAATTATAGGCTAAAGTTTGCTAAGCCTGGGTTTTCAATCTGAATTCCATAGGACCCGATGATGCATGAAAATGCCTCAGAGGACCCTATTGGAATAAACGGGGTGCCAAGAAGATGGCCAGGGGCCTCCCTTCACTGCTTTCAATATAACAGTCACACTTGTATCTGTTTTACAGTGGAGTTACATTTTAGTGGGGCTGTGAGTGGGTCCTAGATTCTATATTTGGTTCATAACGTAAAAATATCCCAAAGCAAATTATCCATGAAAACCTACTGAGGAAGGCAGAATGCAGAGGACAGACACAGCATATCCCAGCCCTCGCATCAGTAAGTCCAACACAGCTGCTCTTCCTCTAGGTTTAGAACAGTTCTGGGGCTGAGCACCAGACTGGCCATTTCTCTTTCTTTACCCCAGGACCACAGTGTGAACTTAGCAGGATTAAACTGCAAGTAATGGTTTATGCTCTATTTCTTCTCTCACCAGATTTTCAGCATTAACTGAGATCTACTGAGTTCTGAGAACTCAGGATGTACATGTATTAGAAGCAGCTATTTAGTTCTGGTTACAAAGCATGGTGCAACACAAAGAGAAATTGAAAGTTTTATCTGATAGGACTGAGTATCTCTTACAGCAGGAGACTTAACAGATGGATATGTGGATAATTCCCATGACCAGGGAGGAGACTTTAGGCTGGGGTATGGTGGATGGGAAATGGGGAGTGGCTGAAGCTGAGGACTGAGTGCTTAAGTCCCTAAGGTCCTGAAATCCCTTTGGCAATTCAAAACTCAGCTCTTGCTCATCCACCCCCCCCTTTTTTTTTTTTTTTGCCTTTTTACAAAAGATGATCAGATAGAGGTCTCCTGGTGGTAGGGGGAGGGTCCCACATGTACCAATATCAATCCTCTCCTGAAGCCAGAAAGCCTTATTCAACACACATTTCCTCCCCTGTGCAAAACAACCTGTGTA